>NW_028261384.1:85448669-86648669 GCF_051295495.1 Thamnophis sirtalis | reverse complement strand
AGTCTACAGAGCAATGGCCACAATGAGTCCACAGGACACTTGAAAGTTTCTCAAACAAGACAAATCCTCCAGGCTAAATTAAATCCACAGTACAAAAGGATTCACAAGGCAAGAAAAGGATTCACAAGGCACAATCCAAAGTCAAGGCAGGGATTACAATGACCAGGAAACACGCAGCTAGGGAATGAACATATTTTCCCCATCATTATCTCCGTCTGTGCTAAATAGCCAGCCTCTAGTACAGCCCATCAAAAGGGGCAAGGTTGCCACTGCCTTTTCTCTGCCCTACATATTCTTGGATTGGGTGCAGA
This sequence comes from Thamnophis sirtalis, assembly GCF_051295495.1. NCBI lineage: Eukaryota > Metazoa > Chordata > Lepidosauria > Squamata > Natricidae > Thamnophis > Thamnophis sirtalis. Next base: position 86,648,358 of record NW_028261384.1, on the reverse strand, counting down.
AGGCAGTTCCTCTTCCTCATCCCTAACCAGATGCAGCTGCATGCTTTCCCCACCGGAAGCCTAAGGGCTATGCTGCTAAAGCTGTGCTTCAGCCAAATCACTCTCAGACGGCTGCTCACTGGTTCATCCGCCTCCAAACTGACATCTGGGGACGCATGGGGGAGTCATCACAATATGTGAATCTGATACCAGGATTATGTTTATATTTAACTTTCCTTGCTTGGGAGATAGATCTCAGCTGCTTATTTGAAATAGTTACAATGTACTGTTTGGGGGAATGTGCTGAGACAATCTTAACCTACTGCAGTTTAGGAGGCTTAACAATGGCAATAGCTATGTCTCAGATATATTTTGTGGGGCATATGTTTGATCTATAGGGCAAAAGCCTGGTGATATCTTTGATAAGAAGTTATTATAGACGGGAAGCTTAAAATTATTATGCAGTTAGGATCAGATTATCAGCAATGTTTTCTCTACACAGGGGAGGGCAATTGTTGGGATAATGTTCTGGAGAGTGAAGATTTCTAATAGCCATTTTTATACTTTAATTGGTAATCTTATTTGTATTTTGGCTCAACTCTGGAATAGAGAAGCACACATTTTTCTCAATCTTCTGAATTGAAGAAATAATTTGCATAGTCATCTGAGGAACTGAGAATATTAATATGGTTGGAAAATCTATGACAATTTCTTCTTTTGTGATTAAAGAGCATTGTACCTTGATGGTTGCATCATTTCCTTGGAAATCAGTCAGAGAAAACAGCTTCTGTAGCTTAGGACTTTTCAACTGCATTATATTACAGGTTCCATCTATGCATTTAAGCCTCATGAGACTGCTGGATAATTCTGTTTTAAGCCTTGAATTGAAGTGATAAACATGGAGATGACAGTGGGCTGTACTTCCAATTTTCAATTATTCAATTACCACAGTTCTACATCATAGGGAGGGGTAAACAAACGAAATACCATCTTGATAGTTGAAGAAACTGATAGTCAGAATTTATAGCAGTTGGGAGAGGTTGTACAACTCATTCTTGATGGATTATATTTCTTTTTTTGAGACTTGTGTAGTAATTTTAACTTTTAATTTGCCAATTGAAAGTCACTTTCCAAAAACATAAACCTGACCATACTTATTCATATCACAAACTACATTATTCCAAAACTTTGGTGGGACTGTCTTAATGCATTTGGAAACTGATTAGTCAAAAAGTGTTTTGTTTTTACCATCTGAGCTCAAGGTTAACATCAGACCAACAATTAAGTAAACAACACCCCAATCAAGAAACTGCCAAATAAGCAAACAGTCCAACCAAAGAACCTATAAATTACTCCACACCAATACTGATAGGCAAGCCACCAGGATTTAAACTGACAGCAAATTGCACTCCTTACTAGCTTTGATGATACCCAATTTAGGTAATGCCATGTCTGCAAGAAAACAAGCTGAGATCCATGGGTATTTATCTGGCTAGCGCAGCAATCAGCTTCAGCATGTTATTGTAGCCTGATTCAGCACAAACAGCTGATTGACGGTTGAATCGGCATCCCAGAATACTGCCAATCAGCTGTTTCAGGCTGCAGGGATAGCCACAGCAGCTGATCGCCGCCTCTGTGTGTCACATTTTTGGCCTCTGCATGGCCCATTTTTGGCCTCTGTGTTGTATTTTCAGCTAGTTCCAGGCGGCAGGGATCAGCAGTGGCGATCCTGCAAACGCCTCTCTGGCAAAATAGAAATAAACTCTAATTTCTCAAAATAAAACTCAAATTGATCTCCCACTGTATGCCTGGCTCTGGCTCTGGCTCTGGCTCTGGCTCGTTCAACCTGCAGAGTGTAGTAATGTCTGATGATGGCACCATTTACTAACTGCATCTTCCTTCTCCCTTTTAAGCAAAATAGCGGCAACCATAGTAAGGAATCCTCTTGCTCTTAGTGTATAATACTTGGAACTGAAAAAAGCAATCCATTACTTTGTTTTATTGTTCCAATGAAGGATGTTTGGTATTGTTAGAGGCTTATATGATTACTCTACCCCCTTTCTGTAAAATCCTTCCCTAAGACTTTTTTGACGAGTTGTTCTTTTCATCTAGCTCTTTGAGCGTACCTGCCATCAATATGATAAACTGCGCAAGCGTGAAGCCTTCCTGGAACAGTTCCGAAAAGAAGACATGTTCAAAGATAACTTTGATGAACTTGATGACTCCCGAAAGTTTGTCCAGGAGCTGATTGATGAATACCATGCTGCCACTCGGCCTGACTATATCTCTTGGGGCACTCAGGAACAATAAATTAATTGTTAATGTGATTTATACTTTATGGAGTATTTTCTTCTTGTAACAACAAATTCTTTTAAATCTGTCAGACTTTCTCTTTCTGTTACTTATATCTGGAAGTAGTTGCAGATCTCTCTCCTTCTGTACTGTTGGGTTTACAACCGTTCATTTACCATCGACTATTCAAAATTATAAAAGCTTTGAAAAAGTGACTTGTAAATTTTTTCTCTTAGGATCGTTGCAGCATCCCCATGGTCACGTGAGGTCTTTGTGAAAACTCAGATACTTGGCAATTGGCATGTATTTATGATGGCTGCAGTATCCTGGGGTCATGTGATCACCTTTTGTGACCTGACAAGCAAAGTCAATGGGGAAGCCAAATTCACTTAATAACAGTGTTACTAATATAATGAGTGCAGTGATTCACTTAACAACTGTGGCAAAAAGGTCATAAAATGAGACAAAGCTCCATTAAAAACTCTTTGTTTAGCAATGAAAAATTTGGACTCAGTTCTGATTATAAGTCAAGGGATACCTATATTGGTGAGCTATTATTAAGCCCAGCTTCCTCCTTTCTAAAAGGATCTGGCTAGATTAATATCAAGCAATATACCAATTTCTTTTCTTTATTTTTAACATTCTTAAAATGCTTTTTCTATGTTAAGCTATGTTCATTTGCACTTGCACTTATTTAAACCTGAGAGACCGCCTCCTGCCATTTACCTCCCAGAGACCCATAAGATTCCACAGACTAGGCCTCCTCCGGATTCCATCTGCCGGTCAATGTCAGCTGGCGACTCCCCGGGGGAGGGCCTTCTCTGTAGCTGCTCTGGCCCTATGGAACAATCTTCCTGTGGAGATCCGGACCCTTACTACCCTTCCGGCCTTCCACAAAGCGACCAAGACTTGGCTGTTCCGGCAGGCCTGGGGCTGTTGATTTTTCCAGCCCCACCCTAAGCTATGAATGTTGTGGAATTTTAATGTTGTTTTTTAATTTTTTGTATGTTCCCCCTTCCTTTTTATCTGTAAGCCGCCCCGAGTCTCTCGAGAGTGGGCAGCATACAAACCCTATAAATAAATAAACATGTTTCTGCTGAGGAAGCCTCAGAGTGGATAATGAAGAGAAATATCTACAAGCATTTTTAAATAATCCAAACCTGTATTTCCTGCATACATTTCTGGCAATTTTGTATTACTCAGCATTTAATCTGCAGATCCATTAGCATATAATAGATGAAGTAAGATTAAAACAGGAAGGGTAAGATAGGCAGGAGAGGCCTGGGTATCTGTTTAGTGATCTATGCCACTAATGAAGAAACAGTAACTGATAGTGAACCTACTTCTGCAAATAATTGCTTCATTTTGTCACTGATAGGCGGACTTATTTATATTTTAATTTTTCAATCTATCCCTCAATGATGCTTATATATTGCAGATGTTATAAGACATACATGCAGGAAATTACAATTGCCATAATAACCAAGATTTCATATCATTTGAGACAGCTCACTTTATTCTTCTGTTGTTTACCTGCCAGTGATTTTCAATAGTTAATCTGCTCTGCTCCTGTGTCATTAATCCTTCTATTGCCCTTGTCACTTTCAGGTGATCATCTGGTAGCTGGGACCATTTTTAATACTTTTTTTTCTTTCCTTTTTAGAGTTCTGCTTAATTTCCCCCCATCTTTTCTCCTCCCTGAAAGTGGCAAGTAAATGCCCTCATTTGATCCTGTCTTGAGAAGGGAGTTTTATACCAATTCCGTATTTCTCCCAGAACTCATTGTAGTCTTGTTAAGAGCCAGAATACCAACAGCTGACAGAAAAACCTAAGGTAGACTGGGTTGGTGGAGGGATATCCTTTTTATGCTTTCCTGCCTAATGGAATGCCAGAAAGTAAAGTATGTGAAGAAGTTTGGGACTCTCCGCAGGATAGTTTTCCAAAAACGAATGGGACCAGATTTGCTATGAGGGGAGAATCTGGCTAAATAAAGATTAGAAAATAAGCCAAAGCAATTTAATCACTGTGGAGAAAAACAATCTGGAGAAATTTCAGCCGATACATGATCTATGGGAGAGGCTATTGGGCAGTGCTTCTGAATGTTGCTGACCTTGCTATTTTTAAGCCCCTCCCTTCTCTTCTAGTCATGTGATTTACAATGGAGCAGGCTTGGAAAGAATTTTGGAAGCCGGATTGCCATTAGCCTAATTTTTGGGAAAAGTAAAATAAAAAGATAATGCTTTATTATAGCATTGTGTATATCGGGTTTTGTGAAAAGTCATTATCTTGCTATTTGGGAGAGTGTATATTCTGGTTTAAAGTTTTGTGTTGATCAGGAAAGCAGAACAGGGCTTAATTTTAAGAAAGTTACCAGTTTTTTAAAACAATTTTTTATCTATTGTATAAGCTATTTCTCTTTTATGTGGAAAATAGTTGCAAGCATTTAGAAGCATTTTTTTTCTTTTTGCCTTTAAAACATGTTCATAATTTCTGGATTCCCATGGAAAGATTAGAAAGTAAGTTATGATGTTGACTATCTAATAAAGAAGGTACAAGTGCTTGGAAAAATATGTTGGTATTTTTTAGCTTTAATGTGTAGAGATTATAGCCATCTTTTTAATATATCTTGATCAGCAATATTCCACAATAAAGCTACAGGTAATCCCCCCTTACAATAATGGAACCACCACTAATCACATGTTGTGACAGTCATTAAGGGAGCCCCATGATTGCCTTAACAAGCCCAATCCCTGCTCTTCTCATTGGTCATCAAATGAACGAAGGGGTGTTTCAGTGACGGGGAAGGTACTGGGATACTTACTGCAGGCCAACCCTGCATTGCAGCACCTCTCCAGCTCCCATATGGCCTGCCCTGAGTACTATCCTACTCTGAAAAAGCCCATGCTGTGCTTTCCATCCTGCTGGGACAGCACTCTTCTCATAGTTTGTCTCACCATGTGGACTTCCTATATTGAGACTACAATCTCCTAATATGCAGGGAAGCTGAGAGGCCGACAAACCAGCTTTCCTTCTCAAATGTAATGTCCAGAATGCAATTCATAATGGCAGGAAGACTTGCCAACACCCAAATTTTGTTCACATGACACAGGACTGCTGCAGTGCCTGTAACTTTGGGCAGGGGTTGTAAGTCCCTCTGTTTAGCACCATCATTATTCAAACAGTTAAATCAAGGACTACCTCTAAATAATTGCTATTTATTCCTTAATATATATTCTTAAGAGACAACCACAGGAAAGAAAATAATGGCTCTGGCTAGTTTCTTTATCCATTGTTTGGTAGACTTTGTCAGTAGGAATAGTGCGCCAGGTATTATCCAGATGAAGAAAAGGGGCATGAAGAGTAAAACTTTTCAGCTTTCTTTGCAACAAAGCTGTTTTTTTTTTTTACACAGGAGACAAGGAGACATTTTGTATAAAAAGTATTTAATTAGAACAGATGTGGAAAACAAAGAATTCCTCTGAATAGAAGACATAATTTATCAGCTCCTTAGGAGCAAACAGTATCACCATTATTCTTTTCAAATGACCAGAATATATGCTGATCCAAAACATTTGCCAGGATACCTAGGAGTCAACTCAAAATTCTACCACTGGCATTTTGGGGAATATTTCCCTGTTCATGTGATTTCTGGGAGCTCTTGATGTTGAACATGCTTGTCTGTTGATGCTGCAGAACTGTCTTCATCTGAAAAAAGAAAGCAACAGGTCTTTGGTATCAGATAAACACTAAGGTCCTCCCAGCATATAGCTGCCTTCCAAATACTTTCTGCTTCTTGAACAACCCCAAAACAAAGAGAAAATTAAAGAAGGGTTTGGTATATATCCTTCCAGTCAGAAAAGCTGGAGAAATGTTAAGGACACAGAACATATAGAAATGTTCTGAATACCACAACTGTCTGTGGAACTTAGTTTGCTTCAATCAACCTGCATGCATAGCTAATTAGCAACCTAGTAAGAATATGTTTTTTGTTCAAATTTGTCAAAGTTGGGTAAAACCAACTTGGTTTTTTGCCATATTAAACAAACTACATGGGGTTTATAGATATATACACTGAGTTCAAGCAACCATGTTCTTACACTTTTATGTTAAATTTAACATACATTAATCAAATGTCACACACTGTAATACAGCTGGACTTAGAATGGTACAGTAGTGCAGAGCTTTCTGTCAACACCCCTGCATTTGTTATTGATCCCTTTTCTCATACTGAACAGACTTTCATCTTGATGTACAGATGTACAGACTGTTAACAAAGTATTAGCATATTTTTTAAAAAAAAGTTAGACTAGGACAAATAATGTGTACACTTACATTTATTCATCTGTATCAAATTTCTGTAATAGTCTCAATATACAGCAAGGATATGATTGTAACTACTTACCGAGAGCACCACTTCAGTTATAGATTGGCATTATTTCAAAATCAAATAAGCTTTTTCGACTTTCCCTGCTGGGTTACTGTACATAGTGTGAATGACAGGAATTTCATCACTTAAGCAATATGGGCCTATTATATTTTGGAATATTATGCAGCTCACCTGAAAGTCCTAAAGGTTAGCATTCCCCTGGGAGTAGAACAAGTTGACTCAGGGGTTGGGAAAAAGATACATTGGCTAACTATGTATAAAGGTGGAGGAACAGTGAATGTTTGCAGCAATACATTAATTAAAGCAAAACTCACCCATCAAAGATATTAAAATGAAATCAACTATCTAAATTGCCTCTGGACAATTCTCATATGCATAAACTATTCTTAATAGAAAGAATAATAATTCTTAGTCCTAATTAAGATCCTAACCAGACTCCTAAAATATTTCCATGTGCCCTTTCACATAAGTGGCTTTGTCCAAATTGGTACCAATCTATTTTCATATTCTCCAGATGGAGTAACTCACCTGAGAATACCCTGGAAAGGGCAGAGCTAATCACTTTCCAGACTTCTTCAAATAAGTTTCCATGACCTTCAGTTGTCCCATACTTCATTTCTTCTGATTGTTCATGATGGCCCATATCAGAAAAATAGCCTTCAGGGTACCACTGTGTAGATGTTCTTGCTTCTCTACTTACTGCTTGGCCAAAGAAGATCCGAAGTCCAACAGACAGTGCCCTAACAAAAAAGATCCTGGAGATAGGTAATAGGATATAGTTATAGGATGCGAAGGTATCATAAGAATAAATCAGGTTAATACAAAAAAGCTGGTTGAAGCAGAGGCATAGCAAAGTTGCCCTTCAAATTCTGAATGTATCCTTAAAGATAGAATACTACTACTGGTAGACAGTTTATATGGCTGAAACAACAAACCGGCAGAAAACGCATGTTAATTTTGGAACAAATTTCTCCACTTTGGGCTTTACCTCTCATGACCTTATCTCCAGCAGTAAAAAACAGTGCACACTGCTGGCTGTTGCAAAGGATTTAACTCACATTGAAAAACCATAGTTTCTTAAGTTTCCACTATAATGCCTGCCCACCATAGCTAGAATGCCTGCCTACCATAGCTACACCTTTAGGTAAGAAATTGGGGTAGGAATAGAAATCTCCTTAGTTTGAGTGACTATTTCCTAATATTTCAAAGTTAACAATATGGATTTCTGACTTATAGAATGCACTGTTTCCAAATTGCAGCTTTAAAGTCTTGCAAACTTGAATGTTTATTTTGCTTAGTTTTGTCCCGACTTGACAAAGGGAGGCTTCTCCCTTGCAAAAGCATACTACAAGAGCCATAGTGGCACAGTGGAGTACTGCAGGTACACAATGCAGTACTGCAGGTTACTTCTGCCGGCTGCCTGCAATTTGGCAGTTTGAATATCACCAGCCTCAGGGTTGATTCAGCTTTCCATCCTTTCGAGTAGTGGTGGGTTTCCATTTTTTTTACTACCGGTTTGCTCTTGCACATGCGCAACGCTTCTTCGCATGCACAGAAGTGTTCGGGCGGAGCCTCCCAACACTGCCACTACCAGTTTGCCCGATCCAGGCCAAACCAAGAGCAACCCATCTCTGCTTCCGAGGAAGGTAAAATGGTTGGTTGCAGATTGTTGGGGGTAATATGCTGACTCTGTAAACCACTTAGAGAGGTCTGTAAAACACTGTGAAGCGCTATATAAGTCTACGTGCTATTGCTACTCTTATTTATGTATTCCTTCATCTATTTTATACAACTATCTCTCAATACATTATCTGTTGCCCAATAATTCTTAAAAACAAAATACAATATAAAAATGATAAATAAAAACCTACACAAGATCTGCAACCAAACTGTAAAAAGCTTCCCTTCCTGGATCCCTTATGTATGGGACCCAGATCACACCTCTTCTGAAGAATCTTATGGGATTGGTGGATGTAATTGGGAATAGGTGGTCCCTCATATAAGCCAGTCTGATGGCATAATGGTTGCTGCAGCCAGATAGGCTCTAGCTTTTGCTTTTTTTTTTCCAATCAAGTTTATAAACACAATCAACCCTTGATCCTTTTTTTCAATTTAGCTATAACTGACACACATATTTTTAATGGGAATTTTTTTTCCATACCTGATAAAACTATTTAATACATTCTTTGAACAGGGTTGCTTATGCTGCCAGTTCTCCATGTGGAAAATAAGTAAGTTGGGGATTCAGGTCACACCCAAATGCAACATCAGTTCTTGAGTCACCTGGGATAAGGTGACAAAGGGGGGGAATGACAAAAGGCCTAGTAATGTCCAGTAGGAAAGTACTCAATGCTGCAAACGTCATGTGTCAAACATGCTGAAGAAAGAAAAACGAGATAAGGGGAGGAAGAAACTGATTTAGCAATTTATATGGAGAATAAGAAGCCAAATGTAATTGTTCTACCAGACTACATAGTTAAATGATTCTATATAAGACTAACTCTTCACTGTTGGTAAGAAACTAGAGTTGTAGAACTTGCTATTTCTAAGAGGAGGTAGAAGTTATATTACTAGTATCAGACCCTTTTTTGCATCCCACCAATTAACCAATCTTCTCACCTTCTGGGCTGTAGCATTAGATGTGATGGTCACATAACAGGTAGTAGTGCCAGAACAATGCGTGGACTGTGGGATTTCCTGGCTTCCTATTAGTGTCGCAATCTCATCCAAGGAGGGCACACACTCCTGCCCTTTGCTTTTGTGCAGGGCTTGTGTGATTAAATGTCCATAGTGGGTCACTGGTGATCTTGGAAACATTTTCTCCACCCTATTAGATCGGGGAAGATATGATATTAAGTGAGTGATTCCATTAAGTTTCTTTAATAAGAATACTGCAGTGACTTCCCTCCAGGATGGCATGCTGGGTAGTGGTGGTGGGGATTTGCTTCTCCTGCCAATAAGCCACCAATTTTGCTGCCAAAGCAGGTACCTTGACTGCCAGATCATATGGAAACAGCTAGGAATGATCCAAGATCAATCTTGGATGACCATGGACTCTCTTGGGAAGAGGAATCCCGGAGGTTGCAATTCCTAGTAGGGGCAGATGGAGAGTTTTGGTTTTCATCTTTCTTTTAGCTATTTGCTTTTTAAGCACACCTTTTAACAGCACATTTCAAAGTGTTATTGTTTTCTTATTTTTCAAAGTTAATTGACTGGTTGAAGGCTGATTTATTCTTAATCTATTTATTCAAATCCAGTCTGCTGGATTTTAATGTTAAATTTCCTTCCTTGCTTTACTGTTTTTGATTTCTACTCTGAGCTACTTTGGCTTTTATTATGAACCTAACTGACAACTTTCTGAGTAAAGCGACCAGATTGGATTCACATCTATATGGGATTTTGCTACAGAATTTTTTTTCTTTTTAAATTTATGATGGAACTTTTCCTTTTCTTTTTTTTCTCTTCAATGTTCTGTTTTGTTGCAGAAAATTTATCCTTTTTGTTTTTGAAAGAATTTGTTTTCTGCTGTTGTATAAGTTCAAATACAAGAGAATCTGCCTTATATTAAAAATGCAAATAATGCACCAAGTTAAAGATAAAGCCTGATGGGCCATCTTCACAGAAAAAAAAAAGTTTTTTTTAACCTACAACTTCAAAACCTTTGGTTAAAAGCTTAATAAAATTACCTGCAATTAAATAAACCTAAAGAGAATACCCTTCCAAGCCAGACAAACAAATGGATGGACTAGAATCTAAGTTTATGCTGACAGATCTGAAGAAGGAGCAGTTTGGCTGGAAAGCAGGAGGCCTGTTGCAGAAATTTGAAGATCATCTGGATTTTACAGATTTACAATTGGCAAATTTGATGACTGAATCAACTGGATTCTGTTAAGATGAATTTATCATATCATAGTGTTAAATAATTTGGATGAGATTTTTCTGGGAAGATGGATTGATTTTTGAAAATGGATTTATTATATCTAACCACACAAAAACTAACAAGAGGCTTTATACCTTGGTTCACAGTGAGACTGGTTCAACAATGGATGTGGTGGAAATATTTACAGCAGAGGTTTAGCTTATTGGAAAATAAGATATTATTGGGAAAACTTCCACTAAAAATCTTAAGGGAAAGTTTTATTATTAAGATATTTGATCCTGAGTACAATTACAGATTGTTAACAAAGGGCTTTGAAATTTAATTTTGCTGTTGATTTACCTGTTAACTATTTTGTTTTTACCTATAGTAAATAGATGTAGGAATTTTTTAGACTATGGGCCTGCTTCACGAAAGGGAAAAACTAGGATTGTTGCAATATATTTGTCAGTAATCAGAGGGGATAATAATCATAAATTTTGTGTTTTGTCCTTTTTAATGCACATTTTTAATGTTCTGTCCATTTTGGGGTTTTTTTTGGGTTGCTTGTTATTTTTGGGGAATTTGTATTTTAACTTTTTGAACAAAATTTTAAGAAATTCAAAAAATTACTAACGCATGAAATTGTTTGGAAGGTTTTAGGTGGAGGGTTTCAGGGTTTTAGAGGCTCCTGCTGGACTGAAGCTGTTTTTCAAATATTGTTCATTAAACATTCTGAATCAAACTGAAGAATAAAGAAATAGATATGTGAAGAATACTGCATCTACAAAAAAAATCCTTCTAAAGGTCTGCTTTGCACATTGCTTAAATATGTCAAATGAATTATCTTTCTAATCCACTTCCTGCCTACTAGGCCATAAGCAGTCCTAATGGAAATGTATTGGCAAACTGGAACTATATTGTCTCTGAACACATTAAAAAGGGAGGGATCTTTATTCACACCCTTGTGAATAAGAGCTCCTGCATATAGAACAAGGAAGGATGTTGAACACAGACACTCCCCCGCCCCTTTCATTTCCCTCAGATTGGGTGAAATAGTTTTTGCCAGTTGGTCTGCATTCAGACCACAGTTTGTGACCAAAGGCTTTCACTAAGAATGGGAACTCATGGCCATCCAACTGTGGCTGAACTACAGCTACCAGCAGCACCAACTAGCAAAGTGCTAATGATGAAAGATGCTAGGAGTTATAATTCCTCAACAGGTGGAATTCCCAAGTTTCCATTTCTGCATTAGGCATGTTTTACAATGTTTCCCATTTCCCTGGCTCACCGCTGCAGATGCAGATGCAAATAGCAGAGTATAGGCACAGAAGGTATAAACGTGTAGCTCATGCACACAAGCAGCTGCCAATAGCGCAAATCTTTGGGTGCCCCTGGATTAGGGGGCTCTGTTGTCTGTTTCACCAGTTGACAGAATATTTCATCCACCAGGGCTGGAAGGTCATGGCAAGTTTGCAGCACCCCCTGCATGAGAAGGATTGGATCTCGCAATTCTTCAAGCTGTTGTAGTGAATGGAAAAGTTTGACGGCTTCATCACGAAGTCCTGCATAGCCTTGGCCACCCTGAGCTGCGAAATTGGGCAAGGTTTGTGTGAGGAGGAGAAGATAAGAAAACAATATTTAAGATCTGTTTAAGCCCTTGCTCTCATTTTCTCTGTAGGGAGAGAACTGGTATATTTCATGCACACAGTTTGTATTTAGGTCAAGTACTTTAAATATTGAGTGGTATGGGATTTATTTTCATTTAAATTCAATACAATTGATATAATAATTTTTTTAAATATTTAACAATGTTCCTTTTCTGGCATCTTAAATTTTAGTGGGTGGTGAGTTTTGGAGGGTCCCTCAAGGCCATGCTCCTGAAAAACCATAAGCAACACAACTTTAGCACATAGCAAATAATGAAGTCAATAAGTTAAGGATTCTGATTACTAGCCAAGAAACCCTACCCACCTGCATAAGGGAAGGGCAGAAGAGGTGCATAAATTGGGCCAGCTGTATAACATAGGATGGGATTATTGCGATAAATTTGATCCAAGATTTCTGGGCTGTTGTGGTTCTCCTGCAATAGAGAGAGGAAAATGTGGGGGGAAGAGAGAGATCTAATCTATATTTCTACTCATTAAGATTACTAAAATTAACACTAGGTTCTTCAGGAACCTTCATCATTCTTAGAACTGGGGCCCAATCTCTGGAGTTGCCACATTCCAACATAGCACCTTCCTAAGCAGACATGCTAAGATAGCTGGTATTTTTGTAAAGGGCATGACACTTCAGTAATTGCCATTATCTGTGATGCAGAGGCTTCAAAAACCTTCCAATCTTCATCTGTATTTTATAATGGAAATCTTAGAAGGAATGCGTAATGCATATGTACAATAGTACAGCTATGGAGATGAATTGAAATTAAATAACAGAAATACAAGTAGTCCTCAATTTATTCATTTAGTGACTATTCGAAGTTACAACAGAACTGAAAAAGTGATTTATGACTATTTTTCACATTTATGATCATTGAAGCAGCCCCATGGCCATGTGACCAAAATCCAGGAACTTGGTGACAGGTTCATATTTATGATACTTGCAGTGTCCCAAGGTCATGTGATCCCCTTTTCACAAGCAAAGTTAATGCGGAAGCCAGATTGACTTAACAACCGTGTTACTAACGTAACAGCTGCAATGATTCACGGAACAGTGGTGGGAAGAAATGTTGCAAATGTTGTAAAATGGGGCAAAACTCACTTAGCAACTGTTGTGGTCATAAGTTGAGGACTATCTGTACCTTTACACTTACAAATAACTAACTGAAATTGAATTTAATGAATATTCATAGCACCTTTTTGAACAAGATCTGTTCACTGCCATGTGGTTTTAAAAAGTAAACATAAAAACATTTTGATGCACTTAAAATGACACTGAAATCAAAGTTACCAATTTAACCATAAAGGATTGAATTCTTGGCCCACTCAAAACATTGCATAGGATTATCTTTTTCTGTCCCCACTTCAAAGAAATATCGTTGCATGTTTCCCTTGCCTATTTCTGCCAAAATTCTCTCCCAGATCCCTATTGCTATTTAACCACACCCCCATTCCTACTCCCAACGGCATGTCCTTGTGCTCATTTGGTTCCTCACCTCAATGTCACGCATGAGGAGCTGTGTGGGGGTTTGCAAAGGGGCCTTGCTGATGATAACCTTCTGCAAAGCACAAACCCAGTGTACAGCTTCATTTAAGTGTTCTGTATACAGTCGGTAGCAGTGCTTTCTGCCAAAAACTGTCACTGCCCAGTAGCCTGCAGGAACGGGAGAGAAAAGTACTCATATATAATTAACATGAAGATAATCATAGATAAGTATAAAGAATTTTGACCTACTTTCTTAAAATGTGTGGGTTATATTTTCACTTCGCAAAAAGGGGGTAAAAATTAAAAATACTTCTTAAATAAATCTATGGACTATGGATATGTTAGTGGCTGACCATAGCTTAGTAAGAAAACTAAAAAAACAAGCCTTTGCTGAAATCATTCATTCCTGTTGCCACAAAGAAACTACAATGGTATTAAAGCTGAGCACAAAATAGTTTAACAATGCAAAAGCCGACAATCTTTACCTGTTTCCTTATAGGTTTGCTTGTCAGGCCAGAGCACAGAGCAGAGGCTGGTGAGAACAAGGGATCCAAGGCGTTGGGCACTCACATCACACCCGCTGTAGTAGTCCAGAGAATCCTCTGTCAACACAAACCAGTATTTGCGAGGACGCAGCCAGGGAGTTTTAATACCTCCTCGGACCTCTCTCTGCAGCCAACCTGGAAGATGGAAAAAAGCTGAGTCCCTTCAGCTTTAAAACCATTAGATTTTTTTAAAAATTTGAAAGGGCAGTGGAGGAGAGAAACAAATCTAAGCTCCCACCTTTCACAATAGCATCAGGTTCATGTTGCATCCTTCCACAGTTCTCTGAGATAAGACTGTGTGTCTCTTCAGTCACCGGCAAAGACCTGAAGACAGCAAACAGAGAAGAAGCAACAGACATCAGCCAGACTTACACTAATATATATGAAAGGAGACTAATTGATCTTTCCTTAAGAGTAGACCTATCTCTTTCACTCCCCCCACTCCTTGCTCCAAAAAAATCCAATTTGCTGGGATCCTGATGTTATCTATCTCACTCTATGGATTTTCATTGGATGGATCAGGAGCCTCCACTGATTACAGCCAGATTTTAAGCCATAACAGCAGCACTGTATTACCCAGTCACATACATATTGGGGTATAATTCCCAAGTCTCCCTCTTTTTTTATAAGGAAAGAGGAAGAATATTGCCCCCGCCCCCAAAATCCCTTTTCTTCCATAGTTCTGGGAAACTGGTCTGAGATTTTGCACTGTTAACCTCAGACTAAAAATAAGCTGTTTATACAGAAGAGCTGCCAAGAATTTGGGAAACGAAGGAGCTCAGCTGAGGAAAGGATGCTGGCTGGATTGCCTGAGATGAGCGGGGAAGAGATACATACAGAGAGAGGTCTTGGCATTTGCGCATCGGAGAAAGTGGGGGGGGGGGGGAGAAGAAAGAGAAAATAATGCCTCCTTCTCCTTCTCCTCTCTATTCATGATTCTTTATAGCAAATTCCAGATAGTCCAACCCCACAAATTACTGCAGATAAGCAAATTCGCCTCTGCAGGTGTTCGTGGCATTATCGACTATTTTTCTATTTCTATTACCACAATTACCTAAATGTCCTAGTATCACAATTAGGCTTTGCAGCTCAAGTAAGAATTAAGTACATTCCCATGTTCTTATGTCCTCCCCTCTCACATCTCCCTACTTCTATCCTGCTCCCCCTGTCCCTTTCTCCCAGCAACCTCCTGGAGCAGAATTCTAGTGGCCTCAGCCTCACAAAAGAAACTTCTGTTTCCCTCTCCTTTTTCCCAGACCCACCTTGGCAACAGATAAGAAGCAAGAATCACTCGCCCAAATAGTTACTTCCTGCCTGGCTATGCCTGATCCCAGCTGGGAACTATTAGCTCTGAAGCAGAGTGGGAGATGTGTGGGTCACCAGGCAGAATTCTTTCCATGGATTTTTTTGGCTTTCCAGCCGAGAATAAACGGAAAACATTAGGACGGAACAGAGCAGATGCACTTGGAAGGTATTAATTTGGTCTTAGGGGAGACTTGGGAATTATACCCAATACTAGGGTTGTACCCTAAAGTGCGAAGTAATCATGAACATTATGCCTTTTATTTCTTTCTCCTCTTTTTGCTTCTCAGTTTAACAAAGTGTCAGCTGGAAGCCTGAAGATGAAACCTTTCTCAAGAGGAAAACCATAGGGAAAGGAGGGATATGAAGTTTCTGGTCTGCAATAGGGGAAGTTTTAAAGGGGAAGTTTAATATTTTAGAATGTTAAGAATCTCCCTTTCTTTTAGGAGAACAATAGCCAGAAATATGACTCTGGCTAACATGTAGCATTCTCCCCCGAAAGCACAGCATCTCCCCCACTGCAATGCCAGTTTCCCACTGCCTCTTATACAACTCTTTTATGCTCACCTTTCAGAGCAACTGCTAGCACGACTGGGTTGAGTGAGGTTCACTTGCAAGGTAGAGTCCTGGGAAAAATGGGGTGAATAGAGAGAGGGAAAGAGAAAGAAGAAGAATGTCATCAGGATTCATTCAGAGGCATGAGAGTTAGATTTAAGAAAAATGAGAGCAGAAGACACCTTGGAAGACTTAGAAATTAGAATTCCAAGATAGATACTACGCTATCCTGTAATTTCATCCTTTATGTATTCAAAAGTAAGAGGTTAAACAGAAAATGGGAACACATAAATAACATTCATACAGGCATGACGCCTCCCAACCCTACAAGGAAGTAAATTATTAATTTGCACCTTTCCAGGCTGCCTAGCCTGCACTATTGCCCCTCCCAAGCCAGAGCCTGGCTAATCAACCTTCTCACATCCTGCAAGCTGCAGCAGCTGAACAAGTTCCTGTATCCTCAGCCGACCTCAGTGTTGGGCTGCAGACTCTTCAGAATTGCACAAACACTCTATTGGGTAAGACAACCAAAAAAAAATAATCCTATTGTAGCCAAAGCTCCCTTCCCCTGCAAAGGGAGTGGGGGGAAGAAGCAGACAAGTCCTAACAGAAGACAGGAAACTATAGTCTCAGGCAACTAATTCATGCAAATTCCCTAATGTTGGCAAAAATTGTAAGCAAGTTTGAGATTCAGTTGTGATAGTTTGGTGGAACTATGGGATCTAAAACTTCGTACACTTTGTACACAGTCCCCACAAAGGTGCCCCAAATAAAAAAAATGATGCTGGATTTGTTGTAAGCTGCAGGGAGGGGAAGAGAGAGGGAGGGAGGAAGGAAGGGAGAGTGAGAATGAGAGAAGGGGGGGAGAGAGAGAGACTATATATAAAGTCAAACTGGATGGCGAAAAGTAGGGGGCTACTGCAACAGGTATCGAGTAATGGACAGGACACCAACTGTCCTGTGCCATTTTAACACCTGTTGTAACTTGGCCCAAGTTGGCATAGATCATCATAATCCTGTAAGGCAAGGAGACTAGCAACCATCAACAGAGCATGGAAAGATTAAGCAACATCAGAACTGAAAAAAATAAAAATATCTAGGAAACAATTGCAAAAATTAATTTCTCCCTCATAATTCATTTCTAAAAATTGCACCAAGATATGGATGGATTATAAACTATAAAACATGGTTTAAATTATGTCTGAGGCACTTAGTAAAGACTATAAAGCATTTTATACTCTTAAATGATGTTTTGGTTGAAACTTAGTTTTTTGCAGTTATATAGTGCTTTTCACATTTCTCTGCCACAATTCTCATGTTCCAGTTCCCCAGAACACCGAGACACCATAGAGCTTGCGAATGTTAATGCCATCTAACTGATTTTCAATATTTTCATTCTGGATGAGAAAGAATGGCATGCATTACTATTGACAATTACATGCACATGTAGGGAAGGAAAGTAGGGGAAAAATAGTGAGGATGAATAGAAAGATGCACTTTTGAAAACAGGCATGATGTAAGTGTCCTTATTATCATGAGCGAAAAAGACACTGAAAAAAGCAAAGCACATCCAAACATTCATGGATTAACAAGGCTAGCTTTGTTTGAATTAATTACTGAATTTGTAATTTGTAAGTGGACCAAAACAAATCTGACATTTCAGTAATGCTGAATATGTACAACTTTACAATTCTTCACTTTTATAACAGTGAATCAAAATCAAGAGTATAGCATTGTATCCTATTAAAATTTGGTATCTCTAAAAAAAAGCCAGAAATGTACAGTAACTTATCTGGAATTTAATTCCCATCAATTAAGAAGAGAAATATGAAACTTTAAATCTTTAGGACGTTCTACAGATTTTCATTAAAACAATGAATGATATGGATCATACCTCTGAGATACTCAGAGAATGACACAATGTGTGGCAGGAAAAGAGTGGATGAGGAAAAATCTGATTGTTTGCCGAGCAGTTTTCTCATCCTTGCCACTGCCATTATTTGCTTGCAACTCTTTCTCTATGTGTGGTTTCCTCAACAACACTGAAAATAAATAGATAAAGCTCATGCCCACTGGTAAAACAGTTCTTACCTAAATGAAGATACCTGCCTGACAAAAGTATATTTATTGTTTGGGGCTGTCGCCTGCACAAGCTGCCAACTCAGATATACAATACACATTTTCTCAGGCTCTGACATACAATCCACCTTTCAAGGCATGACTCTTGGTTGCATACAGATTATAAATAAAATAAATATCATCATGTCCAGCCTGACATAGACAAATGGCTGATGTTACACATTCAGCTTCCTTATTTGTACTGGGAACATCAGGATTGACATAGTATTGCACCAAAAAATAGCTAGAAAAGGAGAGAATGTGCAATTTATAACAATCCAGTACCATCTGATGGGCCACTGGGAGCACTTTATTTTCTTTGTAACTTTTAAATTGGTGACCACAGCATTGATACCCGAACAGCTGTTATTTATCTTTAACAGCAATAAATACTTGCATTTTTATATTTGAAGTTAAAGAGAGTGTGCACGTTATATTTTTAATTTTTTTTTAAAAAAAGTTAAATTTGATTTTGTTTGTATTTAATGGGATTGGTCTCAAGGAAGGAAAAAAGGGACAAATCTTTTTTACACACAAACCTCTAGGTTACATGGCCAGGAGGTTGTGCTATGAAATCATGCTGCTTTCTTGTATTTTTATCATTAACTCGCCAGAAAGTCAGCACAGATTGTGAGAGCCCTACTTCTCTCCTACAACAAAGGTAGGAGGTGACATAACAGGTGAAGTTCCAGAGACAAAGAAGTGACAACAGGAGCTGACAAGCTGCTATAGGAGATGTGGAGACAAAAAGGCTTAAGAGAAAGAAACGCCTCATCACAGGCTTAGCCATTCTATTACAGTTGCGAATTCTGATTTATAAAATTCAGAGCAGCTTATCCAAATTCCCATGGCAAAGGGTTTTAGTGAACCAGGGTAGAAAATTGATTATCGGTAATAAAGACTTACGGTGTAAAAATGTTTATTTTTAAAATACCTTAACTTCTCTTAGGTGGCGCAGTGGTTAAATGCAGCACTGCAGGCTACTGCTAGATCAGCAGTTCAACGGTTCAAATCTCACCGGCTCAGGGTTGGCTCAGCCTTCCATCCTTCCGAGGTGGGTAAAATGAGGAACCGGATTGTTGGGGGCAATATGCTGACTCTCTGTAAACCACTTAGAGAGGGCTGAAAGCCCTATGAAGCGGTATATAAGTCTACTGCTATTGCTATTGCTATTGCTCTTGAACTTCTCTTTTCAACAGGACTTCTGTTGAAAAACCAGTCAATCATAGGATTTTTTAAAAAAATGAGCAGGAAATTAAAATAGACATCATTCGGCCTCAAATCAATATTCTCCTTATTTGGAATTTTACACAGGAAAAGTGGAACGAAAATAGTGCATTTAAATTTAAGTAAAGACTGTATGTGGAATACTGAGATGAATGTACTTTTTTTAAAAAAAAATCAGTAGTGAGCAAAACTATCAATAAATATAGAACAAGGAGATCAAGTGGGAGAGTTGCTCCTGAGTCTAGATAAAGGCTACATTTACATAATTGTATGCAATACCACAGCACTAATTTTGTTTGGTAGAATTGTTAAGTAGAATTCTATGGGATGTAAAATCCAAGAACTTCTATTTATCACGGGGGGGAAAATCCTCCAATTATATCACGTAGCTAGAACATAAAATTTAAGTAAAAACGACTGAAAGGGAATGCTTGACCAAAACCTCAAATGTTAACGATTTATAGAGTATTGCCTTTCTTCAATGGAAACAATGGCAGGAAGAAATTTTCCAAGGGTACAATAGCTTCCAAAGTACAAAAAAAAAAAATAAAAAATAAAGCTGCCCTTTTAAGCAATTAGTATTGGTTGAAATAGCATATACACGTCAATGTATTTCCAAGTTTCTGTTTTCTGATTAAGAATCTTTGTTTCCATTTGCTCCATCTTTCAGTTCTGCTTTCTGCTCCCCACCCCCCAAATGTGGGGTTTGAGCCAATAATCTATCCTATCTCAAGCATGGCAGATGCCCTCTGAGTAGACAATAGTTCAGCATGCCTAGTTGACAACCACTGCACAACTGATTTCAGTTTCTGATCTCTCCAACCTGACAAATGTCAAGTTCCCGTTTACGAGAAGATCCTAGTAGCTTCATGCAAAAATCATCCTCAGATAGCACAGTATGAGCATATAATTTAGGAGTCAAAAAAGATAACCGAGGGGTAGTTATAGAGGTTTATAAAATAAGCTTGCTACGGAGGAAGAAATATTCAGAATCTTTTTATTAACCTGGCAAAAGATTCAGAAGTAGCAAAAAAAGAGATTTTTGAATTATTGCATATTCAATTCAGCCTAGATGCACCAGAAGATGCAGTAGCTATGAATTTAAAATCAGTTTTCTTTAATTTGGCATTTATCATACACTCTGGATCAGTGATGGCAAACCTTTTCGGCACCGAGTGTCCAAAACGGAATGCATGTGCGCACGCCGGAGCCCCAGAAACTCAAAGAGCAGAAGAGCAATTGGCGATGGCGAGCATGCCCACAGAGAGGGCTTTGTGTGCCACCTTTGGCACGCATGCCGTAGGTTCGCCATCACACCTCTAGATGCTATTCCTGTAATCCTCAGCCAGTCATTGATTTTAAAACAGAGCAATTTATAGGGGAACAAAGTCTTATCAGAGGGTCTTGGAGCGAAATCAAAATGGTAGTTTCAAAGGTAATCTTTTCCTTTCATATCAAGGAAGAATGAAAGAGGGCTGTTGATTCCCAGAATTTTTTATTTGATCACTTGGAAATAGGAGGATGGATTGGGAGCTTATCTAGAATCACTCCTCGTTGTACCCCTGATATGGGCCTTGTCAAGATTCTCAATTCTCAGAATAATCCCATAGTTGTGGTGGGTATAGACTAGGTTTGGAATATTTGTTATCCTTTTCTTTTAATTGATTCCGTATGCTTCCCATGTTCTCGCTCAGAAGGATTAAGCAGAAAATGCTCCTCGGCTTCTGCAAGACAATGTGTGGTTGAGGAAATGTTCCAAAAATAACTGGTACCGGAATACCCCACCAACCACTTGGCACTTCCCTGTAGCATACTTTTAGCACAGGGCCATCTTTGTCCCCCATCCCCAACTTGTCATCAAAATATAGTTTCATAATTTCTCTTAATTGATGATTGGGGAGTAAGGGGGAAAGTGAAAGGGGGCAACTCTGTTATGCAGCTAAATGTAGGGGGATAGGCTGGCCGGTCAAGGTTATTACCCACCAGGCAGATGATTCTCTGAAAACCAGGTGGATTTTTTTCTTCCGACTTTTGGGAATTCTAATAGCAGATTTGTAGAAAACGAAAGAACTCTAGGCTAGTTTCTTCTAGCAGCTATACTGAACTGCCTCAACATGTTATGTCTCGTTCATCTTGACGATCCTTTTTTTTAACCTAAGAAAGAAAGCTTGAGAGAGAAACTCCCAGAAAAGAAATGAATCCAGCACATCTGAGCTCTGAATTAAACTGAACTTTTTAAAGATCCCTTGGGGATTTAAAACTAGCCAGTCCTCCGGCCAGCCACCCACACCTCAATTTAGTTTTGTCAGAGAGGACAGCTTGGCCTTTTTACTGTGCCAAGAAGTGACGCCATGAAAAAGATTATCCAGACAAAGGAAATATTTCCTTGGGGACTGAAAATTTTCTGCCCTAGTATAGGCATCATCATGCCTTTAAAACATAGTTTCATTTGAACCAGAGCTCAGCAATCTGAACTTGATTGGAATGAGAAAGATTTAGATATGCTGTAAAGCCAATGTTAAGTAGGTAGAAAGTCTCTATGAAAATCTAACTGTCTCTTGCAGTTGCCACGAAAACCTGAACGTAATTTCTGGAAATACAGAGTTATATGTTTTGTACTTGATTCTCAAAATCCAGTTTGGAGCAGAGGGCAAATATAGCATCTATTTGTAACTCTAGAAAAGAACTCTAGAAAAAGATGTGACTGCTTTAAAGAGCGCAAGAAATACTTGTTTGCATACCTATGCAGACAGTTGGTAAATAAGAATGGAAGAAACAGTTCACCTTGCTACCTTGGCTACTTTTTTTGAAGGGGATGACCAGATTCAAATGGCGGTGGCAGAGGAATTTTCTTTCTGCTTCTTAAGGGGAAAAGAACAGCAGAACAAAATATGGGGTGAGAGACCTGAAGGCCCTACTGTGAACACTTTTGTAACATTTTGATGGGCTCTATATGTTAGTTGTTCATGCCAATCAACACACAGCCTTGTTCTCCATCACTCTTTGACTCTCTGTCGTAATTAAAAGGAAACAAGGAAGAAATTCCAAGCATCCAAGACAACAGCTTGTCCTATATAACTCATGGCACATGCATTGCATAAATATGAGGAAACATATTTTTTCTGCTCACCTAGGTCAGCATATCACTCCTGCAATTCGATTGAAAGGTGAAGAACATTTTGCTGTTGTAGATTTTGCTGTTGTAACAGCTTCAGTCAGCATAGTCCATTTTGATGTGTGATGGGAGTTACCATACAGCAACCCCTAGAAGCTCCCAGGTTCCCCACTTTGAGGTTAATTTGACTTATCTAGAGCAGTTTGAAAATGGAGAATGTACACACTTGTGGATAAATCCATTCATGGATAATCCAAACCTGATTTCAGCCCTTAAAATTCTCAATTTATCTGTTATATACATTAGAAGGAAATCAGTTAGCTACCGAAATATAATAGAATCCTTGTGGATTAACACTGAGAAAATCAATCAAATTAAAAGGGGGAAAAATAGGATGAGAATTAAACTAACAACAAAAGATAGAACTCCTCCACCAGAATAATATCATTTCTTCCAACAATGAATCTGAACATATGAACGTATCTTATTAATGACAGCTATACTGCAATGCCAGTAGCTTTGAAGGACACCAGGCTAGAAAGGCAACATCAAGGCATGTTCCTTTGCAACTCTTTAAAATAAAGCAATCGAAGAAGAATGTTGGCCCACATTTAATCTGACTGATCCAGTCAGTGAGCACGTTCTAAATTGATACTTAGTGGTATCAGAAGACCTTCCAAACCGGAAAAATTTCCAATGACCACTTTACTCTCTTTTTATTATTGCATCGTTAGTATTTGCATAAGATCTTTTGAATCCCCAGCAGAGGGGTGTGGAACACATCGAGGCACGCATTTTCTTCCCAGACCACAAAAATCATAGTTTTTCCTTCTAGCTCTTGATAGAATTCCCAAAAGAATGGAACGAAGTTCTGATGTTCCTCCCGCCCGCGCACAGCTCACCTCATCGCCTTGCATGCGTAATTCAAAGGATTCTTCAACTTCTTCCTCTCCGGCCACCCCCTTGCTTGCCTCACAGTAGTCACGTCGCAGCAAGGTGAAACCTTGCCTGCAGCACAGCAGCCACCATAAGCCGCCGGGGAACGGCATCCGTAGCTTGGGTCTGCGCAGTAAAAGCAGGGCAGGAAGGAAGGAAGGAAAAGGAAGGAAGGATTGGGCTGGGTTGGTTGAGGCGCCCAGGGCGCGCTTAGGAGAGAGCTTAGAGAAAGCTTTTGGCGCCTTGAACTAGCCGTCTGCTCAGCTTGCTTAACCGGGCTCTTGCCCCGCCACCGCTCTCTCCGCCCAGTCCAGGAGCGGGGGAGGGGCACGGCAAGGCCCTGCCGGTTGCCCAAGAAAGTGCCACCCTTTCCGGGGGGGGGGGAGGCGGCGGCGGCGGTATATTTCATCACGTGGGCTGGCTTGGCCGGGAAGGGACGGCCGGTCAGTCACTCCGGGAGCGTTCTCTTTCCTCGTTCCTTTGGCTGGAAACGAAGTTGTAGTTGGCTGCCAACATTGAAATGCTTCATGAAAAGCATAAAGTATGTTACCAAAAGCGTCACTGGAACAGGATGGTGTAGTATTTATTTCTCGGAGAATGGAAAGCTGAGGGCGGGAATGGGAGCGGGTACCAAGAGATCTGAAACTTTGCAGGGCAGTAGGAAACCCGGGACAAAAGGCATCATTCTTAAATCACTGAGGCAGTCTTCACCATCTACTGAGACTCAGACTGGCCAAATATATTTTCGACTAGCGTTTGTGAGAATTACTGCAGGTCAAGCACGGTAATGCTGGCTCTTTCCTGCAGCCCCAAGAAATGAGGTGACGTGATCTAAATTAAGATAACACGAGAACGCTAATAAATTGAAATACTTCCCGATAGGAATCACTATTGTAGAGAACGCCTTGGCTTCCAGGTGACCTTGAAGCAAAATCAAAGGGGTGTGACACCCAATGTATGTGAAAAATAATTATTTTGAAGAAACAAAAGGTTTTTATTCTCTCTGATTAGAACTAGCACTTACAGATTCTGGATTGCTAGGTCAGTAGCACATAGCAGGTACATAGGTTAATTTAAATTTAAAAACAACATTGCTTAAATCCAGGTATTCTTTCATTGCAGAGCTGAAGGCCCGCACTTTTAGTTGCCAGGTTCTTTACAATGATGGCAGTGAAGCTGAAGGGCAATGTTCCAATCCCTTTACCAATGAGGCTTTCTGGAGTCTCTCTGTAGTACAACTTTGATAACGTTAGGGTCTGTGGATGTCAACTCCAGGAATGTTCCTCGGGCGGTATTCATATTATGCTTTCAGCTACAAATCCATAAACCAAATATGCATTCACCTCATGTTATCCCCTTCTTCAGATTATATACAGTTTTATTGATGTCTGCAATTTGCCACCTTGACCTGAAATAATCATTTTGGAAATTGAATTTAGTAATTTACAACATATGTAGATTAGCTCTCAGTAACCAAAGACAGTAGTTGAGTATCACATGCACCAAGCCTGCAGATTCATACTCTGTATTATTAAGTAACAAGGAACATCCGTGCATGAATCTCTCTCTCTCTCTCCCTCTCTCCCTCTGTGTGTGTGTGTGTGTGTGTGTGTGTGTGTGTGTGTGTGTGTGTGTGTGTGTGTGTGTGTTTGCATGCTTCATGACCTGACTTGGAGCTTCCCTTCTGGTTAGTCATTGTGGGAAACAGGATGTGGACTGGATCAGTTTGGGGGCTTTTTCAGCTTCTTGTTATGCTGTTAACTCTTGTTTCTCCTTAGCTATTTTTGAATAAAGAGATTTGCAGTTACTGAAAGTGACATTCTGTCCAGCTTGTCTCATTATTGATTTTGTATTGGGTTATGGATAGCTTTGTAGAGCTCTCTTCTACAAATCCTTTTTTCTCTGCCAGATAATAAGCACATATTTTTAAACAGAAAAACATTCAAACTTTTCAATTTCTTCCTTTCCATTAGTACCACTAAGACTGTGTGCTTTTAAAAAGTGAAACAGTGCAGTTTAAAAACAATATAGGTTTGCTGTTATCTAAAACAAATGTAGGTTTACTCTTTAGATTGATCTGAAATAGAATATTTGAAGATAGAAGCTAGTCTTCAGCAGCTGTAAAGGGATTTACTCAAACTGTGGAGTTGCCAGAGGGTGATTAATTCTATTATTTCCCCAATTAAGGAGCTGCTCCAGAAGCTTACAGCAGACAAGATAGTTTTAAAGAAAGTATGACTTCACCCCAGAAAGTCTCATGGAAGAATAAAATTTACCATTCTCTTGCAGCACCAATCTCAAAAGCAAACACCCCCACATGGCTGCTTTTATGGGAGGGAAGAGCAAATATATATATATATACGTGTTTTCCCCTTTTTTTGTACTATATGTTTTATTTGTAGTGTTGGAAGAAATTTCCCTGGTTCGCTCCCAGTCTTGAGTCTCTTGGCACTGTTTTCTGAAGTTTCTGGTGCTGTGAGATGCCTGACAATGTCCCCCCCTCCGGGGTACACTTCCCACAGTAGTTTTCCTTTAACAACGTACATATTTTGTACATAGTACATTGACTGAATCAATATTCTTTTTACAAAGTGCTAACAGTAATAATACCATTAAATATACATAATCCAACTTCAGCAATACCCTTCTATCTTTATGATTCTGTAGGAAGTTAAAACCCACCTCTCCTAGAAAAATGAAATCCTGGGAAATATTGAAAAGGTGGAATATCATATTTCCCTGAATAAGAAATGAGAAACACGTTTTTAGGCAGGAAACAGACTCACTCTTAATAGCCCTCACTTTTGTCAATGGGCCATTAAAATGCTTGAGCCAGTCTATTCTACATAACAAAGATCTCCTCCTTCAGCTCCAGGGTGATGGAATTAAGGCATGGTAGTATTAGCCCTTTACCATCTCACCACAGGGCACCTGGGAAGAAGCAATGCTCAACCAAATGTGGACTCACAGCATACAGAGTTGCCCATGGATGGCCCCATAGGAGTCTGACAACCAATCAGAATACAAGCTCAAGATCAAAGCCCAGAGAGGGCATAAAACCAGGAACTTTCAGCATCTTGCTCTCTTTTTCTTCTTCACCCAACATCTGGAAGCAGAGAGGTGGGGACGAACAGAGAGTATAAAAAACCCAGCAAGCCCCTTCTTTTCTCTATCATCTTTACCCAAAATCTGAAAGCATGTGATCCCCCTTTTCTGTTCAGGATTCCAGTTATGTGGTCCTGTCCACCATTAAGCCATCTTTCCAAGCAGCCTCCATGTTTCCAGTGTCTTTCCCCACTTGGAACTGAAACCAGAAGGACATTTCTTCCAACAATTCTTCATCACATTTTTTAATTAAACATCACTAACATTTCTTTATTCATGTTTGTTGTCCTCTGCTGAATCTTTAATACTTTAATATTTTAAAAATGACTCAATTCCATCATAATTCCAATATCTGAAATATCTAGAAACACTAATAAAACCAATAATTAACAAAATTTAATCAGGATTATATCTCAAAGTCCACAAAATTTCTAGTCCCTAATAATTATAGTTTCCAATATAGTTTTTACACACTGTTAATAACAATAATACAATTCGGTTGCTTAATCTTAGACTTACAACTTCTAACCTTATTTTTAATGATTATAATAAATTCTATTATTTATTGATATGTATGCTGCTATTTTCCACTGTGGTTTCTACTTTTTATCTTTTATCTCTATCCATCATTTTTACCCTCTTCCATAATTCCCATCATTTATTTACTTTTTGGTCACTCTTTTCTTTCTTTTTCTTGGAATCTTATATCTCTTTCTAACATTTTTATACCCATTAAATATTGCCTTTGGCCTTTGACTCGTCTCCTTCTGCATACATCCTTTGAGCACCAACTGATAGCCCTTTCTTTTTTTGGAGGAGATTTTTCTTTTTTCTCTCTGTTCTATTATAAACTCTTAAGGGAATATCTATTTGATTCATGCTTATTTATTCCTTTCTCTTCATTCTCTTCATCTTCTTGTATCTTATTTTGCTTTGTCTCCTCCCCCACTTTTTCTGGTTTCTCATCTCTTTTCTGAATATTATGTTCATCTTTTTCTTTCCCCCCATTTGTTGAACATCTTCTACACTCACTTCTTTATTTTTTGACAGTTCCTTATCTCCGTATTGTTCTTTATTGTTTCACTAGTTGTTCCCGGCCACGCGTTGCTGTGGCCCAGTCTGGGCGTAGTGGGGTGGCAGGTGGGTGCTGCCGTTGGTCAGGACTCGGGGCTGCTGGCCCGGGCAAGACTGGTTGGGGGAGACAGTGCCAGGGCTGTTGGCCTCGTGGAAGTTGTTGAGCATCTCCTCAGAGGAGCTGCGCTAGGGCTCCCCCAAGTCGGTGGCCCGGGAGACTGAGATGTCCAGGATCTCTGAGGAGGAGAAGTCCTGGGTGTGCCGCCTCACGGGGCACCCAGGGGCCGCCCTAGCTCCGCTGCACCTCAGGCTGACACCGCCACCATCCCATTGAAGCCCTTCTTGGTGAGGCCGTAGCTGGCTTGCTGTGAGGGGGTGGTGGAGAGCATGTGTGGCTGGCCAGTCTGAGGAGACGCTCCGCCTCCGCCTCCTCTGGAGGGCAGAAAGGAGAAAGTGTGCGGCCGCAGCCCAGCCACACATATAAAGGGACCATCGGGACGAAGTTGGAGAGAGGCCGAACTGTTCCGAATATACTGTACTCACTGCTTTTCTTCCTTCTAAAATGGAGTCAAGGTCAAGCCACCTTCCAGGTGTTGTTTAATCCAAGGGTCACCAATCTTTTGGACCTCAAGGACCACTAAATTCATAATTTTAAATCCCATGGACCACCAAAATGATGTGCCTAATGACCAGCTGGGTGGGCGTGGCTAGGTGGTAATGTGACTGGGTGGGCATGGCCAACTCAATGTCACTCACATTGAGGGACACCTCGCTAGCCTCTCCCAGCCACTCCTCCCCTCCCCACTTGGGCTCCTTAGGGCCCCAACAGGAAGCAGTTGTTGGAGCTAAGCAGCCACCATGAGAAAGAGTTGGCAAAACAGCTCAGTTCAAATTGGATCTGATCAAGAAGCAGGCTCAGTAGAAGCACCTCACCAAGGACTATGAGCATAGGCTTTCCAAGCAGAAGAAAGTTATGCAGGAGTACAAGGTCAGATACTGGTGCCTGGAGGCTCAGCGGGCTGAGTTTGTCAGCCAGCTCCAGGCCATGATGCAGTCCCATTGGAACAATGTCCTCTGGCTCGTCGCCACCAGTGGCACTTCCCTCCAGCCTTGCCCAAAGCCCCGCACCAGGAGGCCAAAGCAGACCCCAGTTGAAATTTCTGCCCCCATCTTACCAATGGTGGGTTGCAGGGGGTACACTCCAGTATGGGCATACCAGTGCCTGCTGGGAGCACCGGGTATCGTTCCAGTACGGTGCTCCAGAGGACCCACCAGCCCGCCCTCGTTATCTGTATTTTAGCTCTTTGGCGCTTCTGTGCACACACATGGAGCATACAGCGCCTGCGTGACACTCTGACAAGCAGCTGGAGCATCGCGGAAGCATTGCAAGAGGTAAGGACACTGCGCATGTTCATGTGGTGGATGCTGGGTCCCGTTACACCATACTGTTTGCAACAGGATTGAGAACCCCCTACTCCATCTAACCCACACAAAAAGACCCCGATGGGGGAGACCCTTCAGCAACACAAACATTCATTGCATGTACCCATTCCAGGGGCCGTAGTTTGAGGAACCCTGATTTAGTGCAATATAAGAAATTCAAATAATTTTTCTGTGGATCATCAACATTTTCAAGCAGACTACCAGTGGTCCACGAACCACCAGTTGGTGACCACTGGTTTAGTCTCTCTCCTTCCTTTATGTGTATTAAACAATTCTCAAATTTGTTTTGAATCTTTAAATAAAAATATGAAAGGCTGTCAGAGCACAACAAATTGAGAAATAACATTGCCTTATTCATACTAGAAGCCTGGCATGATTCAAACCTCTGAATCTAGCAGTTTCCACCATTAAAGTTTAGCAGATGCCAAACATGCTTGAGCTTGCCCTGGCTCACAAGTTGGGTCAAACAGCATCTCAGTGAAATTAAGTGTGTTTAGCCTGAGTTGTGGACACAGGATATAAAGGTACAGCAGATTTGCTTCCATTTGTAGGCTGTGCCAGTTTTTTCTGTATGTATGTGTGTAAATCATCCTTCCATATGAGAGATAGAGTGGTGCATCTGTAACTGGTGGGATGAGGAAACACATGAGTAGGAACTGCAAGAGTTGAAGAAGTGTGTGACTGAACTATCTCCAAGGTGAGAGGAAAAGGACCAGACAAGACAAGGCCTTGGCAGTCTGATTGAGATACTAGGTTAGCCCAGTCTTCTCTATTGATTAGGTAGTAATGGGTTATATATCACTATTATAAAATTATTGCAGTTGGAGAGTGGTCAAGGAGCTAGGCAAATTAAGAGTGTGAGAAAAAAAATATGGGGAGATTGTAGTTCCTCCCAGTCCCTCCTATTTTCCATACAGACGAAAATAGAATAGAAGATAGGGATCAATCTGTGGCAATAAAAAGTGATTGCAGTAGTCTTAGACTTGGCTGGGGCCAATGAGTGTTATATCTGAAGGAGCAGAAAGCTCTACTGGCATGAATGGTCTTTTATAATTAGTGCTGAAGCAGCAGAAAATTCTGCAATATCTTATTAAGGCCTGGTTAGATATGGATAGAGGACTCCTCTGTCCGAAATCTGCCTAATTAAGTTTTAAGTGGTAACTTAAAAGAGCAGGAGAGAATGGCTGATGTTAATATTCCATGAAAATGTGATGAGTGAACTGGTGTTTGTTTCACAGATTGCAAGAGTAAGGTTCTATATGTGTTGGGTGCTGGGAACGATCTGTCAGTACTCCCAACTAAACCAGACAGGAAACATGACTTGATGAACTAATTCTACCGTATTGTAAGGGTACATTAACAGAATCTTAGAAGTCTGAAGTACAGACTTCCTGTTGCCACTGTTGGAAGAAATTTCCTTGTGGGAAAAAGACACTGGAAATGTGGAGGCTGCTTGGAAAGATGGCTTAATGGTGGACAGAACCACATGGCTTGAGGTCCTGAACAGAAAAGGGGGGGTCACATGCCTCCAGATGTTGGGTAAAGATGATAAAGAGACAAAAGAAGGGGCTTGTTGAGTTTTTTATACTCTCAGTTCAGCCCCACCTTTCTGTTTCCTGTTCCTGTGTAAGAAATGTATTCTGATTGGTTGTCAGATTCCCACGGGACCATGCAGGGACAACTCTCTAGTCTGTGTTTTAAGTCCAAGTTTGGTTAAGTTCCCAGATGCCATGTGGTGAGTTTTTGTAGAAGGTTAATCTTATCTTTTTTATGTAGAGTAAACTAGCTCAGTGTCCCTAATGTCCTATTGGGAAAGATGGGGGCTATTAAGAATGAGTCTGTTTCCTGCCTAAAAATATGTTTCTCTCTTTCTGATCCAGGGAAATATAATATTCCGTCTTTTCAATATTTCCCAGGCTATTTCATTTTTCTAGGAGAGGGGTGGGTGCTAACTTCCTACACCACTTTTAACTGCTTGATCCATTAAGGCGGATCCTTTGTAAGTTTTTTTCTCTGACAACTAAGCCACTGGGATCTCTGACTCTTGTGTCTGATTGTTTCCTAGGCAGCATCCCTTCCCCAAGGTCATTCACACAGTTCCATTAGAATCTGGGAGTTTTGCTAGGCTGTTGCCTCCTTTGCTGTCTAAATAGCTCCTTTCCGAGACAATCAGCTTCATTACTATGCTGGTAATTTACTTCCAGCAGACAATTTACCCCAGGCTCTTTGTGCTAAGGAATTTCAACCTACATACTTTGGTTGCATGATATGACTACTCATGGTCTGTGTTTTAAATTGTCACATCTCGGTGGGAGCTACAGCCAGGTTTGGAATTCATCTCAGAAGTATCTAGTTTGTGATTTTAGGGTGGAGGAGATTGTTCGTCCATCCACCTACTCACCCACCTATTAGGGGTGGGTTGTTGCCGGCATTTCTGCCAGTTCGCTTCACGTGCCTGTGTGCAGTTGACTGTAAATTGTTCTGTGCATGCGCAGAACATGAAAAAAATGACTAAAAAACAAGAAGGCAATGGCAGCGGCAACTGGGGAACTGGTTCAGCAATCAGTTCAGCAACACAGTTCCAATTTCCACTACTGGTTCACCCAAAGTGGTGCGAACTGATAGCAACCCACCTCTGCTACCTACTTACCCATCCCCTTTCAAAGCAACTCTGGGCAGCTTACAACATTAGAAGCATTTAAATAATAAAATAAATATTTCTGAAACAAATCAGAAAGTACAATAAAAAATAAATTGTAGTTAAAAGATGGAGAGGGAAGGAGCAGGATCTGGGGCCCACAGTTTGCTTCCTCTGCTGGCATGGATGGGACAGTCCAGTTCCAGGGCATGAAACAGTTCCTCAAGCAGCCATGCCCTGCAGGACTTTAAGGGTAATAGCAACAGCTTGAATTGCATCCGGCAGCAAACCAGCAGCTAATGCAGCTTGCAGAACAGTAGTGCAACATGGTCCACCCTAGGGGTCCCAAGAACTACCCATGCCACTCCACCCAGCACTAGTTGAAGTGTCTGGATGTTTATTCAAAGGTAGCCCCCTGTAGAGCGCATTGCAGGAGTTCAGACATGGTATGACCAGTGCTTGAATGACTGAGCCCTGGGATTCCTGATTCAGGGGAGGTTGTGACTGGCACACTACGTGAAGTTGTGCAAAGAATAACAGACTAATAGAGTTGAAAGGGACTTTGGAGGTCTTCTAGTCCACACACACCCTGCTCAGGCAGAAAAACTGAGGATGCCAAAATCTGAGTGGCAGGTCTGGGAAAGGTATCAGAATAACACTTAGAAGGGACCTTGTGTGGGGAGGCGGGGGGGCAGGAGGGCTATACTATTTCAGAGAAGGCTATCCAGTCTTTTCTGAAAAACCTGCAGTGTTGGAGCACCCATAACTTCTGAAGACAAGCAGTTCCACTGGTTAATTGCTCTCACTGTCAGGAAGTTTCTTCTTAGTTTTAGGTTGCTTCTCTCTTTGTTCAGTTTCCATCCACTCTTACTTGCCTTCTGGTGCTTTGGAGAATACATACCCCCTTCTTTTTGGCAGCCCCTCAAAAGCCTATTTTGTGACCCGCCTATCACACTCTTGGGTAAAACATGTGAGCCATTTCCTCTTTTCACTTGTCCATGAAAGTACATCTATAGTATGTAGATGCAGATAATAATAAAGTCAAAAAGGTGAACAATATTTTTACAGAACTATAGATACATTGAGGCCAGGGGTGACAAGGAGTGGCTGGGAGAGGAGGGGTTAGGCGAGGCACCCCTTGATGTGAGTGATGTCGAGTTGGCCACACCCACCCAGTCTCATGACCATGTGGCCACACCCACCCGGCCATGCTGACCCACCCAGTCATTATGGCAGATAACTGGTTGTTAAAAAATTTGAATCCCACCACTGCCTAGTACCTTTAATACACTTTAGCTTTATCTCTTGCTATTAGGTCAAACATAATATGTGGTAGAAATCTTGATCTAGGTTCAGAAAAATCTGGGTGTAGTGAAACAGACTACAATTAAATCCTAGGAAGAAAAGAGTACAGTTAGAACAGAAGCCCCCTGGTCAATGGAAGTTCTATCTACTGTTCTGCTTTTGGTTGCACATCCCCAGGAAAAGCTGAGGTGCAGTTTAGGAATTCTGGACTCATAGCCTTGCTATGTGTTAGATATCCTGGCTTTAAGAGACTATGGCCGGTCTTAGTGAGTGTGCCAAGTGAATCAGTCCCTGGGCTAAAAGGCTCAAGGTTCATATCTTTGTCATTTCTAAGATTGCGGTAAGTTTTTCTATGTGAAGTTGCCAGGCTGAAAGCTGCTGCACAGAATGCAGCTATGTGTTTACTGAGAAGCTACACTTAGTTCAGCAGTATAACGTCCATTTTATGAGAATTCCTCTGGTTGCCATTAGGCTTTGGAGCCACTTCAAAGTGTTGAAGACAGTGACGTGCGGTGAGGTTTATGGCTGGTGAGGCAGCATTCTTTTTCGACTTGTGGACTTCAACTCCCAGAATTCCACAGCCAGGCATGCTCAGTTCCGATTTAAAGCGACAGCATTTGTTTTTCTAAACTTATTTGCTAAATAAGTTTCCTTCTTTCTTTTTCTTCTCCCTTCCCCTCCTTCCTCCCTCTCTCCCTCCCTCCCCCTCTCTCAAACACACACACACTCACACACAGTTGCATTAGGATTCAGAAAATTTAGGTTTTCCCCCTCAGCCAATGTTAGCAATACCACTAGCAGCGTTTTGGCTGGCAGGTGTAAGTAGAAGTGGAAATTCATTCTACTGAAAACATTGTTTTTGCTTATGATTGGATAATTAAAATTTCAGAAGATCCAAAGGCATAGTATTAGAGTGTTACATAGTGCATAAACTAAAGAACTGTCTCAATATGCTCCCTCCCCCCTCTCTCAAACACACACACACACACACACACACAAAATTGTACCAGGAGGATGAAGTTTGAATTCCTCCCCCTCCCTCCGACCCACACGTACACGTACCTTTTCCAGCTGTTTCACAGAGGATTTCAACTCTGCTCTTGCCTGCCATCATAAAGGAAAAAAAATGTAAAAGGAAAAAGTCAAGAGCTGAGGTAGGCTGAGCTAGTTGCTGTCAGAGTCACCGTGTGGATGAATTGCTTAACTGTTTAAAAAAGCCTCTAAAAAACTCCCTCTACAGGAGGCAGGAGAATGACATGCCTCATCTATGTCAAGAATTTTTTAGCTTTTAATCCTTGCTTAACTCTGCTCGAGTGATCATAAAGTCAGACTAGATGAGGCACCTCGTTCTCCTGCCACCTCCTGTAGAGGGCACTTTTTTAGAGGCTTTTTTAAACAGTTAAGCACTAAGCAGAGTCATCCATGGTGACTCTGGCACGGTTCACCGACAAAAGGGCGAATGACAAAACCGTGCCCGACTAAACTGCATCGCTGACGTCATCAACAGGGCAACAACAGCGCAGAGACAGAAGCACGCTGTAAACCCTAAACCTAAACTTAACCCCTAACCCTAAACCTAACCCTAAACCTAACCCTAAACCTAGCCCTTAACCTAACCCTTAACCTAACCCTAACCCTTAACCTAACCCTAAACCTAACCCTAACCCTTAATCTAACCCTAAAGCTAACCCTAAAGCTAACCCTTACCTTAAGTTGAATTGGCTTTCTTTCAATGCGCTATTTAAACATCAGCAACGCGGTTTAGTCGGGCGCGGTTTTGTCGTTCGCCCTTTTGACAGGTCACGCTCTGGCAGCAACTAGCTCAACCTTTTTCCTTTTACATTTTTTTTTTCTTTTCATGGTGACAGTGGTGACGCTCTGCCTCCCCTGCCTCCCTTGACTGCACGTCCCTGGTTGAAGACTATAAAGTCCTATATAATCTGGATTCTAGTTATTTTGGGGCTGCCTTCTCCAGATAGAATCCACAGTCTTACACAACTTTCCTAGGGGCAATGCTGTGGATACACATCCTAAAGAGATTGTGGAGTGGACACACACACACACACACACACACAATCTCCGTGACACCCTCCTCATTTTAGAATAGTTTATACTCTGAGTTCTTGCCCCTATCTTTTTATTCTTTAAGAAATAGATTTAAACCAAAATCTTCTTCAGGACATTCAAGGACTGGTTTTGAATGAAAAACAGTAACAGACTTTTATAAAAAAAATAATTATTTAGCATTAGTTGATTTTATAGGTATTTTAATATTTATAACTGTCTAGAAACAATAGCATAGGAAATGATTGCTATAGATACATTTAATTAATTAATCAATCCAGGGGGATTGCTTTCTCTGTATGCTACACTTAGCAGAATAATACAGTTGGAATGGACCTTGGGGGTCTTCTAGTCCAACACTCTGCTCAAGTAGGAGACCCTACACTATTTCCAACAAATGGCTGGAAATGGTTGGAAAGTTGAATCAGGAAAAGTAAATTCCGATGTCTTTTAGCGGCAATTTTATTCCTCATAAAATATACAGTTTTTACTATTTTCTTCTTGCTCCTTGAGTCTCTTTTAACTCTAACTCCTCTATTGAGACAAAAGGGCATTAATTATGATTTTTCATATTTCATATTCCATTTTTTCATAAACCCTTTATCTTTATATCTTGATTTTCCAACCAGTATTGCTAATGTTTTATATGTTTCTTCAAAAGAATATTTTTGAAGTCTTCAAATTTGTGGCAAAAAGTTATTTATCTGATCTCCATATACATAAAATAAGTGAAAATGGGAAACAACCCTGGCTCTAAATTATTTGTATTCAAGATGACAGAGTCAATTAGAATAGTTTACATTTCCTTTCATCCACATGTGGGAAGTAGTGCTAACTGTTAAAAAGCTAGAATTTCCAGAGGCTCTGGAAATAGTAGTTTATTGTATATTGTGTGACATGAATTCAGAATCAGTTGTGTAACATGTACGCAAAATCAGTGAAAATGCCGCATCTTGTATTTAGAATATAAATTGTTTTACTTCTCCTTTTTACTCTGAGAAGGCAAAAGAAAAAAATAAAAATAATAGAGTCTCAAAGCTATTAACAGCTTATTGTTTCTTTTATCAATTTACACAATAGAGTAGTTTGAATTTAAGATCAGATATTTCTGTACTTCATGAAAAGACTTTTCCATTGAACCTGGTTAGAGGAAAGTGCATTTGTTGACTGCACATGTTACAGCATGTCTGCAAATTTGCTTGCAAATAAACAACAAGAAAAAAAGCAATGAAACAGTCAGTCCATTAAAAAGAGAAGATGGCAAGAAAGTGACAGGCAGCAGGGAGAAAGCAGAGCCAATTCTTTGCATCTGTCTTCATGCAAAAAAGAAAAACCAAACTACCAAACAAGAAACTACCAAAAATCTAACCGTGAAAGAGACTAGAAATAAAAATTAAAATGAGCAAAAAATGGGAAGAGAGCACCTATCTGATTTTGATGAATATAAATCATCGGGATCTGATGGATTACTATCCCAGAGTTCTGAAGGAGTTGGCGGATGTTATCTCAGAACTATTGTATCATATTTTTTAAAAAAGCTTGGAGCACCAGGGAATTACCAGAGGATTGGAAAAGAGCTGATGTGGTTCCCATCTTTAAAAAAAATCAGGAAACTACAGACCAATTAGCTAACATCAATACTTGGTAAGATACTGGGGAAAAAACAGATCTGTGAACATCTAGAAGCAAATAAAGTTATAACTAGTAGCCAGTAAGGATTTGTTAAAAACAGAGCTTGCCAAACAAATCTTATTTCGTTCTTCGACAAAATGACTAAAATAGCAGACCAGTGAAGTGCTGTGGAGGATCATTTCCTCCTTAGGCTTGACTTCCATACTGCCCCCCCCCCCCGCTGCAGGGAGGCGGAACCGATTAGATGGTTCCGCCCCAGGCCCCTGATGGACCCTGAAAGGTTCCTGATGGAGTTTGAGACTTTTCCTGAATTCCTTGCTCACAGTTCGACTGAAGCCCTAGTGGAAGCCTGGAATAGGGTGGCCACTAGGGCCTTGGACCCAGTGCCGATCCCGGGTAGCTCCCTGGTTTACCGAGGAGCTCCAGGAGATGAAACGCCAGAAAAGACGCCTAGAGAGTGATTTGAGGGCCAGCCGGTCTGAATCTGACTGAACACTAGTGAGAATTCATATTAAATCCTACTTAGTGGCGATAAAAGTGGCAAAACAGCAACATTTTCCCGCTCTTATCGCGTCCGCAGATAACTGCTCAGCTGCCCTGTTTAGGTTGACCCGCTCCTTATTTAATCAAGGAACTGGGGAAGACCTCTTGCAGGGTAGGGCTGAGGAATTTGTTAAGTATGTGCAGGATAAAATTGCTCAGATTCGGACAGGCTTGGACTCTGACTGGGTAGATTCGGGCGATGAATCTTGTGGAAACTATCTGGGATGAGTTTGACCCTGTGACTCCCGAGGGCATGGACAGAATTATGGGGAGACTCAGTGTTGGACCCGTGTCCCTCTTGGTTAGTTTCGGCCTCCCAGGAGATGACACGAGGCTGGCTCTAGGTGATAACCAACGCTTCATTGAGAGAAGGGTTCTTTCCCACCACCTTGAAGGAGGCGGTGGTGAGGCCCCTCCTTAAGAAGCCTTCCCTGGATCCAGCCTGTTTAGCCAACTATCGTCCGGTCTCCACCCTTCGCTTTGTAGTGAGGGTTGTTGAGAGCGTGGTAGCACGTCAGCTTCCCAAGTACCTGGACAAAGCTGCCTATCTGGGTCCGTTTCAGTCGGGTTTCAGGTCCAGGTACAGCACGGAGATGGCATTGGTCACGTTGGTTGATGATATCTGGTGGGCCTGGGACAGGGGTTGTTCCTCTGTCCTGGTCCTATTAGACCTCTCGGCGGCTTTCGATACCATCAACCATGGTATCCTACTGTGACGACTCAGGGGGTTGGGAGTGGGGGGGCACCGTTTTGTGGTGGTTCTCCTACCTGTCAGATCAATCGCAGTTCGGGTTGACTGGAGGGCAGAGATCAATCCCGAGGCGGGATGCCCCAGGGGTCGGTTCTCTCACCCCTCCTGTTCAACATATACATGAAACCGCTGGGCAAGATCATCT
The DNA here is from genome assembly GCF_051295495.1 of Thamnophis sirtalis. NCBI lineage: Eukaryota > Metazoa > Chordata > Lepidosauria > Squamata > Natricidae > Thamnophis > Thamnophis sirtalis. Next base: position 86,610,199 of record NW_028261384.1, on the reverse strand, counting down.
GTGGTTTTGGGGTACCATCAATACCCATGATACCCAACTTTTCATTTCTACCCCAAGCCACCCAAATGATGCCCTTGGCGTGATGTTCCGATGCCTGGAGGCTGTACGGATCTGGATGGGGATGAACAGGTTCAAGCTCAATCCCTCCAAGATTGAGTGGCTGTGGTTCCCGTCATCCCGATGTGTGCCTTTTGTATCATTTTTGATGATAGGGGGAGAAATTTTAGCCCCCTCAGAGAGGGCCCGCAATCTGGGAGTCCTCCTGAATACGCAGCTTAATTTAGAAGAACACCTGATGGCTGTGACCAGGGGGCCCTTTTACCAGGTTTGCCTGGTACGCCAGTTGCACCCCTTCCTGGATCAGAATGCCCTGTGTACAGTCACTCACACCCTCGTCCTTTCTCGCCTGGACTACTGTAACACTCTCTACATGGGGCTGCCTTGAAGAGCACCCGGAGGCTTCAGCTGGTCCAGAATGTGGCCGCGTGGGTTGTCATGGGGGTATCTAGGTGCTCCCATGTTACATCCCTTTTAGGCAGCCTGCACTGGTTGTCAGTTGTTTTCTGGGTGCGATTTAAGCTGTTAATTATGATCTTTAAAATGCTCCATAGCTTAGGCCCAGGGTATGTGCGAGACCACCTACTGCCACCGGTAGCCTCCCACCATCCAGTAGGATCCCACAGAGTTGGCCTCCTCAGGGTGACATCGGTCAGGCAGTGTCGGCTGGCAACCCCCAGGGGGAGAGCATTCTCTGTGGGAGCGCCTTCCATTTGGAATGAGCTGCCCCCGGAGCTTCACATAATTCACGACCTCCGGTCCTTCCGGCGCGCCCTAAAAAGTTGGCTTTTCCAGCAAGCCAGCCTGGCCTGAATAAAATGAATTATTAATTTTAATTGTTAATTTTAAATCAATTTTTAAATCTCATTGTAAATGTCTATTGAGTTTTTTGGATATTCTATTTAATCTTTCTTTTAACTTTTGTAATATGTGTTTTTATGTTATACGCCGCCCTGTCCTTTGGGAGAAGGGTGGCATATAAACCTAAACCTGTGGACATAGTATACTTAGATTTCAGTAAGGCATTCAACAAAGTAGACCACAACAACTTGATATAGTAGAAAAATGTGTGATAGATAGCGTCATCACCAGATGGATTTGTAACTGGCATACCATACTCAATGAGTAGCCCTTAATGGGACTATATCTACAAGGAGGGAAGTAAGCAGCGGGATACCACAAGTCCCTGTTTTAGGCATAGAATAGAATTAGAATTAAATCGTTATTGTCATTTTAAATGTACACTAATCAGCATACATTAAAATAAAATTCCATTGCATTCAGGTCTCAAAAGATAATCATTATGCATATACCCCTCCCCCCCACATGACACAGATATATACTGTTTCGCATGTATACATATATAGTGAAAAAAACAAATCCTGTAAATTTACAAGACGGATGGCATAGGGAACAAAGCTGTTACAGAATCTAGTAGTCCTGCTATAAATACTTTGAAACCTCCTCCCAGAGGGGAGCAACAGTGGGTATTAGGGATCTCTGTCAATGCTTTGTCCTCTAAGCACATAGCGCTTATCAGTAGTATCCTGAGTGACAGGAAGTGAGCTTCCTATAATCTTCTCAGCTGTCCTCACCACTCTCTGTATGGACCTTCTATCTGAGGCACTGCTGCCAGCAAACCAAACAGGGAGGCAGTTTGCTAAAACGCTCTCAATCGTGCCTCTGTAAAAAGTGGCCAGGGGAGAAGGAGAAAGATGTGCTCTCCTTATCTGATGCAGGAAATGCAAACAATGGTTTGCATACTTTACTAAAGATAACGTATGAAGAGACCAAGTCAGATAGTTAGTTAACTGCACCCCTTTAATACTATTGAGTACCTCTACAAGTGCAGCCTTGATTCAAAGTGGAGTATGACTATGCCAGCTCTTTCTAAAATTAACAATGATCTCCTTTGTTTTATTAACATTCAAAACCAGGTTATTTTTATTGCACCAGTTCAGCAAAGGCTTCACCTCTTCCCTATAAGAATCTTCATTGTTATCCTGGATAAGACCCACCTCTGCCATATCATCTGCATACTTCACAATATGATTCATGGCAAACTTGGCACAGCAGTCATGGATCATCAAGGTGAACAGTAACAGACTCAAAACACAGCCCTGTGGGGAACCCGTACTCAAGGAGATGTAATTGGAAACTTTTATTCAAACCTGCATAAACTTATTTTCATAAATGACTTAGATGAGGGAATAGAAGGGGAGCTCATCAGTTTTGCAGATGACAATAAACTGGCAGGAATAGGCACCACTCCAGAAATCAAACTCATGATCCAAAAGGATTTCAATAGACTTGAACAATTGACCCTATCCAACAAAATTAAATTTAATGTGGAGAAAAGCAAGATTTTACACCAAGGTAGGAAAAACCAAAAATACAAGTACAGATTAGGCAAAACCTGGCTCAAAAACAGCAACTGTGAGCAGTGGTGGGTTGTGGCTGCCACTACTGCCAGTTTGCTCAGGGCTGCGCCGTGCATGCACAGTATAACGAAAATTGCTCTGTGCATGCGCAGAAGCCAAGAACAAGATGGCAAACCAGTTCAGGAGCGTGGCAGGCCTGGGTCGCTGCTGGTTCAAGTGACCCAGGCTGCCAAGCTACTACCAGTCTGGACCAGTAGAAACCCACCACTGACTGTGAGAGATATTGTGGAGTCCTATGGATGATCATTTAAACATGAGCCAGCCATGTACGGTAGCAGCCAAAAAATGTTAATACAATCATTGGTTGTATTAAGAGAGATGTAGAATCAAAATCAGGAAGAATTAGTACCGCTTTATAAATCCTAAGTAAGAGCACACCTGGAATACTGCATCCAGCTTTGAATTACAAAAAAGATATTGACACTTTGGAAAAAATACAAAGAAGAGCAACTAAGATAATTAAAGGCTTGGAGACTAAAACATATGAAGAATAGTTGCAGGAATTGGGTTTGGCTAATCTAGAGAAAAGAAGAACTAGGAGTTGACATGATAGCACTATTCCAGTATTTGAGGGACTGCCACAAAGAAGGGGGGGCAACTTATTTTCCAAACCACCTTCAAGCAAAAAAAAAAAAAAAAAAACGGATGGAAACTAATCAAGGGAAAAAGCAACCTGGAATTAGGGAGAAACTTCCTAACAGTGAGAACAATTAAACAATGGAACAGCTTGCCTTCAGAAGTTGTAGAAGTGCTTCATTACTGGAGGTTTTTATGAAAAGACTGGACAGCCACCTGTTTGAAATGGTATGGAGCAGGGGTGTCAAACTCAATTTCATTGAGGGCCGCATCAGGGTTGTGTTTGACCTTGGGGGGCCAGTTGGGCATGGCCAGCTCAATGTCATTCATGTCAGGGTCCTTGTGGTAGCCTGAGTGCTTGCAGCCCTTCCCAGCTTCACTTTGGCTGGCAGAGGGTTGCAGGAGGCCATCACAGCCAAAAATGGAGCTCAGGAGGGCTGTGCGTGGCCCTTCTGAGCTCCATTTTTGCTGGCAGAGGCACAGCGGACTGGTCCACTGCTTCCAGGACAGCCCTATGGGTCAGATCTAAGCACTACTACCACGGCCCAGATCCAGCCCCCGGGCCTTGATTTTGACACCCCAGGTATAGAGTCTCCTGCTTGATCAAGAGATTGGAGTAGAAGATCCCCAACTTCCTTTCCAAGTCTATTCTGATTGATTGAATTTGTCACTTACAATGAAGTGGGAAAATGGCCATAAGAAGGCTTGAGTTGGTCTGCCACACAATCGTTTTTAAAAAAGTTCCTTCAAGAGAGCATTTTTCCACAATTGACTTGATAGAGATTTTCTGAAAACTTTGCTCTCTTCTAAGACTTAAGTGCCAGAACAGATTGAAAATATTTTGCTTACTCTACATGAAGGATATAATAATATCCACCTTCACTCTGTGGCTACAATTAGAGATCAACTGCTCAGGACGTTGAATTTTGAGTACTTGGGAGAAGATTAGATCCTTCACTATATTTGAACTTACAATGGGAGCAGAGGAGATGATCTAGCACCCAATCTAACAACTTGCTGTTACTTTGCGTTAGAACCCGGCATGATTTATGGCCTGAAAGAAAAATGTTGCAAGGTGTCCCATGAACAAGGCTGGCTTTGTCTCTGCCTGTTGAGTCAAGGTTTTTTTTTCTCTAAGTGTTTTCTTGTATTTTGGGAGAACATAAACCAAAATATTCAGCATCATGCAAATATTGCCACTTAAGTGCCAGCTGTGGGGAATGGCAACGTTCCAAGAAGCTTTCAGGTGAGCGGGCCAGAAGACAACTCCTGGAGATGTTGCTTTGCATTCTTCTACCCCAGGATCTCCCTTTTCCAATTAAGAACCATGCACAGTATATATAGATCAAAGGACAGTTTTGGAAGTGTGGAGAAGGCCTTTCCCTCACCATTGAATAACTATTGGAGTCCCTGGTGTTCTCTGAGCTTGGCTTTTGCTTGAAGACATTCCATCATCCCAAAAGGTAACATCATCACTGTGCCCCAATCAAGTTCACAGGGCATCAATTCAATTGCACTCTTTTAAAGCCTGGGTGTAGACACCACCACCACCCCCGTTGGATTTTTGCGACTTTGTGGAAAGAAAGACAAGCCCTTGTAGTCTGGGTCTGGTGTAGGACGACTCCAGGCTTGCCCTGGCTTCTGGTGGCAAAAGCAGCCAAACTGGCTCAGCGGCTTTGCCATTCCTGCTTTTTGGCCTGGAGTGCTCATTCAACCAAAAAAGAGACAGAACCACAGCAGCACAATGGCTGTGAGCAACTCACTGGCATTTTTATCTTCTGGCAGGGCCTGGCAAACAGGCGTTCAGCTCTTTTTGCTCTCCCAGAGTGACCAGCCTTATGTGTTTTAAACGGCATGTAGCTTAAAACATCTAAACATCAGGGAATGCTGTGTCACTTGAATTGCAGCTGTTAATGACCATAGACATCTTGACTGGAAATATTTGAATAATACAGCAGCGATTTCTATTCTAACTAGTGCAGGAAAATAATGGAAACTAGACATTAATTTCCTACTCAAAGCAAGATCTTAGAATAACAGATCACAGATTTTTCTTTAAAAACGTAAAATTACACATGCTCATTAAATATTAATTTGCTGGATTATTTATTCTAGCAATTAATAGTGCTTTATTCCTGTGGCATACAGAGGAAAGGCCTTATTTTAGTAATAATTTTAATTAAGAGCACAACTGAGTGGGGATATCCATTTGTCTGAAGTGATGTAGGGATTCCTGCCTAGGCAGGGGATTGGACTAGAAGACTTTCAAGGTCCCTTCCAACTCTCTTATTATATTATATTCTAATTCCAAGTTCACCTTCTTTGTTGAATTGGTGTCAGAAAAAAGAGCTGGAATAGAATATAGTCTATTAGTTTCATGATAGAATGAGTGATTGGAGCAGCAAAGGAAAAAGGGGACTCTTGAAGACCAGTCTATCTTGCTTGTTCAATCAAGATAATGGGTGACCAAATTGACTGATGAATAGGTCCAGGAAACAAGCAATCAAGATCTTACACACATTGCATTTCAGATAATCACAAAGCTTATAAACAAAAATATCAGGGAGATAGCTAGAGATTTGAGACAGGAAAGCAGGTATCACTTTAATCATGAAACTGGATTGGATTTCATAAGAAAATGTAGCACTGTTTTTCATAGATTATAGAGAGTAGTATCTCTTATTAGAAGCACACACAGAGTACAAGAATATTTGTTACATGTAACATCTTTCTTGTGAATGTCCCATTTATATAGGCATTTATCACTTATTTGGAATGTACATTTAATTATTCTCTTCCCTGAAAACTATGTGAAATTGCATGTATATAATAGGATATTTTATAGGCCTGATGAAATGACCTATAATTCAGAGAAGCTGACTGCTATACTATCTATCTATCTATCTATCTATCTATCTATCTATCTATCTATCTATCTATCTATCTATCTATCATCTATCTATCTATCTATCTATCTATCTATCTATCTATCTATCTATCTATCTATCTATCTATCTATCTATCTATATCACAACAGTATTGCAGAGGTGTAAAGTCAAAATTCCTAAAACATAAAAAACAGTGTACAAGTTTCATGTCTTTAAAAACATTAAAAGAATCACTGTGTAAAATATTTAAAAAATCATTTTGCAAATTACATGTAGCCTTTTGGTTTCAGATAGGAAAGCAATATGAAAATAAATAATTGGCATGATTTATAGTTTGCTGCCTCCTGCAGGTGATTTTAGAAAACAACAATCCTTCTACATTCCAGACATACCATGTCTTTGACATTTTACTCTACTAGTTTTAAGGATTCATGGAGGATAATTAAAAATCAATTTTAAAAAGCAAATTAGTTTAAACCTATTAATTAAACAGATATGAACTTCCTCTAAAAATGTAAAGATCATAGAAATGAAGTACCCCTCTCAGCTTATATATTTGATGTATCAATAGAAGAAACTTAAATATTCTAAATTGTTTTTGTAATTATACAAAATACAGTTGGATCATTTCCAGTTTGCAATCTGGCATGTTGACTTTCAATCATATTCTACCTAAGATGTGTTTGATGGAAAAGATCAATGGGTAGTGTAATATAGAGCATGTTTTCTTACGCACATCTATACATAACTTAGGAATTTTTTAAAAAATGCCACTACAGAATACCCCCAAAATATGCACATGGATATACCCAGACTTAGCCTCTGTGGAAATCTTACAGCTTTTAGCCAATCATGGGCTATCAATTCCTCCATCAAAATCAATCATAGTGGAATCTATTTTGTGATGATGGCAGTCTGTCTTACAATACAAATTACAATACTTTAAAATTTACCATTGCAGGAAGTATGCACAATTCTCTGCATGCATGGAATTGAATCAGAGATATGTATGAAACAGAACAAATGTGTGAAACCTTGAAACCCCCCGCTTTAGAAAATTGCTTTAGTTGTTGTAGTGTATTCTTGTATTCCAGTAGAAGAAAACTACAACAAACTCGACTATTTTCCTTTTAGAAAGCAGTGAAAATAAAATAAAATAAACCCTGATAATTATTTCCTTGTTTTTTACATTATGGCTATAAAGTTAGGTAAGGTAGCAGTCCTTGATGAATGCCATCTATCAGCCTAAAAATGTGTGATTTTTTAATTTTTTTTTTTTTAAATCCTATAGCAAACAATGAAAACAAGATCTAAGTGCATCTTTTACGGTTTGACTTGTCTGTATAAACAGTCATAGAAGTGAGCCCAGCAAAGAACAGGCAACCTTGAGAGCTAGATTGGTATTATAGTTAAAATGCTAATCTAGCAATAAAAGAGACTGAGCTCTAGTCCCACTTTAGCTATGAAAGCTAGCTGCATGAATTTGGGCTAGTCACTCTCTTTCCTTCCAATCCGTTCATAGGGCTGCTGTTATGGGGAATATAGGAGGAGAAGGATTTATTATGTAAAAATCTAACGAATAAATAAATAACACCAAATAATGGATTGTTTCATTTTAACACAATCCATGAATAATTACCATAACAGCAAAACTAATATCTCAGCCTACAAGAACCAACAAAGGAGCAAATTTATTCCTTTATCAATGTGAAGTACAACTACACAGCAATATCTTTAATGCACAATTAAAATGCACAATTTCCACTTGAGAAATCATCTGCAAAACTCAACAAAGCAACGTAACTCCACCATTTGCAATCTGAAAGCTCAACAGTGTAATACCTATAATGCAAGTGATTGCATACTTGTAATGCAATGCATACACTGTAACACTTAAACTTTCAAATAAAACAAATTCACTTGAGTGGGAAGTAACAATCTTTTGTCAAACTGTTTGCAGTATAATGCTTTTTAAGTATTTAAAATGTAGTCTGGTTATCATTCACCTCTCCCCTTCATTAGTTCAAGCCAATGTCCGTGAGGTTGGAATCCTGCCTGGTTTTCTTTTGCTTAATGAATCTCCAGGGAAAAATTAAAAAGAAAGGAATCACAGGAATTTGGAATACTCAAAACAGTGAAATGAAATGAAACGTACCATTTGGTTGTAAGATCTGGACAAACACAAAATATTTTGTTTTGAGTTTGGCATTAAATTCCAGAACACTGAATGTTTTCCTTGCGAATCTTTGTACACCCCTAAACCAAGTTTCCTTATTCTATCTACAGAAAGAAAACGTTCTATTATGGAGGATGGTGATGATGCTTCTGTAGCAGTTGCAAGGAGCTCAGTTCAGCATCAAGTAGGCCCAGAAAATGAATTAAATCTGCATAAGACTCTCATTTCTTAAGCTTCCCAGACCTGACTAATGCCTTTTACACAACAACACTACACAGCAATGATCACATAATACCAAGAGAATGGAGAGGGTCCAGAAAGAATACTCTGCAGACTCCAGAGAGAAAACAAATTATGATAGTACGTATTGGCTCAGTTTTGTTCCCTCCTCAACAGCTCATCTGGCAAATCTCATCACTGGTTTTTATTGGACTAAACAATCCCATGCACACAGAAGAGTTAATTCCAATAGTACCGTGTTCACATTTATAAGTTTATACTGTGATGGTTTCAGGTTCTGGGTGTCTTTTAACCTTTCTTCATTTGTACCCAGTTAGTGATTCTCCCACCCTCTCATGTTATGGTTACCTAGAATAAGGTCTTTTGCCCTACCTCTTGGTGAACATTATTTGAACAAGAAGTAAATTATATCTTAGTTTTTCTGAAGTTGATGTAATTAAGAGAGTCGTTTGGCTCATGTAGGGAGGGCAAAGGAAGAGGAGAAAAATAGAGATAAAAAGCAGAGCTGAGACTGAAACTATCCATTCGTTTCTACTCTTTACCATGCTTTTTGGCGCACAAAATAACTCATAACAGGAAAACTTTCACCTCACATGTAAGTCCTATTTATTAATATCCAAGAGCAGAGAAACAATGACTAAATACTGTGAGGCAGGCAGCAGAACTGTGCTATTTTGGCACACATCTATCACTTTTCATTATATAGGCTGTAAAACAGTGGGCAATGAAGCAGGCCAGGTGCAGTTTGAAGTCGACACTCTGCTTCTGAGAGGAGACATTTTCTGCCCTTTTACCTCAAAAGGAACATGTTTACTTGAACTATGAGTTGAAGGTGCTTCTTCAGTTTGCGGCTTCTTTTGCTGCCAGACTGAATCCTACTGACTTTGTGGGGACTTGTGACTGTCTGTTTATTAAAAAAAAGAAAAGAAATCAAAACACCAGAGGCATACTGGTTCTGTGGGGCTCACAGCATTTCTGCGTGAGCTATAGATCTTAATTTTCTCAGCTCCTTTTCTTTTTTTCAGAAGGAATCCCATCTGCTGTGCAGCTGCTCTTACATCTTACCTTATTTTTCCAGAAAACATCTAGCTAACCATAAACTAATAATCTGTGTGTGGAAGACACCCTGAGCTATGATTAGATAAGGAAAGGAAAGGAATATTTTAAATAATTATGTAGCATTTGTGCTCTGATTTGGGTCTGAAAGCACACATGCCAAGCAAGCCTACCAATAGGCACATTTCTGACCAAGATCATATCCCATGTTTTGCCAAAATAAACAAAAACTAAAGTGTGGAAAACCTACCTCTGCCAACTGGAAAGAAATATAGAGAAATTAAACCCTTTATTGATTACTCTATAGATTTTTAATAAAAAAACATTTTATTTCTTAAAGAATTAAAGAAACAAGCAAAATCTAAGAAGAGCTGTGTTCTGTCTGACAAAATGCAACATTATCCCCGCAGTAATCATCAGACATGCGCAGGAACAGCATCTTGCTCTCTTATGGGTAGCTAATTGAAAAATAAGCTCATGGTAATATCAGAGATCCTTAATCTCATGGTCTTATTTTCCATGAATTGTACTGTGTCCTTGGAAAACTGCCTACATTAATTATAACAGCACATTCTCAACCGGAAATTCCTATCATTCCTGTCCTCAACTAATTTTTTGCAGAATGCACATAACTCTTTGCCCATTACTTTCCTGATTTAAGAAATATAAATATTGTAAACTTTCTTTCCTAAATCAACAAAAGCAGGTGACCCATTTTAAAGACATTTATAGCACCAGAACACATACAAAGGTCTGAGCACTACAAAGGGTCAGATGATGGTACATACCATTAACGTACTAGAGATGTTCATCATATTAAATTTCCTCTTTAACAAGAGCTAGAATGAGTTTAGAATTTAAATAAAATGTGTATTATTTAATTACTAGTTTTATTTACCATTGAATTAAAAAAATCAAAGTTACTTGAGTTCTCTTTAAAGATAAAGGTTCCCCTTGCACATATGTGCTAGTCATTCCCGACTCTAGGGGGCGGTGCTCATCTCTGTTTCTAAGCCGAAGAGTCAATGCTGTCCGAATATGTCTCCATGGTCATATGACCTACATGACTAAATGCTGAAGGAGCACAGAATGCTGTTACCTTCCCACCAAAGGTGGTCCCTATTTTTCTACTTGCATTTTACCTGCTTTTGAACTGCTAGGTTGGCAGAAACTGGGACAAGTAACGGGAGCTCACTCCATTATCCAGCGTTAGGGATTCAAACCGCTGAATTGCCGACCTTTCTGATCGACAAGATCAGCGTCTTAGCCACTGAGCCACCATGTTCCTTGAGTTCTCTTTAGGAGGGGAATAATGGAATACGGCCAGGGGAAGAAAATTAGGAGGTATTTATTTGATAATTTCATACAACCCCCCCAATTCTATTTCTCCCCACAAAAATCCCATGAAGTAGTTTTTACTGAGAGAGGGTAGCTGGCTCAAACTTACCCTGTGAATCTCCATTGCTGAAGGCAGAATTGAATCTGGGTCCAAGAACTAATTTCATGGGCTAATACACACTGTAGTTCTATAAATCTCTCCTTTATATGCTCAACAGGACATAATCTTCTTCCTCCTTCCCAGATCCATTGGTACTAACCACATGGGCTTGAGCTACAAAAGATACTCTCCAATCTGGATCCAGGATTGGCCAGAACTGCTAATTGTCTCATTTGTGGATTATTCCCATTCTATACATTCAGACACACAGACCAAATAACTTGCCCAGTACACAAGTAGTAGTAAATGTAAAAACAAATAAAACACAAGTTTTAGCATTATCCAAAATTGAAGCTTTATTGTCAAAAATTGCAGATACCATGTTAAAGTTGCACACTTCCCTGAATGCAAAAGCCAGGCTTCCAGAATGCCAAGATTCTTTTGAGGTGGGCAGTGCTGATGTTTTCATGGGGTTCTTGATAGTCCTTCCAGATGGGTAGTAAATGAAGCACAACGGCTACCACTCCTGGGTCTATCATTGCAGCATGCCCAATGCCCCAGGCAGCCAAACTCCCTACTTAACCTTTGCAGGTCGTTACGGAACCGCACCCCCAGGAAAGTATGAAGCACAGGATTTAGGCAGCAGCGAGCAAAAACCAAGCCACTGGTAATGAGGAGGGCAAGATCACGCTGAAGGCTTACTGTGCAGCTTGATGCCTGCTGGCCTATCAAATCTGCTGTATCTAATAAGGTGAGTAGGGCATAAGGGAGTTGCAAAACCAAAAACAGCAATACCAGGGCCAAAATGAGCCACAAGGCCTTGTGTGACTGGGCATAAGGAGAGGACCAAATAGTACGTGTGATGGCTGCATAGCAGATTACCATGATAGCGAATGGTAACACAAAACCAAAGCCCACTTGCACTAAGCAAACAGTAGTTCTAACAACAGTCACCCTGCAGAGCTGAAAGCCCTTGTAGTCCTCCACATGAGCATACATGACATTGGGCACTGCTAGAGCTGCTGAGAATAGCCACATCAACCCAGAGCAAAGCTTGCCCCAGAAACTGGCAGAGGGGCGCATGCGGCGGGCAACGGGTATCCACACTATGGTTATGTAGCGGTCCAGGGTAAGACTCATGAGGAAAAGAAAGCCACTGTAAAAGGTCAGGGCATGAAAGCCTTGCAGAACCTGGCACGCAGTCATTCCCAAGTACCAAGTGCCCATCATCCCAGCCACGCCCACTGGTAGAGTCAAGAGAAGCAGCAAGTCCGAGATAGCCAGATGTAAGAGGAGGATGTCACCAAGGAATTGGACTCGATGGTAACGGGCACGAACTAACAGCAAAATCCCATTGCCAAGAAAGCCCAGAACACAGAACAGGACAACCATGATTGGAAGATAGATACGTGCCACCATGCGGATAGCCTTCTTTTCACATAACTCTGGCAGGTCTGATGGGACTGTCTCAGAGTCCCATGAGTACCAGTCTGTGCTGACTGGAGGCTCACTGGCCCAAGGAGCTTGTTCCTGCAAACAAGGGAAGGAAATAAGCATCTATATGCTGCTCTTCAATACATGTAAAACAAAATACAGGTAGTGACATAGACTCCTCAGTGATTTGTGGCCCTGGCATTGGTATATCTTTCAATTTGTTGCCACTATTACAAAGCTTTTTTTCCTGGAAATATTATCCCTGCGCCGGAGTTCCCAGCAGGAGTTCTCTAAGACAAATGTGTTTCCCATCCTTGAGCAGTTGTTCTCTTATCTTTAAAAAAAATGAGCAGAGCTCAATTTGAACTAAAAACTATCAGGGTGCAGATTGTAAAATATAATTTTCAGTCCAGATTTTAATTCTGACTTATGCAGAATGCCTGGTTCTTGTCACTTAGTCATTGTTGTTTGTTTTTCCTTTGGTCTTGTAATCAATTCTTGGGCATCAAAAGCCTTCAAATTATTTTTGAAAAGCTGAGTTGTTATCATAAAGATATTATTTTTACTTTTACTTTTTTCCCTCATTCTATACACTCATGCATTTTAATGGCATTAATTACAATGGTGGAATGAGAAGCAATGCATCCAACATTTTAAGTTGCGATTACTGATGGACTTAAGTGCTGAAAAGCTCTGATCTGTTCTCTAGAATTTGTTCTTTTGTTGCTGTGAACATTCCATTGCTGGAAATTGCTCTGAGAAAAGTTTGTCTTGTTCATGAAATGAAAGCATGCAGTGTTTACTCATCAGTGCTCTATTGCTAAATGAGGTTTGATTGCTCAATGCAGATTATCTATGGTGAAGACTAAGTTGATATACTATGCATTGCTGGCCATAAAAAAATGTAAAAATAATAATAATGAATTAGGAACAGCTGATTTGTATGATCAAAAATGAAGTGACCTGTGAAAGCAACCATCAAGTATTACATAGATAGGGCTAATGGTCTGATTAAGGACAATCACTCAAATTCAAAAGCCAGATTTTGGCAAGAAAACACAAAATTGCCAATTTCTGGGATGCAGATAGCGTTTCACATAGTTCTTTTTAAAAAAAAACTTGGCATTATTATCAATTCAAAATGCTACGTTGCGTGTGATTTACACCTTTTCTCAAAAGTGGACCAACACCATCATGGGCTTCTTTTTGCCTTGAAGGGGTAAAATCTGGACTTGGTTGAAGAGATAAATGTTAACTTCTTTTGTGATGGTTTTAGGAAGCTTGCCCATTATTGACAGAGGTGCATAGTAAATGTTAGTTTCTGTAGAAAATTTTGAGGGGTATTTTCCTGTTTCATTAATCAACACATCTTTATTTAAACTAAAGTTATAAAAATGGAAACATTGCTTTTCATTCAACTGTTATAGTTCTACAAACTTGTAAATGTGGTGCAAACAGAATTAAAATGTAATACAATTTATAGTTCTTTCATATAAAGTTCCTTATTAATCTAATTTTTAATTTAATCAGAATAAAGTAAAATAAAGCATACTGTTAAACTTCAAGTTTTGAATACTTGGTTTAAATCCTTATCTACTATCAATCACATGTAGAAATCTATTTATAAAACTGGTTGAATCTTAATGCCCATTCCTTATAGTAAATAATAACAAATTCAAAAGTAAAATACAAACTGAATGGTAGCTATTCCAAATTAATTTAAATTAGAAGAGATTGGGGAGTTCACATTTAATTAACTCTGTATGCTGCCAACAACTCAATGCAAAAACAGTTTGAGGAGGCTTTGATGCCTGAGATAGGTATAAAAAAGGTATTAAAAAGGTTATTCTAATCTTCTTTTGCATCGTGTTGCAGACAAGACCTGGTATTCCAAAGGGTGAGGTTTTCTTGGCCATTCTTAACAACAAGTATATTCCTACTTACTTGAAATTGGAGCTGCTCATCCATCATCAAATTATTGTTCCTTGTCAGTTTGCTGTCTACAAATATTATTTAAGGCTTGTTTTAAATTGACTATTCTGTTGAGTAATGTGGCTGATACTGAGAGGACAGTTCCCCTGTTTGAAAGTGAAAGAGCTGGGCTGTGTTATTCTTAGATAAATTATTTGTAGCTATGGCATGGAGATTATGAACCATAGATGTTACATAGTCAAAATCTGATGGATAGCACAATGTATAAAAATTAAGTGCAATCTTATACATAAGGTAATTCTAAAACAAGAAGATGGATTCTTTGATGTGATTTTTGAGCTTGAAGATACTTCACGTTCAATAGATAACTTCCACCCACCTGATGTCTGCCTATACTACTTGGTTTTGATGGGAGCTGACATCAAGCAAGACCTAGAAGGGCCCTATTTCCACCTCTGGCTTTAAATGTCAGATTTACAGAGGCTACTGCTCTGAAGCAAGTATTTTGAACAGCAATCATCACCATCTTTCTACAGTCCTTTCATGTTTTCTTAAAACAACACAGCTCATGCACAAGAGATAGTAGCTCAGACAAGGTTTGCTCTTTCACTTGTGACAATTGGGGGAACTGAGGCGGGAATTAGGGGGAATTAAAAGTAGGTGTAAGAAAAGAAAATGTGGGAGCTAATGGTTAAGAAGGACCATGTCCAGTATGTAGAGTGATTTTTTTTAATTAAAAAAAAACAACCTTATTATCTATCTAAAACCAGAAGCGGAAGCAAGAGAAGCCCATCACTGGAGAAATCAAATATTTTTGTAAATATAGCTGGAATTCAGGCAAGTGCAACTATTCCTACATAACCTTCCTCAACAGAATGAGGAATATCCTTCTATCTTTGGGAACAACACAAAGCCAGCATGGAATATCAGTTAAAGTGACCACTAGAAGGCATCATATTAGTTCAGATGCTGGTAGCCAGATTTTGTTATTCTATGGAGTTCAAATTCTCTGCCAGGAATTGAAGTCATGGACTTTAGCACTTTAGATGAACATATATATATCTAGATTTTTACAACCCCTGGTAAGCCCCAATTATGGGAGGAAGCTAACTGCTTCCATCTTCTGTCAATCGGCTCGTCACAAGAGTCCATCATGACAGAAACCCAATATTTTTACTGTTGCCTTTGTTATATTTGTGTTGTTTTTTAAAACAACAACAACAACAACACACACACATATATATATATGTTCATCTAAAGTGCTAAAGTCCAATATATATATATATATATATATATATATATATATATATATATATATATATATATATATATATATATATATATATATATATATATATATATATATATATATATATATATATATATATATATATACACATACACATACTTAAAGTCACAACCCCTGGTATGCCCAAGTATGGGAGGAAGGTCACACTTCCACTCTCTCTGTCATTAGGCTCGTCACAAGAGACCATACAGACAGAAACCCAATATTTTTTACTGTTGCCTTTTTTGTTACATTTGTTATATTTATGCTGATAAATAAATAAAGGGAGACTAGTATAGATCTATTTCAAGCTATTTAGCTCTCATCAGCTAGCCATACCCAAGTTTGGGAATCGAACCTGTGCTCCATTGCCTCCCAGGCAGGGAGTTAACCATTTGAGCTACAGAGAACGACTACTTTATCAGCCAGCCAGGGTGGGAGGTATATACTTAAAGTCACAACCCCTGGTATGCCCAAGTATGGGAGGAAGGTCACACTTCCACTCTCTGTCATTAGGCTCGTCACAAGAGACCATACAGACAGAAACCCAATATTTTTTACTGTTGCCTTTTTTGTTACATTTGTTATATTTATGCTGATAAATAAGTATATACCTCCCACCCTGGCTGGCTGATAAAGTATGTTAAGTATGCTATATGTTATATATATACACACACACACATATACATATATGTTATATTTATGCTGATAAATAAATAAAGGGAGACTAGTATAGATCTATTTCAAGCTATTTAGCTCTCATCAGCTAGCCACACCCTTACTGGGAATTGAACCTGTGCTCTATTGCCTCTAAGGCAGATGTATTAACCATTGAGCTACAGGGCTCGACTCCTTATCAGCGAGGCCAGGGTGAAAGGTATATATTTAAAGTCACAACCCCTGGTATGCCCAAATATGGGAGGAAGGTCACACTTCCACTCTCTGTCTTCGGCTCGTCACAAGAGGCCATCCAGACAGAAACCCAATATTTTTTACTGTTGCCTTTTTTGTTACATTTGTTATATTTATGCTGATAAATAAATAAAGGGAGACTAGTATAGATCTATTTCAAGCTATTTAGCTCTCATCAGCTAGCCACACCCTTACTGGGAATCGAACCTGTGCTCTATTGCCTCTAAGGCAGATGTATTAACCATTGAGCTACAGGGCTCGACTCCTTATCAGCGAGGCCAGGGTGAAAGGTATATATTTAAAGTCACAACCCCTGGTATGCCCAAATATGGGAGGAAGGTCACACTTCCACTCTCTGTCTTCGGCTCGTCACAAGAGGCCATCCAGACAGCACAGGTTCGAATCCCAGTAAGGATATGGCTAGCTGATGAGAGCTAAATAGCTTGAAATAGATCTATACTAGTCTTCCTTTATTTATTTATCAGCACAAATAAAAACACAAATATAACAAAGGCAACAGTAAAAATATTGGGTTTCTGTCTGGATGGACTCTTGTGACGAGCCTAATGACAGAGAGTGGAAGTGTGACCTTCCTCCCACACTTGGGCATACCAGGGGTTGTGACTTTAAGTATATACCTCCCACCCTGGCTGGCTGATAAAAGGAGTCGTTCTCTGTAGCTCAAATGGTTAACTCCCTGCCTGGGAGGCAATAGAGCACAGGTTCGAATCCCAGTAAGGATATGGCTAGCTGATGAGAGCTAAATAGCTTGAAATAGATCTATACTAGTCTTCCTTTATTTATTTATCAGCACAAATAAAAACACAAATATAACAAAGGCAACAGTAAAAATATTGGGTTTCTGTCTGGATGGACTCTTGTGACGAGCCTAATGACAGAGAGTGGAAGTGTGACCTTCCTCCCACACTTGGGCATACCAGGGGTTGTGACTTTAAGTATATACCTCCCACCCTGGCTGGCTGATAAAAGGAGTCGTTCTCTGTAGCTCAAATGGTTAACTCCCTGCCTGGGAGGCAATAGAGCACAGGTTCGAATCCCAGTAAGGATATGGCTAGCTGATGAGAGCTAAATAGCTTGAAATAGATCTATACTAGTCTTCCTTTATTTATTTATCAGCACAAATAAAAACACAAATATAACAAAGGCAACAGTAAAAATATTGGGTTTCTGTCTGGATGGACTCTTGTGACGAGCCTAATGACAGAGAGTGGAAGTGTGACCTTCCTCCCACACTTGGGCATACCAGGGGTTGTGACTTTAAGTATATACCTCCCACCCTGGCTGGCTGATAAAAGGAGTCGTTCTCTGTAGCTCAAATGGTTAACTCCCTGCCTGGGAGGCAATGAGCACAGGTTCGAATCCCAGTAAGGATATGGCTAGCTGATGAGAGCTAAATAGCTTGAAATAGATCTATACTAGTCTTCCTTTATTTATTTATCAGCACAAATAAAAACACAAATATAACAAAGGCAACAGTAAAAATATTGGGTTTCTGTCTGGATGGACTCTTGTGACGAGCCTAATGACAGAGAGTGGAAGTGTGACCTTCCTCCCACACTTGGGCATACCAGGGGTTGTGACTTTAAGTATATACCTCCCACCCTGGCTGGCTGATAAAAGGAGTCGTTCTCTGTAGCTCAAATGGTTAACTCCCTGCCTGGGAGGCAATAGAGCACAGGTTCGAATCCCAGTAAGGATATGGCTAGCTGATGAGAGCTAAATAGCTTGAAATAGATCTATACTAGTCTTCCTTTATTTATTTATCAGCACAAATAAAAACACAAATATAACAAAGGCAACAGTAAAAATATTGGGTTTCTGTCTGGATGGACTCTTGTGACGAGCCTAATGACAGAGAGTGGAAGTGTGACCTTCCTCCCACACTTGGGCATACCAGGGGTTGTGACTTTAAGTATATACCTCCCACCCTGGCTGGCTGATAAAAGGAGTCGTTCTCTGTAGCTCAAATGGTTAACTCCCTGCCTGGGAGGCAATGAGCACAGGTTCGAATCCCAGTAAGGATATGGCTAGCTGATGAGAGCTAAATAGCTTGAAATAGATCTATACTAGTCTTCCTTTATTTATTTATCAGCACAAATAAAAACACAAATATAACAAAGGCAACAGTAAAAATATTGGGTTTCTGTCTGGATGGACTCTTGTGACGAGCCTAATGACAGAGAGTGGAAGTGTGACCTTCCTCCCACACTTGGGCATACCAGGGGTTGTGACTTTAAGTATATACCTCCCACCCTGGCTGGCTGATAAAAGGAGTCGTTCTCTGTAGCTCAAATGGTTAACTCCCTGCCTGGGAGGCAATAGAGCACAGGTTCGAATCCCAGTAAGGATATGGCTAGCTGATGAGAGCTAAATAGCTTGAAATAGATCTATACTAGTCTTCCTTTATTTATTTATCAGCACAAATAAAAACACACACACACACACATATATATATATATATATATATATATATATATATATATATATATATATATATATATATATATATATATATATATATATATATATATATATATATATATATATATATATATATATATATATATATATATATATATATATATATATATATATATATATATATATATAAATAAAAACACATATATATATAAATTCCCAACATGGGTATGGCTAGCTGATGAGAGCTAAATAGCTTGAAATAGATCTATACTAGTCTCCCTTTATTTATTTATCAGCATAAATATAACAAATGACTATATATGTATATATATATAATGACTATATATATATATATACTTTAGCACTTTAGATAACTATATATATATATATGTAATTATGTATGTATGTATGTGTGTATGTGTGTATGTATGTATGTACAAAAATGCAACACAAATGTAACAAAGACAATAATGGCTTTCTGTCGTGATGGTCTCTTGCGACGAGGCAATAGACAGAGAAAGGAAGCAGTCTGCTTCCTCCCATATTTGGGCATACCAGGGGTTGTGACACTAAATACACTACATACACACACACACACACACACACACACACACACGACATTAACTTAATTATCCAGGTCCTGTATGTCTCAACATTCCTAGTAAGGATAAAATTGCTACTGTAACATGGTGCTTCCTGGTGAAAATTAAAAACATAGAATATATACCATGGATTCCTTGGTATCTCTGAACTTGGTTGCTTGCTTGCAGATGTTTCATTACTGATTAGGAAATAACCTTAGTACATAATATGCACTGTGTATAAAAAAAAAAGAGAGAGAGAGAGATTTCCTCATTTCAAGTTATATAAAACCTTGAATATGGAAGCACAACATAATACAGCAGCAAAATCTCTCTGCTTTGAAAGCTTAAGGGGAGGCCGACTGCAGTGCATATGCCATCCCGATAAAGAATACAATTTGCTATTTCCACTGCCAGTCCCTATCCTGATTCCATTCTAAGTTAACTGCCAAATGCTACTTATCCTCTAGGAAGAAGGTGAATTTGTGGCCATTTACTGAGCTATAGCTCCCGGAAATCACAGTCGGCATAGCTAATCCTGGGAATTAGTATCTGAAAAAAAGCACCCTTCTCTCTATACTTTATTTGTATTATATGACACGAATCAGTTTATATCTTTTAGTATATACATGCCTAAATATTTATTAGATTCAGTATAAATATGGAATTGATATTTAAATATATTGGTAACCAAATTTTCATCTATTGGCATCAATTCCAATTGAGACCAGTTTTTTACTAAAAAGCATTGAACATTCACATCAACTCTGGAATAGTAGTGTGAGGTTTATAAATAAACAAAACATATTGTCTGCAAATAAAAGCAGTTTATGTTTGGTTGGGTTATGTACCACAGGCAGTCCTCGACTTACAACAGCTCAGTTAGTGACCATTCGGTGATAACCATTTTTCAGTTATGACTTTTGCAACATCCCCATGCTTACATGATCAAAACTCAAAAACTTGGCAACTGGCATGTATTTATGATGGTTGCAATGTCCCAGGGTGGTGTGATCCCCTTTTGTGACCTTCTGATAAACAAAGTCAATGAAGAAGCCAGATTCGCTAACAACTGGGTTACTAATTTATCAACAGCAGTGATTCACTTAACAACTGGCAAACTTGCATCAAAAGTGATGCAAAACTCACTTAACAAATGTGTCACTTAACAACAAAGAAATTTGGCCTCAATTGTGATCATAAATTGAGGATAGTCTGTAGGACAGTTTGTAGTCTAGAGATCTCTCTACATTGTCTAATAGCACAGGCCAAGGGTTCCACTCAGATATTAAAAAGGCAAGGTGAAGATGTTTCATTACATTCTTATCTATTTTCTCTAAATAGTGAGAAAACGAGAGAAAAAATGCCATTAACCTTTACTTTAGATGTAGGCGACTCATATAATATTTTGGACCATTTTATGAATTCCAAAGGAAACCTGAACCTATTTAATACAGTCAATGTTTATTGTTTATATATTATATATTCTGCCGAAGGCTTTTTTACCATTACATTTGTACAAAAAAGGACTGTCTAAGACAGTATTTTACTGTAGTTGTAACAAAGATAATGCTTCTTTAAAACATATGTCCTATGCTGAATAAGTTTAGAGAGAAAATAGGATGGACTATACACATAACTGCAGCAAAAGCTATTTTTTTCAGAAGATAAAATTCTCTTGTACATATAATAAACAACTGGACAATGTAAATGGATTCTCCATGTTGCTACTATGGTCTGAAATTTGATCTTGCAACAATGGAAAGATAAACATATAATCCATTCACACATGGATTGAAGATCTGATTATGCTTGCCCTCTATGAGTGAATTACCTATAGATTTTGTATACACGAGTATTATGAAATATGGAACACATTTATAAAAAAACACAGTAGTTTAAAGAATGAGCATTATAAATTAATATACTGTATATGTACTTGAATAATACGGTATTTGCATTTAGATAATTATATATAGGACTGTAGTTGCTATAATAATACATTATATTGTTTATTTTCTTTTTGTTGTATGCTTTCATTTTTAAAGCCCTTTTATGTATAGTTTTGTATGTATTTACATTATAACTCTATTGTGTTTTCCTTTTTCCTTTTTTAAAATAATAAAAAAGAATGCTGGGGATTGTAACTCAACAACATCTGGGCATCCACAAATCCTCAACTCTAGTGCACAGTTGAAAGCCATTGGCTACTTAAAGGGGGATGGGAATCATTTTTATGTGTTTAGATCTGAAGAGACCTAAATAGACCCTTCTGCTTAAGGCTGGCTGGAGTGCTAGTCTTAGGAAAGAGAATATCCTGCCAGGGTTTATTGGTCATTATATTTATTCTCATTTATATGGGAACTCAGAAGATTAATATATAGCCTAGAATAAGTGAAAATTAAAAAAGATATTCTCTAAGCTCCAAGCAGCAGTATAACTCTTCTGTACTTAAGCTATTGGGATATGCAACATTTCTAAATGTTGGTGGCAGATGTTTACTTGCCCTCTTTCTTAATTTGACCTAAATATAGAAAGCAGCTTATCTGAAGGCTAAATCTTGACTCCAGAATATAGCAATATGCAGCATGAAAGAGGTAATGGCAGTGAAGAAGCACCACATATTTTCCCAGCTTCTAGAGTGAGGAGGAATAAATGTAAGGCCTATTTCTTAGGATTTCATTTCCAATCTCTTCTAGTCTGCATGAACCAAGCTTTTATTTTTTTAAAAGTAAAATTAGAGTCATTTCCTCATTAATAAATTAAAAGAGGGTGGGGACGAGAACATGGCTTTATTCTTCATCTCAGCTGAAAAATCAATTTGGCTTTAGTCTTAATACGTTTTTGGATTTCAGTATGTATCATCCTGGAATATCTTCCCCTTTTTTTGGCTCCATGAATAGTTCAGTTTAGCTTTACAAATGAAATGTTTTGTGCCATATTTTTTGGAGAAGAAAAAGAAGGTAGGTAATGTTCACCTGTTTTCTACATTACGTAATAACAACAAAACCCTCCTGTGTTTAATTTTTTTTGTCTTGAAGATGAGGGACAATATCCAACTGTCATGGAAACTGGATGATTTTGGGACAAGATGAAGCTTCTTCTGCTCTATTAGGACCCCCTCCCAGGTCCTGATACAAGGAAGTAGGATGACAGAGGGTCTAGATTCTATATCACTCACCAACATGGATCAGGCACTGCAGAGGATCTAGGGCAGTATTTCTCAACCTTGGCAACTTGAAGATGTCCGGACTTCAACTCCCAGAATTCCTCTGGGAGTTGAAGTCCAGACATCTTCAAGTTGCTAAGGTTGAGAAACACTGATCTAGGGCAATGATGACAAACCTCTTCGGCACTGAGTGGCCAAACTGGTATGCACGGGCACTGGAAACCTAAAACCAGATGCCCGCACACCGGCCACCTGGTCTTTGGGTTTCCGGCATGCACAAGTGCACCAGCCAGCTGATCTTCGTGCGCTGGAGCACTGGAAACTGGAAGAACAGATGGCCGGCATGTGCATATACACTGGCTATTTGGCCTTTTGGTTTCTGGTGCTCCGGCATGTGCAACATGCATGCACTTGCCGGAAACCAGAAGAGCAGCTGCCGATGCTACGCATGCCCACAAAGAGGGCTCTGCATGCAACCTCTGGCACATGTGCCATGAGTTTGCCATCATGGATCTAAGGGTAAATAAGGGCCTCCTGTTAAAACAGGAGAGGAGACCCTTTTTGGCTTTTATTGTACTAGGACTCCTCACCCTCCAATTAGGTTTTGAAGATATCTAAATCCATTACTTTAGTCATTAACTGAATTTGCATTGATGTTAGCCCATGTAACAAGAGCAGCTGGTAGATGTTCTTGCTACTGTCAGAGAAATCCATATATATCTCTACCATTTTTTGCCCCATAACAATAGTAAATCACAGTATTCATGCTACTCACTCACTAAGCCATTGTTGATGAGAACTACAGATTGGCGATTATAATCATATGCTGATTTAATTTGTATCACCTCTTAGGCTGAAGGACAACAGTACATTAAAAATACTATCAATGGAATGCCGCCAACTATGGCCTGTAAATCAAAATTATAGTCTAGCCTAGTATATACACTCACCTACACTAGATTCTTCAATAGTCAATGGTTATGGATTAATTTACTATGTGAATTCACACTGATTGCCAATGTGTAATATGGCATTTCCTGGTATGGTTCTTATCTCTTTAGCAATTTCAAGGCTGGTTAACATTCAACAACTGAAGCACTACTCTTTGGTAGTGGGAGCTTCAGTAACGGTCTTTTAAATAAAGTTATTGTTTTACTAACAACTTTTGGTTTCATCTAACAACACCTGGAACTTTTTATTCTCACTTTCACCCTCAAAGTCTATCAGTTAACCCACACAACAATGCACAGGATCCTCAAAGTCACTTGGCAAGTGAACAAATAAAGTGAAGACACCTTCAAGAAAACCTATTTGCTAATACTGATTAATATGTTGGAGTGTTGTATTTCCTGACACATATCAATATAAACTTTGAGTCGCTGCACCTAAGAGCAACAAATAGAAGTAACTGATATGTTTCTGGCTGACTACCTGATGAAACACACTCAAGATACAGTCCTTAATGGAATTACGTCTACATAGAGGGAAGTATGCAGTGGAGTACTTTAGGGTTCTTTCTACCATTCTATCTCCACATATGCAGTGCAGTATCTTAGGGTTCTTTCTCATGATTTAAATGAGAGGATAGAAGGGGAACTCATCAAATTTGCAGTTGACATCAAACTAGGAAGAAAGGCCAACACTTTAGAAGATAGGCTCAAGATCCAGAAAGATCTTGACAGACTTGAACACCAGGTCTTATCCAACAAAATGCAATTCAATGACAAGAAAAGCAAGAAAAACCAAATGCATAAGTATAGAATAGGTGGTAGCTGGGTCAACAGTAGTATCTGTGAGAGGGATCTAGGAGTCGTAGTGGACAATCATTTATATATGAGCCGGGAGTATTCTGCAACTTCCAGAAAAGTCAGTGCAGTCCTAAACTGCATCAACAGAGAAATAGTATGAAGATAATGTATTAGTACTGCCATATACTGATTTGGTAGGACCACACTTGGATTAGTGCATCAATTCTGGTAACCATGATACAAAAAGATGTTTTAAGAGATTAAACAGCCGTTTGTCTGAAATGGTATAAGGTCTCCTGTATGAACAGGTGGTTGGGCTAAAGGACCTACAATATCTTATATTCTGTTTCAGTTGCAAGAATAATACTGAACTATTTTTAATCTCTCTGTGCTGGATGAAATAGTTAACTAACTAGTTTAAGTTCGCCACTTCTGGGCTATAAAAATCAGTGATCTCTAAATGAAGTTTTTTTCTGTTTTGCTTTGCTGCCATCTAGACTCATGTGGATTTTTTGGATACAGATACAGTAGCCCTAACTAGTTTCTCATTTTTTTTAAGTAAAAGGTTTGTTCAGGCTTGTTCTATCATTATAGAAGGCAGAAACGCATACAGTACCAGGATATTGAGGGACTGCTCCCTTGTCTCAGCATGAATCCTCACTCTTCAGCCCCAGATTCAACAAAACTAGACACTAATGTAAGGAACTTTGGTGATGTAAGACACTATTGCATAAATCTAAACTAAGAAATATAAAAAATAAGAGAGGACCAACTAAGGCTGAACAGTATTTTTAACTGTGGGAATTGTTCTCCTCAAGTTTAGATTTTTAAAAAAGCAGTTAAGTAATATGTTAGACCTAACAATTGATGGCATATAATCAATCAATCAATCAAGAGTGAACCAGGATTTGTCACTGATTAGATTACCCAGTTCTTATAAAGTAACTTTCCTTACTTGCAAATTTTTGTGTGAAGCAGATTTTGCCTTGTGGATTTGATAAGTATCCAGTGACCATTCCACTGTACTTCTTGAATATAGGGATTTTTGAAATATCTCTGTACATTTCAAAAAAGGATATATGTTCTCAGAACACAATACATCTTTCTGCTGTCTTATGTAAGGAGTTTCTAATCTCAGTAGAATTTCCTCTAAAAACCTTCACAGAAGAAACTACTTCTGGGACAAGTAGCATACAATACAAAATGAGAATAAGCTGAAACTATGATTCTGTTGAATAACTAATGCCAGAACGTATCAGTCATTACTTTCTTAAAGCACATGATGGGCACAGTAACATCATGACTATAATTTTCCCTGCTCTAAGATGTCAAGAAATCTACTTACAATCTACTTATCAGTAAGTAGATAAGATTTTCTGTACCCACAGCAGGGGTGGGCAAGATCCAAGGGGTTAGGACTTGGGAGCATATCAGGGAGTCATAACAATTCAACTGGCACCTTGATGACACCAACTGGACCAAATGAGTCCATTTTCTGTGTGTTTTTTGGTATGAAAAAGTTAAGAGTTGGGAATGAGAGCATGTGGTGTTTCAAAGACAAACTGTTCCCATTCTCTCTCTCTCCCATTCTTCAGAATAAATCATTTTCATAGAACCTTTTAGACATTTTATAGCATTGGCTGGCTACCTATGCATGGAATTTAGTACATCTAGAAGTAAAATATATGGGAAAGTCTTTTCTTTGGTCCTTTCATTTTCTATGAAATCATTTTCATAGAACCTTTTAGACATTTTATAGCATTGACTGGCTACCTATGCATGGAATTTAGTACATCTAGAAGTAAAATATATGGGAAAGTCTTTTCTTTGGTCCACTGATTTCCTGGGAAACATTCAGGCAAAAGTGCTCCATTCCAAATGACTCCTTAGAGACAACCTTTCATTTTGTACTGGAATGAAAAGAATGTTCTAAAACATATGAATTTTAATGCATTTGAAAGGATCCCAAATATTTGGAATAAATGTTATTTCATATTTCACTATGGTCTTGATAATGAATCTGCTCCACCAAATGTTGCCAAGGAAAGGGAAAAAAAGTCTAATCATATAGAGCCTGGTAGAGAAGATAGCAAAATTTTCAATTTACATGAAAATGTAGTTTGTCTATTTTTGGCATAATGTATTTTCAAAATTTAGTCAATTGCAATTTACTCAAAAATATGATGAAACAAGCTTTGGCTTAACACCCTGTGGGATTTAGTCTTTTGTTTCAGGATTCCGTTTTGCAGAGCAAATTCTTTGTCACTTTTGAACACGCCTTCCCAGAATCATTCTTATGGATTTTATTCTTTTTTTGGGGGGGGGGGGGGGTTTAACATTTTTATTATAAGATATAGTAAAATACAAAATACAAAAGTAAATAGAAAAGCAGTGGGAAGGAGATGAGGAAGAGAAGAGAGGATAAATGTAAGGAGAAGGAGAAGTAAGGAGAAGTGAGAAGGATAAGAAAAAGACAAGAAAAAGAAACATTGAATTCCGACTCTCTGTTGCAGGAAAATAAGGCATTAACATCAAATCACGACTTTTTGCTTTTTTTGTAATAATATGAATCAGCAATTTCTGTAAAGATCTATCAATCTACTTGGTAAAACCCAAAATCAAAGTTTCATTCTTTTCCAGTTCCAGCATGAAGTTCTGAAGCCGTCTCCAAGTGGAAACAAAAGTACTTCTATTTAAACAAAGTAGTCATTTTTGCCATTTCAGCCAACTCCATCAACTTCTGCAATCATTGGTCTATAGTAGGAATTGAAGCATCCTTCCATTATGGATTTTATTCTTGAAAACTGAACTAGGATTTGAATTTGCATCAAATTAATTTTATCAGGTTAAATCTGAAAGTAATATTTGTAGATGGCAGGACTAGCTGAAGTGGGCTGATCTTAGAAGCTATGTTATGTCCCTGTTGAACTTCTCCCATAGTTTTCAGAACTGTTAATTAGGAGAGGATGGGAAGGAAAATAATAACTGCCATAACCTTATCAAAGATGATTTCATGGATGCAGTGATAAGAAATAAAGTTTGATTCAAAGATGTGCCTATCTTTTTATAGCTTGGAAGGAAAGATTGATGGGGGGGGACATAGATGGACCTCCCCCTCCCCAAAATCAACTGGACCCTCAGTATTGGAGGCTTTACTTTTACAGTATGTGATTTCCAGACAATCTTGGAGAAGATAAACAAATGCCAAAAAGAACAGGACCTAACTCCTTGTAAAATTCCATCTGGCAGGGGAAGCCTACTGTCTTGAATGACTCCTCAGGATCTGATTTTCTTGAGCTTCTATTTTTTTCCATCCATTACTTGGATTACCAGGTCACCACTTTCTTTTAACTCTTTCACTGTCCAAATTTCTTGAAATGTAATGGTTTACTCAGGTAGATTTCCATTTAGAGAATCAGGATGATCTTTTAAATGATACATCAAATCAATTAAAATATGAAGGTTCTCCCTCAATGACCAACAGTGAAAGCTTCTAAAATTATGGGTCTGATTTCTCATCTGAGATCAGAAAAAGCTCCTGGGGATGATTTATTCTTGCCTGATTTAGTTGCAATCTATTCTCTATTTTGTGATTGTGGTGACCTGCAGACAACACCACATCTGTATACCGGTACTTTGTGTCCTGATCTGTGTACAGTAGAGGACCATGGCAGCACAACAGAACACAATATTGCTAGTTTCTGGGCAAGATCTGTTTAAGTTGTACATTATTTTAATCTTGTGTTTTATATTTTAAATTTTATGTCATATGATATGTCTTACTTGAATTGTGATGCTTTATTCTGACATGAATAAACATGATAATCACTTTTGAAGCAGTATGCATCTTATAAACCTAACAGTCCTGGCCTAGAGAAAAGCCTTTACTTTAGCTCAAGATGGTGCTCTTCCCTCAGCTTTATTAGAAGAAAGATGCAATAACAGTATATTAGTACTCCCTGTAGTAATGACTAAGTTGAGTCAATTTAACATATTTTTTCTATATTGTCAATTTTATATTTTCTTATTTTCTACCTCTGACTAGGATGTCAGATTGCTCAACCCAATGCTATCGACTGATGGCAATTCCTTTTAACTGTTGGCCAAGTTTGGGCAGCAGTATGCAAGATTTGCAAGATACCATCAACCCTAACCCTAACCCTAATCCTAACCTTCTTGTTGATATGGAAATGCTGAAGTTAATTTAATTTGTATAGCTACTGTTAAAACATTTTGAAATGTTTATGGTAGATATTTATTTCTTATTTCAAATGGCTTCTTCTTTGAAGACTTCCTTACTATCTAGTATTCTGACATTTTAAGAGTTATTCTTACTTTCTATGACTCAGTCGATATTGTCATCTTATGCTGGCTAATAGCTCTAATTTCCATGGCTGATGCCAATTTCAGGTGCAGTTTGCATATTGCTCTGGGGGAACGTTATGTCCCCAACATGTTTATTCAGAGTTGGCTATGTAGGCCTTCTTATCTTTGTGCTGTATTAAAGGAAGAAACTGAAATGCAGCCAATCTTTTTTTCTATCCACATGTTTCTTTGGACAGCTTTCCTTTCATAAGATCCATGGTGGTCTTCCCTTGCAGCAATGTGTTTTCTCTCTGCTGGTCAAGCTGCGCATTTTTGTTTCAATTCAAGCTTCTGCAGCTTATTCTCTATCCTCCATTACCTGTCACTCTCTAGTCTCCAAGTTCTCAGGCAACTGAAGTTGGATTTTGTTGAAATTTTCCCTTGGGTGAAACATTCTAATCTTCATGTCCTCACATTTTAAGGGTTGGCATTCTATGTACTTTTATCTCCCCTTGAAAATATATAATATAGATGATTACTTCTGTAACTCTGTTATAAATGTTCATCATTCATCAGATTTTAGGAAAGAAAATGCTGTAAATCTGATTATGATTCTTTGTATTTTTCTTTTTCACTTAAGTTTGAGAATAGGAGGGATTCCACTGAACTTTCTAACTTCAAATAAATTAACAGATTAAAAAAACTTCAGTTAGCTTGAGTTGGTATCGACTGCTGTTCTCCGTAACAGTCTAATCCACCCTGTCCCTGCCGCCATAAAATGAGGCACGATTTAAGTTGGCATATGATATAGTGTCTTGGGCGTCAATGATTCAGAATAACAGCATTGGAAGGGACGTTAGAGGTCTTCTAGTTGAACCCCCCCCCCCCGCTCAGGCAAGAAACCCTATACCAGCTTTCCCCCATGACATTGTTGTATTCTGTCCACACCTCCTGGGAAAAGCAGACTAAGTCTGGGTCTACCTAGTACCTTACTCCAGAGAAATCCTCTCTCTGAAATTGGTTTACTAGGAAAGGAATAAGGAAGAAACAATCCAGGTGTGAAATGCTAGCAGTGTGGACTAGTTTGGACTGATTCACCTGAACCGGTAGTAAAAAGTACTACTGGTTCGGGCAAACCGGTATTTCTGACAATCAGCTAGTCAACAATCAACTGTGATGCACAATTTATATTTGCTAGAATCGTTGGATTTCCTGCTTTCTAGCTAATCTAAATCACGTGGCACAATGGATTCCCCTTCCTTGCTGTTCTACTTACCTTTGCAGACTCAAAGGCTTCAAAATGTTCCTTTTTAGTGCTGTGCGGGTGCACCTCAGGCATGCATGCACAAAGTGCGCCCTAGGTAGCAGACTCACCGAACCGGTAGCAGACTTCAGAGGATTACAATGCTGGAGCAATTCCACTTTTCTGGATAGCCAAATCTGACAGGAGGACATATGCCAAGGGCTAGATTCTTGGGAAAGGCTGTTTTGCCTTTGTGCTGCTTTGTGAAAAGTGTTAGGCCTTTATTTTAGGTAGCAAAGTCAAAAGCATAGAAGAAAATTGAAGAGGCAAAAAAGGAAAAAGGGCTGAAAAACACTTTTCTGAAGGGGTTGATCTCCATCTGCTGTTCCCTCCAGCCCAGGATCTTATATGAGAATCACTCATCTCTGAATAAACTTACATGACTAAGCTCTTAGTCCATTAAAAATAAAGCACAATCTATACTGCAATTATAATATAACAATAAAACTATTAAAAAACAATAACACATTAAATTAAAATAATCTATACTGCAACTAGCTTCACTGACCCTAATGTGCTATTGCACTAATTAATTCTGCCCTGATGCTGGCTGGTGCTTCAATCTGACTTAGCTAAAGTTCCAGCCAACAAAAGATGAAGGGATAGAGAGGGCTTGGCCCCTGCGCTTGATTGGAACTCCACCCCTGTGATCCTTAGCATTTGATTCACCCTTTTTCTTGCCCATTACTTAGATTAACATGTCATCCGTTTTCTTTAACTTGTTTGAAGGTTTTAAAATAGATTTTCGCCACATTTACTACAGTACATGCTTCCTTTATCATAAAGTCCAGGTTCAATTTTAGCCATCCTGCTTACTTACCACTTAACTTCCATAAATCCTTTGGCCTTCGGGAACCAATATTCTTCTGTAAGTTGGAGGAATAGTGTAAACTCTGAGGCAGTGATGGCTAACCTTTTTTGGGCCGAGTGCCCAAAGCACGTGCGAACTGCCAAAACGCAATGCGCATGCAGGCCCATGCATGCACCATGCCTCCCC
Organism: Thamnophis sirtalis; assembly: GCF_051295495.1. Classification (NCBI taxonomy): domain Eukaryota; kingdom Metazoa; phylum Chordata; class Lepidosauria; order Squamata; family Natricidae; genus Thamnophis; species Thamnophis sirtalis. The sequence continues at coordinate 86,579,216 of NW_028261384.1, read as the reverse complement.
ACCGCATGCACCCTGCCCACCTGTGTATGTGCAGGTGCCTCACCTCTGCAGATGCTTGCACCCTTGCACGTGTCCTGCCCCCTCTCATGCATGCATGCCCTCCTGCATGTGCCTTGCATGTGCGACCAGCTGGCTGGCAGGAGGTGTGCGTGCATGCACAGCAGAACTGAACTGGGGCGATGGCTTGCGTGCCCACAGAAAGGGGAACTGTGTACAACCTGCGGTTTGCCATCCCAGCTCAAGGTCAGCAACTCAGACATAATTCTTAATAACATACTGTAGATATTCTAATTTGATAAGTAACTTTTGAATATCTAACTCTATGTTGCAGGGTACAATATTGCATAGAAAACTCGAGGCTGTTCTCTATTCTCTGCTTGAAATTAATTTACAAAAGCAGACAACAGCGAAAGCCAATTATAATTGCACGATGTCTTTTCCTTCCTTTCACTATCTTTCTGTCAAGAATTGCTTGTCTCTCCAATCTTGAGTCACTTATGCATTATCCAGTGACGTGCGGTGAGGTTTATGGCTGGTGAGGCACAAAAGAAGGAAAGTGGCTTTTGCCCGCCCCGCGGTTATGTCCGACATAGAGGCGGGATGCCTCTATGTTGGACATAGCAGCGGGGTGGGCAAAAAGAAAGAACATGGCTTTTGCTCGCCCTGCCTCTATGTCAGACATAGTGGCGTGGTGGGAAAAAGCCACTTTCTTTCTTTTGCTGCAAAACAAAGAAAGCGGCCGCCCGCCAGCAGAAGCAGATAAACAACCCGCCGCTGCTGGCAGGGTGCCCTGACACAGAGAAAGAAAGCTGGCGGGCTGCCCCCCTGCCTCTCCTACCCCCTTCCCTCTCTTCTCAAATTGAGAGAGAGTTTGTTTGAGTGAAGAAACAAACACACGTATATGCACACACAAACACACACACACACACACACACAAATTATTTACAATTACTTACAAATTACATTAATTTTCAATTCCTCCCCCTCACTTCGACCCATATATCTTTTCCAGCTGTTTCACAATCACAGAGGATTTCAACTCTGCTCTTGCCTGCCATCATGAAAATATAAAAGGAAAAAGGCAAAAGCTGCTGAGGTCAGGCTGGGTTAGCTGCTGCCAGAGTCCCCAATGGATGACTCTGCTTAACTGTTTAAAAAAGCTTCTAAAAAAACGCCCTCTACAGAAGGAGGCAAGAGAACCACGTGCCTCATCTACTTAAGGAATTTTTCGGCTTTTAACCCTTGCTTAACTCTGCTCGAGTGATCATAAAGTCAGACTAAATGAGGCACGTGGTTCTCCCACCTCCCCCTGTAGAGGGCACTTTTTAGAGGCTTTTTTAAACAGTTAAGCACTAAGCAGAGTCGTCCACTGTGACTCTGACAGCAACTACCTCAGCCTTTTTCCTTTTACATTTTTTTTCTTTTCATGATGACAGTGGTGAGGCTCTGCCTCCTCTGCCTCCCCTGACTGCATGTCACTGGCATCATCTATTTACCCTCCTCTAGGTACCCAACACTTTTTCTCACGCTAGTTGGTATAGTTTTATCTCAGTCAAAAAAAAGAAATACCGATCCATCTACAATATGTGCTTAAGTCCTAATTCTTCAATTTGCAGATAGAAAAGACTGATGATAAGATGAAGGGAAAATGTGAGTTCTGGAGAACTGGCAGGATAAATTTTGAGTAGTTTGGAGAACTGGTAAATACCACCTCTGACTGGCCCTGCCCCCATCTATTCTCTGCCTCCCGAGTCCCAGCTAATCGGGAGAAAATGGGAGTTTTGCAGTATCCTTCCTCTGGAGTGAGGCGGGGGGGGGGGGAATGGAGATTTTGCAGTATCCTTCCCTTGCCAAGCTCACCAACCCACACCCACCAAGCCATACCCACCAAACCATACCATGCCTACCAAGACACGCTCACAGAACCGGTAGTAATATTTTTTTTATCCCATCACTGGTTCATATGTTGCACATATATAGACTTTCAGTTTTAGTTTATCATGATATAAATGTCTACTGTGATTCACAATAAATGTGGTTTGCAGGTAGCTCTCAATTTATAACTATTCATTTAGTAATTGTTCAAAGTTACAATGGCACTGAAAAAAGTGACTGATTTTCACACTTACAGCCATTGTGACATCCCCATGTTCACATGATCAAAATTTGGGCATTGGCAACTGGCATGCTTTTATAACAGTTTTACTGTTCTGGAAACATATGATCACCATTTTAATCTTACCAGATGGTTTCCCACAAGCAAATGGGGGAAGCCAGCTTCTTTTAATGACCACATGATCCACTTAACAACAGCAGTGATTTGCTTAACAGCTATGCCAAAAAGGTTGTAAAATGAGCAAAACTCACTTAACACTGCCTTGATTAACAATGGAAATTGTAAATTGAAGATTGCCTATATTGAATAAATTTCAATTTGGATCACACATGTAAACAAAACATGGCTTAGCACAGTGTGCAAAACCAACTGAAGGCTGCAATCCCTTCAATTGTCGTAAATCCAATCCATTTCAGTGGCATTTACTTGATATACTAGTAACTTTCAAACATGTTCCAAAAATGTACTCAGAAGTAAGTGCCATTTACTTCTGAGTACATTTTTGGATCATGTTTGAAAGTTACTAGTATATCAATATGACTGGACTTCCATGGCATACTCAACACTAGCGAACATATTTTAAATCTAGCCTGCTGCATGAACTTTTATATTTAAATAATGATCCTTTGTGTTGCATAAACCTAGAAAATTAGGTTAACTCAACAAACCATGATGACTCAAGTGTACACAGCCAGATAGAACATCTTTATAGACTTTGTTTGACTGTGGAGATTTTCAATCATCCAGGTCATGTTTTTCCCAAAGGTGCCTTCCAAAAGGCAACTGGACTTTTCCCCTGAAATGAAACAAAGAAGCTTCTTGGATAAGAAGTGAAATGTTTTCAAAGAAAAAAACAAGAAAGTCCAGTTGTCTTTTGGAAAAGCACCTTTGGGACATAGCTTTTTCTATCTATAAAATGGAAAGGGTATTTGTCATGAATGAATAAGTAAGTAAGAGACATTAAAGATGCTAAAAATTCAAATGAGTTGACCAGGACTACAAGTTTTGATCATTGTAGGAAATCTATAAGAAAGCACTTTGGATTTATGAAGAATATATTTCTCCATTAATATTGGCCTCTTAAAAGTAAATATTAATGTGACACATTCGCATTATGATTTGGATTTTATTTCATTATAAAGAATAAGGCCTGGAATATGATGGAAAAGAATAACAGCAACGGGATAGATAGAAGAATCAGTTAATTGAATACCTAAGAGTATGATTTACGTATGATTTCCCCCACCTTTCTTTTTAGATAATCTCCTCTAATATGATTAATTACATGTGAAATAATGAAGGGATATCAGTATAAAGTTTTCAAAATTCCCAGGTGGAATGCTTTGAAGGTTTGTTAATTTTTGAAATACTCTCTCGCTTAAACTATTCATGTCAGGAGGGACATGTTTATGTTATCATTTTCAATGAATTAATAATGAGTTAAGTTGACAGGTGAAGGTACACCAGATAATAGTTGAGCTTTTGTACTGGCATCAACTCCTAATGCATCCATAGAAGTTCACCAAGTAATTTTAGGTCATTCTCATTCTCTCCCGCAGGACTTGTGAGGCAAATGGGAGGCAGACGCACAACTTATTTTTATTAATTTAATTTGTACCCCACCTTTATTATTTTTACAAATAAACTCAAGGTGGTGAACATTCTGCACACACCTGCCTCCTCATATTGTTCCCACAACAATCCAGTGAGGTGGGTTGGGCTAAGAGAGTGTGACTGGTCCAGAGTCACCCAGCTGACTTTTGACATCTAAGGTGAGATTTGACCTGGTAGACTCCTGCTTTCTAGCCTGCTGCCTTAACCACGAGACCAAACTGGCTCTATATACCTTGAGCAATTCTCTGAAAGGCAAGGCAAAAATATATAGAAGGTTTCCAGTTTTCCACATAATACTCTGCTTCCAAATATAATACTGTAGTGATTAGACTGATGACAGTTAAACTGCAACTTACTGGGAGAGCATTAAGCTCGGCGCCTTACACAGGCGCTGGAAAAGTTTAATTTTGTAGAGAAAAATGGTACATGAAATAAATATTATGAATAAGCCCTTACAGGCTGGTTCGAAGATAATGCTGACGAAGAGAGCATCTGAGCCACCGCAAACTGCTCTTCGATCGCCATCTAGCCTACTTCCCCAGGTATCCCTTGGTAGGTATACGCAGGCGCACCACCGCAGTGGAGCGCGCGTCTGGCTGCTCGGGGCAGCAGGCGGCGGCTGGCGGAGCACACGTGGGCCAGTGGCCAGGCGGCCGGGCGTCTGAGAGCGGAGCAAGTCGTGCGGCGTTGCAGCTTTACCATGGGTGGCAGCCGGCAGTTTTTCATGCTGCTTTTCGCGGCTTCCCTTCATCTCTACAACTGCAGCTGGTTCAAGCGTGAGTGTCCCAGGACAAGGCGCATCTGCTTTTAGCTGCATTGCGGCGGTAGCAAGGGTCGGGCCGGGCGGGGAGGAAGAAATGTTGCAATGGGGAAGGGTACGAGCCTCGGGCGTCTCTCCCTAGCGCAGGGGTGACTGCGGCGCATTTGAAGCAGGTGGGGATGCTGCCTTTGCGCCAGCTGGGGGATGCTCCTCAAAGACCTTGTTCCGCTAGGTTGCTGAAGGGACCCGAAATACGGTTGAGGCTTCCCTTGAAGAACGACTGGCTTCCTCCCTCTTCTGTCAAAGAGTTCGGCAAGGAGCCTGATCTCGGGGCGGGTAAATGGGGGGAGGATTCCTGATTGCTGACCGAGTGGGACTCAGGAATGAGGTTGATACATTCTAGTCAAACATTAGGAAAGGCCTGGAGGCTTTTTCAGTATTGCTGCTTCTTCACCTTGTCCTCTCCTGTGCCAATAAAAATTGATAAACGGTGTGCCCTAAATCATTCCAGGGGTGATCTGCAGGAGACCAGGGTTTTATATCGGTTTGCCCTCACTCTCCCCTTTCTTTTACAAGAGATAAAGACCCTGGTTTTTGCAAGACTCTAGTCTCCTGAAAATCATCCCTGGAATGTTGGGGCACACCTTTTATCAGTTTCTATTCGACTCCTGGCTTTTTGCAGCAAGTAATGTCTGTCAAATGCCTGGGGCTATAATTTCCATCACCTGCACTAATCCCAAAATAACTTGGTTTGGTAAAGAGGGCTGTGGATTCTTTATCAGTATTGGTTACAAAGGATCTTTTGAAGTATTAGGCCAATTCTTGAGCCTTGGGTGGCAATTTCCCTTTTCCATCCTCTTTCTTCTCATTTCCCCAAACTCTGCAAAATGGTAAACATTATTGGACCATTTCTTTTCTTCCCTTTACCAAGCATCTGTTGACTTTGCATTACTTCACTTTCAAGGGATTTGATGGAAGAAGGAGAGTTCTGTGTCCATTTTTGCAGAAGAGGACTTGATTCTACGCAGTTCAAGCAAATTTTTAGAGTGTGGCAGAAGGATCAGATGGCCACCTACTTGTGTCCTTCATTTACTGTACATTTTGCTTGAACCCCTCACATGTGTTCATCTCTCATTATTCTCTTTCTCTCTCCATGATAACACCTTGCTGCCTACTTGTTCTGATGTCTCATAGATGAGCAGGAGGGAGGGATGAGAAAAGATTTCCTCATTTTGCTCTCCCACAAGAGCGGAGCCTGCAAGGGCGTGTCAGCCACTCTCTGCAGTGGGAGAGGACAAGGAAAAACAACTAGGGGAAGAGAAGGGAGGGAGAGAGGGAGGGAGCGATGGACAGCATCAGTACTGAATAGCCGAATGGAATTTCAGCCTGCTGTTATATTTGTGTTGTTTCACCATGACTGACAGCCAAAAACCCTTGCTTTTACACCAAATTACTTTGGTTTTCTTCCCACTTATTTCTTCAAAAAAGTATTATATGGAGCATGCTTTTTTCTTGTGGAAATCTATACCCTAATGCAATGTAATGACAGACTAAAAAGTGAAGTCTCCTTCAAGTTGAGCTTGACACCTACTGATTGCATGGACACATTTATGTATTTTTCTTGGCAGCAATATGGGAGTGGAACACAGGGCCACTTTCTGGGATTTTAACTTCCCAATCTTGCCTACAGCCTGTTTTTTTCACCACTCCCAACCTAGCTGGCTCCTGGCTTGGCTAGAAAGATGACTTCTTCCTACTTTCCTCTGTAGGTTGTGATTATGAATTGGTTGGCCCTCTCTATGTTTGGAACCTTGGGGCATCCTCTCATTCTAGCATCTTCCGTGCTGCTACATTTGGTCGGATTTATGGTAAGTTCAACAGGCAGAATTCCTGCCCTCCCCCCAAATTCTCTCTAGTTTAACATTTAACTACAGCTAAATTAATTCCATATTACAAATTTCAGAAAGTTCAAAGGATGTTCACAAGCAGAGCATGATGACACAATCTATCCTTTTAATTCCATATATGTGCAAAAGTCAAAATCCACATAGGGCTAGTGAAGCATGATAATAAGACAAAAATATAGCCTTTTAGGATTGATGGTTTCCAAAAACAATTTCCTAGCAGTTGTTTCCTAGCTACTTTTGCTTTGCTTCTTCTGACATTGGGCCTAGCTAAACAAATCAGGGAGCCTCCATCTCTAAATTACAATTTTTTTAGCATTATGCCTAGATTGAGATGTATGGCTATTCTTTTTTTGTGTGTGCCTTCAAATCAATGTGGACTCCTGGCAGCTGCCCGTATAAATCCCTGCTGCTTTTTTTGGTCAGGATTTTAGAAGTGGTTTGTTATTGCCTCCTTCCTAGAGGTGAGAGAGAGTGACTGACCCAAGGTCACCCAGCTTGCTTTGTGTCTAAGTCAGGACTAGAACTCATGACCTTCCAGTTTCTAGCCTGATGCCTTAACCACTATACTAAACTGGCTCCATTGTTTTCCTAGAAAGCCTGAATTGGAAACCAAGGACAAATCTTTTGCAAATCTGCCTTGTGAGGAGATGTGAACCTGGCATCATGGTCTGGAATTAATGAAAAACAAGCCATGGATGAAGGTTCTCTGGTTTGGTTAGTTGCGTTGCTTACAGCAGGAGCAGTCAAGCAGAAGATACCAGCATACTTGATCAATCATTACATTGTGATTGCCTGCTATTGACCCAGAGCCTCCAGACAAGAACTGAATCACTTTGTGGCCATGACTCTCTTTTCCAGAACCTGATGGGGTTAAGACAATGGTGTCTTTGACGTCATTCATTGTGGATAATGATGACTTTGGCACTTCACTATACACCAGTGATGGCGAACCTTTTAGACACCGAGTGCCCAAACTGTGTGCGCATGCACATGCCCAAATTGAAAGGTGCACCCATGCGTGCAAACATGTGCATGCACAGAAATGTGTGGACATGCACATGCATGGACATGTGCGTGCACATGCACGGACATATGCACATGCGCAGCAGAGACCTGAAGACCAGCTGGCCGGTGGGAGGCAGGGCATCCCAACACCGGCAGTGCAGCAAAAGGTAAGATCTTTTTTTCATGAGCTTCTGTTTCGTGGTTCACAGGGAAACAGAAGCTCACGAAAGAAACGCCATGGAGATCTGACCTGGGGCGACAGCACGCATGCCAGCAGAGAGGGCTCTGAGTGCCACTTCTGGCATGCGTGTCATAGGTTCGCCATCATAGCTATACACCATACTTCCATGGCACATGGTGGAAATCCAGGAAGGTCCTTCCAAACTTTTCCCCATCCTCCAGATTGGGGCTTGCTGGATTGGATGGACACAACTATTTGTTTTTGTTTTTTTTAAATAAAAGCAATATATTATATATTTTCATTGGTCTCTCATACATTATTTGTGCTGCTAAACAGGGGAGTAGAATTTCGTGTTTGCTCTGAGCTCTTCTAGGTAAGGGATATTGTGTTGGTGGGTAATTCTTCAGAGTGCACAAACACGCAGAGAGTTTTGAATGGCAGCATATATGTACTGTATCAGGAATATAGCTTTCTCTATTTCTATTCCAAGCTGTTTCTTCTGTATCTCCCTATTTATATTATGCTGTACAGGTGCTGGTGGTTGGTCACCAGATCCTCAAGACAAGCATCCATGGCTCCAGATTGATCTGACAAGGAAAGCACATATAAAAACCATTGCTACTCAGGGGACCTTCAATACCTACAATTGGGTGACCCGCTACATTGTCCTCTATGGTGATCATCCCAGCAATTGGAAGCCTTATTTCCAACAGGGGGGCAACTGGGTAAGAGAGAATTTGTGGCTTCTGTCCTCAGATGGAGAAAGGGGTGTGGCATGCAGTATAACTTCCAGATATTCCTGTACATATGCATTTATTCATCATTTGTTCCAAGCAGGGATGTAATTCTGTTATGAACTGGTTGCCTTCAGAGATATTCTGTGGCATTCCAGGGTAAAATGATATTCCATCATGTTTGACTGAAAATGAATCTGGATTGGACTAAAGCCGCAGGAGCAGTAATGTTTTTATTTTTTATACCCTTCTAATTTCTTATCTTCACATATATTTGTATTCCAACTTTTAATCCTTTTCTTAAACATCTTTTACTTATTGTACCTTTTATTTATTGTGTCTGCTATTTGTTTGTCTGCTTTTTGGGGAGTGTCATTTCCCTGTCTTGTTTTCTTCCTAGACTTAGACTAAGATGCTTTTTAATGTTAAAACATTTTTCTATTTTGCTTTGTTCTGCTTTTTAAAAATGTTAGCAATTTTGTTATAACCAGAATTACCAAGATGGCTCATTGGGTCTTTCTGTGGCACAAGGGTCAAATATTTAGTTTCTGATGAGGTATGAATTTAATTTGAAACATGCAGACATTATATTGTGATAGAATGTATATAGCCAATCTTGTTAATTGTATAAAATGTGTTTTTTTTTCATTACCTGAAGATGTGAAAGCTAATAACCTGCATATGTTTGAGATTACAATTCCCTTTATTTGTTTTATGCAGCCTGGCTGGATGCAATAAATCCGGATTAGTAGAAAAGCTACCCATAGTGACTGCAAAAATTAGTCAGTTGGGGAACCATGTAGTGTAATTTAAATTTTTTGCAGAAAGTGGCATGCAAATTGTACAAGCATTTAAAATTAATTCAAGAAAAAGGTCACTCAATTTGCCTGTTAATCTGAGCTATAGTTTATAATCAATCCAGTGCTTTTCTAGCAAGTTACACTACAGTGTAATATTGTGGTTAGATTATAAAGGTAAAATAAGTGAGACCCAGGTTCAAGTTGAGATTCCATCACAGAAGTCTATATTTATTAGCCAATTTTCTCACAGGACTGTTATGGGAACAAATTGGAGGAAGAAGCACTATCCATACCACTTGATATGTATATCAAAAGATACATAATTTGAATCAGTTAAGCTTAACATTTTTATTTTGTTTAATGCTCTCCTTCCAGGTTCTATTCAATAAAATGGCTGTACCAGACTGACTGTAACCTGCCTTTCTGTTTCCAGAATGAGATTATAGAATTTGGCTTAATGCCACACAGAACAGAGTAGACAATTTTTTGGGATTGAGATTGCATGTTTTATTTTGTTTTCAAAATATTTTGGATTAAAATTGAAAATTAGATTATTTATTTATTTAATTCAACTAATTAATTAAACTAAATTAAATTTAATTAAAATTAGATAAAAATCTAATGCAAACTAAGGAAAATATAAACAAGAAAAAACAAAGCAAACTGCAAAAAGGAAAAAAAGGAAAAATGGGGAAGTGTTTCCTTATCACATATCATTTTTTTATCTGTTACAAATAATAAAACTTCATCTTTTAATCTTAATAAAACCCATAAAGAAGTACTAAAAATAACTATAACAATAATTATATACTGGTAGTCATTGATTTATTACAGGATCTGAACCCCAAATTACGCATATGGTGTTCATTAAGATGGTCAACATGTGGTTGTGACCAAATTTATGACATTTTTTTGTGATAGTTGTTAAGTGAGTGATAGGGTTGATAAGTGAACCCATTGTCTTGTGTTTTGTGTTTTTTACTGTAAATTGGAGCTAAATGCCATTTTTCCAGTAAAAAATAGAGACATAAATTATAATCATGTGACTTGGGATCAGTGGTGAAATCTAATTTTCCCCCCTCCTGGTTCTGTGGGTGTGGATTGGTGGTGGAGTGTCATGTGACAGGGTGGGCGTGGCCAACTTTTTTTTCACTTTTTAAAGCATTTTTTCCTTGTCAGTTCAAGTGAAAAAAAGCTTTAAAAAGTGAAAAAAAGCTTTAAAAAGTGAAAAAAAGAGCTTCTGACGATTGTGCAGCTTAGCTGTGAGCTGCGTCATCATTGGAAGCTTTTTAAAAAGCTTTTTAAAGCATTTTAAAAGCAGAAAAAAGCTTCCGATGATCACGCGGCTCACAGCTGAGCTGCACAATCCTCTGAAGCTTTTTTTTTTTTTTTTTTTACTACCAGTTCGCAGAACCAAGGACAATTGTCCCTAACAGTGTGGCTGAACTGGGATGATATGGGAGGATTTCACCCCTGCTTGGGATGCTGTCAATAGCTGAAAATGTGGACAGTTGCTAAGCACCTAAAAATGCAATCATGTAACTGGGGGGGATGTTTGAATCTAAGTACCATTTTAAAATTTTTGTTGTAACTAAAATGGTTGTTAAGTGACTGTTAAATCAAGAACTACATACTTTAAACTAGTAAATCTATTTCATAATTCTTTACACAATATTCTTGCAATATTTTTCTAAAAATAGGGAAAAATCATTATAAACAATTTTTAAAAACTTCATTATTGAAACTTAATTAAGAAAATTTAATTGGATCAAGAACTACTATGGTAGAAGCAACAAATTAAAAATATTAATCTTAAATCCCTTGAAATGATGTCCCACAAATTAATGTCTTGCCATGTTTCTTAATCTTGCTATCATAGCTTATCATTTTCACCAAAAATACAAAGCGTTGTTTCCCTATCTTATCTATAAACAAATCTTTAAGGCTTCATCATTCAGTCCTAGTCACACTGCAAGTTTCAAAATTATTTTTCCCCTTCCTCTGAAAGGTGCAAAGACATGGGCTGAGGTAATGTCACTGTAAGGTTGGCTTAACCTTCCTTTTGCATATATATTCCCTCTCTCAGTATATTAGGAACATTAGAGGACCCATAGCCCTATTTTTAATGGGTAAAATTTGACTCTTTGATTTAAAAGTCAGTGTATCATCCTGAAAATAGGAAGGTTATATATACTTCATATAATTATTGTATATGGCATGTTACCACTAGGTTGAAGACAGTGACAATATCCTGGGCGATACTAAAATTGTACATACATTTCTAATGTCATCTATTCCACAGATATTTTTATCATGTAATATTAACATTGGAACTTTCATTGCTTGTGTTTACATTCCTGTGTCACTTGTCATTCTCTCTTCTGTCTCAGTGATTCTCATGATCCATTATTAGCTTTGCATTACCCAACAGAATATTAATCTGATTCAGGAGATCAAATGTTGTCTTCTTTGGATGATGCTAACTTGATCTGTTGGCAAATGTATCTCAGTTCATTCTGGATTTTTCTATAAATGTGAGGGCTGTTACTTAATTGAAATTGCACATTTAATTTGGTCTTCCTGATAGAACTTTTGTTAGTCTTCACAATAGGTTTTTTTGCTACTGTTCTTTTTAATTACTATTATGACAAATCCTTCTGATCTAATTTAATTTGCATTTGGATTTTTTGGGTACAATTTTGCAAATTAAACATTCCATGATTGTTGCTGAAGTGGAACCATTGGATTGTTTTTGTACAAAGTATCAGACCTGCCCCAATATGGTCCCTTAGGAAAGAAAGACTCTTAGCTCCATTAGGTTGAAACAAATAGTTCTTTTATTAAGGAAGTTGGTTGCAGTAAAGTCAAGCTAACTCTATAGTTTCTCACATGAAAAATATACAGAAAAGATTCCCTTCTCCCCTTTCTTTTGTGACAAATCCCTGCTGCGCCAATCAGAGCTCACCAAGATGTTATGAGAATACTGAGATGTTGTGGACAATTCACATTCCTTTCTTGGGATGCATGGCCTTGGTGCCTCTGATACAAGTCAGTTACAGGCTTCTCTGATCTTCATCATCTTTCATTCCCTCCTCCCTATTTTCCATCATACACACACTGACCATTTGTCCAACCTTCCCCTCTCTAGCCTTTGATGGTGAGAACTGGCAGGAATTGGCAAGACCTGACATAGTGCTTCTTAAAACCAGTCTAATAATACATTCTTTCAAAAGTTATAACTTAGATTTATAGCTGTCAATCATTGGTTGTAGCAGGCTGCACTTATGACATGGATGGGCCTTGCTTTATTACAGAATAGAACTAAGAATGCATGTTCCTGTGAGAGAAGAAACTTTGAAGATTGTGGATAATGGGAGTTGGTTGTAATGGGAGTAAAATGATGCTTCACTGCAAATTGCAAATGCTTTTCATGTAGGGTACTACTTGTTAAGAGATTATCAAAACTTTCCCATTTAGCTACTGTATTTTAAAAGCATATCATAGCTATAATTTATTTTATTTTATTTAAAACATTTACATAGCCAATATATAGTGTCTCCTTCTATGATCAGGGCCTTAACAAGGTGAAGGGGCTTGTGTGGGTGGTTCCATAGCAAGAAGAACTGATGGCAGGTAGTCAAAGCAGTCATAGACTGGATCCCACTTGATAAAAAGCATCCAGGAAAGAGATGTAAAACAAGATGGATTGATGACATCAGCAAGTATTGTGGGCCCAATTGGCAAAAGGAAACTCAGGACCATATTGGTTGGAAACATGTGACAGAGGTCTTTATCTCGCAGTGGACAGAAAATGGCTATGATGATGATGATATTATTATGTAGATTGTAAGATTGTCCATACTTGCAATACTGAGATGCCTGGAAACATAATGTATAATAACTACGACTTTTAAGTTCATAAATAACAGCTTCATTTGTTATCTAGGATCTATTTGGCATATGTGTGATTGTCAGTGATTTTTTCTTTTCAAATGAGGATTATTTTTTTGGCAAAAATCTTGGCCAGTTACAAATATTTTAAAACTTTGATTTGACTATCAAAACTCTAGTGTTGCATACTCTCTGTTTTAATGATCTGGCCTCATGACATTTTTTTCTGGTAGTTATAATATCCCAGTAGAGATAATAATTTGGACACCATCAAGAACTAGGCTTTGCCTGTGATAGGCAAAAAAAATCAGTGCTGGGTGCAAGTGACGGATAATAATTTTATATACAATTTAATATTGTTTGTTTCTCTGGACAAAACATATCTGCTTCTTTTAAAAACTAAGCATCTTTTACTACAAATGTTTTGCCTGGATGATATTTTGCATGAAGATTATATTTCATCCTAGAGAACTGTTGCTTCAAACAATCTGTGGTCATGTTAATCCTCAGTAAAACTATAGATGAACACATAATCCATGAAAACTGAAATTCTCTCCTAGAGTTCAAGGAGTGCAGACATTTCCTTTTGGAGCAACTAGATAGTAATAGAAATTCCAAAATACAATACTTCAAATGAAAGCTTTCAATAGGAGTTAAAGAACACGTAGGAAAATCTGGATTTTTCTAATCTACCAGAGTCCAGAAGAAGCATTAAGTAGTAAAAACACCTCAGCATCTCCAAAATGTAAAAGAATTTCATTACAAGTATATCTCTCTCCTTTTATAGGTCTATGAACATATTTCTTGAGCATTGATGTTATTTGTGGATATCAGTTTCTGTTCTGTAGTTGTGTTTCAACCATTCCTATTTATTAATTTGATTTCTATAGCCATGTATCACACGTATGTGACTCTGGGCAACTTACAATAAAATAGAGTAAAACAAATATTTGTTTTTATTGTTTTAACTGTTTTATAGTTTTAGAATTGTAAACCAAGCCATCCAGAGTCATTTGACTGAGATGGGCAGCTATAGAAATTGAATCAATTAATAAATAAAAATTAAAAATAAAATAAAATATGAAATATGAAATATAAACACATAAAAGCTGAGTACTTGAAAATATCCATAAACAAAATAAAAAGTATGTTCTCAGTCATACTTTTGAAGCATCAGGGACAGGCATAAACCCAAGCTTTTAGGGCCTTGTGAAAGGCCAGGAAGGAATAGTATAATTTCAAGTGGAACAATGGAATTAAGTGCCATAAGGTAGTGCCATAGCAGAAAAGACTCTTCTTTTGAGCTTTGCCAGCCAACACTTAGTACATCTACTCTAGTGTGACTTTACTTTGTAAATCACAGCAATGGCATTCTAGCTGTATAGAATATATAGGGAGCAGTTTATTGGAGGGAAACTTAGGGTTGTTAGCACCATGGAGAGTTACTTCCTCATGACACACGAGGACGCTGCAATAGATGCCTCTGAGCCCATAAGATTGCTCTACTGTCAGTAGCATGTATTTTTAATATTGTTTGAGTACTGCCTCTAAAGTATTACTGGCAATATCAAGCTTTGCTGCTTGATCTACAGGCAATGTAATAGGAGATGAAGCAAGCCCTAGAAATATTTATAGATGGATTCTAAATCCATTCTTGTCAGCCTCGCTAGGTGAATCAGGGCGGGAAATCAACTCCGCAGGAAACTAAACATACTTTTAAATTAAGATTGGCTAGTTATAGCATGATCTTGCAAGTATGATTGTGCTCTACCTCCTTTTCCTTCTCTTTATAATGTAATGAATTAGAGCAGTGGTGAAATTCAATTTTTTTTACTACCGGTTCTGTGGGCGTGGTTTGGTGGCCGTGGCAGGGAAAGGATACTGCAAAATCTCCATTCCCACCCCACTCTGGGACCAGCCAGAGGTGGTATTTACTGGTTCTCCAAACTACTCAAAATTTACGCTACCAGTTCTCCAGAACCTGTCAGAACATGCTGAATTTCACCGCTGAATTAGAGGTATCTGCCTGAATCATTTTCAAATGCAGTATTAATCTTCTTGTGGAATTAAAAATGATTTCAGCCCCTTTTGCCTAGAAGTAAACTCCTTGGGTATTTCTGTTTCTCTTTCTTCCTCTTCACACAACTTTATGAGCTTTTGACTTAGCTTTTAATGCATATCTTTCAGTCATTGATTTACAAAGATGCTTCCTGTGAGTTTGTAGAAACATACATTACAATTTCTCCCCCAAATAAGTGATCATTGGATCTATTTTTTTCTGCACTTTCTCTCATTGTTCAAATACAACACAATTTCTTCCATATTCTTACATTGATAGCACTTAGCAATCTTCTCAAAATATCCTGCCCCTTTTATGCATCTTTTGCCCAATAAGTATCTCTCATGCCCTTAAATCGGATGAATATAGTGCCGTAATGACGACGTAAAGTTTTTCTTGCCTGAGTTCTTACTAGCCCTCCTTTTTCAAATTAATTTGGGTGGCTAGTGCTCATTTAAATTTCTTAATCTTAGCCCTGGGTTGCCCCTGGCCCTCTCAAGCTTTGTTATCATCTGCATAACTTCTTCCAGGTTGACATTCTTTGGGATACCTCCATTCACCATGTGCTGGATAATTTCATTTCTATAAAGTCATAGAAATCTACTCATAATTTTCTCACTCAGCCACCTTATGCAGGCATAGTAGGTTCTCCAGTTGCAGTATTCTTTAGTGAAAGCAAACTTACTCATGATTTAATTTTGTCTTGAAGAGCATCATCATAAAAGTGATTTAGTGATTTTAGTGATTTTATTAGCATTTATAGGCCGCCCTTTTCCCTTAGGGGACTCAGGGCGGCTTACATAAAATAAGGAAGGGAGGGTACAAGACAATAAACGCAAAACAATACATAAAAGTAAAATAGTAAACAACATTCATTCATCATTCGGGTGGGGACAGATTATCTTTATCCCCAGGCCTGACGGGCTAGCCAGGTCTTAAGGGCTGTGCGGAAGGTCTGGACGGTGGTGAGGGTACGAATCTCCACGGGGAGATCGTTCCAAAGGGTCGGAGCTACTACTGAAAAGGCTCTCCTCCATGTGGTTGCCAGTCGACACTGACTGGCAGATGGAACTCGGAGGAGGCCTAATCTATGCGATCTAATTGGTCGCAAGGAGGTAATTGGCAGGAGGCGGTCTCTCAAGTATGCAGATCCACTACCATGGAGGGCTTTATGAGTGACAAGTAGCACCTTGAAGCGCACCCGGAGATCAACAGGTAGCCAGCGCAGCTCGCGGAGGATAGGTGTTATGTGGGCGAACCGAGGTGCACCCACAATCGCTCGCGCGGCCGCGTTCTGGACTAGCTGAAGTCGCCGGATGCTCTTCAAGGGCAGCCCCATGTAGAGCACATTGCAGTATTCCAGCCTAGAGGTCACAAGGGCCCGAGTGACTGTTGTGAGGGCCTCCCGGTTCAGGTAGGGTCGCAACTGGCGTACCAGGCGAACCTGGGCAAATGCCCCCCTGGTCACAGCCGTCAGATGGTGGTCGAAAGTCCACCAAAAGCAGAAGGTTTCAAAATATGTTCTGCTTTTCTGGCCCCATGGCACAAAGGAGAGTGCTTGAATAATGTGTTTTATTGGGCCCAAGAAATGTGCTTTCTCTGTTGTGATATCTGTTCCTCTCCCCCCACTCCCCATAGATCTCTATGACTTCTACCAAGTGATGTTCTAAAAATCTTTGAAAACCTGGCTGCGGGACAGGGTGACTGATGGGTTGGATGTGGCTTTTATTTTGATTTGGTTTCTATTCCCTTCTGAATGGCTGTGATTTGTTTCCTAATTTGTTTTGTTCTTGCTTTTCAAGCATGTAAACCAATCAGGGTAATTTGGAGTAATTAAATTAAATAATAAACAAAGCTGGATTTTTCTTTTTGCATTCAGTCTGGTAGCAGTGTTTCAGCAGGAGAACCTCTGCTTCTATTCAGGCCATCAATAAGTCTGCTAAATTAGCAAACCTTTGGAGTGGAAAATGTTTATCTTGCTAAATCTCAAAACTGCAGACCTTCAGGTTTCATAAGGAAATTCTGCTATAAATTCTGCTCTAGATGCCTGATACCATGTTTTTTTCCTTTGCAAGGTGGCCTCAGATTGTCATTTAAACAATTAGAATGCATTTTTTTTTACTGGAAGAATAAGATAGGATTATACAATTGACCGAGTTAATGAGAAAGGCAAAACTGACTAGTTTGGTCAGGGAAAAATCTGTTTTACTTATTTTTCTTTAATTTTAATATTTTTATTATGTGGACAAAATTTTTGTAAAAGTAATAATAAAAAGGAATGTAGTTTATTTATAAGATTATTAAATAATTCTATTTGTATTATATTTAGAAATATCTTTTCTGGTTTTATTGTTTTTAGTGTTGTAAGCTACCCAGAGTCCCTTTGAAGCAAGATGAGTGGCAAACAAATTTAATAAACAAATAACAGTAGATGCACCCTATCTTAGTATAGGCAGAATGCTGGCATATGATGCTACATACTGTATACAGCATACAGAAGAATGCTTCTTATAAGAGTGATTTCTACAAGAGTGTAAAGCAATAAACATTCAAAAACATGCTGGGCCACAGGTGTCAGCTATAGGGATGCCCCTCCATCTCCCACTTCCTATGTAGCCTTCCTCCCTTAGCTGCTACCACCATCAATTAATTACTGTTTAGGCTGCCCACAGCTCCCTGAGCTGGGGATTGCTTCAGAGATAAGGCATGTACAGGGTAGTAAGTCCAATTTGGGAAAAAAAAACAACGTTCTCATGCTTGTCAAAGTGGATTGAGTCTGGAAGACAGTTTTTAGGGCCTGCAGGGTGTGTTTGTGTATGTGTGTGTGTATGAGAGAGAGAGAGAGAGAGAGAATAAGTGATGGACTCCTTTTGAGGTCACCTGAGTATGTCACTGACAGATATCAGATTGTATCCTGTGTCAAAATAAGAGTGAAAATACTGTAATATGTACTCTTAAGGATGACTTACAGTTGCTTCTGATGTTGCTTGGGAATCGAATGAAAGCATAATAAAAAGAGAAAGAAAAGAAGAAAAGAAAGAAAGAAAGAAAGAAAGAAAAAAGACAGAAAGAAAGAAAAAGACAGAAAGAAAGAAAAGAAAAAAGAAAGAGAGAAAGAAAGAAAAAGAAAGAAAAGAAAGGAAAAGAAACACAAAAAGGAAAAGAAAAGAAGAGAAATAATAAGGTACACAAATAAAATAAGGATGCAACAAGAAATTGGCATGCTTCTGCCTGAGTGAAGTAATCGTAGTCTCCTTTCCCTATAAGGAAACCTAGTAACTTTTTTTGGGTTTTGGTTTTCTAGTTCTTTCTGGCAAGATGTACGGAGAATTCTTTGCTGGTTAGGGTCAAATTTCATTACAAAGTTTACAAATCCCACATCCACCATTTTATTAAGTACGAGGGTGGGCAAATTAAGACTTCAGAACTATACAGGTAGTCCTCAATTTATGATCACAATTGAGACCAAACTTTCTATTGTTAAACAAGGCAGTTATTAAGTGAGTTCTGCCTGATTTTATGACACTTTTTTGGACATAATTATTAAATGCAGTTGTTAAGAGAATCATGAAGTCATTCAGTGAATCTGGCTTCATCCCTTGAATTTGTTGTCGGAAGTCAGCTAGGAAAGTCGCAAATGATGATTTCATGTTCCCAGCTGGCTGCAGCTGTCGTAAATACAGACAGGTGGCACGTACCCAAACTTTGATCATGTAACTATGGGGTTTGCTGCAGTGGTTGTAAGTGTGAGGACTGGTTGTAAGTCACTTTTTTCAGTGTCATTGTAACTTCAAACAGTCGTTAAATGAATGGTTATAAATCAAGGGCTACCTATATGTCACTCCAGATTGAGCTTAAAATAATTTCCAATCACTTTGAAATAGAAAACATACAGAAACTGTGATTCAAGTTATAAAACAGGCTTAACACATGGTTTGTATGTATTGTTTGTGTGTGTCCCAAAGTGCATTTTTCAAGAGACAACTGAACTTTCTGGTTTTTCTTTGAAGATGTTTTCCTTCTCATCCAAGAAGCTTCTTCGGCTTCTGAAGAAAAACCAAAAGAGTCCAGTTGCCTCTTGAAAAAGCACCTTTGGGACAACCATGATCTGGATGACTGAGGATCTCCATAGACATTGTTTGTGTGTGTTTAAAAGAACTCCTAAACCTTTCTGAAAAACCTGGGGGGAAAATGTTCATGGACCTATCAATTAACATATTTAGGTTCCTCTGCTATTTTAGATATAGATCCCAGGCATGCATTAACATTAGCTTAGCATTTTGTATAAAGCAGCAGTTGAAGTTCATGATTTATAGCTTGGTGTTATATGAAGCCAGCCAAACCTGGCTTATTCAGCGAAACATGATAAACCCTTTGACTTATTTGATACAAGACTTGGAAAAGGAAGAAAAGGAGGACACTTTGTTCCACTTCATTCTGCCAATAATTGCCCAGGGGCCTTTAATCCAGGATGAAATTCCTTATTCTTGTGGGAAACAAGCCTCTCCTGTTTTAGCGGAAACAATATACAGTGGGTTCAGACTCACATGCTCCCTAGTGCATTACTTAGTGCAGGCAAGAAAAAATATTGGAAACTTTTATACCTGCTTTTTACAGAGTCAAGATTCTCATTTTGATTGGAATTTTGAATCATGGTTTGCTGAATATTTCATAGTGATGCAAGATATCAAGTCAGTGTTTCTCAACTTTGGCAACTTTAAGGTGGATGGATTTCAACTTCCAGAATTCCCCACCCAGTCATATCTTAAAGTTGGAAAGATTGAAAAACAATGTATAGTGTTAAGCGATTAATAAAATATTTATTTATGAGTGAACAATACATCAGGAAAACTATCATAAATTGGAATGATAAATTGAACTAATTTTATCACTAAAGCAATTAAATTACCGTAACTATATTCTGATAGATAACTGGGAAAGAAAGAAAAGAAATGATAGGGAAGGGACAATGGAAAGGAGGAGAGGAGTAGTTAGATTAATATTACCCATCACCCCAGATTTTGGTCTTCTTCAGAATGGAGGTGGATAATTACAAATTAAAGACTATGCAATCCAGTTCTCACATTGCATAGACCCCTAACATGATGAACCTTAATGTAATTATGAGTCAGTCCACTATAGGTGGTTCAGAAAGCAATAGTTTTAAAAATCCTTATATAATATTATATTATGAGTACAGACTAGAATTTTAACTATGGATGATGACTTGCATTCTTAGATTATATGTAGATATAAATGTATATTCATGCAACTCACACATGCATATGTAAATGTATATTCATGCAACTCACACATATGTATGCATTCATGCAACTCACACATATGTATGCATTCCTATATTTCCCGTGTTGAAACAGTGTTTTTGTTAATTTGTGTGTGAAGAGACTAACAGAGAGGATTAATTCTAAAAAATTCAACTTTCATTTAAACTCAAAGCAAATGATTAATATTAATTTGCTGTTAGATAGTTTTCAGAAGAAAAAGGCAATTGAAGATAGATCTTCCTTACGTTTTTTACTTTACCTAATATCTATTAAAATAAGTTATTCAACCCCAAACACATTCAGTTCCTTTGCTATAATAAATTTAATACATATTGAAAACTTATTTTAAAACCCGTGAAAGACTTTTGTGATGGGAATGAATTATATAAGGAGATACCGTAAAGTGAGAATTTTGTTTCATCTAGTTCATTGCATTAAATTGTGCCTGGCTATAAGAGCTGGCATAAGCCCTTCCCCAACTGACTATACATATCTTTTATAAGTGGGATGATAGAGACGGAATGTGAAATTTATGTGTTGTTTCTTATCTCTTGTTGGTCTCGGATTGCCCCACCCCACCCCCATTTGTGAAAACCATTCTTACTTATGCAATATTAAAAGACCAAGTATTCTTAGCCCAAGTAGCATTTCCAACTTTTGCTTTTCTTCTTTCTGACCTAGACATTTTTTGGCAACGTAAATTCTAGTGGTGTGGTCAGTCATGACCTACATTACCCCATTTTGGCTCGCTATCTCCGGATCATTCCTGTGGCTTGGAATCCGCAGGGCACTATTGGCTTACGAGTTGGCCTTTATGGATGCTACTATGGTAAGTAATTCTGCTGAGAATAATGTCCTTATTATAGTATAGAAGTATAGAAACCAGAAATTTATTCTCAACCCCCCCCCCCCACTTTTCATAAAAATGGAGTGAGAGGGATGCAAGTGGAACTTGAAATGCTTGTCTTTCTGTTTATATCGCTTAGAATGAGTCTTTTACGGCAGAAATACAAAAATATATGTGGATAAATTATTGAGACACTTTTTCAGCCTTTTATTTTGAGGGAGAACTATGATTGCCAGATTTATTTCCCCATTTTTCTTTTTAAGCTCTGAGAGGGGAAAAAAAGGATGGAAGTAACTTGTTTTCAAGTTGTATTTTTCCAAGTGGGGTGTTTTGATCAGAGTGAGACCAAATAAGATGGAGCAAATGGGACTCAGGAAATGGTGTTGCGTTGTGGAGAACAGGGAAAACGTGATCCCTGATGTCAGCCTCTTCAGAAATTTCAGCTATGCAAGCTTAGCATTGGCCTGGATTTAAATGGTCTCATTTGGGATTATTATGATGAGCTGGTGGTCATTTGGGGAAAGGACCTGACTTGTGATAACTATATATTAATTCTTTCCTGCAGATTCTGAAATCTTATATTTTGATGGGGATGATGCCATTTCTTACCAGTTTCGCAGCAAAAGAGTTCGTTCTACGGAAGACATAATTGGGTTCAACTTTAAAACAATGGAGCGTGAGGGCATCTTAATGTATGCGGCAGGATCTCAGGGAGATTACATCAGTGTGGAACTTCAGCAAGCCCAGCTGGTTCTGAGCATAAGTCTTGGTGAGATCAGAAGGAAGAAGCATGAACTGGGTAGATGCCAGGATTCTTTGTTGACATGCCAGAAGGGGAGGAAAATGGTTGATACAATTGATAAGCAAGTCAGAAGAGAAGCAGTCACCTTTCTTTCAAGTTTGAATTGAGGCTAAATGTACTTCTGAATTGTGGTGTATATCTCTATCCCAAACAATAAGGAGTTGCGGAGCAACATTTTGGGGGATTTTTTGGGGGGGGGAATTGAATGAAGTCATGGGAACTGTGCATTGTTTTATTACATCAACCTGAGATTACAGTCAAGTAGACTTCAAAACCAGTGAGCACACCCACCAAATCTCTTCCCCCGAAAATAAGACCCGGTCTCATTATCTTTTGGGCTTGAAAATAAGCACTTAGGCTTGTTTTCAGGGAGGTCTTATTTTTTTGGGACATGCAGGAGTCAGAGAGCATTGGGGCTGACAGGAGTGGGAGCGCAGCTACCACAGGCCTTGCCCTCTCCATCTCACTGCCTGATTTCCCGCTGCAATGGGCCAAGCTCTTGGCATGCCTCGGCCTTCACTATGTCAGGCAGGAGCAGCCCAGCAGGGCAGCCGAGAGCAGCGTTGCCAGGAGGGCAAAGAGCCCACGCTAGGCCAGGAGAAGCAAGGGCAGTCACTTAGCCACTTTAAGACTTGTGAATTTCAACTGCCAGAATTCCCTACCTCCCCTCCATTTTCCTTCCTTGTGAGAAAGACTTGTGGAGGGAGGTATTAAATGTTAACATTTCAGAAATGTTATCTACAGAGGTCTGCCACAGGTTCAGAGTAAACCTCCACTTTCCCTCTGCAGCATTGCAAGGCTGGAAGCTTCAGAGAGAGCATTTTTTGGGATGTGCGTCTATGCAGGGCTCCTCAAGAAAAGAACAATCTGCAGGAAAATGAGGGAGAGGGATTTTTCTGCCAATTGTCCTTTCCTTGAGGAGCCCAGCATAGACATATATCCCAAAAATGCTCCATCTTAAGCCTTCAGACTTGCAATCCTGCACAGGAAGGGTGGAGGTTTGCTCCAAAGCTGTGGCAGAGCTTTGCATAGGAGGCCTCAACGGGTAATTTTGTGTTGCGCATCTTGCTCAAGCGAGAGGGGTGCAGGCCGAGGGCTTGGCAGCAGGGAAGATAGGTTTTTGGGGTGCAAAGGAGGAAGGAGCAATCGCCCCCTCCATCTTCCGTCCTACTGTAGGTCCACCATGGAGCTTGTGCAGGGCAGTGTGACTGCTGGCAAAGGGGCCCTGGCAGGCCAGCAGCAGGGTAGGTGTTCTGGAGATCTGGGCTGAGTTGCCCCACACCAGGCTCCTGCACACCAGGCTCCTGCAGCCCAGCCAGGAGGGCGATGAGGCCCTGCAAAGCCAGAAGTAGCAAGTGCAGCAGGTCCAGAAGCTGGGCAGAGGTGGGGGGGAACCAATTCCATGCCACATGGGTTTCTGCCTTTTTGTAGCAGCAGCATGAGCAAGATCCGAGCTCCAGGCCTGGTGGAGTGCAAACTGTGGTCGCCTCCTGCTCCAGAGCCACAAGGTGAGCTGTGGAAGAGAGAGGCCCTTGGTTGCGAGGTTGCCTGGCGCCATTGGTGGGGCTGCGTCTGGCAAGAGTGTCTGGAAACACCTCCAAGCACCCAGAGAGACAAAATGAGAATCAGCTCCTAGCCCTTGCTTGCTCAGCTGAACTGCAGGCTGCAATTAACAGGCCGAGCCTCCATGAGATATTCGGGGAAGGGCTGCCTCCTGTCTTGGCCACCCCCAAAGTTATCCATCAAAAAGGTAAAAGATGGTTTCCAGGTCTGACACCCACTTCATTAGGCCTTATTTTTGGGGTAGGGCTTATATTAGATCCATCCCAAAAAAATCAGGCTAGGACTCCATCCCAACTATATTTTTTTACTGCTAATTCTCTGTTTTGCAGTATATCAGTTTAAGATTTTAATTCTTTTAAAGACTCATTTTCTTCCTCTTAAACATTTTTGCATCTTTTCTCTGGTCTCATGCACTACTAGAGCTATATCAGCATTGTGACTTCCAGAATTTCCGGTTTAATTTGAAAACTTTAGTAATTGGGAGAGTACTAATACACCTAAAAGATCCATGTTGAGAAGATTCAGTGTAAAGATTCAAAGTAAAGACTAGATAAACCTCAGAGCACATTTCACTCTTTGTCATTCCACTGAAATCAATACTCAGAACAAGAGTTAAAAGTCGGAATAAGTAGAAGGCAGACTATGATTTTATTGGTAGTATTTGAAGGAAATAGGGTAAAGAAGGGGCTTGACCTGGGTTTAGCTAAGTGTAGAGTTTATAATTGGTTTCATTCCAAGGTGCAAAGGACATTAGGGAGAATTCCCCAAAGGCTAGCTGTTTCTCCAGGGGAATTGATGCCCGGTCAATTTAGCCTTTTACCTCCTTTCAACAAGCCATCCATACCATGAATGAAGGAATAGAAGTGAATCTTTTTTTGGCTACTTAGTCTACGCCTATTGCTTAGGTTGGGGGAAGAAGTACCTACTAGGTCCAACAGAGGTGTTCAGGTTAAAGTGTGTACAGAATATAATATTCCATGTCAACATGTAACTTATTGCCTTCTTCTTTGTAACAATGGAATCAGGCAGTATGAACTCAGTGTGTTCAAGCCATTTAATTGTGATAGCCTATTTAAACACATGATTTATCACAATTTTTAATATTGTTGTGTTGGGGGAAGGCCAAAAGGCAGGGCGGAGAGTGTGAAAATAACTTTATGTAAGTATTAATCAAATAGTGGAAGGAAGCCTCCCTACAACCACCATGTGCCAATGTCATTACATGCAGGAACGGAATGTGGGGGTGATGTATCACCAAAATATAGGAACAAGGAAATTGTCTTGAGAACTTTTAGAACCTCTGCACTTTCCCTCAGCCAGTGCATATTAAAATTCTTTGTCGTTTCCTTTTATTGTTTCCAATATGCACTTGGTTTATATTTCCTTGACTTGTGACTCTATTCCCATGTGCAAATTTATTTTCTCTTATACTGCCAGTTAGACTTCGTTTAATCTTTGAATATTGGTCAGATTAGCCAAGCAGAAATAGTGGGAATCTCATTCGTAATGTTCCAAATGGTGAAAGTTATGCATACAGACAGCAAAACTGTGAGTACTTTTTGGTACTACAATAAAGGCAGGTAGATATAATGACCTTGACTAGGTATTCTCTAAACACCTCCAGTTTCATATCAGGGCAAAATGCTGAAATTTTGCAGTTTGTTTAAAGAAAATTGGCATTGAATTAACATACAGCTTTTTTTTAGTGAGTTAGCTAGTGCTGCCTAAAGTTGTGAAATGATGCACTTATCCCTAAGTACTCTTTCACTGAAGGCTACATTTGTTTAATGATTTTTTTAGACAGAAATGCAAAGTCTTAGAAATGAAATGCCCCAGGATTTCTCTTCTTTTCTTTTGTTTGTACAGCTATTTGAAAATAGCACTGAGAAAAAGGGGAGAAAAGGGAATTTTAAAAAAAGCAGATGACTTACAAGCTATATAAAACTAATTCAATTAGTACTCCATATAAGTATTATCAATTTAATATTTTAAAATATTACTAAAATCAAATCAACATTTGGTAGTTAGCAAATGCAGCCATAAGGTAAGAATAATCAATGGTTATCTAATCTGAGTATGTCTTTACAGTGAATCAGACAGAATCTAGTATTTGTTGACATTATTTCTAATGTCATATTTTTTAATATGGGTTTCTACCATCAGGTAACAGCTCATTAAATATGAGCGGAGGGGAGACAACAATGAAGCTGGGGAGCCTCTTGGATGATCAACATTGGCACCAATTTCGCCTTGATCGCTATAGAAAATATGTCAACTTCAGCCTGGATGGGGAGATTCTGCAATTCCGCATCAATGGGGAATTTGAGCAGCTTGACCTAGACACAGAGGTGATATGCCTTGGAAGAATTTACACTGCAATAATGCTCATTTGGGATATGAAATTTGAAACCAACTGAAACATACCTCTCCACTTTTCCATGGAGATGATATCTGCTGTGAACTTTAATGACCTTTAACCCTATATTCTCTGTCTTTCATTATGACCACATGATCTATGTGCAGCCATTAAAAATCAGGAACCTAATTAACTTCCAGCTAAGTTGTGTCCTCCTTGTTTTCTGCAGGTCTTTTTTGGAGGAGTGAGAAACAACGAGAAACAGCGTCTTGTCTATAGGCCAAATTTTCGTGGCTGTATGGAAAACATTGCTTACAACCTGGTTTTTATTACTCATTTAGTAAGACATCGGAATCCCGCCATCCGGGTTGAGGTAAGAATTAACGTAGGTTGAGTCTAGGACCTATAGCAGCCTTACCTACTTAGAAGCCTTGCAGTTATCTGGACTTCAGCTTTCAAACTTCCTCAGCCACTGTGGAAAGTTGAACTCCACACTTCTGAAGGATATGTTTTGGAAAAGCTGTTCAGTGACAATGAAGACAAAAACTGACTCTATTTTAGTTGGAGGCAGGCTCTTGGCCTGTAGTTGTTAATCTCTGCCAAGTCTGTGCATAAGCTGATGTTACTTTTGTCCTGTAATTGATCCTGCTGCTGCCTGTCACCTGTTTTTCCGTTCTGATTTCATTGTAAGTGAATTGATTTTTCATAGCTGTTCCTGGAAAGGAAACTCCAGTTTAATCTCCTCTAATAAAACTGATGTTATGAAAGCAGTCCTGATGTTTCTACTTGGTAAGGAAGGGGAAACAAAATTGGAATATTCAGATTGGCTTGAAAATATATGTGAAGAAAATTAACAAAAAAATCAAAGGGAGAGATTGGAATCATATTATTTTTCTGTAAAGTATTCTTACTCCAATTTTTAAGGAACAAGACTTCTAGCATACCAAATATCCTTTAAAGTGAAAGGATGTGTCTGTGGACTTACAGTCTAAAACCTATTATGTAAAATATAATAAAAAGAAAAAAAAGCAAATTCAGGCACCAATTCTTATAGTTAAATAGTAGTTTTTCTAACATTTACTAACCAACAGCTCAGGATGATAAAGTGGTCCTACTTCCTAGTCTTATTTGCTGTACCTTGATGGAATAGTTACTGCCAGATGACAATTCAAAGAAGAGTCTGATGGATCCAGTTACTGGCAGAAATGTATGTTTTTTGCATGCATTATTTGAGTTCTGCTGTGGATCCGTGCTAAACCTAAATGTTTTGAAAGACCTGAAATTGCTTCCCAACTCTGGGAAATTTTTCTTAGCCTTTTTATTGAGCTCTTCTATTTCCAAGACTTTCCATGTTCTCAGCATGCAGTAATAGTTCTGTTGGGATAAGTCCCTCTATTTGAACATAAAGGAAAGATATTATGATGCGCAGAATTGAATGCCTCAGAACATCGCTCATATGTGGAGTAACTTTTTTTTACAGCCTGATGAGTTTTGTATGTGTAGAAGTGTGTATGTGTTTCTGTGTATGCCCCATACAGTTTCACACTTGCTCACAAACATCATTATCCCCCTGCCTCCCTCTTCCCTCCCAGCAACTTGCTGTAAATTGATGAATTCCTGTTGCTATTAGCAAACCAGTCATCTAGTGAATGGGCAGATGGGGACCAGACTACTTCCTCTTTTGATATTAATTGCAGCAGCAATCAATCAAACAATCCAGCTCCTATTGGTTAGATGAGCAGGATGATCCAGCTGGCTAGTGAGAAAAGTGGAGGGGGCTCTCTGTCGTTCCAAAGTTTGCTCGATGGATATATTGGGAACTATACTTTCCTTGGGCAAGGTTGCTGAATATTTCAATAGGCAATTGCCACTCAATGCTAAGCATGAACAAGAAAGTAAGGAAGGGACTGAAAGCTCAGCTTCCAGAAGGCCACAAGACAGTAATATCTTTTGTTTTAATGTCTTCTTCCTTAATGTAAAATAAATATTCCTTACTAACTGTGTTGTGTGGAGTCTCTGGAATGTTTCTAGAGTTAGCTAAAAGAAGGAGCCCAACAGAGACCTTTTGGTGGCCAAGGCAGCAGATTGTGTCACCATATACACGGCATGTGGATATGGGAGCAAATGCACGTGGCCCTTCCTTAATGGACTCGCCTTCTCCATTTGCTTTTGCTTTCCTCTGTGAATATCACTGTGCTTTCTCTCTTTGTTGCAGGGTCATGTGGGCTATTTCTGTCGGGACAACCTCTTGTTCCCTTTTACCTTTGCTGGAGTCAACAACTTCTTGCAGTTCCCTGGATATCCTCGGCGCAATACGCTGGCAGTCAGCTTCAGTTTCCGCACATGGGATGTTGTAGGACTGCTTATGTACACATCCTTTGCTGATGATCTAGGATGGCTTGAGATGGTCCTGAGTGACGGACAAGTCAATGTCACAATTGCTCAGCCAAAAACCAAAACCAAAACCAAGAAGCTGGAATTTGCAGCAGGTAGGCAGTAAGATAAAGAGGTTTAGGGTTTCAGTTAGTAAAAGGACTCCAAGGTAAGACTCCAAAGCATGTTACATAGCATGTTCCTAATGTTGGAAAGGTGCTCTGTGGGAGAGGTAA
Source organism: Thamnophis sirtalis (assembly GCF_051295495.1). Lineage (NCBI taxonomy): Eukaryota > Metazoa > Chordata > Lepidosauria > Squamata > Natricidae > Thamnophis > Thamnophis sirtalis. Next base: position 86,550,687 of record NW_028261384.1, on the reverse strand, counting down.
AAAGGAAGGTTGGTACTGCTGGATCCACTTAAAGGTGGAATCTAGCTTGTTGGATTGTTTCCTTCTTGTCCAAAGACTGGAGAGTTTAGGGATCTAAGGCAGATATTTTTCTTTTCCAGTTCAATAAGAAACCATAACTCTCCTTGGTGCAGGTAAGCTTTCTTGGTTGGGCAGATTCTCCAATTCACCCTCACAGTTGGATGTGGTGGTAGTATAGGGAAAGCTTTAGTTGTAATGTTGCCTTCTTGGTATTTATGTTAGCTTTCAACAAAGGCTGTTAAGGATGTTGAAGTCTTGCCTCCTCTCCTGTTACTGGCTGGTCTCAGGTTTTCCCATGCTAATTTCACTTTCTCACAAATGGATGTCTGCTCCCCAACTAATTTGAATATTGGTAGCTGGACAGGCTGTGCTTTGAAAGAGGAGAGGTAGTGGCTGCCAGCACTTTATGTGATTCATTCCACAAACAAGCTTCCCCTGGTTGTTAATTGTAATGAATAAAGAGTTGTTGAGAGTGAGTGAGTGTGTGTGTGAGAGAGGAAGATATCTGATGATGGAGTCAACTAGAATGGGGATCTAGGTGTTGAGGAGTTATCTTGAAATAAAAGCTTCTTTGGTGTGGATAAATTTTAAAAGCAGAACATTAAAAGATGGGCATGTATAAATAATGTTAAGTTTATTAAAAAGTTAATTATCCACTCCTGCAGTAAGAAGACATTCTCAAGCACTTTTGGTGCTGCTTTCCATGTAGATTTAGGTAAGGATAGGACAGTTCATGGTGCTTATTTGTGCTACCCAAACTTTGGCCAACTTCTAGCAGGTCAATTTCTAGTATGAAAATACCAATATAAGAATGGAATGTGGCCTGCTGCATCTCCTTATGGAAAATAACAATTTCTAAACTATATCTGCCAAATAGTCAGTGACAATATGGTCAAATTTTTATTTACCAATTAATAACATTTTTATAACAGAACAGTTATAGTACAGTGAATGATGGGCAGTGAGTAATAATGTTTCCAGACTAATAATACAAATAATAATAAAATAAGCCAATTTCGTTGTATTTAAGTACAATGACAATAAAGATTATACTTATAAATACACATCCAAGATTAGTTTCATGACAAACTTCAAAAACGAAACTATCTCTCTTTATTTTAAGTGCCTAATATTTCCATTGAACTTGAATTAAGGCATTTAGACAACATTAGTGAATAATATGAATTATTGACTAAAACGTATAACTGGATCATAGATGGATTGTAGAATGGGTGCTTTCTTTGTGCAGGTGCATTATTTATTTGTTTGCTTATTTGCTAATTTCAGATACATGATCCTAGGAGGGGCTAATAATTAAAAACAGAATAAATATAAATAACTCAAATAATAGCTGAACAATTAACCAAAAATAATACTAACAATCATCTCATTTAATACAACTAAGAAATGGGCTCACCCATTACATTAGGACTCAAAATCAATCTAAAATTTTATGGCATAGGATAATATCTAAATCCAACCTCAGTGTTTGGCTTGATGAATCAGTGGTATGAATAAATGCAAGGGAGATTCTGCTTTTTTATATATATAAACATAATATGAAAATAAATCACTTGGCTCTTTTGGGTAATATGCCTTGCCCAGATTTTGAAGCCAACAGAATGTGACAACTTTGCAATAAATAACTCAACATCCTGTATTGACTCTTTTTAAACAAAAGTATTTTGAAGATAAAAATCTGGTTGGCAAGAAATTGTGGGCAATTCTGTAAGTGCTTATCAGGTCTATGACTGATATTAACATTTAACTCCGATCAGGTTCTGGGTTTCTTTCATTTGAAACTGGAAAATATTAAGTAAAGTATCTTTCAAGTTGGATTGATATCCTGAGGATTTTATTAATATATTCATGTAGTTTTCTTGCAAATAAATTGAGTGTAATTTCTTCCTGCTTCTGCTTTCTTTTTTAGTTTCACAATCTAGCTTTGAGCCATTATTTGTATATTTCAATCTGGGCTTTTCTTATTGTTGTGTGTAATGGAAATGAAGTTATGTGACAAAGAAAGATCAATATATTTTAGACAACCATTTTCTCAACATTTCTCCTTATTTTTAGACCATTCTTGAAATGACTGTGTAGACTGGAAATCCAGGAAGTTATGTCCCCACAGAGCTGCAGCACAAAAAGCTACAAAATGATTAATATAATTCATCCAGGAACAATTACAATCTTTAATCTGCTGTATGTTTTAATAAATTAGAGAAACAGAAGTTCAGTTACTTGTATATTTTTAAATTAATGCTGCTTGAATTAGGAATTAGAAAGCAGAAATCTCCAATTAGATTTTGAATTGATTTTGTGTGTATATGTGGAGAGAGAGAGAGAGAGAGAGAGAGAGAGAGAGAGAGAGAGAGAGAGAGAGAGAGAGAGAGAGGGAGATAGAGAACCCATTCTCTCTCAGATATATTGACCTAGTTCACATAATGCCACAAATTACTTATACTGGTATGGCACAAAGTGGCTACAATTTCCTGATTTTTTTCCACTTTGAAAAAAAAGCTTCAAAACCTTTGCTTGATATAATTGCTGCAAGATTATTATATACAAAAATGAGAAGATTCTGAAAGACTCACAACAGAGGAATGGCTGATGTAGATGTCAGAATTAGCAAAGATTGTACAAATGTTTCATTTGATTAGAATTCACCATAAAAAATAACAAAGTTTGAAGGAACCTTGGAAGTCTTCTAGTCCAACCCCCTGCTCAAACAGGATACCCTACATCATTTCAGACAAATGGTTGCCCAGTTTTTAAAAACATCTAGTGATGGAGCACCCACAATTTTTGAAAGCAAGCAGTTTATTGTTCTCATTGTCAGGAAAGTTCTCCTTAGTTCTAGGTTGGATCTCTGCTTCATAAATTTCCATCTGTTACTTCTTATCCTGTTCTTAGGTGCTTTGGAAAATAAATTGATCCTCTCTTCTCTGTGATAGCCCTTCAAATATTGGAAAACTGCTATCACATCACCCCCAATTTTTCTCTTCATTTAGATCAAGGTTCATGCAACCTTAAACAGTGAAAGAGCCATTTGGACCCGCTTCCCACAGAAAAGAAAACATTGGGAGCCACCAAACCTGAGTGGGTGTGGCCAACTCAACATTACTCCCACTCAGTCACATGACACCCCCCCCCCAGCCATGGCTACCCAGGTTCTCTCTCTCCCTCCCTCTCTCTCTTTCTCTCTCTCATTTGTTTCCCTCTCCTTTCCCTTTCTCTCATTCTCTTTGTCCAGCTCTCTCTCATTTCTCCCCCTCTTCCCCCTCTCCTCCTTCTCTCCCCCTTCTCTCTCTCTCTCTCTCTCTCTCTCATTTGTTTCTCTTTTTTCTTCTCTCATTCTCTCCTCCATCATTTTCTAATTTCTCTCTCTCTTTCTCTCTCTCTTTCTCTCTTTTTCTTCCCTTTTCTCTCTCATTTCTGTTTTTCTTTCTTTTTTCCTCCCCCTCCCTCCCTCCATCTTTCTTTCTTTCTTTCTTTCTTTCTCTCTCTCTCTCTCTCTCTCTCTTTCTCCTTCCTTACCTCCCTACCTCCCTTCTCTCTCTCATTTGTTTCCCCCCTCTTTTCCCCCATTAAAAATCTGTGGTGTTTATTGAATGTTACCCTTGCAGATGGAGTTGGGGAGTTGTGCTGTCCCAGCAGTATGTAGCTAGTGTAGAAATTAAGAACTGCCACTTTTAAGAAACTACCTCATGGGAAATGTAGGCAGAGACTGCCTTATGGGAAATGTAGTTCCATAACATGTGATCACATCTCTGTTTCTGATGGACCACTGGAGCAATCTGCCCACATGCAAAGTTTATAGCCGGTCAGTTTTAAATACTTTTGTGAACCAGAATAGTAGTGCTTGTATCTCCGCTCAGCATGGGAGTGAAATGATAATCTTTTTACCCCACGTGATGGGACAGATTATGGAAAGTCTTAAGAACAGCTGATAATAAACTTGATCTGAATAAGATTCCTAAGCATGGAGTTAACTGCATGGTCCAAGGAAGTCCACAATGCTCGAGGCAGAACAGTAAAAAGATGATTTCACTCCCATGCTGCGTGGAGATATAAACACTACTATTCTGGTTCACAAAAGCATTTAAAACTGACTGGCATCTATAAAATTTTGCAGTGCACCCAGAAGCTACCACAGATGTAAGTGTCAGATGCACCTCAGTATGTGTGGTTCTTTATCACCCCGCACATGCCACAAGATCTGCCTAGTCAAAGTATACCCTGCTACACATCCAGAAAAGGCCGTGAAGAGGTATGTAATCCTAGATGGGCAAAGCACCAGATCATTAGCAAGTTCAGCATTCTTTGATCTCTTCAATGTCCAAAGCGAAGAGACAGAAGTTATGATATCAACATGCACTGGGTTCCAGTGCACGGCGGGGAGGGAAGTAGATGGATTTTGCATAGAAGCGTTAGATGGGAGAGCACAGTTCCCACTGCCGCCATTACTAGAATGGGACGACTTACCAGATGATCACAATCAGATTGCGACACCAGAGTTAGCAAACACCATACCTCATCTGAGGCACTTAGCTAATCACTTTCCTGTCCTAGATCTTGAAGCAAATCCTGCTCTTGTTGGGAGTGGACACCCTTGATGCTTTCACTTGCCATGGAATGATCAGAGGCCCAAAACGATCTCCACTCGCCCACAAGACAACTCAGATGGTCATCACAGGAATGGTTTGCGTCGACCTGCTGCAGGTCCCAACTCATGTGAACGTCTTCATGACTTCCACTCTCAGTAATAGGAGAACATCTCACATGCCAAGAACACTTCATGACCTCATCGATCAAACCAATTTTAGGAGCAACAGTGCTCCAAATCAGCAAAGAAGACAATGACTTGCCTTGTCAATAGAGGACAAAGAATTTCTGAGGCTCATGGACAAGGAATTACAACAGAATGCTACCAAGAGTTAGGTGGCTCCACTACCCTTTCACATACCCAGGCAATGGCTTCCAAATAACCATGAGCAAGCTCTCTCTCACCTCTTCAGTCTGAGATGACTCATGAACAGGAAGCCTGGAATGAAAGCTCATTTAGTAGAGTTCAGGGATAAGATGGTCCAGAACGGACACACAGAACTTGCTCCACCTCAGAAAAATGGTGAGGAATGCTGGTACCTGCCATTCTTTGGAGTGTACCACCCACAGAAGCCTTGCAATTCCAAGGTCTCTCTCTGAACAAAGTCCTGCTCACAGGACCTGATGTCATCAACAGTCTGCTCGGTGTGCTCATCCGCTTCCGGAAGGAAGCCATAGCTATCATGGCTGACATCCAGCAGATGTTCTACTCATTCCTCGTCAGGGAAGATCATCAGAACTACTTACGTTTCCTGTGGTTTAGTGATGAACAACACAAACAGCAGATAACAGAGTACAGAATGTGAGTGCATGTTTTCGGAAATGGCTCTTCCCCGGCAATTGCCAACTATGGCCTGCAACATACTGCTCATGTGGGTGAAGCCCAATATGGTACAGATGCCAAACAGTTTGTGGAACAGGACTTCTATGTTGATGATGGCCTAAAATCTGTGCCCACCCCAGCAGAGGCCACAGGCCTATTAAAAAGAACGTGCCAGATGCTGGGGTCATCTAATCTTAAGCTGCATAAAATTGCATCTAACAGTGAGGAAGTGCTAGCAGCCTTCAATCCTAAAGACAATGCTAAGGGATTGCAGGAACTTGACTTCGGCACAGATACCCCCTTTATTCAACACAGTCTCAGTCTTTGTTGGGACTTGAAGAAGGACATCTTCATCTTCAAATCCCCAGCTCAGCAGACTGCTTTCACAAGAAGAGGAGTCTTGTCAACAGTGAACAGCCTGTTCGACCCCCTAGGGTTTGCTGCACCTGTAACGACTCAGGGGAGATTCTTACTGCGCACTCTCTCCCAAAACACCAAAGACTGGGATGAGCCACTTCTGCCAGAGTAGAAGCAAGAGTGGGAGACATGGCAAGACTCCCTGAGTTGTTTCCAAACTGCTTAGATGCAGCGTATGTACGTTCCCATCTAGCCCACAGCTGCAAGGAAGAAAGAGCTGCATATCTTCTCAGATACGTCAACAAAGGCAATAGCAGCCGTAGGATACATCAGGGTCTATGGTGGGGAGAAGGACGTTCATGTCGGTTTTGTCATGGGAAAGACGAAACTAGCACCACAACAAGGTCACACCGTGCCAAGGTTGGAACTCTGCGGGGCCGTGCTGGCTATGGAGCTCGCAGACCTGATAACAAAGGCAATGGACTTTGAGCTGCAAGCCACCACCTTCTACACAAACAGTAAGGTGGTGCTGGGCTATATCCACAATCGAAGCAGATACTTCTACATCTATGTCATAGAGTAGACAGGATCAGAAAATCCTCAAACCCAGACCAATGACGGTATGTACTGACAGATCAGAACCCAGCAGACCACGCCACGCACTCTATTATTGCATCTCAGTTGGCAGAATCGACCTGGTAGAAGGGCCCAGAGTTCCTGCTTGCCCAGACATCCCAATGTTGCAGAGGTCAGAACAACACAAGCTTCAAGATCCAGATAGTGATGCCAACATACGACTGGAGGTACCCGACAAGTCTTCCAGACAAGACAAGAAGCCCACTGTCTTGGCCACATGTTTGTCCACAGTGATAAAGGAGACAAGAAAACTGATCCTTAACTGTCCCTTTGCCATAGCTCATTTCGAACACTTCTCAAGATGGAGACCTCTCATATCAGAGGTGGCAGTGGTCGTCCGTTTCCTGTATCACAAGACAGGCTCCCCAGTCCACGGTACCCAAGCAGAGAGAGCCATTCTGAGATGCATGCCCGGCGGAATTTGAGTGCCTATAGGCTAAGAAACCCCTTCCGAAATCCAGCTCCCTTCTAAAACTGAGTCCATTTCTTGACTGCCATGCCTTACTGCGGGTAGGAATGCATTTAGATAAGGCTGAATTAACCTCAAATCTCAAGCATCCTATCATCCTTCCTGCCCGCCAACATGTGACAAAACTGCTGGTCCAGTACCACCATGAAAACGTCCAACATCAAGGCAGACACTTCACAGAAGGAGCCGTTAGGGCTGCCAGAATCTGGATTGTAGGCGCCAAGAGGCTTGTCGCCACTGTCTTACACAAGTGCCTGCACTGTGGCAGGCAACGAGGTGCGACACCATGTCAGCTGATGGCCGACCTGCTGCCTGAACATCTTAGCACTGAACCTCCTTTCACCAACATAGATTTAGATGATTTTGGCCCCTGGTCCGTGTCTGCCCGTCAGACCAGAGGAAGGCAAGCTAACAGCAAACACTGGGCTGTACTTTTCACCTGTCTCAGCATTTGAGCCATCCACATCGAAGTCATGGAATCCATGGACAGTTCCTGCTTCATCAACTCCCTAAGGTGGTTTCTGGTGCACAGAGGACCGGTCAAGGTATTTAGACCTGACCGTGGCACAAACTTCGTAGGAGCTTGCAAGGAATTGAAGATAGGTGAAAACAATCGCCTAAACCCAGCAATTGAGGGCTAGCGACTTGAAGGCCCGTGACTGTGTATGGACATTCAAACCTCCACATGTATCCCATATGGGAGGAGCGTGGGAGCGACTGATAGCATAGCCCACAGAATCTTAGACTTCATCTTGACAAAGGTGCTTACACTGACACATGAGATCCTCACCACCCTCATGGCAGAGATGGCAGCTATTATCAACTCCCGACCTTTGGGTCCAATTTTTACGGAGCCTGAAAACCCAACTATCCTCACCCCAGCCACCTTGCTGACCCAGAAGACAGGCAACTGGCCACCACCAGCAGGGAACTTCATTCCCAAGGACATGTATAAACAATAATGGAGACAAGTTCAACTGCTTGCCAACACATTCTGGAAGTGCTGTAAGCAGGAATACTTACCCTCCCTGCAAGATCGCCACAAGTGGCAGCGCAAAGAACCCAACCTCGAAGAAGGGGATCTTGTCTTGCTAAAAGACAAGGATGCACCTCGGAACTCGTGGCCAGTAGACTTATGCATCAAGTCCTACCCAGTAATGATAGATTAGTTCATCAGGTGGAAGTTCAAGTTGCAAAGCCACTGGAGTCAGGTTGCGACCAGCAGACTTCCACCAAGAAACTCTACACCAGACCAATCACCGACCTAGTACTGTTGCTATGGAAGACTGAACTAGAAGATTGACCCTCAAGCTTTGCATGCTTTGTGTTTACATCATTGTTCGCATTGTTTGATGTTATTCCTTTGTGTAACTCAGTTAATTAGTTAGCTAGGTTTGCATGTTGATGTTATGCCTCTGTTATCTTAGTTAATTAGATAGTCAAGTTTGCATTGTTTTATGCCACGCCTTAGTTTAAGAACTGTCTCCTTTAAGAAACACCTCATGGAAAATGTAGGCAGAGACTGCCTTATGGGAAATGTAGTTCCATAACGTGTGATCACATCTCTGTTTCTAATTGGCCACTGGCGCATTCTGCCCGCATGCAAAGTTTATAGCTGGTCAGTTTTAAATGCTTTTGTGAACCAGAATATTAGTGTTTATATCTCCGCTCAGTATGGGAGTGAAATCACCATCTTTTTACATCACATGATGGGACAGATTATGGAAAGTCAGAAGTATCTTAACACTGAACTGTAAGTTTGCTATTAAGAATGCCTGATAATAAACTTGATCTGAATAATATTCCTAAGCGTGGAGTTAACTGCATGCCCCGAGGAAGCTCACAATGCTCGAGGCAGAACAGGAGTCTTACTCACTTTGACTTTTTCCACCCCATTTCAATATATCCTATGTGACCACAGGAAGTATAATATAAAATGAGTGTTGAGATGATGTTCTTAAAGAAACTCAGGTATTTAAAACCATAATTGGCATGTAGTATTAATTTCACCACCTAAATCAGATCTGTTTGGATCCAAGCTGTATCTGTTTTGATCTTGCTATTGACTGGGTTAGGGTATTTAAATGGGATACTAGCTCTCTATGATTAAACTCATTAGGCGAACAGCTCTTGGATACTATTCTAGGCATGGAAAACTGCTTATAATCTTTGCAATTCTTGTGAAATGAAAGTGTAAAATGATGGCTTACAAATACAGTGGAGATAATGCATTGTAGCTAATCTTTAAAATATATATTTCTTATAATAGACAGAAAGCAAAATGGCTAACCAACGCAAGGAAACCAGGTTTTTGTGTGGAGCAGGATTTATGGATCTTAAAGTCTGTGACTTCAGTGGGTGTGGTGGTAAGGTCTGGCCAGTTTATTCATAATCCTATCACTTGTTCTTAATTTCCTGTATTCTATCTTTCTTAGGATATCGTCTTAATGATGGTTTCTGGCACTCAGTGTCCTTGATGGTACGAGAATCCTCGGCTGTTATCACTATTGATGACCAGAATGATGCCAGCTTCCGCGTTGACCGAGACATTCAGTTGCGTACTGGGAACCAGTACTTTTTTGGAGGTATGTAGTAAATTGTTATGGGAAAAAAGCTGAGATGAACTTCCATGGCCTGGTGACCTTTAGATGAGTTTGACTGTGAGACCTGAAATATAATACATCTGCTGAACATTCAAATGAGGAAGACTAGTTTAAGATGTGTTACAATTTGTAGTAGCTTCTCTCTGTTTAGAGGTGGGTTTTGTAGATAAAGTGATTTTGAAGATAAGTATTAAAAGAAATAATAAAGCATCTGCAAAGCTTGGGATGCACAACTTTCCAGATATAGAGAGCAACCACACTTTGTGTGCATGTCAATTTTGCACAATTTAGCCCTTGAATTTTCAAAATCAGTACTTCATTTGATTTTAATTTAAATCTGTAAATTGGAATTACTGGATGGTTGAATCTGAAGGTACAGTATTTGAATAATTTCAGGGTGATGGAAAGCAGGATTGTGAACTGAGGATAAACTATCCTGTTATTTGTTCCTAGGAAAAAGCACATCTCTTTTAAAAGTTGCAAATAAGTACATGCATTCGCACATACTCTTAAGCACCCTTTTGCATTCAAGACAAAGTTGCACTGCAAAACCCTGATGATTAATTGAAAACTATGATGTTTCACTTCCACAAAACATTATTTGGTTTCATTGTTTGGATTTGGGATTAGAGGAGAACCATAATAATCAATGTTCCCTGAGGCTCATTGTTTGTTAAATACAAATTAATATGGGCCTAATCCCACTGAGATAAATATAATCTTTGTATCTCTTTCTTGTGCGTGTGTGGCTGGGCTGATGTTCTATAGGATGTCCCAAGCCAGCACTACGAACTGGCTGCCTGTCCAATCAGACAGCTTTTCATGGCTGCATGCGGATGGTCAGTGTGGATCGCCAGCCGATAGAGTTGGACATGGTTCGTCAGCATCGGCTTGGCAAGTACTTTGAGGTGTACTTCAATGTGTGTGGCATCACAGACAGGTATGTCTATGAGAAGCAAAGTCTGGGTGGGCATAATTGGGTCTTAAATGATGGTGCAAATGAGAGAGCCAAGAAACTCTTCTAATTTGTAGCATTAGCATGGTGATATTATAGGCTGTAGGTCATTGTTAGTTGAACAAGTCTCTCTGTCCACTTCATGTTTCAAAAGGAGGTTGCTGAATCTAAGCAAGTTTCAATCTTGCCAATGTCCGCATAGCCCAGTATGTCAGGAGCATGTAGATGTAATAATGACAAATAAATAAAATTAGGAGCCTTCTCTAAGCTTCTGGGAGTTAGGAGAACTAAAGGCAAGAGACAAATAAGTATCAGATTATCCTAAATAATTATCCTAAATAATTTCTTTATGTGGTACTTAGCTGTTCCATGGAGCTCCCCATCTAGGGTGTTAGGATAATAGTTGCTCTCAAAGCAGAAAGTTACAGAGGGCACCTGCATTATCCAAAGCCGAATGCTTTGGGAATTGATAATAGGTCATCAGCTCAGTCGCTAATGAGATAATATTTCAAACAGGATTGCTATTAACAGGATTTCAAAATTGTTATGGGTGGATATAAGCGCAGTTGTCACTAAAACAAAAAAGGGAAAGATGATTATTAAATTGAGGGGTGCACAACTTGACTTCCTTTTGACACATGAGATAAAATGGATAGAGAGACTTTTCAGCTAATCAAAAGCACGAGCAACAAAGATCTTACATACTTCTAACTAATAAAAGAATGTTATGGAAAACAAATTGATATATGAAAAGATAAATCAATAGCTATCTTTTCCAATAAGATGTCAATTCAGTAATAAAGAAAGAACAAGAAAAATATAGCTAAAGATGCCATGATTGATTAACTACCAGTAATGCAGACCAGAATCTACATAATTAATGGTTAATGTTAAATCTTCAAGGGAAGATAAAGTTGAAAAATCAGTAAGGTAGGGGCAATTTTAAGTTAACACAAATAGCTGGACATTTTATAACATTTGAAATTTTTTAAAGAAGTGTCTTCAACATGGAGCAGAAAAAAAGGTGCCGCATTTTTCAAAAATGTAGATCTGTGCTGGCAGAAGAGTTCCTGTGATAACTTGCTTTTTCTTTTGTCCCAGGTGTACCCCCAACATGTGTGAACATGGCAGTCGATGCATCCAATCCTGGGATGACTTCACTTGTATCTGTGACTTGACGGGTTACATGGGGGAGACCTGCCATACTCGTGAGCCTGATGGGGCAATATAGGGAGGATTTAAAGGGCTTCTGAACATGGATAGCCTTTTCACTTCTTTCTCTCTCTTCTAGCTGTTTACAAGGAAAGCTGTGAAGCCTATCGAATCAGGGGAAAAATGTCTGGGAACTACACCATTGATCCAGATGGCAGTGGACCCCTCAAACCTTTTACTGTGTATTGTGACATGAGAGGTACGGGTAATGGATGGGAATTCAGGCTTTCCCCTTGTGTCAGGGACATTGAAATGTTCTAGAAACTTCTCCCCTAGAAATTTGGAGTTTGGCTCTAATTAAATTTGGGGAAGTTATTCAACTGCCATCAGAAACATGAAAGAGAGAAGAGGCAGTTGTATCTGGTAGATGCCCAATTTTCAGGCAATCTCTAGATGTGTGGACATCAATTCCCAGATTTTCAGTAATGCCCATTCTGTCTGGGAATTCTGGGATTTGAAGTAAGCACATCTGGAAAGTTTTCAACTAGATGGAGTTGATCTTCAGTTTGAAGTGTTGCCTGTCCACTTATATTTTCCAGAGGACCGTGCATGGACCATTGTTCGTCACAATCGTCATTGGCTCACAAAAGTATCAGGCTATAGCCCAGAAAGGCCTTTCCTGGGCACAGTTGACTACTGGAATGCATCATGGGGGGAAGTATCAGCCCTGGCAAATGCCTCTGAGTACTGTGAGCAACAAATTGAATTTCACTGTTACTACTCTCGTCTACTCAACACCCAGAGTGAGTATATATGACATTATTTCATTCTATGGATTGTATGGATTTGCACACATGCTATGAGCCAAGAGCTGGGAATATATTTGGATTCCTTGCTACCTCCACTTGGCATTTCATTACTCAACTAGATAACATCATCAGTTCTAGTAAGTGAAGAGTTTGCTCCCTTCCTCTTTGGGGAGCTAGGAAATTCACTAGGGAGCAAAGCTAATGTAGCACTGATGATGTTATCTAGTTGGTAACAAGCAAAGATTTACAAGCAAACAAGCTAGATAAGAGAGCACCAAAGACTCCACAGTTCAACCCTGAGGTGCATATATTACCTCCTGTTGGAGCTAAGAATATATTTTGAGAAGTGATTATAACTGTTTATTTTGGACAATTTACTTTGCTTTTCACTGAGAGAAAGTTGAGGAGCCATTCAAAGCATATGTATATTTCCCCTATATATGCAGTGTAAGTCACAAAATTTGGCAATGTGGGTAGAAAAGGATAGAATTGGAAAGAGAACTTGGAATTATGATGAATAGCTCAATAATCCTAGTATGAAGAGAAGAAAATATGAAATATATTCCATGCTAGAAATTACTAAGAAAGAGATTGAAACAAAATAATGGGTATATTAATGTTTCATCTATTTTTAATCAGCTAAAGATTGTGTTTTAATGCCCTATGCAATTCTGTGTGCCCTATAGTAAACACAAATGTTTAAAGCTGAAAGTCATTGAAAAAACTCATTAAAGATCTTCCTCTACTAAAAAGCCTTCCCACCGTCTAAATGTGCTAGGAATTCCGGGAGTGAGAATATCTGAACAGCTAGGCCTAGGTGTTGGATGTTTTTAGCGTAGGGGGAAAAGGTGAGTTAGGGAACATAATAAATGTGTAATGATATCAATTGTAGTCTTGAGAAAAGCAATGCGAATTATGTGATTTACCAAATGATGGAGGCAACATGTGATTTCGCAACTAATTTGTAATCATCTTAAAAACAACTTGATGACTACTGTAGAATTTAGTTGCTGCTTTTGATCTGAATCAGCAGGAGATTTTCCTCTCCAATTTGTATTTTGCCTTATTTTGCCTTAGCTGGGATGCCATTAAGTTTCTGGATGGGACGAAATGAAGAACGTCATTATTACTGGGGAGGCTCTCCTCCAGGCCTGGGGCGCTGTGCATGTGGCATGGAGAAGAGTTGTGCCAATCCTCTTTTCTATTGCAACTGTGATGCTGAACATTTTATGTGGTGAGATCTGATTCCATCTTCTCTCAAAGGGGTCTGGGTGATGATATATTGTGAACTGAGTATTTCTAATACATGGTGGGAATCCGTTTGTCATTCCCTATTCCAGGCGAGCAGATAAAGGGCTGCTGAATTTTGTTGACCATCTTCCAGTTACGCAGGTTGTAGTGAGCGATACAAACCGTTCTGGATCAGAGGCTCAGTTCTATGTGGGGCCATTGCGTTGCTATGGAGACCGTGAGTAGTGGACAGAGTGGGAGATGATGTAATAGTCCAGTGTTTCTCAACCTTGACAACTTGAAGTCCACAGGACTTCAAGTTGTCAAGGTTGAGAAACACTGTAATAGTCTTTTTCTGTGGATCTCTCAGACTGGGGTAGGAATCCTCAAGTTATGGGTTGTATAACATTCTAAACCCCATTTTTGTAGCTTCCAGAAACCCTGAAGATTATGCTGATGAAATTCAACAACAAATGTTTTAAAAAATGAAGTTGATATTTCCTATTGGGAAACAAAAGTGTATAAATCTTCTATAGGTTTTTTTCTTTAATTCCCCCATCCATTTAAAAGAAGAAAAATTGACAGTAACAGTAACATCATTATATCGCAGCCCCAACCAAGGTATACAAACAACCAGACAAAGAAAGTTTCTGTTCCATCCCTGCTCATAATCACCTATGCTCCTTTCTTGACTATCGTAACATGCTCTACATAGGACTGCCCTTGAAAAGTATCCAGAAGCTTCAATTGGTACAAAATGTAGTGGCCTGCATGATTTTATGCAGGCCTAAATATGGCCCAACATCATCAGCAACACTTGAACGATTAACCAATGGAACAATTTGCCACCAGAAGTTGTGGGTGCTCCATTACTGGAGGTTTTTAAGAAGAGACTGGACAGCCACCTGTCTGAAATGGTCTAGGGTCTCCTGCTTGAGCAGGGGGTTGGGATAGAAGATCTCCAAGATCCCTTCCAGCTCTATTCTGAAAATTCTCACCCAAAGATCCGTTCTGCACCTATATTAAAACTATTCCCCCTCCCCCCAATTACCTGTTTGCTCTATGTTTTAATTCAGTCCCATTGGGAAATGGCAGCATCATCTCTCCTGCAGAAGCTGCATTGTTTGCCAGTTTGCTTCTGGGTCCAATTCAAAGTGCTAGTTGTCACCTTCAAAATCTTAAATGCCTTGTGTTATTTAAAGATTGTCTTTTCTCAGTCACATCTACCTGATTCATCAGAGTGGAGAAGAAAGGAATATTATGGGTCCCGTCTCCTAAGGAGGTCCATGTAGTAGGATCAAAAAGGGCCCTTCTCCATGTTAACTTCTTCCTTGTTGAATATCATCCCTGCGGAGAAAAATGGGTGTCCACTATGACACTCTTTTGCAAGGTCCTGAAAATCTGGTTTTATTAACAGACCTGGGGATGGAGCCCATTATAAAGCTCATTTGATTGTTATTATGAAGGCAGATTGTGGGGGGGGGGGATATATTGCTTTTTATTTTGCATTAGGCTTTTATTCTTGTAAGTCACCTGGAGTCATAGAGTGAGCTGAGCGGCAATATAAATTTTTATTTATTTATTCATTCAGTTACATTTTTCTCATGATTTGCAGGCAACTCCTGGAATACAGTATCCTTCATCAGGGGAACAGCTTTGCTTTTTCCTACCTTCAAGATGAATTACAGCCTGGATATTAGTTTCTTCTTCAAGACTTCTGCACCAACAGGCACTTTCCTTGAGAATGTGGGCCCGATCAACTATATCCGCATGGAACTCAACAGTATGGAATTTAGGATCCAATGGAGCATACGTTTTGCTTTTAAAATAATGTAGCATTTTTTAAAATTAGGCTATGGACTTAATTTACTAGTCAGTGATGGCTAACCTTTTCCCCATTGCATGCCAAAAGCGGGGGGGGGGAGGGCACAAGGGGGTCATGCACGGGTTTGCCCACACCCATAATTCTAGGTGCATGACCCCGCATGCACACACATGCATGACCCCCCTCCCCCCCCTTTTGGCATGAGATGGACCCATTTTCCACCCTCCCCAGGCTTTCTAGGAGCCTGGGGAGGACAAAAACGACCTCGCCCCCGAGGCCCTCTGGAAGTTCAGGAATGGAGGCTTCAGGGAGGCTCTGGAGGGTGAAAAACGGCCCCACGGGCAATCCGGAAATTCAGGAACGGACTTCTGGATTGCCCATAGGACCGTTTTTCGCCCTCAGAAGGCTTCAGGGAAGCCTACTAAAAGCTCTGGAAGGCAAAAAACAGCCGAAAATGAAGGCCAAAGTCAGCTGGCCAGTGCACGTATGTGTGCTGGAGCTGACAGGGAAATGCCTCGTGTGCCCTGACAAATGGCTCTGCATGCCACCTGTTCGCCATCACAGGACTAGATCATTGAACTGCAACTCCCAATAGTCTTGCTGGTATATATATATATAATAGTGTTGCTAATCATTAGCATGTGGGCTGGCAGAAAATCAAAGAGCAAGCCTCACCAACTTGTATTTAACATAAAGGCTGGTAATGCTGACTCTAGTTATTTTTTGCCTCAATGAGGGTTAATGCCACAGATAATAAGGTAAATTGTTGAAATAGGAGATTCTCTGTAATGTTCTTAGTGGTGGATTATGCAGTGGGGGAGATTAGGGATATAGGAATAATTCAATTCAATTTTATTACAGCCCCAAGTTCTGGCCAAAAACTGTAGGAACAATGGGAATTGCACTTATGGAATGTCCTAAGACATTTCTCTATAGACCTCTAAGATACTCCTCAATATGCTAGCTTTCATGCATTGGCATAAATATCTGAATCAGCAGAGATTTCTTTTTGGCAGACCTGAAATGTTTCTGTAACTCTTCAATTCTCTCACTTCTTCATAGCTTCTCAAGACTTGGTCTTTGCTTATAACATTGGAAATGGTGATGAGAATTTAACAGTGCACTCAGAGATGCCATTCAATGATAATGAGTGGCATGAAGTGAAAGCAGAGATCAACGTCAAAGTTGCTCGGCTACAAGTTGACCGGTTTCCTTGGGTGATGCGAGCAGCTCCGCCCCAGAGTTTTATCCATCTGAACCTTACCAAACCTCTCTATGTGGGTGAGTAAGAATGTTCATGTGCGTATGTATGTGAGAGAAAAATAAGCATGAATAATTGCCCACTTCTCTAGAAAGGGTACGTTTTTCCATCTAGTGCAGTGGTTCCCAACCTTTGCACCTTTGTGAACTGGCGGTGGCAGTGGGGATGGGTGGGGGAGAGATGATAGTTCTGCACAAACAGCAGATGCACACACTCAAATAAATGGAGCGCAAGCACATTTTCCTGCTGCTTCAGCAGCCCAGTTCTTAACAGACTGTGGCCCGGGGGTTAGGGACCCCATGTAGTAGAACCTGGGGAGCTGCCTTTTCTATTGTTGCCTCTTCCTTATAGAACATCATTCCGTAGATGATCTGGAAGTCCCACTTCCTTTAGTCTTCCAGAAGACTTTCAGGATCTGGCTTTTTATCCAGGCAGTGGGATAGGGTGGACAGGTTGTTAAGACATCCCAAAGAAATGACTGAGGCACCAGGTTTTTGTTTTACAGTTTTTTTTTGTTTTTGTTTTTAAATACCTCTGGGGTTTTGTTGTTGTGAAGCACCCAAAGTTGTGTTTTAAGACAGGTAATCATACAAATATTTTAACTAGATTAAATAAATGAAATACATAATCTTTGGGCGTCTGACTAAAAAGACTGAAAGAACTAGCTCACGGTAAAGCAGTAGAGGGCGGAAGAACCAAGGCTATGAATTATGAGGAACTAAAGGAAGCTAGACAGCATGTAAGTAATTAAGTGCTCCACCGCTCCTCCATAGATCACAGCACCAAAACAGTGAGCAAAATAGGTATGCCTACTTTCTAGTTGAACCAAAATTGCTATTTTTAGTTTTTAACAAAGCCCAAATCTTCTGAAAGCAACATAAAACTGAACACAACCTACTATTGTACTACTATCCCTTCAATTGTCCACAAAATAGGAAAGAAATTCCAATGCCTAGCAAACAAAATATGCTTGAGCTAAACTAAAGCACAGGGGTCTTCTTTGCAGAGGATAATTAGCATCTAGGTCTATAACGTCTTAGGCCTGTTATGTAACTTGTTTGAAAAGAGAAGTTCTTCTCTGTTTCCCATTAGAGAAATATAACTGGACCATTTGCATATGGTGGTGATATATGGAAAGCAGAGCCAATAATATTCAGAGAACTTGATGCAAAGCAAGGCATACTGGGTGTAGAATTTTGAAATCTTGGAATTTCCTTTTATTGCATGCACAGTGTAGATTTTATTTTTAAAAATATAATTAGTCCTGGGTCTTTCTATTTAACAGTATATTTAGGGCAATAGTTAATTCATTTTGTTCTGCTTATTAGTGTTTAAACAATGGTGAATCAGAAATCATTTCTGTAAATCAGACACAAAAACCCCTTTGAGTTGGTCCAGATCCACCTTTTATCAACTGAATAATAGATGCTTAACAGGATTTTGGACAGAAGCATTTTCTTAATTTGGGAAAGCTGGAACATTTTAAAAGCAAATCCAGTGTCCTATCATTGTTCTTAGAATTGGAATCAACCCATGTATTTGGTGACAGTAGGTAAGGAGAAATACAAAAACATATTCTTCAATAGTGTATGAAGTGTGTAGTAGAAAGAGTAACTGGATTATATTATAGAAGGATCCAACACAATGATTTCCCAAAAATATTTGGTTAAAATCTGTTGCAACAGTTTGCAATGCAGGATAGACTTGATTAAACTAACTAGATTTCTATGTTTTTAAATACAGCCATTTATTTCTCCTTCTGTAGGATCTGCTGAATACAACTTGCATCCATTCTTGGGGTGTTTGCGAGGTTTGCACATGAATGGATTGACCCTAAACTTGGAGGGGAAAGCCAATGAAACAGAAGGGGTTCTGGTAAACTGCACTGGGCATTGTCGAAACCCCTTGGTACCTTGCCAGAATCATGGCCTCTGCTGGGAGCACTATAGCCACTACACATGCAACTGCACAGTATCTGCATTTGAAGGACCTTTCTGCAATCATGGTGAGAGCTGGGACTAAGGGCAGGAGGGCTGGCCTAATTTGCTTCAGCAGCCTTTCTTGGATATGCTGGGCTATACTAGCAGGAAAGTAACCCAATAGCCACTAAGACCAGAGAGAAAGTGAAGGCTGCAAAAGAGCTTGAGTAGCAAGGGATCTGGAAAGAAAACAGATTTTTTTCCTGGCTTGGATTTTGTCTTCCCTTAACTGTTGGCTTATTTTGTTGTTTCTTGGCAGACATTGGTGCCTATTTTGAAGAAGGCACGTGGTTGCGCTACAATATCCTAACAACACCCATGTATGTGGTACAGGAATTTGCAAACATACTCCATCAACCACTTCAACCGCTCCCTGGCTACAATGTGACAGGGGAAGAAGTGGGGATCAACTTCCGCACCACTTCAGCCCCCGCAGTCCTTCTCTATGTCAGCACCTTTGTCCATGACTTCATGGCCATTTTGATCCGTGAGGATGGTAAGCATGACTTGGATAGCTTCCAGATTATTTGTGGAGTTGTTGACACCTTCTTCTTCTTCTTCTGAGGTTGGCCTACGCTTACTTTCCATTCCCTTCCTGCCTCTCTGCAGAAAGGATGGGAATCCTTTCTCACCTTCCAGGATCATGGGAAAGAGACACTATCCCTACTGCCTCCCCCAAAACCTTTCAGAATGTTGATGATTTAGAGAGGTCAGTTAAAAATGTCTGTTTGTCCTACTTAATAGAAGAATATTTCATAAGGATACTCCCAATGATCAACCTTTAACACTATTTGACATATGACTGTTTCACCAGCTTCTTAATGGATTTTCTCTGAAAATAAAATTATTTGGGGGAAAATCTGCATTTCTTGTAATATTCCCAAGGAAATGTGGTTTGTGTAATAAAAAAATCATCCCAAAACATATGTTTACGTTTTGTTTTATTTCTATGATGGCTTTCCTTGGGGAACTGTTGGCAGATTTCTCTTACTAAGATAGCTTTCTGAGTTGAGTAAATAAAAACAATAAAAAAGGCAGTGCCCACCCTAGAAAACATTAAGAAATAGGTTGAAAATTAAACAGATGAAACTATGCAGTAATTTTATGGTCCTCCAGTGATAAGTTCCTCTGGTCATTTTTTAGTGTTGGCTCAATTTTGACATGGCAGATATTTATCAAATTGTTAAAGGCTTTGATGCATTGGACAAATTATCTTCTCCCCGTCCCTCCCACCTAAGCGGTTTTTACTGTTAACTAACAGTGCAAAATATGGTGTTACTATTTAGAAGTCAGTGCTGTATGATTCAATGATGGTCATTTAGAGAGAGGTTTTTCTCAAGCTTAAGAAAGAAATTATTGGTGGTTGTTAGTCATATTTTTAAAAAATTGTGTAGATATTGTAGGTCTGTCCTGTATTAATTTTCTAAAAGTATTTGAGGGACATGTTGGAAGCAAAAATACTTGGAGTACTTGGTTGATCTTTTGTCCAAATTCAGCAGAGTTCTTGGTCTCTTAAATGTAGAAGAATTCCATTTAATAAACTGAAGCTATGGTGGTGTTCTCAATGGTGGTGATTTTCTTCTGACTCTGCTGCATAAGGGTGCAGGAACTGAACTCTTGCTCAACTTGTACTATTAATGTTTTTCTCATAGGTACGCTACAGCTACGTTATCAACTGGGGATCTTCCCTTTCAGCTTGACCCTGAGCACACGCTCAGTGGCTGATGGGCAGCCACATAGAATCAACATTACTCGTGTCAATCGGACTTTGTACACACAGGTATCTACAGCTTTTTACCCATCACATAGGTGTGATGGGATAGATGTATAATTCTTGATTAAATAGAGAAGAGGGCAGTAAAAACTTCTCTTTTTAATGGAAAATAGGTTATATTTGAACTGAAAGCATTTTTGTACGTCCATATAATTCTCTTTTGGATTTTAGAGAATCCTTTTAATATTTTTCATCTTTTCTCTTTTTCTCTGTCTCTCATCTAGTTGGATTATTATCCTCTCATGATAAATCAGTTCTCTGTCTTTGTTGATAGCAAACTTGATTCTCCCAAGGCACTCTATCTTGGCCGTTTTATGGGTGAGTAAGAACAATAGGTCCTGCCCATTCGTGATGCCCCTAGGGCTGTTGCAATTTTCTTAGGATTTCTATCCATCCTTCATGGCATCCCTATCTCATATTACAACCCTTTTTATGTTTCTAAAGCACAATGCATCCTTATGTTCAACTTCAAATTTGAATTATTTTCTTCCTTTCATTTTTCTGTATTCTTCCTATTGTTTCCTATCCTCTGTATCTTCTTTGCAAGATAGCAGTGTAACCTTAGCAAAACAATACCAATTCCAAAACAGAATGGAGAAAACAAACAAACAAACAAAAAATTCCATACAGGTAGTCCTTGACTTACACCCACAATTGAGCCAAACATTTCAGTTGCTAAGCAAGACTGTTGTCAAGTGACCCATTTTATGACCTTTCTTGCCACAATTGTTAAGTGACTTATTGCATTTGGTAAATTAGTAATACAGTTGTTAAGTGACTTTCCCATTGACTTTGCTGTCAGAAGGTTGAAAAAAGGGGATCACATGACCTTGGGGAAACCTGAATTTTGATCACATGACCATGGAGATGCTGCAGCGGTCATAAATGTGAAAAGGGATCAAGTCCTCTTTTTGAATGGTGTAACTTCAAACTTACAACAAATGGTTGTAAGTTAAGGGCTACTTGTGTACATGGTGACAATACTATTGTGTCCACACAGAATTTGTGACAATAGTGGTTTTACTGATTAACTGCCCAGAAATACTTTGCTATTGACTTCTTCTGGGATATGTTTGCAATTTCCTAGCATTTTCTCAATCTGACCTATAAACTTGAGATTTTTTGGTGATTTCCCATCCAGGTGCCAACCAGGTTGATCCTATTTAGTTTTTTCCTCAAGATTTCCCACAGTTGGTTAGATACCACCACGTCCACGAACGGTTGTAACACACATTCTCTTTCTCTGTCACACTCTCATATATCATCATCATTATTATTGTTGCTGTTGCTGTTTGTAATCTGTTGCTAGGATAGCTTGTTATTGGGCAGATTAAAGTATGAATTAAAGATATAAAGAAACTAAAATGGTCTAGCAGCTAAAGAGTGTGCTTGTAGCAGTAATAGTTTCGAAAGGATCTGACATCTAACAACTCACTTCCTGGTCATATAATGCAGAGGGCAACATATGTGCTTCATGATACACATTGCCACCCCCCAATAATAGGAGGGGGAGAACATGCACATACACAACATATACACACCTGACCTGGTTAGACCTTCACACCCACACATGCAATACAGACATAGCCATCCAAATTAGAATTTCCAAGGATTAATGGGAAAAGAGATACCAGATGTTCAAGCTGGCTTTAGAAAAAGTTAAGCAATGCAAGAAATTATTGCTGATGCCCTCTGGATAATTGAGAAAGCCAAGGAAATTTTTTAAAAAATCTCTCCCTATGTGCTTCATTGATTGTGTCAATCACATTAAATAGTGGAAAGTGCTCAGAAAAATGGGGATCCTGTTTTCCTGATGTCTCATTATTGTAAATATCTTAACAATGAAAAGGGATATAGAAATAACAAAGCAGGAGAATGACCTGGATAGTTTTTGCTATATTAGATTTACAAAAGAAGCTTGCTAAAGCTTTGAAGAATTTTGTGAGAAGAGGCAAAGAAAAAGAAAAGAAATCAAGTTCTAGGACCTTATTCCCCCCCTCGGATTCTGAATTGTGTCTTGTTTTTTACACATGTGAATAATCTGCACCGTGCGCATTCTCTTTGCCTTCCAAGACATAATAAAATATTTCCCATGAATTCTCCAGATTAGGTTCACAGCATCCCCCACTGTCTTCGCAGCCCTTATCATAGTCCTTTTGTTTTCAAATGGATAGTGCTTATTATAAGAGTAGAAGAGGGAAGGATTTTTTTTCCATATTTTTTTTCTATCTCGCCATCCTCATCCTTTGGTTTGAGTTCAGTCTTTTTCTGTTTGTTAAAAGGGAAAGAGAAGAATGAAGCAAGTAATTTTAATCTGGCCTTCTGTCATTGTCCACAGAGACAGGAGTGATTGATCCTGAAATCCAGAAATACAACACGCCGGGTTTCGCAGGTTGCATCTCTGGCGTGAAATTCAACAGCATTGTGCCTCTGAAAACCATATTTCGCTCTAGTGGCAACAGTCCCATCACTCCTTACACCACCAATGGAAAGCTTGTAGAATCCAACTGTGCCTCTATGCCTTCCACCTACATTAAGGTGCCTCCTGAGCTCGACCCATGGTACATAGATCCAGGTAAGGCAGCTTAACATGACAGTTTTGAAAAAGCTGGGCCTTAGTTCCTATCCTTGGAGGGTTTACAATGATTCTCAATCATCCAAGTAATGGTTGCCCCAAAGGTGCTTTTTCAAGAGCTAACTGGACTGTCTGGTTTTTCTTTGAAGATGTTTCGCTTCTCATCCAAGAAAAGAACTGAAGAAGCTTCTTGGATGAGAAGTGAAACATCTTCAAAGAAAAACCAGAAAGTCCAGTTAGCTCTTGAAAAAGCACCTTTGAAAAGCACCTGGAGTGCCAACTCTATAATCTCCAAAATGAAGAGGGTTTTTTTTGGGGGAGGCAAGGACTTCACTAAGGGGTACATCTGTTTTTTCCTTTGAGTGTGGAACTTTGTTCAAACAAATGCAATGACATTGCACATTAGGGGAGAGGGATTCCTATGGTGGCAATCATCAAAGAAAAGGAACAAAGCATGTGCATCATCTTGGGATAACAGACAGGATGGCTGAAAGTGGAAGGTATTCTACATGTTGAAGGCAAAGAGTTTCTTCCTAGAAGAACCTGCTATACACACCCCGCCCCTCTCCAGATGCCTTGGTGGAAAAGTATGTAGGATAGCTAGGAAGAGAGGAGATAGCTCTCAAAATTTGGGAATAATTCAAGATAGCAATTATATCCCCTACACCTCCCTCCTCCTATTTTCCCCACAGTAACAACCTTGTGAGGTGGGTTAAGCTCAGAGAGAGTGTGATTGGCCTGAAAAAAAAACCATCCATGGGTGAACTGAGCCAATGAGATCAAAGAGCTGAAGGTAGAGGAATATATCAAATCTAATTTTAATTGTATGTTTTTTATGCTTGTAGTGGACTTCTTGTACATCCATGATGATGGCTGGGTTGCAGTTATTATTGGAGGTGAGTTAACAAGGTAGAAGGTGAAAAGGGAGTGAAAGCTATAGGGAGAGCCCTCCCCCAGTTATTCTAATTCTTTCCTTTCTTTCCCTACTTCTGCCTGTCTCCCCCCAGTTATCTTTTTCCTGCTTTTGCTGTTGGCAGCAGCCCTTCTCTTGATGTACCTTCACCATCACCGTTATAAGGGCTCCTACCACACCAATGAGCCAAAGGCTATCCAGGACTACAACAGCGGTGGAAGTAGTAGCGGTGGTGGTGGTGGGAGTACCAGGGGCAGTGGCAGTGGCAGTGCTGAACCTGCCACTCTCCCTGCAGCTAAGCCTGTTGCCTCTCGGAAAGATCAAAACTTGCCACAGATCCTGGAAGAGTCCAAAACAGAATAGCCAACTGAAGCCTGAGGGATTCATCTTCTACTTGTTGGTGCTGGCTGCAGCCTCTTGGCAAGACCAAACCCAAACTGCCAATCGTGCCACTTGCTGGGAGACTGATTTCTGCCTCCACCCTTCACGGCGTAATGAACTGCCTGGTGCTTCGCCTTGTTCAACTTGCACATCCTGTGGTGTTGCTGTATTTCCCAGTTGGACATAGTCCTTACTGGCAAGTGTCTAATCAAAGATATTTCTGCCTCCCTCCATTTTAATCAGAATAATTGTATTTAGTTATCTGTTTATTCATTCACTTATGGGACTTCCATAATGCCTCAAGTGATTCCAACTGGATAGGTTTTGTATCTTTTGAAAAGGTTTAATTGGTGCCTGGGTAGCTGCCAAAAAAATATCTATTTTTCCTTAAGTAGTAATGGGCCCACTTTTTTTTCATATTCCCTTTCTTCATTTTGGTCCTTCAGTTTCTTCTTACAGTGGGATGGGAAGGGAAAGGTGACTA
Source organism: Thamnophis sirtalis (assembly GCF_051295495.1). Classification (NCBI taxonomy): domain Eukaryota; kingdom Metazoa; phylum Chordata; class Lepidosauria; order Squamata; family Natricidae; genus Thamnophis; species Thamnophis sirtalis. The sequence continues at coordinate 86,525,817 of NW_028261384.1, read as the reverse complement.
GTAGCATACCGCTTCCTGCAGTTTCAATACCAGTTTGTTAGAGCAACTTATAGCTAAACTCGGCGGCTCCTTCCACAATTCGAAGAGAGACATGACTGTCATTATACACTTCTTTTGGGAAAATGCAATGCAAAATTCATGCTGGCCTTCTCATATGCAATGCACTAGCACATAGTCTTCCTGCTTAATTGCTTAGCATAAAAAAGCCATTAGTCAAGCCATGTAATGTAGCATATGTAGAGCCTGGCACATTATATTGTGCCCTGAAAGAAAAACAATGTGCAATATAGGTATATTTGCCTGCTAATATATATATAAATATATATATAAATACGTATGTATGTATAGCAATAGCGCATGAAAAAAGAATCACTTGCACTTTGCTACCACTTGCTGCTTCATAAATCAGGGGTTTTGAGAATTTAAAATTCTTTCTTACATTTTGTTTGTGTTTTAGTTGTGAGCTATTAGAAGGACTAATTTTTTAATGGTATTGTTTGTATAAAACACAAAATCCTGATCTGTTAAAAGTGAAGTGATAGTCTGTACTCTGTAGTCTGTTGTATGATTGGGAGGGTGGGATATTATTACCAATAACATCCAGCCCTCTTTTTTCCCTAACTTTACTTATGATTATAAGATGATTCTATAACAATGGGCAAATGTATTTATTTTATCCAAAAACCTGGGCATCTTCATGGGCAGTTTATTTTTTCAAAAGAGTTGTTTGGGAAAAAAGTAAAGACTAACTTATAAAAATAAAGGAAAAAAGCAGGGTGATAAATTATCTGGTTATATATATTTGGGAGTGGGTTAGGGAAGGGAAAAATGCATTTTGAATGGTTATGGCTAGAATTTGTTTTTCTCCAAGCAACATATGTATTTTAGTAGACTTGCTTACCAACATAAATAACAGCAATTATATTTCACACTAACAGTAACTATTACTACCGTAGCATACTGCATTCTTTCTGTGAATGTTCAAGTTAACCTGCACATAGTCTTTCCTGAGTATCTTCCCAACACTGGAGTTAGACTGAGTGACTGGCCTAAAACTAAGTTTGCTTGAGTGACATCTCCCAAACCTGTAATAACCCTATTTCACTTTTCTGGTTGTCCTTAATTAAAGAGAAAAATTATCCCATTTCAAGATTATTTTTCTACTCAACTTAGTGAGAGTAAAGAGTCTGGAGAAGCCTGTGCTTACTTTGAAGGGTTAGCTTTTTCTGGGAAACCTGGGGTGGGTGGGCGAGTGGGTAGGCAGGGAGACTGTAGGATAATTTATAAAAGATGACTTTTCATGGTAATCTTGCAAGATTGGGCAATTTTTTGTGATGGCTCTTTAGATGACTATTCATTTCTGGGAATTAAAAGAAAATGTCACTATTGTACTCGTTTTCTGAGAATATTTTGCAAAGCATTTGAACACTTTTTATGCTGTTGCTATCAGCTGAGTGGATTTATTGAGCTAAAGTTACAGAAAGTGACCCATTCCTCCAGCAAGGCTTATCTCTGGAAAATTAATTGTGAAACAGTATTACAAATTAACAAGGGAATAAGAACGTGGGCGATCAGCTTGGACCACCCCACTCAAACAGTGATCCACTGTGCATTAGGGCCACAATTCATTTTGCAGCCAAAGCCTTGTTCAAAAGTAATGCTGCATTTCCTGCAGAGGTTCAATATACGGGGGAATTTAAATGCAAAAATAATTGATGCCACTGTAATTATACAAATGGACTAGGATTGCAGTATTCAGGCTGCAAAAATCTGTACACCTACTATTGCAGCAGTTTCTGTTATTGTTGCTTGTATTTGTTTGGAGTTTTGCACACTATTTATGATAGCCTTAAAAAGTATGTGATTATTATTGTGTGAGGGTTTTCAAGGATTCTGAACATCCTCAAAATCAACTATAACCTATAAAGATTAAAGTTATATAAGGATGTTCTGTGTTGCAACAGTACTGTGTACATGATGTGCTGTGTATACCTCCCCCCCCTTACTTGAATGTATGGGAATTGGTTTGCCAATCTAGCTTATTCTCCAATAGTACCAATAAATTTGACACGAGACAGACGTTATTTAACTATCACTATATCTTTATTAAGACAAACTTTTACAAGCGATAATATAAAGTGCACATAAGTTACCAGCAGCAAAGCTAAGAGTCATAAGCAATCAGAAGATGGAGGTGCCATGCAGCCGCTGGCTCCTGAACCACCATGCCTAGAAGAAAAGCAGTTCAATGAAGTACAAGGTGGGGGAAGGATACATGTTTTTGCTGCTCTATAAGTAACTGGAATCTTAATTGCTGCAGTATATCAGAAGTGCTAAGCAATATATGTTTGTGTTATAAAATATTATGTTATGCTATGCAGAGGTGAAGTCTAAACATCCATCAGCTGAAAGCCAACCAATGCTTTTGTGAGTCAAGATGCAAACATAGGAAATCATACAGAACACCAAGAACAGTATTGCAGTATCTTGCAATAATACTCTTAATACTATTGTATTATTATTGTATCTATTGGCCTGCAGGTGGTAGTCAGGCTACATACATGTGACTCCCTTTTCCTCCTCTTGTATCTACACTGTATGGATGCTAAACAACAGCTAAGCAATAAGCCTGGTTACAACTTTGCCAGAAACAATTAAGCTGCATCACTCTGCTATGACCGCAATAGCTAAAAACTAGGCACCTTGGCTTTCCCTCTTCTTCCCAATTCAAAAACATAAACTAAGAACATGACTCTTAATTGAACAAAAAGTCTATTATCATTTTTCATACTGTCCCTCAGACTATCTTCTTCCAGAAATTAATGTCTCTTACAATACAAGGTTCCCCTTGAGAAGACTTCAACATTTCTAACCCAACCAGGTGCCTAAGATGCTTTTTTGAGAAACTAGGCTGACAGCTCTCCCAGAAAAATAATACAGCATCCCAACTTTAAATTGCGTCTCCAGAATGCATTCTACTAGGAAGCTGCAAGTGACAAAAAGATGTCTTTAAAAAAATCAAACTAAACCTAGCAATTATATGGCATTTTTTTTCTCACACTGAAATTAAATTCACTATAGTATTTAGAAGCGCTCTAAACAATTAAGTTTCACTCATACTGGATACAAATTACACTAAGCAGATATTTTTCTCACAATTATTAAGCAGCTAGAAATGATGAAGCAGTAGTAAATAGGGTAGTGGAGGGCTTGCTGCTGCCACTGAATTCCTTGATTTCTATGAGACCATGAACACCATGTTCCCCCACATATGTATACTCATTCCCAGAAGCTCCTTCCCTTATGGTAGGCAGCAGGCTATACTAAGCCAGCAGTAAAGGCACTCTACGTATGCTCAACTATACTATTTAGCATTGTTTCATTTGTTCCAGGCTCACATTTGGCCCAGGAAATGAACAGGTGGAATGTTGTGTGCAGAAGTGCTAACACTTTCACAATTACATGGCTAGCATGATCAAAAGCAAACGAATACCTTTAGGCCAAATAATGCTATTTGCGTAGGTAATACATGATGGTGTATACCTCATTCTACACACACCCTGCCAAGTTCCATAAACTACATTTCTATCTTCCTTCTCCAAGACTGACATTGGTGTTACTATGTCACACAAGGGGACTTACCCATGTAGTAAATCCAAACTACGGCTGGCACCAACAAACATACTTTATCAGTATAAGCCAGTTTTAGAATTGATTTGTAGCTCTCATATATGTAGTTCTCATATCTTATGAGAAAATCAATGTCTACAATAATCCACACCATGGAGGTGGAATCATTTTTCACTCCCTATAAACCCACAGGGAGCCCCACTCCCTGTCTTCATTGAGCAAGTCATTCTAAAGTGCATGCTAATTGATTGTTTTGGACATAAGGGGGGGGGGGGAGAGGACAGATTTTGAAGTGGATGACGAATTAAATTGCTCTTAAAAAGACTATTATATTCTCCTGGGTCACATGTACCCAATTGTTCTCTTTTCGTATGTACAACCAAAAATACCTCCTGTGGCTTCAAAAAAATCCCCAAAAACAATGTTTCAAGAGAAGAGCAGAACCAAATATGTGCGTGTTCTTCAATTAACTAAGAAAGAAAATTAATTCACTGCTGAAAGTGCTAGTGTGAAGCCCAAGAGGGAAAGAGAAAAGGATTAGAAAATATTGTAACAAGTCATTAACTGAAGGAAATGAACTATAGAGGCTTGGGAGTAAATGTTACCCATAATTAATTAATTAACATTAATTGATCTCCTCCTCTGGCCTCTGTATATTTTATAATTTTCTCTGCAAGTGACATTTGTGTTAGATTATCTCTGCTCTAAATTTGCCAGCAGCCAGAACAAAGAAATACCTTCTTCAGCTCATTTTTTTAAACCAATGAATCAAATTGATTAGCAAGTTTCAGTATACAAAATGGTCTTAAACCATTTTGCCTTTTCAGGGTCTCCTCATCTTCCTCCTAATAATAATTAAGCAGAACTCTTTGTGCCAGTCAAATGGCCTTAGAATCAGCATCTCAAGTCCATAGAAAAAGCTGGACCTTTCTTTTCCCTAAAGAGGAATCCAGGTGGAATGAAGTCTCCTAACATATATAGCAACAAAGAAAGCAGCATGAATAGGATGCAGTGATTACTGGCAGGGAGCCCCGAGGACCAGTAATTTCAATCAGATGTCATCACTTTCTCTTTCGATGCCGACATATTTGAGGGCATCTGCTTGGCTATACCTGGGAGAGAAATGAAACTGCTGTAAATAAGAGCATTGTTGTCTTTGTGAAGATATACATATGAAAGACTATACCAAGCAATATCTTGGAAACGTTGAAAACTTGATTCAGATTGCACTCACCTGTAATCAAAGAAGAGTTCTTCGCCTGCCTGGATTGCTCTCTTGGCAAAGATCCCAATGCGGTGATCTCCATTCACCATCACCACTGAATTGGGGCAAGAAAGAAACTGAATTAATTGCCCAGATTTTTACAAGAATCACCCCATCAAGACTCCCATTGTTACACTCATTCCCAGCCTTCAGCAAACAAAACAAAATTTGTGTCATTTGCTTAACTAGAGGGGGCATTATATCCACACCTGAGAATGCAAATGTATTCAACTAGCATAGATGCAATTGCTACGTGATCGAAAGAGCCCTTTTTGCATCCCAGAATAAGTTAGAAATGTGTGAGTTATGGTTATTTGTTACTATCAAGCATGGCTTTTGCTGTTACCATTCTTCTTAAACTCTGAGTTCCAAGCTGCAAAACCATTCTCTAGAATGTGAAAGTGATCCTCAGCAGTGCCTACTAGCAATTAAGGAAAAATAAGAAATAACTTATTTGTGTAAGCATTTATCACGTCTAATCTCTCATCTAGGGTCCTGTTTCTTTGCCCTTGGCTTTTTTATGATTAAGGGATGACAGAAGCACCGCTTCTATGAATAGAATTCTCTGTGACCAGATTTTCTAGACAACATACCCTCTCTTTTTATAAGGAACTGAATATATTTGATCCAGGACAAACCCCGTCACGCTTATCTTTTAAGTTTGCAGTCTAAAAAAACATAGCAAGAAAACATTTGCCTAGAAAGATTCCAAGTTGGAGTCTATTGTGTCAGAATGAGAGCAGAGCTCTAAAAAGTCTCACCTTTGGCATAACAGTTAGGATTGACGGAGTGGTTTGCAAAGCGGATTTTGTTGCCTTTGCGGGTGGCATCAACAACGAAATCTATCAGGGGGAAAAAGAACTCATATGCCTCTGCAAAATTTCTGTTACTTATGTAGAACCACCCTTGAAAGTTATGGAATACAGAATTCTAAAGTCTGCTTCCTCCAAGTTGCCTTCATCACCCCTTACTGGAGATCATTATCATAGAACCAACTGCTGGCTCTACCTCACCATAGTCAATTACCATTATTGAGATTGAAGAGGAAGCTGGACATATACTTGTCATAGACCTTGCCACGTCGGTCAGCCTCATCTTGAGAGATAAGCTGGGAAAAGGGAACACAATGGACAAGAATTTGTCAGTCGCCATAAGGTGACCAAGTCAGACGTTTAGAAGGCTTAGTTTCTCCCAAAGAATTGGGAGATCTGAAAATAGTGCCTCCAAAACAGACAAGATTTAGCTATCTTGCTTGGAATAGATCAGGGATAAAAAGAGCACCTAAACAGTTTTCTTCTACTTTGCAACACTAAAGATGGGGGCACTAAATTAAACAATTGGATTTATTTGCTAGCTATATACTTTAGCAAGTAAGAAACTGTAAAGCAATCAAATTAACATTTCAGATCAATTAACAGGTAAGGAATGCATTTTTTGTTCTTTTTATCTACACAAAATATATGGATTACTTGATATATTCTCAATACTCAATACTCAACAACTGAAATATATATATAGTTGAAATCAACAGTTTGCTTATATATATATATATGTGTGTGTGTGTGTGTATATATATATGTGTGTGTATATATATATGTGTGTGTATATATATATATGTGTGTGTGTATATATATATATGTGTGTGTGTATATATATATGTGTGTATATATATATGTGTGTGTGCATATATATATATAGTCATTCCATCCTTAGTTCTTCTCTTGTAAAACCCATAGAGGAGAATCAGCATTCCTTAAACTGTTGATTTATACTATTGATATACAGCCAGAGTTAAATTTGGGACATGTCAATACGTAAAATGAAACAGAGTGGGAGAATTAGAGTTGCTGGGAATTGGGTAGCATATAAATTTAATAAATCATCACCATCATCTTCTCAACCCAAAACAAGTTTAAGATGCTGTAATTAACGTAAGTGGAAATTGTTTTCGACGAAACACATTGGTTTCATTTACATTGTTAACAATCCATTTATAGTTGTTAAAGGAAAATATGCAACACTGCTCTGATTTCTGGCAATGCAGTGATAAATGAATGTGGGACTGCCCTAGTATTGCTCAATTCTGAACAGGAATCAATGAATGTAACAATTTCTTCCTGGAAACAGATTTAAATTTTGCAGACAGCTTTAGGAGGAATTTTCCTCCAGGCCAGCATAAATAGTTTACATGAACTCTATTTGCTAACAAATGTATAATTTTATAAAACTAGAAATTATAAAGTGGTGAGAAGTTTTACCTTTTCTACATTTGTATGCACTACCTATATATTTTACATTACAGATGTTGGCCAGCTACATAGCAAACTTATTTAAACATTATTATGATATCCATAAGTTGAGCTCGAAGAAACTGTCCCTTCCCCCTTCCCTTTCCTTTCCTTTTGCTCTACTCTGATCTGATTTTTCATTATTGCTATGCTTGTGATGTTGCTATAATATCTGATTATGAGTTAAGAAGGTGGAGCTGTATTGCAAATGGTACAAATACTCCATCCGGAATTAATCAAAAGCTTTCTAGAAAGTTTCCCCAACATCATAGCCCAGCCAAGAATATAAGCCTATTGTTCACCAGAAATGGCAGTTTGCCTAGTTTTTAGTTTCAAGTTCTGTCATCTAACTAAATATTGACCAAGCAAACAAGCCTATATTAACAAACCATTTTCACCTTCAAGTTGTCCTTGCTTTATGACATAATTGAGTCCACAATTTTGGTTGTAATGCTAATGAAGTGGGTGATCATGTGAATGTGCCCAATTTTATAATATTTTTGTGGCAGTGCTAAGTGAACATGGTGGTAAAGTGAACACCACAGTCATTAAATGTTTGGTTTTTGGCTGGAAAATGGAAGTAAAAATCTGTTTTCAGCAAAACCATCATTGTTTCAGCAAATTGCAGGCAGGTACACCAAAGGGCCATAAATGTGAGACAGTTGCCAAGTGCCCATTGGAATGGACATTGGAACTTCAAATCTGAGTTGTATGTTCCATTTTTGGGGTCCATGATAACTAAACAACCTCTCAAGGATCACCTCTACTAACTTCATTGAATGCAGGCAAAAGCCAAAATTTACTATCCCAGAGATAGAAAAACGTATTTCCCTCAGGAAATCCCTGAATTCAAAGATGGTGTTGCTGTTTAGGAGATGAACAAATAACCTGCCCCCTGATTCATCTTTATAACCATTGTTGAGAGCAAAGATTGTAGCAGAGAGGTTTCTGGATCTTAAGGCCTGCTTTACTTTTCCAACTCACCTCTCCACAGTACTCAGAGATAAATTCATTCTTCTGCACAGACTCCTTAATGAAAGTTCCCCATCCAGCAACATCTGATGGGGCCAGCAGCAAGTGCTATGGAGAAAAGAGGCAGAAGCATACTTTATGAAGCAGATCAAGTGAACAAATATAGTGTTACAAGATGGGGAGATGCAACAGGGTAAGGCGTCTCCCACATGCACGCATGCAGCACGTATGCAGCACATGTGCAGCACATGCATCCTTACATCCATGATGCCTCCGCGACACTCCATCTGCTCGGCGGAGAGTCGCACAGGCGCCGTGCACATGCGCAGAAGAGCTCAAATACAGGTAAGGAGCTTGGGCGGGCGGGCAGGCCCACTGGAGTTCTGTATTGGAACGGTACCCGGTGCTCCCGACAAGCACCGGTACACCCGTACTGGGGTGTACCTCCTGCAACCCACCACTGCCAGGCCACCAGGCATAACAAGATATCCTTTACTTGCAGAATTCTTTGAAGGCTATCTTCAAAACCTCCAAATAAACATATGTTATAGCCAGAGGTGATATTCAGCCTGTTCTTACTGGTTCGGATGAATCAGTAGCGGCGGCTGCTGCAGGCTCCGCCCACCCGCCTCAATGTAATGCATGACCTTCTGTGCATGTGAGTGTGCTCACATTTACGAACCAGTAGTGAAAGTAAGTGAATCCCACCACTGATTATAGCCAACTTTACCTTCTATTCCAATACATGGAGGGTCCAGTTTAAAAAAACAGTCCTCGCAGTTACGGAGGCTGGTACAGAGGTGGTTGAAATCTCAGAGAATGGGAAGTGGTGCAAGCAACACTACCCATCAAGAACTAACGGGATCTAAGTCCTTCCTACAGCTTCTCACATTAGCTAGCAGAAGCAAAATAAAACACTAAGCTAAATCAGTTCTATGCGATTCCCAACTAACACATTCCCATAGACGAGGCTCATAATTCTGATCTCCTGTCCTCCCCTGTTTTAGGATTGAAATATACCTTTTTGAGGCCCCGCTGGATGCTGCAGTTCTTGCAGGAAACCACCTTGGAGTCCCAGTGCTCTGATGTCCCACAGGTCAGGCAGAGGTCTGGATCACATTCCCGCACAGCCAGATAGCAGGGGCATTGCTTGGTGTTGCACTGAGTCTTGCATCGGCAGCCAGGGAAACGGTTCTGGCCTTGCAAAGGAAACACAAACATATTTAAAGGGATGCAACACACACACACACAAATGCTAGAAACCTTAGCCATTATTTGGCAGCTTGGTAGATAGCTTCATTTCTTACAATCAGGATTGCACTGGCAGAATTTCTCACAGAAGTTCTGTGTCATAATGCAAGGACAGGAGCTGTCACAAGGATGGTCTGGGTGGTCACAGGGCTGGTAGTTGAACACTTGAGTTGATGAATTGTCTGCAGGAAGAAGGAACATCTATGAGTTGGGCCTAGGAAGCATGAGTGCTGCATACATCATAGTCCCAAAACAGTGCAAGACAGTGTTTCAAGTGCAGAAGGCCACTTATCAGTCTAGAAGGCCAGTTTATCAGTCTAGTAAGTGCTAGGATATGACAAGAAAACAGTGTTGGCATGGATTATTAAAGCTATTTTTCAAAATACCAGACATCAGCCATTATAATTTCCTCATTTAGAATTTTGAATTCTGCTAGTACTAAAATTATTTAATTACAGACAGCAGAGCTAATAAGGAAACAGTGATTCATCTACTGATGGGAATATTCTGGAGAAATTTTTAGAGACAAAGTGGGTATTGAGGTTTTTTGGCCTAGCCTGGCCGGCCTTTGACAAACCTTCTATATTCCATTCTGTTTTCCAAGGAGGAGATTGGAATAAGAAAAACCTGGCAGGAAATGCGTTACCTTTCTTAAGCTGGATCTTTCTGCAGTGAGCAGCCCAGAGCCTTTGTTTGGGTAAAGTGAAGAGAGAAAAGAATGTTAATCTTGGAGACAGAAAATTCTGGATTTCTAAAATATGCATTCTCTCTAACTCTCCTTAGCTTCTTTTCTAGCTCTCTCAGATAAAAAAATGGAACATATAGGTGAAAGAATAACCTGGTGAGAGGCAGGAGCTTTTCCAATGCAAGAAAATTGAGAGTGATGAGTAGGGTACTGTTATACATTTCAGATCTTTTTCGGGAGGGTGGGTGGGTGGGTGGTGAAGAGGTCCATAAGGCTATGCCACTTTTTGGCAATCCTACTCACTAAGCCTTCCCCAAGAACTTCGGTACCCCAAGAACTATTCCTTGCATGGCTTCTTCTTCGCTAGATTTCCCTGAACACATACCTGTGCTTCCTCTTCTTCTTCTGGGAGGGATTCAGGAGCTCATTAACTGGTAGCTTTGTTATCAGGGATTCCTTTACAGCAAACTGAAAGACCTGCCAAGCAAGAAATGCAGCTTGTTGAAGATGGAGTTCCAAGTAAGGGAACAAGATGCTCATGCCCCGTCCTGGCCTACCAAGGCTCATACCTGCTTGCACGTCTTGGTTCCCAGAAGTCGAGCAATGGAGCAGAAGTTGTTGAAGTAAGTTCCATGGAAAACACGGAAGAGGGTCTCCTCTGCCCCTGTCCACTCCACAGGCTCCAGAGGCACATCGGACACGAAGGGCTGAGAAGAGGATGGACTCATCTTCGGCTTGGTTGGAGTTTGGCAACGTGAGTTTGCCTCTGGAGCCACAGAAGAAATGAATAGATGTGGAAAGCATGCATGTACCCAAAAAGCAGCTCCAAAACATGACAACAATCTTGTTTTCTTAAACACATCTCAAAAATGTTTACCCACCAAGCGGCATCATTTGCCACAGGATTACTAATCTCAGCTGGGCAAGGACTGTTTGTGGTGACAGGAGGACATTCTGCATGTGCTTCAACATGGTGACTGAAAGCTTATGCTTGGCACTAAAATAGACTGCCAGCAAGCTCTGTCATAAATTAAATCTGGACAGATTACGCAGAAGAAATGATTCTTTTTCTGCGAGCCTGCCGGAGCACATCACTTTCTAAGGGGAAAGAGGCCATGATTCCTGCAATTTCTCCACCCTGGAGAATTCTCCATCCATTCTGTAAGCCATAAGCAGGGGAACCTCACCCACCTGAAGAACTGGATGCCCAGTCATTGCCTGTATCTCTGTCACTATCGCCTTCTTTCGCTTCAGCACTTGTAGAAGCTGTAGCACTGCTGGAGGCAGTGGCACTGGGAGTGGGGTTCCTGCGCCGACGCCGTCCAGCGTATTTTGACCGAGGGTTATGCATCATGGCAAATTCTTTGGCTCCCTCCTAAAAAGCAAGATCAAATTAGAAAGCACACAGCCTTGTTCAGATATTACAACTAACCAAGAAAGACATGGATGCAGTACGATGATGGTGGCCCTAGTAGTGTTGAGGACCCTGTCCACTTCCCCAGGGCCGAAAGATTCAAACTCTTCCTGGCTAACCCTGGTAGGATGTATATTAATTTAACCAGATTTGCACAGTTGTAAATTGGTAAAATTGAAAATCCTTGGAACAATTTGTATATACCATAGATTCAAACTCCTATCCCATTTCCTTCCAAAGTGAACAGTTAAAATGTTAACAAGTTCTCTGGATAGAAGGAAGAGGTGGGCAGGTTTTTTTTTACAGAGGGTCATAAGTTAGTCATGCCCATAAAGTAAGGGACCATGCACCAACCACATGAAGAAAAGTGGGTAATTTACAGGCTGCACAAAACTTTTCTAATGAACTCCTTTCCCCATTTTATTCCAAAAATTCAAGTGGCAGTGGACTTTGCGGTAAACCTTTGGGGCCAAAGTGCTTGCTCTAGAATTTTAGGATATAAAACTGCTGTATATAAACTACAGTATTGTCCTAAATACAGAAGTCAAAGTATACACAATTTTGTTTAGCATTAGGAAATATGAAGCAGTTTTCAAGAGAGAGAGAGAGAATACAGATTGATTATAATGTACTCAAATTGTATGGAAAATTGAATACATGAGAATCTGAAGGAGTCTAAGAAATAGCGTTTATTACTGTGGTCTGCTAGTATAGGAAAATGGTCATTTTGAAGCATCTTGCAGATGCAGATTCTTTTTTTTTAAACAAAATCTGTGTTTGTTTGATGGAAAGAGGTAAGGATCATGCACTGAAAAATATACTATAAAGACAGGGGGAATGGTATGAAACCAAGACGTCCTTCCTTCCTATGATGTCATAATTGCATTTATTTCTTTTAACTAAATGTCGTTTTAGTCGTCGTCGTCCCCTCCCCCCGCCCGCAAGGGAGTGTGTGTGTAGAAATTTAGGGTTTCCTAGATCCAGACTGCAAAACTCTGGAGCACAATTGGCAAGTTAATGCAGAAAAGTATGTTTTTTCTGCCACCTGCTGGTCATCTGAATTTTTGCACCCAAGATCAGAAAGTCCTAGCCTAGGAAAAGCAGTTTAATTTTTAGAGTAAGGGGTCATGCTCTTCTTTTAGTAATGAGGACAGACATTAAAATAGATTAAAAACAAAAAATGGGCCTATCAGCACCTTTAATATATATTTATTATTTATTATTAGAGCATAAGTTTTAATGGATTGGAGCTCACACTATCAGATCAGGTGATGAGGTTTAAGATGAGGATAAAGAAGATATTAACATTTATCTATTAATGTACAATATTTGATGACAGTAATAAGTGGAGGATGCACAACAATCCTTATACTATATAGTAAATGAACATCTATATTATTGGTTTTGTGCCCCTAGCAATCCCCATCCAACATACCAACCACAAAAAGCAGTCTGATCCACAAGGTTCCGTCTCAATTTTGGTCTCCACATTTTTCCGCTTATAAACATTTGGAGTTGCATGAAAAGCTAAAAAAGAATAATCATCTTGCTTGGGTTAGAATAAGAACCTAGAAAAATGTCCCTTTTCTAAAAAAAAAACAACCCAAACCCTCAAATCTCAAAAGGCAATAATTACTATTAGTCAAATAATTTTGTAAGAATTTGTACCCAGGATTAGATTCACCCTATTTTAAATTCAGCAGAGCATTAAACATGCAGATACACAGAAGGGGGGGGGAGACGGATGGGACTGGGAAGGGAGAATTTTCAGAGTAAAAATGAAGACATAGCAAAAACCAAAAAACTAGTATGCCTGCCTAGGAATGCTAATTAATCTATAAAATATTATTATTTCCTGGCAAACCAAAGTTAAGCCTGGCTGTTTCAGGAAGACATTAGCATTTCAATGGCTAACCCACTTGGGTTTCAATTGGAATATCTATGGGGTTTTAATATTGTAACTGAGTATAATTTAAACCATGATAGATGTTATACAGATGTTCTAAGCCATTCTGGATACTTTAGTGAGATAGATAGGAAGTAGGTAAGATGGATTTTTAAAAATGCAATGGGGAAGGTAAATAGAGGTAAACATTCTAGGATAACTTTGAAAAGTGGAATTAACCTTGTTATGCATGCATCTATACAGAAGGCAGGGAGAATCTGCTAACATTTTCCATGAAAATGTTGTACACTGGAACAGAATAAGCAGGAAAGAGGTAGAGATTGTAACAGGAACTTACGATGGAGGAAACAGTCATACTTGAAACAGCGCCTGCAAAAAAGTGTGTGAAAGGAATGCAGAGCCTGCTCACGCTGAACAGATTTGGCATTCGGCCCATCAATATTTGGTGTGCACTGGGGAGGGAGCACATTCATGTCGGATTCTTCTTCTGTCAGCTCCCTGTATCTAAAGAAATGAGGCGGAGAAGACCTTCTGAAGTTGCTCCAAACAATGGAAAGACTACTCTGACAGTCTGTACTTATATATTTAAAATTGTTACTTTAGAGAGAATGACTTTTATCATTTCATAGTTTGGCATTTCATAGGCAGATGTTAGCTAACCTACTGTTCAAGCAATAAAACCACCTCAAATAAAACGGAACACTTTGAGGTAGGAAGCATCTTGGGGTCTGCAAAATGCTAACTGGCATAGCAAAATATGAACAGGAATTCTGTATTATGAAGATCAGATGCAAACCTCTAAATATGACAAGCATGGTTAGAATGCGCGAGAGGATAATGCAAAAGAATCCAAAGCAGACAGCAGGGGGAGACAAAAGCAAGTTCATCACTGCTACTGACATCCCAGATCATTTTCCTGTAATAATTAGGTTGCAAACTATACACAGGGCAATGCTTCTGCTAGTCAAAATGCATAAATTGTTTAGTACAAAGAAAGGGCTCCTGATGTAAAACTTCAGCTGGGCTTTTTATTTGTAATAGAAGCATCACAAATAAAATAAGGCATACTATCTGACATAAATATAAAACACAAGATTAAGGCATGTACAAATTAACAGGTGTTTGGCCAGAAACCAGCAACGTTATTAGAAATATATTAATAATAATAATATTATGTTAGACTATATTAAACATCTCCACCTTGGAAATTAGACTACGATATGCTGACTAGAAAAACAAAATGATACTTGGCTTGAATTAGATAATTCCTACCTTTCTTTCATGTCTTCTGGATAGCCATTCTCAGGAAACATTGATGAAAGAGCTGTAAAGATCATGTCATTTGGAAATTGCTTCTTTGAACTTTTCTTGTTACCTACATTAGACATGCAAGAAAGCCTGCTGATATTTTATGAATTAAAATATTCCTCTCCCTGGAACTCTGCTCTTCTAAGATAGGATCGGCTCAGAAAGAAACTACAACAGATAAACCTCAGACAATAAACTATATTGCAAAAGACAGAAAAAACTATTTTGAAGAAAATGCCAAGAGGTGCTTTTTTCTCTTAGTTTCCTTGTGTACCGTATATACTCGAGTATAGGCCGACCCGAATATAAGCCGAGGCACCTAATTTTACCACAAAAAACTGGAAAAGTTATTGACTCGAGTATAAGCCTAGGGTGGGAAATGCAGCAGCTACCGGTAAATTTCAAAAATAAAAATAGATACCAATAATGTTTTTGAATATTTATTTCAAAGAAAAACAGTAAACTAGCGGTGTATTCAATGAAATACTTCACTCACCTCATGATGCTGATGTCCCGCTGTGATGATGATGTCCCGTGCAGCCGCGGGAGCGATGTCCCGCCTCCTATGACACACGGCACAGTGATTCCTATCATTGGATCACTGTACCAGAGGAGGTGGGACATCGCTATGTGGCTGCTTGCCATAACAAGGAGGAGGTGGGACATCGTTGCAGAGCGGCAGGAGGGGGAGGAAGGTGAATCGTAAGACAGCCCTGCATTACATTAGAACGTGAGGAGGGGGGATGGTGCGGTGCGTGCTGCGCGGCAAACTGACACAGAGGGAGGGGAAACTCACAGGGGCGCTGGGCCATTCACGAGTGTCACCCAGCGGCATGGCCCCGCCCCTTTTTCTCCTCCATTTCGGGCAAATTTTTCACTGACTCGAGTATAAGCCGAGGCGGCTTTTTTCAGCCCAAAAAGTGGGCTGAAAAACTAGGCTTATACTCGAGTATATACAGTATATTGATTTGCAGTCATTCTAATTTCCCCAGCAAAATAAAAGAATATACTGATGAGACTTCTGCAAAATTACAAAGGAATTGTGAATAAAAATTGTACTTTTAGGGGGCTCTTAAAGTTAACCTGTGGTTATTTTGTTACTTTATTTCATTTAATAATTCTAGGGTGAAGTAATGGAAGAACTATGAACTTTGAAGGATCCATTAAAATTTGCTGGAGAAGAACACAACCCAAGAACTGGACCCATAGCCCCCTTCTTGCCAATTCATACTGCCTAGTACAAGATATCAAATGGAAGAAGAAATAGTAGCAAGACTTGCAAAGTCATGGCAGTATGAATGTGGCCCCAATACAAAAGGAAATGGAGGATAAGAAGCAAGAAACATACTTTCCATTGTAAGCCTTTTCCTCTTCCGTGTGACAGGCAGGTCTTCCTTCAAAGCTTCTTGTTTGCCTTCTACAATATTGTGTCCTTCGTCTTCTTCCTCAGAATATTGGTTTAATGCATCTACCAACTCCAGAAAAACAGCATCACTGATCAGAACAGAACCCGGGAGCAACTCTGGAAGGAAGAACTGAAAGCTAGGCATGGGGAAAAAAAATTCAACTTCATAAAGAACAAACTGTGTGCCTACGAAGACAAATCTAACTTGTAAGAACAGAATTATCTCCTCCAATTTCCTCCCTGTACATGATCTCAATCCCAATAGAAGACTGTGTAGGTTTTACCTTCTTCTCCGTGGACTTTGCCTTCGTAGTTATTGATGAGCTCCTCGATGAAGGTTTCGTCCTCTTCTTTTACTTCATCTCCCATGTAAGGGATATTGCACAAAACAGTTTCATCCTCCACCTGCAAACGGGGGCAGACACAGCCTGAGGAAGGCAGGTGGCTGTCCCTTGTCCACTCACCAGAAGAGCCTGCAAATGGCAGATTGCACGCCCACCTTAACGAGAACCCAGAGGGATGTCTGCTGATGTTACTGCACAGTGAAGACTTCTCCTAGACTGACTTTTCTTTATGCTGACTGGAGGAGGAGCGGAGCTGTTGTCCAACATATCTGGGAGGGAACTAGATTAGGGAAGGCTGACGCAGTATGCCCCAGCATCACAAGGTCTTTCTTCATGAGCGCTTACTCGAGGGCAAGGTCATGCCATTCAATCAGTGGTCTTTAGAGAAGGTTCTGGTGGCAGCAGTGACTCACATAATTTTATCTTGCTTATTTGCAACAGAAAAACTCTGGCTTTATTATCCCTGTAAAAGGGGGTTCAGAATGGTTTTTTCTATCTTGCACTTAGGTAGTTTATGCGGGAAGGGAGCTAAGACCATGCAATATGACAGCATGACCCAAACAAACAAGATCAGCTCACCAAGTTAAGGATTTTTTAAAATTTCTATCAAAGAATTGCTAGAGAGAGAGTGCAGCCTGCAAGAAGTGCCTTTTGTCTCCAACTCAGGGAAGTCATTGGTACATACAAAAGTATTGACAGAATCCAATAGATAAGATGCTTTTAATGTGGAGCAAAAGTCCCATGAATTGCTTTGTCCAAATGTTGTGCCCTTTGAGAGTGTCTGAGGGTGACCCAACAGCAAGGTATAAAAATTGTGAGCAATTATTAATCTAATAATCTCATGTACTTGTAAAATGACAGTAAGTTAAAAAAAAAATGGATGCACCATCATTGGAATACATGCTTCTGAAAACTCCCGCTCCCCACCCAACCCCCAGACTTCATTAGTGATAGGAAGTTTCTGAGAAGGGATGGAAAAGCTCCTCATCAGAAATATAAACCCTGATAATGTAAGCATTTCCCTAGCTCTGAACTTCTGGAAGCTGGGATTAGGAAAAAGACTCATTAGAGAATGGCAGATTGTTTATAGGACACGCTCATTTTGCAGAATCAAACTGGAACTTCCTCGATCTCCTGTGCAAGACATGGCTTCTAAATGCCATCTTTCCCCATCTGGAATCCAGATGTTTTAAATACTGGAGACAATGTAGACAAGCAAGAAATTTCACTTTTGTAATCAGATGAGTAACTGTGCTACCTCCACCCCAACAGACAATTCAGATATTACAAACAAGTGTGGAAACCTTAATAAAAAATACCATGTACTTCAGGTTCAAAACGAAAAGCAGATGATGTTCTTGCACTGGGTAGTATTCCACGAAGAAACCCTGCTGTCTTCCAACCAGGCCTTAAAAGATGTTCTGGATTCAAAAGAAAATATTCATATTCAAGCTCAGAATTACGGCAGCAGCTGATTACCTACCATGAAGTTCTGCTGGAGTGGAGACCAGGAATACATGATAGGCACCAGGGCTACAGTGTTTAGAGTCCGCATGAACAAAGTCTGGGTGCTCAAAGTGGGGAAGATGCTCTCAACTGTGCACTGGAGGAGAACAAAAGTGTGCCCCATCAGAAGGAGTAATATACAAGTCACCCCTCTAAAGTCCCTCTGTGCTGAATATATTTTCATCCATTCCTGGTACTAAAGGAGACAGGTATGACCTGCCTCAGTGATCATGCTTTAGTATCAGATGGGAATCTTCTACTATGGTTTTCTCTCTTGCTTCCGCTAGAGGGCATCATGACCCACTACATTCAGAGGGGAAAAGATGGGTTTTTGATAGGAGCTCTGATTTGATATATAGGACCAGCATCATATCAAGTTAACAATCATATTATTTTCTAGGCCCACTGTAATACACTGGGTACTTACCAATGAAAATCAGAATGGTTTATTACCAAAACATCTTAAAGATAATCTCTTCCCACATAAATCTAGCAACATGTTGCAGCCATTTTAGGAGGCCCTAGTCCATGTTCCTCCATAATTTGCAAATACTTCACCTCATCCTGTCTTGTTTCTTTTACCTTCTTGGTCCAGGTGGATATTTCTCATAGGTTTCAAGCAGCAGATTAAGGATATTTTGTATAAACATATATTTTATAAACATGCCCTCCTCCAATTGGACTTATTGGCTAGGGATTTTGTTAAGCATCATATGACTGATAACAAATTAAATGCTGGACTTAGCTTGCTTGTTGGCATACCTTCTAACTTGCAAGCCCTTATCCCTAAACATAGAGTTGAAAGAATCAATTATGATCAGTCAGTTGGCAAACAGGCATTTTCAACATGATCAAAGGCATTAATTTGTATGACTTAGAAAGTTCCAAGTATGCCCACCGGTTACAATTCTGGGGAAAATATGTATCAATTAAACCCATTCCAACCCATGAGCCTATTTCTCTTCTGTTCCCAAAGGACATACATCAATCAACTGTAGGGCTTAGGAAACAGAAGGACTGGAAAAAAAACAAGAATCAGGAAATTAAAAGCACAAAAGGACTGCTACAGAGGATCTTGCAGCAACGGGTAGGAAGTAAAAGTACTAATTTTGCACATGGAATGTCATCCTTTCCTGTTGCTGTTTGCTAGACAATCCTGAATGGTTTTTATTATTCTGAAAAAAAAACTTCTATTCATACTGATGACTTTACATAACTGATATAAACTTTCTCTCTGGGTAAATGCGGAACTTCATAATGACATGAAAAATAGGGATATTATAGTGTGGGAGTGTGAATATGAACTTAAGAAAGGAAATATAGTATATTATATGCTACAACACCTGTTTCAGAAAAGGGTTTCCTCCAACCAGCTTCATAGACTGAATAGGCTGAACTCTAAGCTTCTTCCAGTCATCGTTTAGGATGTTTATCTTCTCCTGAATCTTTGTGAAGTTAGATACAAATAAATTCTACAGGAATAGAGGAAAGAGAAAAAAACAGATCAACCTTTTGCTATTGCGGAAGAGGGATCCCAATTCACATGAACCCAGCAAAAGGAAATCATTTTTAAACTTGCATTACTATCAACTATCTTACATAGGTAGGCAGATTGCAATTATATGGGGTATAATTGCTCGTACAATCAAAATCAATCCTTTTCATATCAAAATACATAATCATGCCAATGAGTCGATCTCCTGCCTCTTTCATGATAGCATCAAATAGGTTGACTTGGTAAGTCAATTTGTACCCATAAATATGAGGAAGTGGATTTTATTTTTTCCCTCATAAGATATATTTTACAGTGGGGTCCTTTGTGGACTCTGAGCTTAGTTGTTTGGAAATTTCATTACCAAGCTAGGTAATAATATAAGTGATAGAAGGGAATGGGGTTTGCTCCCATTTTATATTCTAGTGGCTTGCCCTGTCAGTTTCCTTGGAAGTGGTGTTGGTGGTTCCTTGGTGTTTTACTGTTAGCTTGTTTGTCTGAGTTGATAGTTCCTTGACTGGGGTATTGTTTCTTTTTTGACTGTTGGTCTAAAGTTAGTTATAGTTGGTCTTTGTATTAATCTTTGTTCATCTGGGTGTTGATTGCTGGCGAGAAGGTGTTTTGGTCTTTTTGTTTTCTTTTTGGCTTTTTGATTATCTCTTTTGAATGGTATGCTGAGGTTGTTTCTCTCTATGTGCCTATTGATGGCTGATTTGTCCGAGTGCCAGGCTTCCAGGAATTTTCTAGCATTTTTGGATTTGGCTTGGTCTAGGAATAGATATTCTAGATACTTTACGTTTATGTTCTATTTTTAATCAGAGTCAACCTTTTTCTATCAGAAGCTGCCTATATTTTTAACAGGCATAGCAGTTACATGATCAGGATTTGAACTTTTGTAGCCTCATTATTTTTGTGCTTTGAGGCATATTAAACTTTACCACACTTTCATGACTACTAACCCCACCCCCAATCCCCCAATAATTGGGTCATGTGATCTTGAAGTGTTTTCATGATTTCAAAAAAGTATCTATACATATTCAGACAGTGGCTCACCTCTGTTAGGCCAGAGGAATTTGCCTCGTCTTTGTGCTGGAAACAACACTGCCCACTACTCTGGTGAAACGTAAGGGTTGAGGGGAATTCCAGGTGTCCCCAAATAAAGTTTTTCCCCTCTCCCTCAGAAACAGATGGAAGATGTTGCTGCATATTTCTCCTGTAGAATCCCTCAAAGGAAAAAAAATGAGGTGTATGACAGTGGATACTTCTCAGAAGGCAGGATGGATTTGTAGCAGATCAACAGTAGTGAGAAGACTAGTGGGGGAAGAGAGAGAGATCAAAGAGAAAAAGTTTCCATATGGGCACTAATGGCAGTTGCTAAAGTGGTAGGCAGTGTGCTGTTATACAGTTTGCAGGGAGTTTCCTGAACTCCATGGATATAGACTCTGGATTTGCCGAATAGAGAATAGATTGATATAAATATATGAATGAATGATATAAACATATGAATACATATATATAGACAGATGCAAGAAACATCTGCCTTGCAACTGACTTTCTCTCAGGAAGACAGATGTTTCTTTCAGTCAGACTTTGTCCATCACAATATGCAGCGGTAAAGCCTACTGGGGAAAAAAATCTGCTTAAGGTAAAGCGTATCTTTACCTTAGCTCCCAGGTTTGCCTGAAGTCTTTTAAGCTGCCGAAGACGCATGTATTCTGACTTGACCTTCCTTTTCCAATACAGAATACATTTTGATGTGGGTGGGCCTGGAATCTCTACTTTCCTAAGAGGAAAAAAGCAAACACATTTGAAAAACTTTGAACAGTATTAACTGGAAAATTATAACTTTTTATTAAAAGTTTGTCAAGCCTACTTTCCCATAATAAAATGGAAAAATAACTATGACAGAGTTCCAAGATTCTTGGTCATTGCCTATTATTTTCAGTAATCTTTAGTTTTTAATCACTTCCTCAATAGTGGCAGCTACTTTGAAGCTTTTCTTTACATTATTATTTCATTCAAAAATGTAATCTAACAGTCTTGAGATGCTGTACAGGTAGATGCTATACAGAAGACAACAATTTGTTTAGTGACCAGTCAATGTTACAAAGGCACTGAAAAAAGTGATTTAAGACTTTTTTTCATACTTATGACCATTGCAGCATCCCCTGGTCATGTGATCAAAATTCAGATGCCTGGCAACTAGTTCATATTTATGATGGTTGCAGTGTCCCAGGGTCATGTGATCTCCCCTTTTGCGAACTTCTGACAAGCAAAGTTAATGGGGAAACCAGATACACTTAACAACAGTACTTAACTGCTGTGATTCACTTAACTATAGCAAGAAAAGTCATAAAATGGGGCAAAACTCACTTAACTATTTTGCTTAGTAAAATAATTTTTGAGCTCAGTTGTGGTCATAAGTCAAGGACTACTTGCATTGCCCACAATACCAGACTGAATTGATCTGCTTTTACAACACATTGATATTGATGAGGCCCATGTGTTGTCATTTTATTTAGCATTAACCTCCAAATGATTAGGGACATGTCCTACGGGAGAGACATATCCAGCATCCTTTGCTCCCCTCACTTTATAGCTTTCTTTAAGAAATTATCCAAAGTGTTTGGCTAGGTTTCTTCCAGATAAAAGTCAGGCTTCACTCACTTTTATATAACACAAATATTGACTGACTGACTTATACATTACTTAACCAAAGTATTTCTGTGTTATCAAGAAAACACATAGCACCGCAAAACATATAATAAACTAAATCACTAACTTTACCTCAACCTCCTAGAAAGCCAAGTTACTTTCCTGTCAAGTGTTGTGATTAAGACACAAGTGTTCTTTTTCCTTCCTCATTAAACCAATGAAAGAGAAGCCAAGATGCTGAGTCTCTAGACATGTGAAAGATGCCTCAGTGAGCATGTAGCAAACCCAGAATTTGTTGTGGAGCCACTTACAACTTTTGGCTTAAGAGGCAAAATGAGTATCTTTTATCCTTTCTCATTTAACCAGTCAAACCCCTGAGATATCAAGCAAAGGCCTTTACATTTGGCCATTACAGGTACTTTTCTTTAATCGCTCTGGGAATAGCTGAACAAAATGGGGGAGGACATTTCCACATTTCAGCTTTAAATAGGCAAGGAAAATGCAAGAACTAAGTCCAGCCAGCATGCCCAAGGCTGCTCAAAGCAACCTTTTGCCATGCCCCGCCCGCATCCAAAAGACCTGCCGCTGTCATGCGATACCTAAGCACATCTCTCCCTCTCTCTGCCCTCCCATGTACTGATTTTTAGATATGTCTATATACCCTTTTTTGAGCCCCTCGTCCCACTTCGGAGTGAGGGACTTTGCATGACGTCATAAGTACTAATGCACCCAAAGTGCGCACTCCACAGGCATGATCCTCGTTACCCCCTCCCATTTCCCTTTAAACCCCTTCTTCGACACTCACTCCTTAGACATCGTACACAGGTGACCTACAGAAAACGCAGAACTCCCTTCCTGAACACGCATGCGTCACACACCGCATCGTACTACTCGCCCTCCTCCTCCTCCTTCCCGACGCTGCCCTCTTCCGCAAAGCGACGCCTCCGTTGTCGCAGAGATCCATAGACTTACTAATTGAAGTAAAGTAGCGTCACTTTTGGCGCAGAAAGTTTGTTTTGTTCCTTATCTGGAAAGCTGCGTTTGGAAGTCGACCCTCGTTGTGGCTATGCGGTAAACAGGTCGCCTTCCCAACTCAAACGACGTTGCACCGTTGAGTTTTTCAGCTGTCTCTACGAGTGGTCGCACAGCGCACTCTATATACGTTAAATCCACGTAGCTTTATACTTAAGCTAATTTTAGGGAGGTACGAATGATTACAGGTAAAACATACAGGTGTTCCCCACAGGTAAATCGCTGTTATTTTTGCCCATCACATGTATTGAAATGACTTAACACTTTCTTCAACCCTAGAGTAATAATGCTGAGCGCATTACAGTCCAAACCAAATTAAGACCCTTTTAATGTGAAGTTTATTAAGAAATAGAAGAAATAATGTTTACATGCTGGTGAAGAAAACAGACCAAAACCATGAACTGCATTCATAGTTATTGTAAGTCATTAAGTGTATTACATGAAAAGTTCTTTTTACTGGTCAATCAAATCCACTCTAAGCCTGATAAAGTTTTAAACTGGCAATAGCAATAGCAGTAGACTTATATACCGCTTCATAGGCCTTTCAGGCCTCTCTAAGCGGTTTACAGAGAGTCAGCATATTGCCCCCAACAATCTGGGTCCTCATTTTACCCACCTTGGAAGGATGGAAGGCTGAGTCAACCCTGAGCCGGTGAGATTTGAACCGCTGACCTGCTGATCTAGCAGTAGCCTGCAGTGCTGCATTTAACCACTGCGCCACCTTGGCAAGATTATTAGTTTTTATTAGCTAGTTTATTTAAAGCCTTTTCAAAAGGCAAAACAGCAAATATGGTACAGTCATTCATAGGATTATGTTTTCTTTCACCCATGTTTGTTTGTTGAATAAGTTATAATGCTTGTGGCAGTGCAACAAACTAAGCCAAAACTCAAAAGCTAGGGAGAGTTCTTCAAAAACAGATTTAATATTAAAATCTGCAGAGGGCCTCCCCTATATTGGTGCACCTAACTTTAAACACACTTCACTGGAGACCAGGCACCCACTATTAGTCCAGGTGTAGGTCTGAATTTTTCCCTTCACATTTCAGACTTGATATTCCCGGTTTAATTATGATTTAGGTCTATAGTGCTGGTCTTATCCACATCACATTAACATTGTATGTTTTAATTTTAGTATTGATTGATTCATTATGTGCCATTTATAAATTGTAAATTATAAATGAATGTATACTTTTAGTAATTTATCTAAATAATTAAATATAATTATATTATCTACTTTTCTTATTTCATCTTGGTTACATGAATGGTAACCATGGCATGGTTTTAAATAAATAAATTCACATTATGACTTAACCTAATTTGTAAAATCAGAGAGATCACAGATATTAATGCATTACCCATTACTGCAGAATATTAGAAGTGCACGCTTAGATGAAAGTTGACTAAGGAGTTTTCACCCTGTTGTTAATGTGCACTCCAATCATCCTTAAGTCATCAGAATATTATACCAGCATAAATAAGGATGCTGTGCTGATGACATTATTCTAATGGCCAAATGAAAATGATTTGCAAGTTCTAGTAATAAAAGTCAAGAGTCTAATAATAAAAGACAAAAAATGGAACCAAAGTTAAATCTAAAGAAGCTGAACTAATAACAACAACCAGCCTTAGAGATGACAATTAACATAGTATAATGGTGAATATTTTCACTATCTTACTTGTTTCTTAACTATTATGGTTGATAGTTAATAGTAAAAAACATAATAGTTAAGAAACAAGTAATTAAAATACATGCCACAGACTTAGTTCTTGATACAGCAGCCATCTAGTCTTTAGAAAAGGTATTCAAATGTTCTGATATGTCTATATCAACAAAGATCAAAACTGCAAATTTTATGGAATTTGGAAGCAAATGTTGGGCTTTGGAGAAGCAAAATAGAAGACCTGGAGCCTCTCTGGAGACGTCTCCAATGCTGGGGAGGAATAAAGAGAAGTGGAGGACAACCAGCAGCAAGGTGGATAGACTGGATAGTTACAGCAGCAAAGAGTACACCATGGGAAGACCTACAAATCCCACATTAGGGATAGATTGTCACTGAGAAAATTTGTGTGGTCTACATAGTCAACCATAACTTGATGGCACATAATCAGTCAATCAATTAGATTGTCCCTATTGGTATGTGCTATCTTATATCAATTGCCTCACTTCTAGCTTGTTGATGAATGGTAGTGCCCTGTATTATTGTTTGCAAGTTTGCAAAGCTGTTGGTTGATCTCTCTGTCTTGTCTGTGTTTCCTTCCCTGCTCTGAACATCAATATGGTATCTGCAGGAATATTGATCAATCATAGCAGCATCATAGAGATTGTATGGATTAAAAGGGGAAAAACTATTTAAAAGCAGAAAGGACAACTTAAATTTTGACACCCCATATTCTCTGTTAGACAACAAATTGAAGACAATATCAAGGGGACATAACAGAAGAAGCAGATTACCAGATTATTTCTCATATTCTCCCAATATTGGATTTTTATTTAAAATAATTTTAACTGTTTCATACAAATTATATATATATAATTACACACACAAACACACACACACACACAAACACACATTAAAAAACAAACAGCCCACAAAACTTTTCTGTACTATAATTTCAGTCAATTTTTCAAAAGCATACAAATTCTCAGACATTCCAGAATATGAAACAATTCTGTCCCTTATTTTGTTTATGTTGGAATCTTTTTTGCTTTTATTTTCATTCACAGTAGAAGTAAAACATGCTGCATGTTTAAAGAATGCTCATATTTAAAGAATGTTCTTGTTTTTTGTCAATAATTATTATTTTGCCCATTATGGCAATTATACTATTCTCCATGGCACGAGTTTAATCAGTTCAGAGTTTGACATTCTAGTGCCCTTTTTTGGTGTTGTATCTGTTTTCACAGTATCCTTGAAAAAGGAACACATTTTCCAAAACACCTCAGGTCATATGAAAACACTCTTACAGGCCCTCTCAGAATTGCTCAGCTCTCTTTAGTTACCTTTTCAGGGCAGCACAGACTCTTTCTCTTTGTATTAGAAAAAAGCTACTGTGTTTTAAAATCTTAAAATACAGAAATTTATAATATTTTTATATGCTTGTTACAAGTTACCAATAATAGCTGGTAATTAGATAGAATAATCAAACTTAATAGAATTGCAAGGACTATAGATGACTAATGGAGAGAGAGAGGGATATACTTTTCAGAGTGGAACAGAAAGGGAAGGTATGCTTATACTGTAAAAGAGTATAGCCGTTTTAAGTGGGGGGTTCTCCCGAAAGGGACAAAATAAAATCCACTTAGGTTTTAGTAGTATCCTGTTTCCCTGAAAATAAGACCTCTCTGGACAATAAGCCCAATCGGGCTTTTGAGTGCATGCATTAAAATAAGTCCTCCCTGAAAATATTGAAACACAGCAGCAGCCATGAGGTGACCATGCTCACCGCCTCCTGCACCTCAAAAATAATAACAACTCTTATTTTCGGGGAAACACGGTATGGTTCCCAAAAAATGTAACTGGCTGAAGACTAATTTAGGAAAGATGTTGCACTATTTCAGAACTCCTCCATAACAATGGTAGATCTCACAATGCAGAATCACTAAGAGAGCCACTTAGCACATTCAGTGGGGCAATTTCTCAGTACACAACAGTCAAAGATTTTACTTTAAATTAGGAGATATGGTTTCCAGATATATTACCTATCAACCCCCCCCTTTCCTTCTTAAAATATTAGCACAGATTTACTTTTAATGAGGTAAAGAAGAACCATTTACTAAAGACAAGTTGTATCCAATTACCAATTTATTCTATTAAAAGATAGGTTCAAGATGCAGAAGTGCCATGAAGGCTTGAACACTGGGCCATATCTAACAAAATGAAATTTAAGTGTGAGAAAAATAAGGTTTTGTATTTAGGCAAGAAAAATCAAATGCACAGGTATAGAATAGATGGAACCTGGCTTAGCAGCAATAACTGTGAAAGGGATATAGGAGTTCTAGCAGACAACCACCTAAATATGAGCCAACAATGGGCTGCAGCTGCCAAAAAAAACCAGTGAAGTCCTAGATTGCATTAACAGAGGAATAGAAACAAGATCACATGAAGTGTTATATCACTTTATAATATAAGACCATATTTGAAATACTATATTCAATTTTGGTCACCACAAATTATTAAAAAGATGTTGATATTCCAGAAAAAGTGCAAAGAAGCACAACAAAGATGATTAGGGGGCTGGAGACTAAAATATAAGAACAACAGTTGCAGGAATTGGGTAAATTCAGTCTAGTGAAAAGAAGGACTCGGAGTGACATTATAGCAGTGTTCCAATATTTGAGGGGCTGCCATAAAGAAAAAAGGTCAATTCTCCAAAGCACCAGAAGGCAAGATAAGAAGCAATGTATGGAAACTAATCAAGGAGAGAACCACCTAAGAATTAAGGAAAAATTTCCTGATAGTGAGAACAATTATCCAGTTAATACCTTGCCTCCAGAAGTTGTGGCTGACCATCACTGGAGCTTTTAACAATAAATTAGATAGGTATTTGTCTGAAATGTTATAAGAGCTGCTTGATCTGGGGATTGTAGTAGAAGACTCCAAGTTCCTTTCTGTTATTCTGATTCAATACCAGTAATTGTGAAAGGGATCTAAGAGTTGTAGTGGACAACCATTTAAATATGAATCAGCAGTGTGCCAAAAAAGTCAATGCAGTCCTAGTTTGCATTAACAGAGGGATAGAATCAAGATCAGAACTCCGTGCTCAAACGAGAGACCTTATTTCAGATAATGGTAGTCCATTCTTTTTTAAAAAGCTCCCTATGATGGAGCATCCACAAATTCTGAAGGCAGCCTATTCCACTAGTTTATTGTTCCCACTGTCAGGAAATTTCTCTGTAGATCTAGGTTGCTTTTCTTGATTAGTTTCCATCAATTGTTTCTTGCCTTACCTCTGATGCTTTAGAAAATAGATTGACTCCTTCTTTCTGGTAACCCCTCAAGATATTGGAACACTACTATCATGATGCCCCTAGTTCTTTTTTTCAGTAGACTAGACATGCCCAATTTCTGCAACTTTTCTTCATGTTTTAGTCACCAGCACCTTAATCATTTTTGTTGCTTGTGTCTGCACGCTTGCTAGAGTCTCAACATAATTTTTTTATATTGTAGTGACCAAAAATGGATGCAGTATTCCAAGTGTAGTTCTTAGCGAGGCCTTATAAAACAGTACTAACACTTCATGTGATCTTGATTCTATCTCTCTGTTAATGCAACCTAGGATTGCATTGGTTTTTTTGGCAGCTTCAGCACACTGCTGGCTCATATTTAAGTAGTTATCTACTAGGACTCTTAAGACCCATTTCATAGTCACTGCTATTGAGGCAGGTTTCATCTAATCGGTACCTGTACATTTTATTTTTCTTGCCTAAATGATAAATCTTACTTTTCACTTTAATGAGTTTCATTTTGTTAGACAGGACCCAATGTTAAAGTCTGTCGAGATCCATCTGGATCTTGAGTCTATCTTCTGGGATGTTTGGCTATTCTTGCCAGTTTGGTATCATCTGCAAATCTGATGAATTCCCCTTCTATTTCCTTGTTTAAATCATTTATGAAGATGTGGAAGAATACTGGGCCTAAAACAGGACCTTCTGGTACCCTACTGCTTACTTCCTCCATGTAGATGTAGTTCCATCAAGGACTACATATTGAATGTGGTTTGTCAGACAATTACAAATCTATCTAGTAGTGATGCTGTCTATCACACATTACATGAAGTGATAAAACTACTTTATAATGGCTTGGTAAGACCAAACTTGGAATACTGTGTTCAGTTTTCCATATAAAAAGATGTTGAGACTTTAGAAAGAGTATAGGAAAAGCAACTGAGCAACAAAGATGATTAGGGGTTGGAGGTTAAAACATATGATGAACAGTTTCAAGAACTGTAACTAATTAGTTAAACTTCAGGCTTGCCTCCAAAATCTCAGACCCAGCAAATTCCAGTTGAAAAACTGTTTTGAAACGGTTTTGAATATAGAAACTACAATTTTATTTGATTTAGAATTCTTCATTTTTAAATTTGTCTAGAAAGCAGTTAAGGAAATTTGAATGGTTGGATATCTATAGTTTTAATGGAAATGCAAAGAATCATATAGTCAATCCTTCTTATGCTTATTAGTAGGATTGGTCTTATTCTAGTGACATGGAAGATATGTCTTTCTCATGATTGATTACATATCTGAGAATTAAGTTACTGAATCATTTTCAGAAAGTTTTTGCTTTTAGAGATAGAGAACAAAGCCTCAGCATTTTAAATAGCCAATAAAAGTAGTTTCCAAGTAGACTACTGTAGATATTCCTGTGGAATAAAAAGCAAATAAATGATCAATTTAAGCCAGTTCTGATTTAGTCAATACAATACAACCCAACCTATGGTTTGGATTACATGTGGATTGCAATATTTTTTTTTTCACTGTTGGGAAATCATAAGAAATTAAATGGCATAATTGTCCATATAATTCACTCTTCTATGTATTCCATTCTCCTATTCCTCATATGCTGAGAACAGAATTGGGATGTGTGCACAAAGGAAGAGGAGAAGAGGGCAACCACACAAGTAGAAGTATGAATTTTTAAAATTAAATATAGGCCCAAATGCCATCTTGAATTCCTGGAGGTACACTTCAAGCTATATGTACTTGGGCTTATAAAGGTGTACTGTCCACAAAGCCCATGAATGATCTCTACAGCTCTGTTTAGAACTGACACTAAAGTGTTTGGTTCACCCTGGAATATGTAAAAAAACCACCAAAAACAAAACAACCTCTGTGTGACAACTCAGTCCCAGCTCAAAAGGAATGCTGGAGCTTTGGGATTCTATAATGCTGCCTGAGCTGGATTGAACTGCCTTGTTTTTGAAACTATCGTGAAGCCCATCTTTTCTTTAAAGTGCAGCAGATTTGTGAACTTGTTGACAGACTGCCAGCTGGTTGACAAAAACTCCCATCTCATTTTGCCTCTTACTTTCTTCTGATTTTATCAGTTAGTTCGATGACTTTTCAGCTTTCCTGGAATTCTTCAGTATTTAATCAGATAATAAACACATAATAAAACATAGATGGGAAAGGGGATAAATATGTTCAAGTAACATACTTTGTTTTCTTTGTGAATGGCATGGCAGGGACTGGAACTTTTTATATTATTTCATTGTATCCTGCCTTTATTATTTTTTATATTTGTTTTATAAGGAACTATTTTTTCAAATAAAATCAGGCTAGGAAAAAGGAGACTGAATTTAAGTCCCACCTTAGCCAAGAAAACCAG
Organism: Thamnophis sirtalis; assembly: GCF_051295495.1. Classification (NCBI taxonomy): domain Eukaryota; kingdom Metazoa; phylum Chordata; class Lepidosauria; order Squamata; family Natricidae; genus Thamnophis; species Thamnophis sirtalis. Next base: position 86,495,340 of record NW_028261384.1, on the reverse strand, counting down.
CTGGTTGACTTTGGGCCAGTCATTCTCTCCCAGTCCAACCTACCTCATAGGATTGTTTTGTGACTAAGGCAGGACTTGAACTCACAGTTGCCTGCTTTCTAGCCTGGTGCTTTAACCATAGACCAAATTTGTTCAAAATCATGATTTTTCATGATTTTTGTTCTTTGTTTTGATGTTGGCAAGTTTGGAAGTGATCATTGGTTGTTTTTCAATTGCTTTTTAGGTATGGGAACTGGAAATGGTCCCAGTAAAGAATTTGTAAATTTCTGAATATCTATACTTTATTCCAGTCAGTACACATAAGGAATTAGGAATAAGACATTTCTTTGGCAAACTATATCTGCAGTGTTTGTTATTCATTTCATTCAGAGGAATAGCAAATATATGACAACTGTTACACATGTAAAAATCTGATTTCATTAGATCTGAATTGAAGAACATGAAATTCTCCCCATTCATTGCAGCATTGCCAAATGTACAAACATAATATAAGGGCAATAGGGGCATTAGATCTTCATAGGATAAGGATGACAAAAATGCTGATTTAATTTTTATTTTATTTTGCTGGGCAGTGATGAGAAAGTCCTGTATTCCCCAAATTTGTCTCCTGAATTCCATGCTGGTTTTGTTTTTCTGAAGAGGTGAGTATTCCCTCCTTCCCCTGTGGTGAAATCATTTCGACCAACATTTACAAATTGTTCTATCCCTGATGATTAAGATGAGATGAAATATCTTGCAAAATCCTGGCAGGGAGGTGAAGTAGAGGGTGTATAGCACAAAGGGAAGGAAGAGGAAATTCTTGGCTTCATTGTCTGAAAAGCCATTTAATCTGTGTCAGGAAAAGCCTAAGTAATCCAACAACTGCTTGGGTAATTGTGGTGATGAATATATGGGTGTGGATTTACATGTATGCTTTTAATTGAAAGTATATTGAAATCATAGAAAATCTGCAGATACCTAAGAATGGTACGTATGTGTGTAAATGTGTATGTGTATGTCTGTGATATTTTTGACAGGTTGTCTGTTACTAAAATTATTGTCACTATCAACATAAGAAAGATACGTCTGTTCAGGAAAAAAAACATTACTGTGACCATTATATTTGGGTTTTTTAAAAAGCCACTTTATTCCCTTTGCCTTGGAACTACACACTTACTTCAAATTATATAATTATAAATACTCAAAATCATTAGCTTTGGTTCCAGCACAAGAAGCACAACAAACAATCCTCACAGAACGAACAATTTCTTTCCCAACATTGGTCGATTATTATTTTCTTCATTAAGTCTTTCTCTCATGTGATATATGAAGTCATTCTTCAACATTTTTCTCATCTTCTGTAGCCAGAGGTGGTATTCACCTGGTTCTTAGTGATTCAGGCGAACCGGTAGTGGCAACTGCTGGAGGCTCTGCCCCCCCCCTCACATAATGCGCAGCCTTCTGCGCATGTTCACATTTGCGAACCGGTAGCAAAGGTGAGTGAATCCCACTACTGGTCCATACAATTACTTTATTTCCCCATTTTTAAATTCAGTTTCATTTCAAAGTAGCTTTGTCAACCTTGATTACTGTAGACACCAGATAGAGGCCTTTAGTTACCAAAGAAATCAGGGCTTCAAAGTTCTGGGTCACAGGCGGATTAGGGAGAAGAACAAAAAGGATTTTTTCTTTTAAGTAGAATTAGTTTCAAAGAAATGAAAACAAAGTGGAGCAAATGAACCTTCCTCCTTTTTCTAGCCGTTGTGCAGACATAAACAAGATATGAACAATTAAAATATTGCCTTAGTGGAGACCAGGCTGAAGTTCTCCCACTAGATTTTTGTTTTCTTACTGCCAAATTGTTTCTTCTCTCACATGTTCCAGTATGCACAGAGAGCAACGGCCTGAAAATCAAAGCTTTAAAGAAGAGCTCCATGATGATAACTGATTATTAAGACTATTATTCAAAGAATGTTTTTTTTTAGAGAGCAAAGTATTTAGGAGGTCTAAGTAAAAGAGTAAGTGTAGTGCCTTAGCCTAAGGAAGTTCTGCAGCTGTTAGTGTGAAATAAGGATATTTATTGCCATGGAAAATAAGAATTAGCTGTTTAGAGATCCTTTCTATACTGCAAATTACCAAAAGTCACCTTGCTTTGAGAATCAAAAAAGTATTCTAAAGAAGTTAAACTAAAATGTGATTTTATAGCAACTTGTTCTTCACCTTTTAAGGTTATATAGAATTTGTTTCTTTGATCATAGAGTTTAAAAAAAAACAATAGCAACAATTGTTTTATATCTTTCCCACCTTTCACCAAATCATTTTACTTCCTTTATTGGATAGAGAAAAAAAAAGAGGAAAAAAAAATCCAAATTAGGAAACGGTTTGATAATTACAGTGAAGCCAGTAGATTGCTTGAAAATTTCCACAGATTATTGTAATTACATTTTAATTCTGAAAATAAAACATAAAATAAAAATGATAAGCACATCAGGGTATGCAACAGGCTCAAACAATGAAAGGCAAGCTGATGGCTCTGTAATACTTGTGCAAAGACTTTTTCTGCTTTATTTTCAGGGTGTTATAGGGCAGAGCTATAATGACCTTCATAATATAGGTAAGCAAAATATGTGCTTGTTTCTAGAAACAAGAAAAATAATCTTTTACAGCAGACAAATAATAATCCCGTTCTTCTCACTCTTGCTTTACATTTTTGCAAATTCTAATGTAATATCCCCTACACTTAGAAGCAATGTAAGAGTTATTTTGCTTGGTCACTATGATGTAAGTAAAGTGCAAGTTTGTCATCTAGAGCAGGATTCTAGGCTTTGTGAACAAGGGAAAACACAGGTATGAATATTTACAGAAAAATATTAAGACAAACCACAGAGAAAAACCTTCATAGTTTGGAAACCAAGGAGTCTTCAACAGAAGATAAACAAATCTGTTTATCTGTTTAACTGGTGATAATAACCACATAGGCCAGTTTGCAGAACTTGAAATGAATTGACATGAGTGCAAGATATGCCAGTCAAAATGTAAGAAGACTTAGAACGTAATGACATGAACAGAAGCAATAAGTAGTTTAGTCAAAATGATGAATGATTGTTTTACACAAAGCTTAGGCTTATTGCATTCTACTGTACTGTCAAGCCTCACTCATATTCTAGAAAATTTAGGAAATTGGGTAGACTGTCTTCTGTTTTAAAAACTGCAAGGATCATCTTTTGCATGCCGTAACCATCATTTGCTGGTTGTGGATTTGACCCTTCGCCAATAAATGCTCATTTTCCTCATTTGTAAATTATGATTTATGTAAGGATTTAATTCCTCTCTTGCTTGGGCATAAAACAGATTGGGATTCCTGACAATTTTGATAAGCTAACTAATTCTGCATATGAATTGTTTCAATTCCTGTGGAGCAATCAGCCACAGTAGTTCTTCATGGACACAAATTCCCACTGTATGAAGTTTCTACTTTTAAGACCCTCCTCAAAGCAGCAACATTCCATTTCCCTAACAGTGGCTGATTTTCTTCCTTCATATTGCAAAAAGGTAACAATAATATAGTGATAGATGTGGGGGCAGCATACCAACAGCCTCTTCATTTTTGTATTTCTCTGACTGACCATGCCAGAAGCCACAGCCAGCACCAGAAGATATGCTTAGGTCAGTTGCTAGACAGCATGACGATAATTATATCAGCAAGCAGACACTTGTGGAAGTGAAAATTTGAAGGCAATCTATGCTTATCCTGCTAGCTTGAAAAACAGGTAGTCCTGGTTTAGTGATTGATTTCTGTAATGACTATCCACAGTTATAATGTCCAAGAAAATGTAATTTTATGACCAATACACATTTACAGGTCTGTAAAGCCAAGGAAAACGGAAGTGGGATCTTAAGCCCAGATATGGTTACCTACTGCTTCGCTAAACAACCAAGATGCCAGTCCTAATTGTGGTTATTAACTGACCACTATCTATTCTATATTGAGAACAAGAAAGGAAAATCGCTGTGCCCATCACCGAACTTCCACAAGTTCTTTAGCAACAATAATTCTCTTACTTGCATTCCAGGAGAACAGGAAAGGGGAAGAAAAGGAACCAGCTACTTGGTACATTGCACACCCACTCTTGATGCTGAACAAATTGAAATTGCTTTGCTATCTTTCACTGGTTCCTGGGGAGGAAGGATAAGGCAAGAGCTGTCTGTAATGATGAGCAGTAGCTTCTTTATAAAGGGGGGGGGGCGGGGGACAAAAAAGTAAATGTTGTAGAAATATTTGCTGCAAAATAAATTTTTAGCTGCTTAAAAACTGGATGTGAATCCTGAAACAGAAGTGCTTTAATTAGTTATCATCATCATAAACAACAGCAACAATAAATTTTTTTTGTTTTTCAATTCAAGTTATCAAGTTTTAGGTGAATCCAATCAATTATTACAAATGAGTATTGTATTACAGGCACTGCTGAGGTGTTGATTGTCTTTGATATTTCTTTTACTCAGCTTAGATCTCAAGATTTTCCAGACTCACTTTATGTATTTTGTTGAAGTAGCTTCCTTGACTTGATTGTTGTTGTTGTTAATCAGCACACAGTCAGCCTGATGTTCAGACTGGGTTTGGCATTTTTGTCTATGTATTGAGTCCTTACCAAAGCAGATGTGGATGTTTGATGGTGTTACAGATATCATTGCAGAATGGAATTTCTTCCCAGTAAAGCCAGCTTTTCTAATTGACTGATGGTGAATTCGTCAATGCCAATGGTGTTCACATGGGAACAGTGTTTGGGAAGTTTTTAATCTTAAGCTGAATTCACAATATCCCAAGAAATAAAACTGGAGACAGTGGATCTCTAGATCTGCAGTATCATTATTATAAGTCCCTCTGTGAATCCTAAACTCAACTTCCTCTTCTCCTGTCTGTACCTGGGTTAAGAAGGTTAGTGTAATATCCTGTTCTCATCCCACCTGAATCTAATATTGGATAATAAGAAACCTTATACTGGAGTTCATATCTTTAATTACTGGCTTCTGATGTAATTGTATTGTAAAATGATTTGTTTAATGAACATTTCATTCATATGTTCTCTTCTCCATTTAGCATCCCTTATGCTAAATTGGATACGTTGATGTGTGATACTAACTACCCATAGCACTTTTTCAGACCCTATATCTAATTCTGTTGCTGGAGAAAGATCTGGGAAGACTCCGACCAGACATGACTTAGAGTTGCTATTAAGGCCTACCTCGTGGTGGTAAGAGTGGCAAAAGAACAGTATTTTAATTCTCTGTACTGATGTAGTGTATATTGGAGGTGGTGACTCTTTGAGAGCTGTATGCAACCAATTTTCTTTTTAATGTATGCGATTAATGTCCATTCAGAATGATAATAAAGTTATTTTAAGTCTTCTAAGTATTTCTCTGCTCTTATTGTGTTCTCAGAGTGCTGCCCAGAGGCTCTGATTCACAGCCAGTTGGCCACAATAGTGCAGGTCTCCTACTTGAACTAGGGATTTGAGTAGAAGACTTTCAAGGTCCCTTCCAACTCTGTTAGAATGGTATCTCAGTACTCATTGTTAATTGGTTCCAGGAGACACAATGAGTATAAAAAACGATTAGTACCTAACAATTTTTTCTCATTAGGAATAATGTACTAAGTTATAAGGTAGCTGACACTGACAAGTTCTAGCTTGTGCATTGAATATCAAACAAATGATGAGTACCAGGACAAAAAAACCTGGATCAAAATGTGTTGAGTACCAAGTTTTATAAGTTTCAGAGCAGTGGAGTACCAAAGTACCGTTGTGTTCTGATTTTTGGTATCGTTTCTGAACATGCCTTCCATTTGCTCATTTTAATAATTCTAGATTTGGACACAGGGATATTGCATCATAGCATTATGATGTAGATGAAGTGGATGCAAATCCTATTTTTGTCAACTGACAAAGAAACATTCTTTCTACAACATGTGGCTTCTTGCAACAAAATATGTAGTGTTGTCTGGAGACTTAGATGTGTTTTACATGATATTACATAGGTTTCATAAAATGATATTTTTTGTTTTTCAGTTCCAGATACAACAGGGAAAAAACAGTTGCTTCCATGATGTAATTTAAGACATCTTGCCTGCTGGATCAGGCACGAACAGCATTCTGTGCTATATAACATCTAATCACATCTATTCTGAAGCTCACAAATAGAAGCGTTATATAGGCCTTTTCTATACTTAACAAGTCTACAACAACCTTTGATTTCAGATGCAGTATATAGCCATCAGACTATTTGCTGTAGTACTGATACATTATGAATGTATCTTATGCCTTTTACAATAGTTTAAACTGGTAGACACCATACATCTTAGGTGGACATTATTAGGCTACCAGATGGTATTCAGACACTGTTAGAGTTGTCTGATGTACAATGCACCATCATATTCTATATAAATTGATTCTACAGCATATTTCTCTTTCTGGTATCCAATTTAATTGTAGTGTCAATTTTGTATTGAGGATACAAAAATGGTTCAAGGACAATTTGAATGTCATGTGTAAAAGTACTCAAATAAAACACATTGGTCTAGCTATAATTCATGTTGTGCTTGGCTAATTATCAGAAGAATTTTGTAAATTTAAAATATGAGACTTCTTAAAGCAAGTTTTACCTGATAAGACTGAGTGGTTTTGGATGTTGCCCCCGAAGGACTGCTTGGACAGTCCATCCTTAACCCTGGGGGGGTGAAAATTTACGCCCCTCAGAGAGGGCTCGCAATTTGGGAGTCGTCCTGGATTCGCAGCTGAAATTGGAACATCATCTGACGGCTGTGACCAGGGGGGCCTTTGCCCAAGTTCGTCTGGTGCACCAATTGCGGCCCTATTTGGACCGGGATGCACTTCTAACGGTCACTCATGCCCTTGTCACCTCGAGGCTGGATTATTGTAACGTGCTCTACATAGGGCTACCCTTGAAAAGCGTTCGGAGACTGCAGTTAGTTCAGAATGCGGCCGCGTGCGCGATATTGGGTGTGCTGAGGTACACTCACGTTACACCTATCCTCCGTGAGCTGCACTGGCTACCAATTGGTCTCCAGACTCAATTCAAGGTGTTGGTTATTACCTTTAAAGCCCTACATGGTTTAGGGCCAGGATACCTTCGAGACCGCCTGCTGACACATACCTCCCAGTGGCCAGTAAGATCCCACAGATTGGGCCTCCTTCAGATGCCGTCGGCCAAACAATGTCGGCTGGCGGGCCCTTGGAGGAGAGCCTTCTCTGGGGCTGCTCCGACTCTTTGGAACCAGTTCCCCCCGGAAATCCGGACCATAGCCACTCTCATGGCCTTCAGGAAAGCTGTAAAAACTTGGCTGTTCCGGCAGGCCTGGGGCTGTTGACCTCACTGTTGAGGTCCGGCCCCGACTAGAATGAATGTATGAGGAGTGTCTGTTGTTTTTAAATTGTTTTGTCATTATGTGGTTTTTTTTAAATATATATTTCTTGTAAGCTGCCCAGAGTCCTTTGGGATTGGGCGGCATATAAAAACTCCAAACAAACAAACAATAAATAAAATAATAAATAAATAAATAAATAAATGCATTTTAAGAAATATAATCCTCTGCCGCCTCTCCCTCCACTGGAAGAGGGAGATCAAGCCATAGCCTGTGATGAAATCTACTATGGTCAGATAGTCCTGATTTGCTGGCCCAACTTTCATGCAACCAAGACAACTTCAGCTCAGAGTAATCACTGCCTCTGGAAAATGGTTGATAGATATTTGAAGTCTGGTTCCCAGTATCTTAGACCAGTAACGCTCATGGTATGTGTTGTTTCTTATCCACTTTCTAAAATCACTTTGGTTCTTTTTTTCAGATGGAAAAGAACTCAGACAATATTTTAAAATAGTATATAAGTAAAGATATAAACAGATAAAGGATGCTTTAGTTCTCATTAATAAACATTGAGAATGACATCGGAGAAAAGTTTCTTTTATGAAAAATAAAAGTTCCTGCCAAATTCAGACAGTTGATTTATGATAGTTAAATACGAATTCAGTTAAACAACAGTTTAACTCAGCATGTTGGCTTGCTGAAATAGTTTGTTCCCTTGACATGTAACACAATCACTTTAATAATAATGGTCATGTTACAAATGGCTTCCATGAACAGGGAAAAGAGAGGTTCTTCTCCTTTCATCATAGTTCCATGCCTGTAACCTATCTGCTGGACTCTGTATACGGGCTTAGTTCTCTTTCAAAATAAATGTGTAGCACTTTGGTGTTTACAACGTATCATTCAGGCAAGTTTCATACCACACTCTTACCTGTATCTCTCCAGACTCCACCAGGTGAGGAAGGAAAAACAACGACAGGGGAATGCTCCACTTTTCTTAACTAGTTCCACATTAAAATAATAAGGCTACTTGGCCTCATTACTGTGACAAAATAGGGCCCACATCCAGATTAACACATTTTATGTCGTCATAATTGTGCTGGCTCAAAGCCTGGAAGATAGTCTGGTAACTGTGCCCTTTGAAGTTTGTGCCATATCTCCACATTGACCTGCTGCAGAGATAATAGCTCCTCCCCTCAATGACTATTAAGATTCTTCGTTCAGTCTGTTGAACACAAGCCCAACTATAACTGTCCTAGCTAATTCATTATAGTTTGTACCAGGTTGTGGGTGATGCAAACTGTACAAACTAAATAATGTAAATAATAGATACGGCTGATTTTCTCATTAGAAAGAATGGAGCAGTTCGTTTGAATCTGGAGAAATGAAATAGAGGATAACATTTTGGGGCTTCTAGTCAAATTGATGAAAGGAAATAATTGGTTTCAAGAATGAAGGACTCTTAAACAATTAAGGCAGCATTATACTAAAATGGTGATGGCAAATGCTATGGCATGTAATTGTTTAATTGATTATATTACACATCATTAAGTCAATTATCACTTTTAGGCCCACATAGATGGATCCTCCAGGATGACCTGTCCTCAACCTTCAAGTCTTCAACAGTGTTCCTACTGCTTCCACCTTTCCACCTGGTTGTCTTTTTCCTTCCACCTTTCCCAGCACCACAGATTTCTCAAGAGAGCTAAATCTCTCTGCATAATGTGTGAAAAACTGTGTGAAAATCCTGATATGAAAGAAGTTGCTTGAAAACCACTGGACAGATCCCATCACTAGTCCACTTTCTTATACAAATGAAACTCTAAAGAGGTGTGGGTCTGGGTGGCTGGCTGGCATTCAGCAACCAAATTGGCTGGGACAATAGTTTCATTTCCTGCCTTCCTGTAGTAACATCCTTTGGAAATAAACACAGTTATCTGGCAGGAAGTTTTTACTTCCTTGCTCATTCTGATATCCAGTATAATTTACCCTCACCCATCCATCCCCAGGTTGGTGATTCTTTAGCCTGCATAATGGGCCTGTTTCCAAGACACACCGTAATTGGATCATAAGGAGTAGTAGCCAAGGGAATTAAGAATGCTATACATATTCGAAAACTAAGTTAGTTAATGTAAACAATTAACCAAGGGATTAGTTTTAGGTCCAAACAGATTTGCTCTGTTTTGGAGCTAAAGCAACCTTGATTTACTTGGAAGAATTTCTCTAAGCATCCTGTTTCTGTCATCACTCTTTTCATTCCTAAATGACAAGATGGGGTGGGCCAGGCTGAAAAAGAGCAGAATGGTAGGTAGTGTATAACTCCTTGAATTGGTTGGTGGTACCACCATTTAAAAAATCATTGCTTTCTTCTCCAGATGTCAGGGATTCGGGAAATAGAGATATTATAGTCACTACCCTCCTTTCTGCAGAATTGAAAAAAAAAGATTTATAATGATTTATAGAGAAATTTGAGATCATATGCTGTTAATGTACAAAAATTGATTGGGTGAGAAGATAGCAGGGTCATATGTGTTGTGTGAACATAACTATACTGTTGTGTATTGGCTAAAAGATACAATTGTCAGTCATTCTTCCCCTAAATATATATGGAGATTCTCATCATCCAGTCATTGTTGTCCAAAAGGTACTTTTTCAAGAGGCAACTGGACCTTCTGCTTTTTCTTTGAAGTAGTTTTGCTTCTTATCCAAGAAGATTCTTCAGCTTGGAAGCTTCTTGAACGAGAAACGAAATGTCTTCAAAGAAAAACCATAAAGTCCAGTTGCCTCTTGAAAAAGCACCTTTGGGATATTCTTCTCCTACTTGAGTAATATCAAAATGTATACAGTCTTTTTCTTCTTCCTGACATTTTGGTTATTTTTGGCTGTGACTACTAGCCTACCTTGCAAGAAGGATTAGAGGACAGGGGAAAACAGCCCTTCACTTTGGCAAGGGAACATCCCTTGTGGGATTAACTAATTAATTTCAAGGTGGGTGGATTCTTATGATATGATTAGTATACAGAAGTGAAGATTTCCTTTAATTAAACAACATCTCTCTTCAGTAATTGTTTCCTTTGCAAACTCACTTTTTTATTGTTCAATTTAAATGATGTATGAATCCAAAGAAATTGTATTGGTGTTCTCTTTCAGATCTAGATGAAAATATGATATGGTCTGGATTTAGAAGATAAGCTGAGGTGGACTGGAAGTCTACCTGGCTTTTCCTAGTCTAGCCCAGCTGGAGGCTAGACAGGGAAGTTCCCCAAAACATCCATGGAGTAGGCAAAGTACTTCTGAGCTGTTACTAAGAAAGCTGGATAGAGTCATAGGGAGTTATACTCAATGAAGAGAAGGCTTCGCCTTTTGAATATTAATTTCATTTAAAAATATATCAATTGAATGTATGAGAAAGCTTCACAATACACATCAAGGAGGTTGGGTCTAGAATATTTGCTCAAAATAAATCCAAAATTCTTCCCCAATAAAAATTATGTGATACCAGTAAGAAGCTAAGAAGGAGAAAAAGCAGAAAGCTGATGTTCCTAGAAGAAAGGACTTGAAAAACAATATTGTATGTTGGGAGTAAAAGTCCATATTATGCTACTTTCTGGTTTAATGTTTGTAAAAATAAAAGAAATAATCACAATATTTATGTTTACTAATCTAGGTTCTGCATGTTTCCCATCGTCTTTTTTCATTTATGGTTTCAAGATAACATGGTTTGCAACAAAAAGAAAATACAAACACCCTGAACAAACCAAATGTTTAAGGGTGGCCTTTCCCAGCCTGGTGCTCTCAAGATGTGCTGACAACAGCTCCCATGCTGGCTGGGGCTGCTGTGAGTTTTTCCAACACATATGGAGGGCATTAAGTTTGTGACGAGGAATAAATGTTTGGAGTGCTTATTTTCACATTGCCAATGTGCCTTGCTCACCCTAACTTGTAAAGCAAGTGTTTCTCATCAGGACAAAGCACCAGTCTGCATTTCATTACTGTGTTTTCTCTCTCCAGGACTATTAATCTTTGAAATGACTAAATGTTTCATTGCAACAATAACCTCCATTTTTCTTTGATATTTAGCACAGTTTCTCCTCCTGGACACATTTTTTTTCCTAGTGCTTTCCTGTCCATTGAATTATTATTTTTTTAATCAGAAGGCACTCTGGTAGAGAATGGAGGTATTCTATTGAAATCATGGCTGTTTACTATTACTTCTTGCATATCTAGCTAGTTTTTAAGTGCCACTTAAAATCTCCTGCTGGATCAGACCAAAGTCCTATTGCCTCAGTAGCCAGTAAGATGCGTATGAAAAACCCAGAGGTTGGTCATAACTCCAAAATCTTCAGCCCATTTGTGTTCCCAAACAATTTGATCCCAACATCGTATGACCCTGACATTGGAATTGATACAGAGCCATCAAGTTTAATATCTATTGGTAAGCTTATGTTTCATAAATCTAATTCCTGTTCAAACTCAAAGCGTATTTAAAAATATTTCATTTAAAAAGCTTTGTTCCATAATATAAATTGTATTTTAATCACATTTTAATTGTACCTTAATTTGTTTTAGAGTCTGATGACTGCTTTACTGTTGCCTGGTTTGTACGGCATCTTTATTTTGTATTTCATTTTATTTGATTGCATAGTTTAACTCAAATTGTATTGTGAAACTCATTTCATAGAGCTATTGAGTGGTTAAAAATTACAATAATGTTTTAATTACACTAGTTGTATTTTTAAAAATTCATTAAAACAATGTATTGTTCTATTAGCTTTATTCTTTTGTTGCATCTTCTCTTATTTTTATGCAGCCGCACTTTAAGTAAATAGTAACTACTTAAGTAGTTCAGCTTTTATACCTGAGCTTTCTATTTTCCAGTACAATGAGGCAGATACTGTTTTCACAGTCATTTTTACGGGGACATGAAAAAAGCTTCTGTGAAGATTGCATTGCTTTTGGCAATCAGGTGTCTCCAGGGCAACAGTGTTGTCAGTGACAAATCCTTTTGAATCCCTCAGCTAATCCTTTGTAGGTGCTTCTGACATGAATACAGATGGTCATTTTTACCATCATATTTATTTTTGTAGTAAATAGCTAATTGGTTTGATTGTCACCCAACCAATACTTATATATTAATTTTAAACTGAAGATTGTTGTTCAAGATTGTAATAATGAAATTTGCAGTATTTTTTTTTTAAATTGAAATTTGAATTTCTAATCAGGAGTTAGAAAAGAAGGACTAGATAGGTGAAACCCCCATCTTTGCTGTTGGAAACCCTTATGTTTTCTTGCACCACTACCTGTAATCAGGATGTAGGGGAAAGGAAATAAACTCCAGAAATTAACCCCATATAAACTCCAGAAATTATCTTTTTGAGACCTGTTACATTCTTACTTTAAGAGGAACAGATTTCCTTTTATTTTTTAAAATCTATTTTATTATATCAAAACAAATATACAGAATAACATTAGGAAGATAACACAAGCTGAAGACTAAAACATATGAAGAATGGTTGCAGGAACTGGGTATGTCTAGTTTAATGAAAAGAAAGACTAGGGGAGACGTGATAGCAGTGTTCCAAAATCTCAGGGGTTGCCACAAAGAAGAGGGAGTCAAGCTATTCTCCAAAGAAAGAACCTGAGGGTAGAACAAGAAGCAATGGGTGGAAACTAATCAAGGAGAGAAGCAACTTAGAACTGAGGAGAAATTTCCTGACAGTTAGAACAATCAATCAGTGGAACAGCTTGCCTCCAGAAGCTGTGAATGCTCCAACACTGGAAGTCTTTAAGAAGAAGCCATTTGTCTGAAATGGTACAGGGTTTCCTGCCTAGGCAGGGAGTTGGACTAGAAGACCTCTATGGTCCCTGCCAACTCTGCTATTGTATTGTATGGTATTGTACAAGCAAAAGCTAATTCATATGATGATAAACACAAATTACTACAATCCTGGTTCATGTGATCTTATTCCCCAAATCATGTTAAATAGTAAGCAAATAACTAGGAGTACATGCACTACATATGCATCACATAACTACCATATCCTGTTGATTTAATCCCAAATGTGGCAATAATAGGATAAATCCACTGAATTGCATCTTTGATAATAAGGTGATTGCTATCTATTAAACATTCTCTGAAATGTCCAAATTACATGACACATTTTTCTTATGTTAACTTCATTTCAAAATTGCTACTTTAATGTTATTTAAAACACTCCATTCTTGGTTTAGAAGGACAATATTTGTTTACAATAGTGGTTGAATAAATAACTATTATGAATTTTATTAACATTGTCCCAGTGCCTGAAAAAAAGGGTAACTGACTTGGGAGCCATTGTTAATTCTTCCCAATTACTCTGAAATGTCTGAAACAGCAACAGTGTCTGGAAAAATTACTTTAATTTTTATATATTAATTTGCATTTAAGATATGAATTAAATATAATTGCATCTTTTCTCTGTTACAATGCAAATAGTCTTTGACTTAGGAACATTTGCTTAACAATTGTTCCAAGTTACAATGGCACTAAAGAAAGTGACTTATGGCTGGCCCTTGCACTTATAACCATTGCATTGTCCCTGTGATCACATGATAAAAAATTGGGTGCTTGGCAACAGGTGTGTATTTACAATGGTTGCAACACCTGGGGTAATGAGATTACCATTTGCAACCTTCCCAACTGACTTCTGACAAGTCAATGGGGGAAGTCATGGTAAACACATGATTCAGTTAACAATCTCCTCACTTAGCGGGCAGCAATATCACTTAGGTCTCTACAATGCAGGCAATTTGGAACAAACTTTTTGAATCACTGATATGGACATGTTTTGGGAATTGACAGGAATTGAGAAAATGTGTGTGTGTGTGTGTGTGTGTGTGTGCATTTGCAAGCAAATTGCATTATGAGTATTATTATTATTTTGCATATGTTGAGAGCCTGAGAGAAGAGAAAAATGGCCTGAAAATGCCCCCCAAAATAGCTTGAAAGCAGCCTGAAAAATGCCCCATAAATAGCCCCAAAAACGGCGGCGGCGGCAGGCGATTTCAACTGGCAAAGAGGCAGCAGAGAATGGCTCGGTGTGGCCATGTGGGAGGCCGGGGCAAAGGTAGGCAAGTGGGTTGGGCTATGAGGGCCATGTGGTCAAGGCATAAGAGCTAGTGAGCCAGAGAACAGCAGTTGCTATGCTGGGGCCGAGGCAGGCAAGACAACATAAGGAGTCACTGGGAGGGGCAGGGTGAGGTGTCGTGGGCAGGGACAGCCAATGGTGCGATTAGCTGGTTCTCTGAATGGCGCAAGAATTTAATAACCTGTTCACCGGAACCGGTATGAATCCCACCCCTGCTGGTAACCATTGCACAGGAGTGAGATGCAATGTGCCACAGATGATACGTATTATCTGTCAGAGTTGGATATTGAGTATTTGGGGGTGGGTGCGGTTAAGTCACATGCTGGCACAATATTCAGCTATTGAATAACCAAAGCCAAGGCTATTATTAGTAGGGTATTAGCAACAGCACTCAGGATGTTCCAGCCAGTCTGTTCACTAAATTGTGAATTTTCAATTTTGCAGCTTTTTTTCCAGTTGTCATCAGAAGTTTAGTATCTGCTCAATGTTAATCCCCAGGTACTTCAAATAGTTATTACATTGTAAAATATGATTCCAGAATTTAGAATTTTATAGGATAACAGAGTTGGGACCTTGGAGATCTTCTAGTCCAACCCTTTGCTTAAGCAGGAAGCCCTACAACCACTTCAGACAATGGTTATCCAACATCGTCTTAAAAACTTCCACTGTTGGAGTATTCACAATCTCAGGAGGAAAGTTGTTTCACTGATTAATTGTTCTAACTGTCAACTTCACTGAATGCTGGTAATTTGGGTACCTTCATTGCTGTGGTGAAAATGTAGCTACCTCTGTTTTTGTTAGGCTTGGTTGACCATTTTTGGAAATTGTCATCCAGTTTCTTGAGATCTTAAGGAAGGATGTCCTGAGCATCACTGAAGTTGTTTTTTTCAGCCATGAGATGGATATCATTGACATAAATACATTTAACAACAGTTGTTAAAGGAATCTGGCTTCCCCTTTGACTTTGGTTGTCAGTAAATCTCAAAAGATGAGCACATGTTCTTGGGACACAACAATGGTCATAAATATAAACCACTTGCCAAGCATCGGAAATTTGATCACATGATCTTGGGAATGCTGTAACATTTGTACCTGTGAAAAATTGCCATAAATTACTTTTTTCAGTGCCATTGTCATTTTGAACAGTCACTAAATGAACTATTGTAAGTTAAGGACAACCTGTATATGTAAGTATGATGCTGGAGGCTGTAGCTTCCTGACTTCCTCTTTATTTTTATTTTTTATACAGGTAATCCTCATTTACCAGCTGCCTCATTTAGCAAAGTTATGGTAGCATAAGTTTCCAACCAACCCTCAACCATTGCAGCTATGTAATTTTTGTGTGTTTTGGGAGTGGCTTGCATAAGCAGAAGCAACTAGAGAAGGCAGAATTAAAGTAATACTTTACAGTCACATGATGTTTCACTTAATAACTGGCACCTAGCGACAAGAGCTGCTGATCCCCGTTACAGTCACTAAGCAAGGACAACCTGCATATAAAAGTCAACAAGGGTAGAGATATTGGGTCAGACAGCTGACCTACATCACTATCAGGATTTCATCTGGAATACCCTTTGGACAGATAGAATCCTCTTGAAACTTTTCCCACATTGGCCATGGATGAAGGGATTTATAGTGCCACTGACTTTGGGGAAGACTCTTTTAGGCTTCCAAATTACTTTAGTGATTCTAAGATCGCAGTTCCAGAAATTTCTGAGAACTGATTCTTCCAGATTTAGGAAGAAGAGGGGCATAAGGTCTGGGGAATAGTTTCCTTCTAGAAACGTTGAACATGGGCTAGAAGACTAACAGAGATATAAGCAGGACTAAAAAGAAAAGACTTTAAAAATTTAAAAAGTAGAGATCGCATGCTCAAGTACAAAAGTACATTGTGTGGGACTGGATAGTTTATCCAAGATTTTATTTTCCATTTTGGCTGTTGACTCTGCACCAAAGAAATTGTTTTCTTCTTTATTCTGTAGTTGTAACAGCAGTATAACTCAATAATACATTTTGTTATTTTTTGTTAGAAAAGCTTGTGTAGTTTATTTACTTTGGATTTTGTTATCTAGCTACATAATGTTTGCATGCTGTGCAACAGGGGAAGGGGAAGGAGAGAAAAACTTTATTTATTTGGGGGTTTGCTATCCTAGAGTAAAAAAGGTCAGGGAAAGAAAAGTCCTTCTGTTTTGATACTTAACTCTGTTTATTATGCAAACTAGGGGTGGTGGTGGAGAAAATCCCTTCTTTGTTTTAACAGTTTAGACCAGAGAAACTGAATGAAGAGTTTCATATATCATTGTCACTATCAAATGATATTTTAAAAAACATTATCATTATCATCATCGTCGTCGTCGTCATCATCATCTTCCTTGAAATTCTCTAGGCATGTTATTATTACTTAAAATAATAGGGTACAAATGACACAATTTTTTTTAAAAAAATCCAATTATCTCACTTTCATGGAAAGTCCTAGAAATTGGCTCCCAGAGTAGAGATTAACCTATTATTAGATGAACTAGACTTCCTGCTCACCTCCCTCCCTCCCTGCTGCATGGCAGTAACCCTGTTTGGGCTCCTTGACTCCATGGCAGAGTTGGTGGTAGAATTTCTCAGATTGATGGTTCTGGGGAACTTCAATATGGCTTCTTTGGGAAGAAGAAGGGGGATAAGGCAATGAAGGGGGAGAAACGGAGGGAAATAAAAAACAGACAAAAAACTCCCATCAGCCTTGGCAGCGCTATAGGGAAAACAGTAAAAAGAGGAGGTATCCCAACAAAAGGGAATAAAAAGCAGACAAAAGTGATTTTGAAGGTTGCTAGTGGTATAAGGAAAATTGAACTAGGAGACGATGCCCCAACAAAGAGAAATTTCAAATATGCTTGTGAGGGTGGCTGGGGGAAAAATGATGGGAATGGAGGTGTTAAAATAAAAATAAAGAAAAGGGAAAAGACAGGAACAGAGAAGTGGGACAAAAGACTTAGTAGGAAAAAATCTAGATATGGGTAAATATAAAGCAAGATAAGGGTTTTATTCCTAAATATGATAATAAAATGGAGTTGCTAACCGGTTGAACATGGAAAGATAATGAAAAAAGACCAAAATATATGGAATATGGATAAATATGAAACTGATATGGGGAGATTGTAAAGCAGAGGATTGTGTTTCACTTTTTCACATGATAATTAAATTGAATTGCGGATTGACTGAAAATGACAACAGAAGGATAAGCAAACATGGGTTAAAATATATGAAACATGGATATATATAGAACTTTTAAAATGATGAACAAAGTGAGATGTTTACTGCTTGTCATTTTATATAATAGATTAAGGGAATTGTAATGAACATTGAACAGTGAAGTTGGTCGTTTATAGACAATTTAAAGGTAATCTAATCCAAGATACGGAAAAATAGAGAGGGAACATGGAATGTATCTACAATGGGAAACTAATGAGACTTAAAGACAGAACCACAAATTGGGGGGGGGGCGTAATGATGTATATAAAGATAATGATGAGAATAATTGGGAACGGTAAAGAGGTTTACATCTTGACCAAAATTAGGCTGGGTTTTTAAAAAAAGTACAATGACTGCTGAAAAAAATAAAGGGAACACTTAAACAACACAATGTAACTCCAAGTCAATCACACTTCTGTGAAATCAAACTGTCCACTTAGGTAGCAACACTGATTGACAATCAATTTCACATGCTGTTGTGCAAATGGAATAGACAACAGGTGGAAAGCATAGGCAGTTAGCAAAACATCCCCAATAAAGGGGTGGTTCTGCAGGTGGTAACCCCAGATCACTTCTCAGTTCCTATGCTTTCTGGTTGATGGTTTGGTCACTTTTGAATGCTGGTGGTACTTTCACTCTAGTGGTAGCATGCAACAGAGTCTACAACCCACACAAGTGGCTCAAGTAGTGCAGCTCATCCAGGATGGCACATCAATGTGAGCTGTGGCAAGAAGGTTTGCTGTGCCTGTCAGCGTAGTGTCCAGAGCATGGAGGTGCTACCAGGAAATAGGCCAGTACATCAGGAGACGTGGAGGAGGCCGTAGGAGGGCAACAACCCAGCAACAGGACTGCTATCTCTGCCTTTGTTCAAGGAGGGACAGGAGGAGCACTGTCAGAGCCCTGCAAAATGACCTCCAGCAGGCCACAAATGTGCATGTGGTTACTTAAATGGTCAGAAGCAGACTCCATGAGGGTGGTATGAGGGCCCTACATCCACAGGTGGGGGTTGTGCTTACAGATCAACACTGTGCAGGAAGTTTGGCATTTGCCAGAGAACACCAAGATTGACAACTTCGGCACTGGCGCCCTGTGCTCTTCACAGATGAAAGCAGGTTCACACTGAGCACATCTGACAGACGTGACAGGGTCTGGAGACACCGTGGAGAACGTTCTGCTGCCTGCAACATCCTCCAGCATGACCGGTTTGGCAGTGGGTCAGTAATGGTGTGGGGTGGCATTTCTTTAGGGGGCCACACAGCCCTCCATGTGCTCGTCAGAAGTAGCCTGACTGCCATTAGGTACCGAGATGGGAGCCTCAGACCCCTTGTGCGACTATATGCTGGTGCGGTTGGCCCTGGGTTCCTCCTAATGCAAGACTATGCTAGACCTCATGTGGCTGGAGTGTGTCAGCAGTTCCTGCAAGACGAAGGCATTGATGCTATGGACTGGCCCGCCCGTTCCCCAGACCTGAATCCAATTGAGCACATCTGGGACATCATGTCTCACTCCATCCACCAACGCCATATTGCACCACAGACTGTCCAGGAGTTGGGGGATGCTTCCTCTTCTTGCCTCTTTGGTTCTTTTGTATTTTCAAACCCAATTCTTTGGGTTCTTTATGAAGGCTGCTGCGTACATCAGCTGGTTTGTTTCAGCTAATGTAGTGGTTTGAATGGTTTGCACAGCCTCATTGACCTTTTTTAGTACCTTTCTCAATTCTTCCCAGTTCACTTGGTTCAGCTTTGGCAAATGTGTTCTTTCAGCATCTTCCATTTGATGCTTTATTTTCTCAGCTAATTGAGCGATATCTGTTTGTTCTTCAGTGCTTCCTTATCTTCACCCATTTCAGCATTCTCTTCCTCCCTTTCTTCCTCAGTTTGCTTTTGAGTCTGCAAATCATTCTTCATGTTACTCTTCTTTGTTGGTATACTCAGACCATTAGTTGCTTTCTCTTTGATTCCTATTAATTCTGCTGTAGTGAAAAAATTGTGGCTTAGAATTACACGCCGTTGGTCCATTAGCCTTTGTTCACTGATATCACAGTCCATATGGTTCACCTTCCAAATCAGATACATTCATTTTTGAAATCCACATTTTGCTGGCTCAGACTGTTAGTAAGCTTTCATAATAGAGATGTTTTCTTCCTTAGTCCAGATTTTTCACTTTTTTGCTTTTTCTTCCAGTACCTTGTCAGCTCCATGCCCTGGTTGCCTAGCAGAAGGAGCTGAGCTCTGTAGCTCATTTTGTGCAGAATGCCCAGGAGCCATAGCATCCAACGGAACCCTTGTTAATCCGGGCGACGGTTCAGCCAGCATAAATGTCATTTTTTCTGTATTCACCATATTTGAATGGGTTGTGGAGCAAATTTTGTCTGGCCCTTCGCCTAAGACCTGTCTGATATGGTTGTACCTGTTCAGCATAGCCCTTAAGATCATTAGAGCGTGCAAGCCCCTCCAGCACGACAAGGGGGGGTTGTTGTTGTTATTATTTGGTTAATCTTTGGTGGGATTCACAGCCTTTGGGGCTGGTTGGTAGATCAACAGCTTGAGTCCTAATCAAGGACCTAGGAACTGTTAAGGTAACGTCAGAGGATATAAGTAGTTCCAAGTAGGTTGTTTTTTGTAGAGTCAGAATGTTCAAGTCAGGTAAATTTAGAATTTTCAAATAGCGAGGTAGCCCTTTAGGTATTGCTCCAAGGGCACCAATTATAATTGGGACAACAAATGATTTCTTTTTCCACAGTCGCTCAACCTCAATCTGCAGAAAGCTGATCACATCAGAGATGATAACCAGGTCCATTCTGCATAAGAAGCTGGGCAAGCCCTTGGAGGCTTGCTGGGAGGACTATTTTATGTATGTTGGATAATTGCTTGGTGTTTTCCTGAATTAGATTTCATCTGGGTAGATCTTGTTGAAGTGACTGAAGCACACCTGTGCTTGGCTAACCTTCCTAGATCTCCTGGTGGCTTTCAATGCCATCAACTATGGTATTTTCTGGACTGTTTCCAGGGACTGGTGATGAGGGGGGCATTATTTTGCAGTGGTTTTCATCCTTCCTTTATGGCCAGTTCCATTTAGTGTTGGTATGACAGGAGATGCCCAGTTCTAAGCCTCTCTTATATGGAATGCCTCAGGTTTTGGATCATACACTTCTTCTGTTTAATATCTGTATAAATCTGCCAAGTGAAGTAATTAGGCAGCAAATGGTGCAACATCCTCAGTATGAGGATGATACTCAGCTGTTCATCTCTACCCCATGCTGAGTAAGTGATTCCATTTAGTAACTTGCTCAGGGCTTGAATGGAACAGGCTGAAAAAAAAAGCCTAGCAATGAGGTTTACTCTGGAAATGTGCAGCAGCAAGACAGAGTGGCTTTGGGTTTTTAGCCCCTCAGTGAGTTGCCATCCTTGATTCTGGACTGGGATGCATTTCCCCAAACACAGTGGCGTGCAATTTGGAGGTCTTCCTGGTCTTGTGGTTCCTGTTCAAGGAGCGGTTCGCAGCCATAGTCATGGGGATCTTTGCACAAATTCATGTTGTATGCCAATAGCTTCCTTATTGTTCTGATCAGATTTCCTGAGACAGTAAAAAGCACATGCTTAAGTCCCAAAATCCCTCTTTTTATTTCAATGGCTGTGAATTATGTTCATTCACTGTAATGAGCCACCAATTGTTTGTAAAGAGTCCAACAGACGTCTGCTACGGTCCTTTGGGATTAGGCTGATAAGCACCCACCTTTATCTCCCTTGAAATGCTGCCAAAGACCTAATTGGCAATTAGCTTTGCAAGGCCACACGGAGCAGAGTCAAAATGGAGCTTCAGAGTTTAAGCTGACCAGAACTAATGAAGTTGTTTCCTTCAAAGGCTCATGTGCCTTTGCTGTCTTATGGGAGGGGCCAATCATCTCCAAGCCTTACTCCCAAGTCATCCCTTTGGTCTTACCTGTTCTTGCCTTCTGGCAGCTCTGTGCATGGGTGCACTGGGAACAGGCTTCTCTTGTTCCTCTGCCTCGCTGATGTCTGACTCTGGAGGCTTTGGAGGCAGCACATAACTCCCAAATGGCTCTGGCCCCCTCTCTGTCTCCAACGCAGAGCCCTCGTCTGAGCCTTCCCCAGACTCCAGGACTGGCCCATGTTCCTCCCCAGCCTCCTCCCTGTCTGAGTCTGCTGCCAGCTACGCAGGTCACTGGTGGACCACAACACTTATGCCTTTAGTAAAACCACTTGAAAGCTATAGCTGATCCAGAATGGGGCAGCACAGGCAGTTCTGTCCTTCGTTGGTTTGTCTGTGTTGCACTACTTGTTACATGAGCTGCACTCATTCCCAATTTGTTTTCAGATGCAATTCCATGGGTTGGCTATTACCTTTAGAGTTCTAAACATATAGGTCCCGGTTATTTACAGAAATGGTACCCTGAGGATATCTGATATCAAAGCTCCTATTTATGAAGATTTAGCAAACTGAGATATCAAAATGAATAATTATTATAAATTGTTCTTTACTTCTTCAATGAGATTGAATATGATGAGATCATACTGAGTTTTTGTGATTTTATTTAGCTTTATGACATAGCTGCATAGCCCTTATTTATAATCACCTATGTGGTGTGGGTTACCTGTAAGATACACTCTGGGTTCAGTGATTGGGTTAATTGATTTTAAACAATTAGTTTAATTAGTTTCTCACTGCCAACTATTGAGAAATTTTGTGCTAAGAATGTTCATAACTTTTAAAAATATCTTTAATTTTTTGGGAGTTTTTGATTTTTTTTAAAAGGAAAGCAAATGCTGCAAGGCAAAAAACAATATCTGCAGATCCAACATCAGTTGCCAGAAATGGCTGGTTAGGGCTAACTAGTTTTTACAAATTCTAAGATACTCTGATTTCGGTGGCTGTGTTTATGGCAACTGAGCACACAAAGGCTGCTCGACTGAGGCCTTGGATCCAGTCATTATGACCTCAGCAAATGGCATTGGTGCGGATAAGCCAGCCCTCTGTCAGTAAATGATCTGTTCCAGATGTGTGGCCCTGAGAATGGGAGGGAGAGGGAGAATCCTTCTCCTTGTTCAGTGAAAGTACAGAGCTTTGGGAGATGAAGGTGGGCTGATACTGTTGGTGGGTGGTTTTGAGTCACACATGGAAGGGAAAAGGCAGGGAGCTTATAGAAATCAATCTTGGATACAGCTGCTAGGCCTGGTTTCTAGAGGCAGAATTGTGTTTTGCTTGGTTCTCTCTTGGATTTGGTCCAAAACTTGCATGATGTGATACATCCATTTAAAGAGGCCCAAGTTGGGAAAACAGCACTAAGCTGGGTTGAAGCTAAGAGCAAGTGTGCTACCGTCTAAAGAACTGCACCTAACTCTGGAGCTTTGCCTCTATAGTATAGGTCTGCTGAGTGGTTTCTGGCTTCAGTTCTATTAAATTATCATATTTTGATGATTTAGAGGCAACTGTAATTAAGGATTCCAGTAAAGTACTCTAGCTTGTGAAGTATGATAATTCTAGATGGTGATGAGCTGGTTAAACATTAAATTAGAGGCTAGGTTAACTGAAGCGAAGAGCAACATTTGAAATAAATATTCCAAACTCTGCACTCTGAAACAAAATGACAATACATTTAACACTAAATATGTTAACTTGCTCTTCCCTAGAAACTCTTTTTGGGGTGTATAGTTGCGCTGTATGATTTCCTTGGATCTTTGGGATCTCTCTGTTTCTTCCTACTTGGGAATCCACTTGCCTATAGCCAAGAAAACCTCTTTTAAAATCCCAAAGAAGCTTCTACTGTATGGGATCTATTCAAAATTAATATCTATAATATAAAAATCACTTTAGAAAAGTGTCATCATCGTTGCTATCATAATCATCATGATATATCTGTGAGGAAGCTAAAGATAAACATAAGCAATGCTCAGGAGTGATTTTAGACTCAGGAGCATTTTAGACAACTAGTCAATATAGTGAATATAGAAAAACAAGTAGAAACAGCTATTATAGCAGGGGTGAAATTTAGCAGGTTCTGACAATTTGAGTAGTTCAGAGAACTGATAAATACCACCTCTGGCTGGCTCCAGAGAGGGATAGGAATGGGGATTTTGCAGTATCCTTTCCCTGCCATGCCCACCAAGCCACGCCCACAGAACCAGTAGTAAAAAAAGTGAATTTCACCACTGCATTATAATCTATATAATTTGACCCCCTATTCATTGCAAGAATCACAATTAAGTTGGTGTTAGAATTCTATGATTGGTGGCTGGTTGACAAGGTCCAAATAGCAGCCATCTAAGAAAAGGATCACGAAAGTGGCAATGGGCCCTCTAATTAGGGGATAAGTCTGGGTCACAGATTTTATGGTTTAGCCAGACCTGCAAACGAGTTAGATACATTATTTTATCAGGCTACTCTTGAACCAGCTACAACATGACTTGGATTAATTCTGATATCCACTTAAGGGTGGAGGAATACCCAGAGGGGTGGAGATGTTGTTCAAATTATTGGAATGTTATCTTGACATGCAGCCTTGTTGTATCAAAATGGGAAGATCATGTGTTTTATTGGAATTAACAATCAACAGCTGGGCTAAAGGTATCCAGGATTTGGGGTGAAAAAAAAAATCATTAAAAAAGTTAGAAGAGAGCCAAAAAATTCTCATTGGTTCTTGACCAAACTATCAACTTATAAAGACTGTTTATTCTCCCAATATAAAATAAAACATTGCAAATCATGGGAGGCGAAGCCCAACATATTTGGGAAGAACTGTGATGAAATAGATGAATTATGTATATAAATGTTAATTCAAAGGAAATTGTTAATCAATTAGTCATTGTTCTATATGTGATAGTGCAAATGAATACATGAACACTCAAAACAAGTGTTCTTAAATCAAGGTTTACTTGGCTATTTCTAGAAGTATGATTTAAAAAAAAATCATGTTAGTGACTCTGACGCATGTACGCATGCACGCGCATGCACACACACATTGATTTCCAAGTATCTATTTAAATGAGTTCTGTCAAAAAATATAAGGAAAATCCTCTGTCAAGATAATACTAGGGAATTATTTCTATGTGGCACAGATTTTTCAAGGCTTTAGAAACCAATAGGACCTGGGAGCAGGTAAGTTCATATGTTAAAGTTGCTCCAGAGAAAAATATTGGGATAGCATATGCCAAGATATGTTACTTCAATTACGAAAAACAGAAATAAGATTTCCATGATTTATAGCTATTTTTGCTCACCACTACCAACAATATTCATTAATTTGGCTATAGGCAGTTCTGCTTTTAAATGGCATAAGCAGGAATAAAATGTAATCAACTGGTGCTGTTTTCATGAGAAACGTGTTACTTGGAAATAAGGATCATTTTGTAGAAAAGGAAAAAGATTTTTTTTATAAATAAAACAAATGAAATGCAGCCTATGTGGGATAGACAGCATCACCACCAGATGGATTCTTAAATTGTAGCCCTTGGTAGAACTACATCTACATGGAGGAAAGAAAGCAGGGTACCCCAACGTTCTGTCTTCTGTGCTCAATATCTTCATAAATTATTTAGGCAAGGGGATCGAAGGGGACCTCATTAAATTTGCAGATGACACAAAGCTGGTGGGAGGATAACCTACACTTTAGGAGATAAGCTCAAGATCCAAAAGAATCTTTATAGACTGGTCCCTATTCAACAAGATGCAATTTAGTGGTAAGAAAACGAAGGTCTTACATTTAAGCACCTCTGTCATCGCTACTGCTCCACTTCTGCTGGGACTGTTGCCATGGAGCCATAGTTGGGACCACTGTTTTATAGACAGCCACTTAAATATGAGCCAGAAATGTGTTGTATCTGCCAAAAAAGTCAATACACCTTAAACTACATAAGCAAAAGGATAACATCAAGATAATGTGAAGTGTTCATATTGCTTTATACTGCACTGGTAAAACCATACTTGGAACTCTGCATCCAGTTTTGATCACCATGATACAAAAAAGATGTTGGGATGTTTTGCTGTTCTGAAATTATTTATTTTATTGATTAAATGATTATGCCCCACACAAGTAGACTCTGGGGCTGAAATTGTTCAGTAAGTCATTATACTAGTGAGCATTTTCATCATATTGTTATGTATTTATGGTAAAATACCCAAATGGCTATCATATGATAATATCTTTCCCTCTCTCTCCACCAGTTGTATATATACGGCCCATATATATACTATATGTATGTATGCATGCATGTATGCATGTATGTGTGTGTATGTATGTATGTATGTATGTATGTATGTATGGAGAGAGAGAGAGAGAGAGAGAGAGAGAGAGAGAGAGAGAGAGAGAGAGAGAGAGAGAGAGAGAGAGAGAGAGAGAGAGAGAGAGAGAGAGAAGGGAAGGGGGGGGGAGAGAGAGAGACAGGGAGGGAAGAAGAGAAAGACCTCTTTTTCACACCCACATCCTGGCCAGGATTTAGTCCTTTTTCTTGCTCTTAATGTTTAAGACTGAAGCATATTTTTGCAGTTTTTCTTTGTGGCATCTTTTAATTCTTAAAACTAATACATAAGTTAGTTGAGCAGTGCAGATGTTAACACTGCCTTAGGGCTGTCTGTCCTGGGTCTGGTTTTGCACAGGGAGAGAGACAGTGTCTGCTTCCAACAGCTTGATGTTCCCTGCTCTTCCCTCTGCCCTGACTGCCCATTTGGAGCTTTCTCTTGGATTTCACAACCAAGTTGACTGAGTGAAGAAAAAATTGCCAAGTTGAGGCACCCTGGGCCTTGTAAAGCTGCAGGGCTGCGAACGGCACTCTGTTGCTGGCAGGCAGGGTGACCTGAGATGGCCGTCCCGGGGTTACAGAGGTTCTGGTAATTCTGAATGGGTGGGGAACTGGGAAAGAGAAGTTAGTCTTACTGAAGCAAAGCCCCCGGGAGCAGGGCTTGCTCCTGAATCTCATTTTTCACATGTCTCCTGCACTCTCACTACTAGCCCCGTAAGAGGAAAGGAGGTGCTTCCTGTTATTCTGATTCAAATCTCAAGCTGGTCACAGGATAGAAGCAGACTGCCTATGCTTCAGAGTGGCAGGCTGTACAAGATGGATGGCCATGCTCTGCTCTTGAGACTGCTTTTGCTGGTTTCCACAGGTAAGCGGTTCTCCAGGTTGGGTAAGATATGGCACAGGGTACTTGGGGCGGTGCGGCACTGGAGAGCTCATAATAGCTTTGGTCTCTGGACTGGCAAGTACAATGAGGGTCCTCACCCAGACAGTTCATCTCGGACAGGTTGGAAGGACATTTTAGGGAATGCTGAGGGGATGGTTAGACTTTGGAATCCAATGCTTAGAGCTTTCTGTGATCCTGCTTCTTACTTGAACGGGCTCCATATCGTAGGTCTAGCCATGCCGTCTGCTCTCTGCATGTGCCCCACCCAATTTATTTTCTTATTCGTCCATTATTTTTCCTGATCCCATATCATCAGGATTTCTTTCTGTCTCAAAGAACCAATGAGGGTTATTTTACAGATATAAAATCCTGAGAATTGAGATGCCCTCTTGTCCCGCCCTTCAGTTTTGCTTATACTCCTCCATCCCTTCACAAGAAGAATGCCAGCCTTTGACAGACCAAGTTTCTCTATATCCAAGCTGTATTAAGCCTTTGGCAGAATTTGTGAAGCCACTTGCATTCTGACCCTGGCTGAACTGGGGATGAATCAGAATGTCTTGTGAAATACTTGTGGCTCTTTTTCTTCTTCTTTTCTTTTTGTTTGCAATGATTTCAGAGAAGAAATGAAAGACATAAGTACCTTGCTTTAGCGTAGCTTTTCATGTATGGAGACCTACATGGAGGGCTACATTAGTTTCCTATTAAAAATTCTTTGACACTGTGGAGGAGTTGTACTTTCCTACCATACAGGTGTGAAGGAGTAAAGGACCTCTGTTGCTGGCCAGATCCATTTATTCTCCTAACGCTTCTTAGAGATCAACTTATAGGATCCAAACTACAGTTTGTCAAAAATAGAGATCAGATGTATTTTGCTTATAGAACTGATATGTTCAGAATGGCACAAAGAAGTAGTCCAAATGATACACTTCACAGTTTCAAATCTGACAACTGCTACCCATTACTGTGGGGAGAATGCAAAAAGCAAATAAATATTTTTTATAGAGTTATGCAGAACCTCTTAACACAATATCTTGCTTTTCATTATAGCAATTCCTCAAACTCAGAGAAGTTTTATATGTCTCAGTGGGGCAAAAATCAGTGGGTTAAGTAATATGGAGCAAAGCAAACTATTTTGACCCACTGACGAAGTTCACAAACACAGAGTCATGTACATCGTTATTAGGACCATATGTCCAAAATCATAACAAATAAGTCCAATGTTTTAAAATCTATGTTAAGGACAATGTGGTCAGAGGCTTAAAAAAAGAATGGAAAAGGACATATAACATATAGAATGCTGGTTACACCTTATTTTGGGGGGTGGGAACACCCCCCCTAATTTTTGAAAATCTACTTGGTATAATGTAATTTATTTGATTCTGCATCTCCTCTACTTTACTATATGACTTCAACAATGCATGCTTCAAAGAATTAGTATTAAATGTGCTTTTTGACCATTTTCCTTTCTCAACTTTTTGTGGCCTTATCTTGATTAATTAAGAATTCAGTCTTGGAAAACTGGACATAATTATGTCTATGTTAGGCTCTTTGTAATGAAGATATTGACTGAGGATTTGGAGTTAAAATCATATGATGACATCCAATAGCACAAGGCAAATTGAGGTAAAGGCTATCTCAGGTAGAGGAGATAGAGGATCGTTATGGTTAATTTTTTCTCTGGGGTGGGATTCTGCTCCCCATTGTTATCCCAACTCAAAATTCCAAACTTGTTTGTGAGTTTGCACTATCTTGAACTTTTAATAGGATTTTCTGCCCCTCTCCCCCAATGGCTTTAGTTTGGACTTCTCCTTAATTCTAAATTTCTAAGTTAGATTTTTTCCTGAGGTTATTTTTACATTGTCTCCTTTTTCTCTCAATTGTAGTGGCTATTACACTTCATGCTTTTTCTGGGACAACAGTATCTCCCCAAAATGCTACCTTCTCTTTCAAAAGTCTAAATCTTACGATACAGGAAATTAAAGGTAAGCTACAAATGAAATGGGGTAAAGAATTTGGTAAAGATTTTCTTATAGTGTTAGAATCCAGGTTTATCCCATGACATAGAATGGAGGGGAAAAATGAATCTTATTTGTATAGCTTTGCTTATTTTAGATAGCAGAGGGATGAACTAAGAAATCTGTACCTATAAAATGTGGCAATGGGCATGGATCTGAAAAACGTTTGGAAAGATTCAGAAGGATAAAACTTTAAATAGCTGTTAATCATGACAAGTTATTTATCATGACCGGTTGCTTCTTTCGTACAAGATCAGAAGCAACATGTCAGTCTGTCATATTCTATACGGGGGTTTTCTTGTGTTTGGAAAAACAGGATGCTTGGCTAAGATAAAGGTAAACGTTCCCCTCGCACATATGTGCTAGTCGTTCCCAACTCTAGTGGGTGGTGCTCATCTCCATTTCAAAGCCGAAGAGCCAGCGCTGTCAGAAGATGTCTCTGTGGTTATGTAGCTGGCATGACTAAATGCCGAAGGCGCATGGAATGCTGTCACCTTCCCATCAAAGGTGGTCCCTATTTTTCTACTTGCATTTTTCCATGCTTCCGAACTGCTAAGTTGGCAGAAGCTGGGACAAGTAACGGGAGCTCATTCCATTATGTGGTGCTAGGGATTTGAACTGCCGACCTTTCTGATTGACAAGTTCAGTGTCTTAGTCATTGAGTCATCTTGTCCCTGATGCTGGGCTAGATAGGCCTTTAATTGAATGCATGTGGGACCCTTCTGATAAACTGTCAATTTTGATGGTAATTCAGCTAATATCTTGGCATCCTAATGATAAAACAAAAATTATTTTCAAAGAAACCATGGGTTTACCCATGTAGCTTAATTTGTGCTGATTTGCTTCTTCCTTCTTTCATGTCCAGAAGCTGATAGGGTGGTACACTGAACCTTATTTCAGTGTTGGTAATATTTTATATTCTACCTGGAGAGAAGTACATTAATTTAGAAAGCATATGACAGTGAATAGCTTATGCAGTTCTAGCCCATAATAGAAATAATGAGCAGGGTGGCTCAAGAGAAATGATCTGATCCTGCCAGAGTTGCTTTCAACACCTACCACCTGTGATAGTGCTCACATTGTACCTAATGAGGGAAATATTTACATAATACACTGGGAACTGGAAAATTGGCAAATGTCTTCACATATAGTTGTTCCTTTTTTAAAAGTACTTTTAATTATTTGAGACGATTTGCCTCCCAACAATGGGCATGTTTTTTTCTAAGAACCTACATGAACTTGAAACTGATAGAGATTCCCTAAGATACAAACAAAATGTCTTTGAATTTTGAGGTTATACTTTTATGCTTGAAATATTTGTTGTTATTGTGAAATACTCTCAAAATGAAGGAATGAGAAAATATTGAAGATTGCCATCCCCAGAGGCAATGCAGCTCCACTCCTTGTACATGTATCTTGACGTTAATCACACATACATAAAAGAAACAGCTTGTGTCACAATAGTGCAATGATGGGGTTAGGGCAGAGGTGGTATTCAGCTGGTTCTGACCAGTTCTGGAGAACTGGTAGAGGAAATTTTGAATAGTTTGGAGAACCGGTAAATACCACCTCTGACTGGCCCCACCCCCATCTATTCTCTGCCTCCCGAGTCCCAGCTGATCGGGAAGGAATGGGGATTTTGCAGTAACCTTCCCCTGGAGTAGGGAGGGAATGGAGTTTTTACAGTATCCTTCCCACAAAGCTATACCCACAAAGCCATACCACACCCATAAAGCCACGCTAACAGAGCAGGTAGTAAAAAAAAATTAAATCCCACCAGTGAATTTGGGGGGCTGGGATGCTGTTCTCAGAAAAAGTTACTTGGAAACCGGCAACAAAATAAAGGGGAAAATCTGATATAGTGGGACCTCGGGTCCCAAACAGTTCAGACCATAAACAACAATCTGTTAAATGTTTCACTCAGGTCACGAACTCATCCTCGGGTGCCAAATAAAGATAGCCACGGCAATTTCCCCAGCCACGGCAATTTCCGCTTCCGTGCCATTTTTTGTGTGTGCATGCGCAGTCTTGCTTCTGGTCAGGACCAAAACAGGTGCTGGAACGGATTATGGTTGGCACCTGAGGTCCCACTGTACTAGATTTCTCCCAATTGCAGAGTTTTTCCTCAACATAGTGTTCCTATGATCCCTTGAATGCCAGCTCCCAAACCATAGTTATTTTTTCAAGAGTTCTTTCTATCAAGGGGATTCTATCATCATCCTTTTCCTTCTTTACCACAATTATTACAATCATCCAACTTATTCAGCCTGGAATAATTAATTGTCCTTGGTGAAGTCCAGTTGCAACTCCATTCCTCTCCTTTTTGATGATCTGGGAAAAATCTGTAGTTTTTATACGTTCATTAACCAAGATTATTTTGAAAGCTTGAGTTAAAATTGAAAAAAAAGATATGCGCAGTTAGTTTGCTTCCAACTACTTTGCAGAAATGTTGTGCTGTCTGATGAAATAAAATAATAGTCTTCAGTGTTTGTAAAGACACGTTTGAAATGGGATTAAGTAATCCTTGTTGCCTGAGTCAGATTAGAAGGGGAACTGGTGACAGTTTGTTAATTTTGATGGGGAATAAATCAAAATTTCTACTAAACACCTTTCTCCATTCCTCAGAATTCTAGCAGTAGATGACCCAGGTAGATTTATTTCTATCTCACACCTCAGGGTAATTTCTTATGTTTTATTTCTTTTCCATTCTAGATTTGGTATACAATTACCGTATCAGAGAGTGTTGGGATTTGTTTACTGGGCAGATGGCCAATATCAGCAAAATATATTGGTGTGATTGGAAGACTATTCTCAGGTATTGCAGAGTTTCACCTTTTACTGACCATGAATGAGGAAGAAGGTTGTATGATTTTACCATAATAAAGTTTAATATTTGTATCAGAATAAAATGAAGATACTTTCTTAAATTATACTGTATAGATAGTCCTCATTTGATGACAGCCTCCATTAGCAGCCGTTCCCATTTGTTACAGTGATGATAATGTAACTTTATGACCAATCATTTATGACCTTCACAGGCCAAAGGAAAGCTGAAATAACATCATAAGCACAGTCATAGTTTCACTTGGCAACCATTTCACTTAACGGCCAAATTTCCAATCCTAATTATAATCATGAATCATGGACTACTTGTTATGTATTACATTTTCTTATTTCAGATATTTATACGCAACTACCTGAATACCCGTCTCTGCTATGAAACTACGTGATTGGGCTTGATAAATCGACACTTACAGTTTGAAAATTAATGAGTAGTTACGATCGGCCTCTCCTATTCATCTTCTCTCCCTCAGGATTGCCACACAGAGGCCTCTCCTCTCCTATACCCTTCTCTCCTTCAGCCTTGCCCCACAGAAAAATCTCCTATCCTATTCCCTTCTCTCTCTCAGGTTTGCCCTACAGAAGCCTATCCTATCCTATGCTATCCTACCCTATTTCCTTCTTTCCCTCAGCCTCGCCCCATAGAAGCCCCGCCTATCCTATCCATTTCTCTCCCTCAGGCTTGCCCCAAAGAAGTCTTTCCTATCCTATCCCCCTTCTCTTTCAGGCTTGCCCGACAGAATCCTCCCCTATCTTATCCCCTTCTCTCCCTCAGCCTTTCCCCACAGAAACCTCTCCTATCTTATCTCCTTCTCTGCCTCAGGCTCCTCTCCAAACTCCTAGCCAGCAGGCCAGATGAGTCACGTGCTGGCCATACCCAAGCAGCAGTTTGAACAGAAATCGTTTCAGGTGGGGAGAGGGGAGTAGAACTCCTTAACATCAGAGTGTGTTAATAATAATAATAATATAACAAATACTAATGATCTGATGATTTATTTCAAAAAATCCATTGTAAGTGAGCACCTAGAAGGCAAGAGGAACATACTTGCCACATTTCAAATTTGTAAGCTTTAATGTTCTGGAGATTTCATGATTCAGCATGAGTGGTTTTCATATATATATATATATATATATATATATATATATATATATATATATATATATATATATATATATATATATATATATATATATATATATATATATATATATATATATACACACACATACATACATACATACATACATACATACATACATATATACACATACATACATACATATATATATATATATACACACATACATACATACATACATACATATATACACATACATACATATATATATATATACATATATATACATGTATGTATGTATGTATGTATGTATGTATATATATATATATATAATTTATTTATCAGCACAAATAAAACACAAATATAACAAAGGCAACAGTAAAAATATTGGGTTTCTGTCGTGATGGACTCTTGTGACGAGCCGATTGACAGATGATGGAAGCAGTTAGCTTCCTCCCATAATTGGGGCTTACCAGGGGTTGTGACACTAAATATATACCTTCTTCCCTGGCTTCAGCTGATAAGGAGGAGACCTGTGGCATAATGGCTAAGACGTTTGCCTAAGATGCAATACAGCACAGGTTCGAATCCCAGTAAGGGTATGGCTAGCTGATGAGAGCTAAATAGCTTGAAATAAATCTATACTAGTCTCCCTTTATTTATTTATCAGCACAAATAAAACACACACACACACACACACACATATATATATATATATATTTGTAAGCAAGTCGTTTCAGAATTAATTGGTGGGATTCAGGCTAAATTAATCATAATTAGGTTAACTGAAATTAGTGTGATTAGGTAGCATGCAATAATGAAATGTGAGGATGACCTTGGAAGATCATCCAGGGAAAGAAGTGCTGCTTAGGGAACCATCAGATAAAAGGCAGATGGCCCCACAGCTGAGCAACAGACAGAGAAGGAATAATAGAAAAGATCTGCCTTACCTAATCCAGCAGTAAAAAAAAAAAAAAAAAAGCAGTGGGAAATATGTACTTTCAGACTTGGAAGATTGTGTTAATGTAGTCTTGTAATAAAGTAGAATTAGTTCATCTATTCATGTTTCCTGTCTGGTCTACATGGGAAGCTGACACCTGTTCTGTCCACTTTTTTGTCCTGGTCTCACAGATGTTTTTGGCTGTCTCTGTTTAAATCAAAATGAATGGTAAAAAGGAATTTTCTAAGAGTAAGCTAAGCCTATCCACATTTTTTTTTGTGTGGGGGTATAAGCTTAGTTATATCAAAATAACCGAACTGAATGTAAACACATTCAAAAAGATTCTGTTATAATACTTGTTAGAATAAAAATAGTACTAATGTAGGCATTTTTAATGGGTTGTGTTATGTTTGTATCTTTTCATCTTTTGCTGAAGAAAAGATGAAATGTTGGATTCTAAAATAACCTTAATGGCAATTGAAGTACCTACTGTAGCGTAGTTTTACTATCTGACTTAAGGGACTGATGTTTATTGCAATATTTTATGGCTTACGTTTAATAGTTTACTGCTATTTCTTTCCTTGGGATGCTCCCCCTTGCTTGGGTTGATTTCTCTAGGCCAAAAGAACTAACAATGTTTTCATTATTTTGAAAATTATAATCTTAAAAAATAATAGGGTTTTACAATATGGAGCAAGTAGTAACTATAGGTCATGTCAAACAAAATAATAACTATATTTTCTGGCCAATAGATATATGGAGGCAAAAAAGGAAATTGCAAGCTGAAATTCTGAATTGTGATATTGAAATCTGAATATTTTAGAAATAAATTCACAAAACTCACAAAAAACTGTCCCGACATATTAATAACATAAACAAGGTCCCTTCTATTAAATAATGTCACTTTGTTGGA
Organism: Thamnophis sirtalis; assembly: GCF_051295495.1. NCBI lineage: Eukaryota > Metazoa > Chordata > Lepidosauria > Squamata > Natricidae > Thamnophis > Thamnophis sirtalis. The sequence continues at coordinate 86,460,690 of NW_028261384.1, read as the reverse complement.
CCTGGGATCATGCATTCTCTGTGGCAGCAGCTGCCCTATGAAATAGCACACTGTTGTGCAGCGGCCCGTGGAACTGGTGGCAGAGTTGAACAGTGAGGAGGTTGGGGAGAAACATGGGCCAGTCCTGGAGACTGGGGGAGGCTTGGGCGAGGGCTCTGCATCAGAGAGAGGGGCCAGGGCCATCTGGGAGTTATGTCCTGCCTCCGGAGCCTCCGGCGTTGGACATCAGCAAGGCAGAGGAACAGGCTCCCCCTGTTCCCAGTGCACGCATGTGCAGAGTTGCCAGAAGACAAGAACAGTTAAAACAAAAGGGACAACTTGGGAGTAAGGCTTGGAGGTGATTGGCCCCTCCCATAGGACATAAAAGCAAGGCTTGTGCTGGTTTAATTCTGAAGCTCTGTTTTGACTCTTTGCTCCGTGTGGCCTTGCCAAGCTAATTGCCAGTTAGATCTTTGGCAACATTTCAAGGAAGATAAAGGTGGGTGCTTATCAGCCTTATCCTGAAAGACTTTGGCAGAGCACTGTCGGACTCATTATGGGCTGTGAATGAACATAATTCACAGCCTTTGAAATAAAAAGAGGATTTTTGGGATTAAGCATGTGCTTTTTACTGTGTCAGGAAGCTTAGGTCAGAACACACCCCTCTGGAGATTTGGATGGCCCTAACCTTGTTAGATTTTTGTAAGGATTGAAGACCTGGCTACTTTCCCAGGCATTTGCTGGCTAATGCTGTCTGATTTACAGAGCAGAGGGCAAGAGGAAGAACTGCTACCAAGGCAATATTCAGATAAAAGACCAAGTCTGGGCCAAGAAAATAACTTGAGAAATTGTCTCAGATGAGCCTCTCCCTAGTTCATGCATGGATAAAGGGAGGGAGAGACAAGTACATTCAAAAAGATCCTGTTATTATACCTGCTAGAATAAAAATAGCACTAATTTGGGTGTTTTAATGGGTTGTGCTGTGTTTGACTTTTAACATAGTTGTCACTTATTGTTTTTAACTGTATGTTTCCCAGAATCACTTTTGTAAGAGAGGAGGCTATATAAATTATTTAAACAAATATATATATATATATTTAAAATATTCTCAAAATACTGTACACTATGGAGCCATACATTTTTAATTATAAGATATTTGACCACATTAGATGGGGAAAAAATATGAAAATGAAAATTAATATTATCGAAAGTCCCAATGCATTTTGAGGGAATACTAAGACTATTCCTCCCTCATTTCCCACATATTTGATTGGTATGTTTTCTTGTTTTTTTACATTAAATAAGAAAACATGTATAGGCATGGGCTCTGCATGCCTGTATATGTTCAATTATTTCTCATTCTCATTCAGAGTAGGTCTGAATGGGCCAACTATTTTTTTCCTGACTATCTTTCTTACACTACTAATTCTGTTCATACTTTCTTATTTTGTTTCCTTGATTCTTGGTTATCTTTATAGGCCATACAGTCACCTGACAGACTGCCTGGAAAATGAAGCTGATAAACTGCTGATAAACTACCCCAATTCCATGGCTGAGGAATACATCATCATCAGCCATCATGAATACTTCCTCAATTGCACCCTGCAGAATCAACCTCTCAAAGATCCTCCTGAAAATATTTTGCTGGCTCTCATCATAACCCCCATCTGCCTTATTCCTTTCTTGGTTGCTCTTGTTGTGTTGAAGAGCAAAGATGGTGAGATGCATATGTGAGTCCTAAATTTTATGAGGTAGTGTGATAGGGTCTCCATGGCCTAAGCAGCACAATTGCAACACTCAATTCTTGAGAATTATGAAATTCACCCTACCCAGTCTAATAATATTATCTAGCATGAGCCATTGCACTGGAGACTATTGATTGAAGTGCTGAATGAGGGCACGTTGTACTAAAAGAAGGGTAATAGAAAGAGCAAAGCCATACTCCATCACCAAGGCAAATGCTGATGTATGTATGCTTCAGTTATAACCTGATTTAACATTACTGCCTATCTTATTCTGAATGAATTATGAGAACTATAGACAAATTGGGCTACTGGAAATTCTTAGTGAGAATTTCCTAGACTCTTTACAGAATTGCTTTTTGTGAGACACCAAAGCAGTGAAAGATTTTAGGGTGGATAGAGATAAGTCAAACATATTGTATGTGAATGTTTTTTTGTTAGAAAGAAAATGGTAAGTTCTTATGTGCCCTTCTTTTTACAAATTGATATTTTTGTCTTTCCACCCAAACTCTCACCCATGCTTATAATTGTCAGATGGTTATGCTGTATAAAATAGTGTTTTTCCATGTAGGCAAATTGTTAGGATAATGTCCCTTGTCTTTCTCCCTATTAAGATTATGGCAAGCTCTGGCTATCCCAAATGTGGACTTCTTTTTGTAAGTAATCTGAATTAACGAGATGAAATGGCATCTGCCCTCAATGCCTTCTTTTCAGTTACAAGTTTCACTCTACTCACTTCAACCTAAACATTTGCTCAATATGCAGGATATGTCCAAGATCTCCAAGGAATTACATAAAGCTGCATTTCTCTCCTTCAGCAAGATGGAATAGAAAAAATACAGAAAATATCTGTAAATGGATCAAGAAAATGAACTGAAAGTTGGTTTAAGTTTAGCAAAAGGAATTATGAGGGACATACATGACAAAAGATAATTAAATAGTGAACAGTTAGTAGAAATGACAACCTAGAAGAGTTCAACATAGTCACATTTTGGCCATTGTGTGATACTCTTGTAACTATTTTTAAAATGCAATGCAATTACATTTTCCTATACTAGTAGCATAGTACTATTGAGACAAATTAGAGCTATTGGCTCTTTCACAATTAACTTCCTCCTTGCATCCTCTTACTTTTTTCTCTCCAACATTTTAGTAGCAACATTGATTTTAACAAACCCCATTAACATAATATTATTGCTTGACTATGGCACTCTAACTTAATCTCTAGAAGCTATATATTGATATTTCATAAAAGCAATTTCCCTTCCGTTATGTGTACTGCAAAGGAAGACATTTAGATAAATTCAAAAACTATGTTCAATATTTTTTGGGAATTGAAGAATAAAACTTCTATGGTTCTTCAGTATCTATTATCTTTCACCTTGATAATCTCTGTAATCACTCCTTTTTTGAGAATTTCTCAAGTTGAAATATCCTGGCCCCCACATGAGTGACATACAGAAATTACTGAAGAAGAACAACAGATACAACACATCAGCAAATGGATAAACTGGGCAGTTTTACTAGACATTCTTCATTTATCATAATTGTTTTCCTGGGACACATGTATTTGTCTTCATTCATGTTTTCTTAGAAGTGAACATTTGATTATTCTTTTTCTGTAGCTTTTTTCTTTCTGTATGATAAATAAATGAAAACTGAAAGGAAATTAGCAATTAAAATAGAACCTCAATGCCAGAAAATGTTTCCTTGTCATGATACAGATATCCTATAACCGAAATTGCAGAAAAAACATTGATGTTCAGTAGTTTGATTTAAGTATAAGTATAATCTTTATTGTCATTGGACTTAAATACAATTGGTTAAATACAATGAAATTTGCTAATAAGTATCCTTTCTGGGTAATTCCTTTCATAGGGAATAATTTCTCTTTTTGTGCTTCAAATGGCAATAAAGATTATGGTATTCTGTTAAAGTCTCTTTGTCCTAAACACTGCTTTCTTATTTTTATTTTATTATGAGAATGTATTCACTTTAGTTTTGTTCTCTTTCATTTTGTATACCATCTCAAATATCTGAAGGACAGTGCAGTGATTTATTAATGTTTCAGATAAAATAAACATAGGACATACTAAGGAGAGCTACTTCTTGAATTTAATTTCTACTAATGTTTTAATTAAAAAGAAAAGCAAAATTTTCAGGCCACTCATCTCACAAAAGTGATTCTGAGCACTGTACAATGTTTAAAATCCAACAATTAAACCAATAATCTACACATGACACCCTAGATAAACGATACTTTCCAATCATATCAATAAAAGGGCTTGTCCTGTCTCCTCTTCCAATGCCTTGGAGAAAGGTCAATTTTGTTAGGAATATCTAGATTTCTGGGATAAGCTTTTTGAACAGGACACAAATCATGTCTTCTCCCTTAGAAGCATGCCCTCTCTGCTAGATCTGGCGGGTTCAGCAGAAACAACAAGAGAAAGGTAATCTTGTAAATATGCAGCTCACAGTAGCAATGTTACATGGATTAGCCTGAGATGTCAAAAACTGCCCGTGTAGAAACTAACATGTGCATGAAATTATGATTGAAAGCAACCGGTAACTACTATAGTACATATATTTCAGTATATGTGTCATATAATTTGTATGCACATACTGTATTTCAGTATCTGTATCTGTATAATTTCTGTATCTTGTACCAATCTAGAGGATAAATGCCAAATCTGTATCATTTGCAACTGTTAGCGAGGTTCCACATAAAGCACATTGCACTTATTACAGGGCATAACTGAGATACTGATAATGTTTGAGTAAATCAAGTGGGTCAAATAGCTACCAAGACAGATTCAAATGTTGTTCTTTGTATAGCTATACTGTGTAGCCAATGATTGTTGAGGTCACGAGATAATGAGAAAGTTAACCTATTTTTCCAGGGAAAGTAGGATCCCATCCAGAATAGGTTAAACCCCAATTACCAATTCTATTTTCTATACCTATACCAATTACCTGTTGCATTTTCATTGGATCTAATTTCAGTTTGGTCTCTTTCATTCAGCCCATTATCAAACTTAAGTATCATTCAGGGACACTAAAGTTAGATAGCAAAAAACAAGAGAGCTTGGTAATTCAAGCATACTGATGGTAACTCAGGCCAAACTCTAAATAGTCTACATAGGTTAATATAGATGCTGAACAGTATAGGGCATATAAGGTGTACATAGGCCAATATTAATCCAATAGTCCTCCAGCACTAACGTTTGAATATTTTGCAGTTGGAACCATTGCAAAACAATCTCATTGTTCTAGCAGATAAACGAAAAAATATTCCATAATCAAAGGGACGGAGTGTTTCCCACAGGCTAAACCTTGTTTTTGTACCATCCGTATCTGTTTTGGATAGCTCAGTTATGCTATGCTTAGACTACAAATGCAACTGTCGTCTTACTCACCTTGATACATAATCTTTATTTGGGAAATAGTTTACTTAGCAGAAGGTTCCTAGATATAATTCGGCAAGATTATTTTTTATTATTATTTCAGAGAAGAATGAAATCATATACACGCCAGAGTTTTGTCTACTGAAGTATGGAGAATCAAAGCCTTCTAGAGGTTTGCGTGCTTAGGTTCTAATCTTCACCCACCTGTCTTTCCAAGCCAGCCGTTATTTGAACACTATCCTGATGGCCTTGGAAGGCACCCGATCTGGGTAGGCATAATGGGTCCTTCTAGCCTGACAACAGCGGGTTCCTACTTGACCAGCTTCAATCCTTTTTATTATTCTCTATTACTAAAGAAAATATAATTACTAAAAGTGGTATATTTGTTTTCACCCAATCCTGACATCAATGAAATCATTAGTTTAATTGGTGGAGAGATTACAAAATTTATTTTTCATTGTAGGATAATGTAATACCATGAAAGATACTTAAATTATATTCAGTGGATTCACTGAATATAATTTTAAACAATATAAACAGTTAATTTTATGCATGCTTTCATAGCTACTTACAATATAACTACATGAAAATCCCCTAACATAGCGGATAAAACTTTTTTTTGCTTTTGACTGATGTTCTTCATATAAGCCCTGCACTAGTCACATGAATATAATATGCATTGTAAATTACCTTAGTAATTCCTTACTTCAGGAATATTCATCTATGCCATCGGCTCTCATTAAATATCTTAAAAACTTGCAATATCTTAATGGAATAGAGCAGGGGTGTCAAACTCGATTTCATTGAGGGCTGCATCAGGGTTGTGTTTGAGCTCGGGGAGAAGAGTGGGTATGGCCAGGGTTGGCATGGCCAGCTTGACATCACTTGTGTTGGGGGCATTTGTGGTGGCCCAAGTGCTCTGTCAGAGAAAAAGGGCTCTTGAGCTCTGTTTTTGGCCATGATGGCCTCCTGCCAGAGAAAATGGAGCTTGGGTGGGCCACACATTCCCCCAAGGCCCCATTTTAATCCATGATGGCCCCCTGCAGCCCTCTGTCAGCAAAAACGGAGCTCAGTTTTCACTGGCAGAAGGCTGCAGGAGGCTCATCACAGCTAAAAATGGGGCCTGGGAGGGCTGCGCAGAGTCCTCCTAAGTTCCGTTTTCACTGGCAGAGGCACAGTGGGCCAGTGCATTGCTGTTTCCAGGGTGGCCCGCAGGCCAGATCTAAGCACCCCATGGGCTGGATCTGGCCCCCAGGCCTTGAGTTGACACCCCTGGAATAGAGGATGAATGCATTATTTAAAGAGCTAACCAAATGGTTTCTCCTATGGATGTAAAGTGGAGTATATGCTTCATTGACGAGCATACACTTCCTCAAAAAGTAAAAAAGGAATCTAAAACTTGAACTGAGCAGTTGGATGTTCAACTGAGCACTTTTGAAAAGTTTGAGTAGAAATGTCTCCCATAAAAGGATATACGGGTCAACTTATAGTGACTGTTCAGAATCACAATGGCACTGAAAAATGTGAGTTATGATAATTTCACATTTACAACTGTTGTAACAACCCCATTGTCATGTGATCAAAATTCAGATGCTTAGCAACTAAATCACCATCACCATCATTATTATTATCATCATCAGAGATGGAAGGGATCTTGGAGGTCTTCTAGTTCAACCCTGCTGGTCAAATAGATGACCCTATACCATTTCAGACAAATGGATGACCAATTCCTTCTTAAAAGCCTCCAGTGATGAAGCACTCAAAATTTCTGAAGGCAAGCTCTTCTACTGGTTGATTGTTATCACTGTCATGAAATTTCTTCTTATTTCTAGTTCCCTAACTCCTTGGTTAGTTTCCATTCATTGTTTCTTGTCTTGCCTTCTGGCCTTTGGAAAATAGGCTGACCCCCTCTTCTTTGTGGCAGGCCTTTAAATATTGAAATACTGCTATCCTGCCACCCTTTAGGTCCTTATCACTAGGTTAGACATACCCAATTGATATGTTTTAGCCTCTAGTCCCCTAATCATTTTAATTGCTCTTCTCTGGATTATTTCCAGAGTTTCAATATCTTTTTGAAACTATGCAACTTTCATATTTATGACAGTCACAATGTCCCAGGGTCAAGTGAATATATTTTGAGACCTTCTGATAGGCAAAATAAATGGGGAAGCCAGATTCACTGAACAATCATGTCAATAAATTGACAATCACAGTGATTAACCTAACAATTGTGGCAAGAAAACTCATAAAATAGAGCAAAATTCACTTATCTCACTTAGCAACAGCAATTTTAGGCTCAATTGTATTTGTACACTGAGGACTACCTGTTCAACAGGTGAGCACTCTATCTGAACAATCAATATAAAATATATTAAAATTAAATACAAGCTTAGTTGCAGTGATTCATTTGCAAATAAAAACAATTCATAAAGGAAGTAGGATAATTATTTCACTTGTACTGTAAATATTCAGTTCCTTTCTTTCTTTCTAAGCTAGTTTGATGGAAGCAAGGAGAGCAGCCATTGATTCTCTCTTTTCCCTCCCTCCTGACTTCCATTGTTTCTATTGTTTTCCAAAGGAAGGGTGACTCCATCCCTTTTACAGACTGGTTTGTCAGATCAGCATAGAAACTGAGGGAAACTGTATTGTAAAAGTTAGGTTCTCCGTTATGGGTAAACAGAAATTGAGGGGATATGTGTCTTACTTCAGAATGTTATAATAGTAGGAGTATTAAATCCATACAACTAACATTTGCTTAGAGAATAGCTTAGATGCAGAAGCACATCTCTGTGGCAAATGGCTACCATGAGGAGAAGGGGAAGGGATGTAAGCTGTCAGGTGGCAGTTCAACGTAAAGACCTCTAATTTTACATACTTTAAAATCTAACTTTCTGTATGCTTTGCAATGGTGTTGCAATTAAAAATAAGGTATACTAAAAGAAAAAAATGTGACTAAAATGTCTTTATTCATAAAAATAAACTATGTAACGCTGTGCAATAGGGAAACAGTTTGCAAAAATGTACTCTTAGGCCCAAAACCTGGTTACCTAAAGCAATCAAATCACTTTGATAAAATACAACACTATTTTATTTTCTTGCGCTTGATAATGCAGGAAAGTTTTGAAACTTCCTGGAGAGACCATGATCAAAACCAGAACAAGAGCTCATATGTCTCTGGCCCCACAAATCGCAAAGACAAAATAAAGAAAATAGCAGACACAGTGGAAACCACAGCCTGACATTGAAATGCTTTAGATAAATCCATCCGTGCAACTTTATCATTATTTATCCTTTCCTACTAGTCTGCATGCTTGCCATACTAGCTTTGAAATATGGTCAGTGAATAAAAACAGTATGATTTACTGGGTCACAGGTTTTTTTCCCTATCGCTTCTCAGGGTCACTTTAACGTACTGTGAATTTTTTATTATGAGAATCTTTTAACCATTTCATGTGTATTGCAGGCATTTCAAAGGTTTAGTAATGAATGCAGTTTACAGTATATGTGAATGGGGGAGGGAACATTTTCTCACACTTTTTCTTCATAGAACAGACAGTTGTAAGTGAAATGTGTATGTATCTGGAATTTTCCAAGTAAAGAAAAAAAGAAATAAGGATTTTCCTAGCAGCAAGATGTTCTAACAGGTACAACTTTGAGGAAATATATTTTGATTTTTTACCACATGAAGAATGCAGTAGGGAGAACTATTCAGGCCCTCTGCCACTTCTTGAGTTTACTCATAGGTAATGAATAGCTTTGGCGCCCTCTTGAGCCTGACCAAAGCCTTCTGCGGAAAGCTTTTTTAGAACTTTCTCCAGGCAAGGGGAGGCCCTGCCGTTTTCACTGCTTGAAGCACTGCTGTCTGTTTTTCAGAGTCATAAAGATGAAGCGTTGAAAAACTACTACCCAGCCATGAAATACATGTCCATAATAATATATGCTGCCCAGAATTGCTTCCGGTGAAATGGGTGACTATACAACTGGATGACTAAGTAGAATCTGCTTTAAGCCAGGTTGGGTATATAATGTCTTGACACATTTCATGGCTGATGTTAGATCGGGTTAAGGAGACAAAAAAGGCTTCAGTAAACAACAGCTCTTTATTGCAAGTCAAGTAAACATCCGGCTGAGGAATGGTCGGGCAGCATCCCCTTTTAAAGGGTTCTGTCAGACCTCTTAACCAATGAGATTCAACCTCTGTTTCCGCCGGAACAGAGGACCTTGGTGGAAACCTCTTGCAGTCTGTCGGGGGGGGGGGGGTATCTAACAGCTGACTCCAGGTTTGGGAGAAACCAGGAAGTGGTGGTGGGTTTGGCAAATTTATTTGGCTGTGCTCTAATCGATATCAAATGACTGGATTTAACACATGTAAATTTAATGAATGCATATTTTCCATAGTCCAGAATGAATCTCTTTTTCAGGAATGTTGCAAGGGCATATTCTCTAGAGGATAGTTGCTTGAAACCTTCATTCATTTTATTGAACTGTTGACTCTAATGTGTAATAAGGCCCAGATTTCCAAAGTGAGGTCCATGGGACAAATATAATGCTTTAGCATTGGTGTTTGCCAGCTCCTCCCCCAATTTAATGTTTGTTATATTTATTCATTTAATTTATATGCCCAAGGTCTCACAACACACACACACACACACACACACACACACACACACACACACACACACACACACACACTGTCAAGTCAATATTGCAGACTAGAATTGGTTTGGACATACACTCACTTTCTAGAAAATGTTTAATTTACTGGGGACAGGTGTATGATCTTGTGCACAGCAAGGTGTGGGCTCAAAGATGCCTTGTTGACTATTTCTTAAAGACACGACATGCATGTTTTCCTCACAATTCTAACTTGTAGTTAAGGTTAGTTGAATTGCATGGTTGCTTTTTTAGGATAAAATATTTGCTTCGAAATGAGGATCCTAAAATTATGTACTGTAATAATAAGGATTTTGTTCTCAAATATTTTGTTCTTAACTCTTCAAGTTATGCCAAGTCTGGAAACAAACTACAGTTTTTTTTGGAATTAAATATTTTATTGGATGTGTCAATATGTCATTCTCTGTTAGCCTGCATTCTCCCCAACTAAAATAATGTAGCTTTTAAAAAAAGAGAAACATAAAAAAGTGATATGAATGAAGAGGAGACAGAAACCCTGAATTTTCTAAAGCCGTGGAATTGTTGGAGTACATTCCAGATGGCCTTTATGTAGTACTATCTTCCACTCTGTAAAGTGCACAAAGATGTAGACATACATTTGTTGCATCTTCTATCTCAATTCTGGCTCCTTAATAAGGATGATTAATGGTGCTGAGCTAACAATTTACTATGGCGCAAACCAAGGTGTAGAAATAGCAATAGCACTTAGACTTATATACCGCTTCATAGTGCTTTTACAGCCCTCTCTAAATAGTTTACAGAGTCAGCATATTGCCCCAACAATCTGGGTCCTCATTTTATCCACCTCAGAAGGATGGAAGGCTGAGTCAACCTTCCATCTGGTGAGATTTGAAGTGCCAAAATGCAGCTAGCAGTCAGCTGAAGTAGCCTGCAGTACTGCACTCTAACCACTGCACCACCTGGGCTTGGCTGTAGCTGGATTCCTCAACAAACTTGAAAAAACATCTGCCTCTCATTCTTCCTAATGTGGAGTGGGATGGGGCTGTGGCCTGAGGAGGAAGTAATTTCTGATAGAGGGCTAGACTTTCTATCAATACTTGATCTGAATGGGAATTCTGGAAAACTAGGGTAAACTCTCCCTGCTTTGTAGATAATTTCTTACCTATGCCCTTTATCATTCCTCCATGCAGTTTAAATATTTACTTTAAATATTAAAATAAATTGATGTCTTCTGTTTCCTTTTCTCTCATATTGCTTTTTCAAATTGCTTTGAAAAATTCCAAATTAGTGCCAACATGAAAATTCTGTGCAATTAATACTTATCTCAGTAAACTTTGACCTGTTCTTTATATCAATGCATATTCAGTACATTGTTATGCTATATTTCATTCCACGCTACATGGTTTTAGTATCTTTAATTGCAGACACATAAAGCATTCATGGAGCTATCAGGAATATTTGTTAGGAAAGCAAGATTCTGCAAGATTATCTGAGGTGATATCACAGAAGGACAAAGGTCAATATTTAGAATATAGTCTTTGCCACATGGATAGTATCATTCATTACATGGAATATTTCTATATCTACATTCAAGGATTCTTGAAGCATATAAGGCAAACTAAGGTGAATATTTGGTGGAACTTTAGAAGAATAAACTGTAAGAGTAAGACATCAAACAGCTTTCTGTCCCCACACTTAAGGACATCCTGTCTTGGTCTTCTTATCTGGTCATTCCTGAAAATCTCTCTTTCAGGATGTCTCCTGCCAGAGCATGTTCCATTCCCAAATGGAACTGAAAAGAAAGTTCACCCTGCAGGAAGTTCTTCTCTGCCCAATATTTCCCTATAGCAGTGATGGCTAACCTTTTTGTTGTTGCGTGCCCATACCAGTGGTGAGTTATGACCGGTACACCCTGGTATTTGAGGTTTTCGGGGTTTCTGCACACACATACAGAGCATACGGCGCCTGTGCGATGCTCTGCCGAGCAGCTAGAACGTTGTTGGCGGTAAGTACGCATGCATGCACTGCACATCTGTTCATGCGTGCTGCACACGTTCATGTGGTGGACATCCAGCTCAGTTGCACTGTACCAGTTGCACCGGGATCCGGAACTCATCACTGGCCCACATCCGTAATGTGTGTGTGACACCCCCCCATGCATCCTTCCCCCCTGTGCATGCATGCATGCATGACCACCGCTCCTTCTGCACATATGTGTGTGACCCCCCACACCCCATTTTGGGCCTAGTAAGCCTCCCTGAAGCCGCCTTGGACCAAAAATAGGGTGTGTGGAGGAGTGCCGCACCCACTGCAGCCTGTTTTGGGCCTAGCAGACCTCCCTGAAGCCTCCTGGGACCAAAAATGGGGCCCCATGATGACAATTACAATTGAGTTATTAAAGCCCTGTTCTTTTGTATACATGTGTAACATCAGCACACATACAAAAGGCCAGTGTTCACTTGGCTTTTTGGTCTTCTGCATAGATGCCCTAAGGATTTGCCTGGAGGATTGGGCAAAAGAGTAAGAACTGAGGGTCAAACTCTTCTACCTTGGATCACTGGGAAAATGGTGAAACAATGCATGACTGGATTTCAAAAAGCACAGGGGAAAAAAGGACACCCAAAGAAGAAAAACAAAAATAGAAATGTAGTATTTATAGATAATGGAGCAAGATATATCTGCCTTTTTCTCTGCGAATGTGTGGGACCCGATGGCTGCCTGGCTTCTCGTTCTATAGAAGCCGGTGAGAAAGAAGATCTAGGAGAGCCTCCGGAGTCTATTACAACCTCAAACAAAAGGTCCTGAAAGGGCTGAAATCCACAGAGTGCGTGAGGATCGGCATTTGAATAACAGCCACCTCCGGTCGTTTTCCCAGCTGCAGAACTGTAGTGGCCTAGAGCTGGAGCTGTTTGCACGGCGTGGAGGAGAAGATGGCGGTGCCGCGCTGCTGAACGCAGCAGTTTTTTTGCCAATCTCTTGTGTCTGCCATCCCTTCTTGACCGATTTCATCTGAGTGGTGAGCAGTGAGCCAGGGGATTTATTCGCTATTACCATCTAGAACGTTGGGGGTTTGGCGGAGACTTTCGGGATCGGCGGATCCGGTGGCTGGCTGTGTTTGCTGCCGCCGTAGCCGTCCTGGACGCCCCCCCCCCCTTTTGCTACTCTGCTCGCCCTTTCATTGTCTCTCCTCTTCGCCCTTTGCGGGCTCCTGCGGTCCTGGGTGAAAAAAGAAAGAAGCTCCATCTACCAGAATTGGTCGCTCAGCTGCCTGGTCGCGCTGCTCGGAGCGGAGAAGAAGATGGCGGCATCATGCTGCTGATAGCAGCATTAACATCATTCACTTCTGAGTCCGGGGAGAAGAGAGGCCTGGACGTTTGTGTATGGTTGCGAAGGCTGGGACTGTAACTGGGTACCTCCTACACTGAGTGCTTTGCAGAAGTGTTAGGGGGGCCCAGGTTTAATCCCATCCTTAGTATGTATGATTCGAAGGCCCTGCCGGGGAACATGGTGACTATGGGGGAGGGTGGGGGGCCCATGGACACGGGAGTGGGCCAGAGCATTACGGTCCTAACTGGGAGGGGCAGATATGGTGGGGACTTTAGGGCTGGCCATTACCGGGGAAGGACGGTTCGCTACATCACAGAGATCCCCCCTTCCGGCCCTATTAGTCCCACTCCAAGGCCAGATGGCGTGAGTAGTCAGGGCCCTGGTCTCAGGCTGTTGTTGCTAAATGCCAGGTCTGTGGTGCACAAGGCTCCCCTCGTCTGGGACTTAATTTTATACGAGGGGGCAGATCTGGCATGTATTACTGAAACCTGGCTGGGCCCAGAAGGAGGAGTCCCCCTCACTGAGATGTGCCCAGAGAGTTTTCAGGTGCTTCATCAGCCGCGACCCCAGAAAAGGGGTGGGGGAGTGGCCATTGTTATCCGAGGGTCTCTGGTTCCTCGTAGGACCCCTGCTCCGGAGCTTGTGAGTCCTTATTGGTGAAGTTGGACCTTGGGGGTCAAGTGGGCTTGTTGTTAACATACCTGCCTCCCAAAAGCATTGCAACAGCCCTCCCCTCGCTCCTCGAGTCAGTAGCCGAGCTAGCGGTTGAGTTTCCCAAACTTATGGTGCTGGGAGATTTCAACTTGCCTTTGCTTGGCGAGCACTCTGATGGAGCACAGGAGTTTATGGCTTCCATGACAGCCATGGGCTTGACTCAAGTAATTCGGGGTCCGACTCACTCAGAGGGTCACACGCTCGACCTCGTATTTCTCTCGGAGCAGTGGAGTTGTGATCTTGGTTTGAGGGGTATTGAGATCTTGCCCCTGTCATGGTCAGACCACTGCCTACTGAGGCTTGACTTTCGGAGACCAATCCCCCACTGTAGGGAGGAGGAACTTTAGATTTTAGATTTTTTTTTAGATTTTATTTATTATTTATAGGCCACCCTTTTCCCTAAGGGGACTCAGGGCGGCTTACAATTCATAGGAGGGGGAGTGCAAGACAAAACATAAGACAATACGTGAGTAAAAATAGAAATAAAATAATAAAACACAACATTCATTCAACATTCGGGTGGGGTGGATTAGAATCTTTATCCCCAGGCCTGACAGGATAGCCAGATCTTAAGGGCTGTGCGGAAGGTCTGGACGGTGGTGAGGGTACGAATCTCCACGGGGAGATCGTTCCAAGGGTCGGAACTGCTACTGAGAAGGCTCTCCTCCGCGTAGTCGCCAGTCGGCACTGACTGGCGGATGGAACTCAGAGGAGGCCCAATCTGTGCGATCTAATAGGTCGAAGGGAGGTAATTGGCAGGAACTGATTAGGTGGTTCCACCCCAGATGCCTTATGGACCCTTTGGGCTTTCAGACGGCGCTTGGTGTTATACCTGATACTCTTGTCCACAGTCCGGCTGAGGCCTTGGTCGCTGCTTGGAACTCGGCGGTGGCAGAGGCCCTCAACCGGATTGCACCTTTACGGCCTATCCGAGGCAGTGGATCCAGGAGGGCTCCTTGGTTTACTGAGGAACTCCGGGAGATGAAGCGGCAAAAGAGACGCCTAGAGCGCCGCTGGAGGTCCAGTAAGTCTGAGTCAGACCGAGCACTGTTAAAATCCTGCATCAGAGCCTACCTTCTGGTGATTCGGGCTTCAAAAAATACATACATCGCCGCTCTGATTGCATCCGCTGAGTCGCGCCCAGCCGCCTTGTTTAGGATAACCCACTCCCTTCTGAAAGGGAGGGATGCGGGCAATTCTTTACAAGGCAGGGCTGAGGAGTTTGCCCAATTTCTCATGGATAAAGTTGCTCGGCTTCGGACAAACCTAGACTCCAATTGCGCAGAGCCAGCCGAGGTACCGGGGAAGGTCTTGAATAGCATCTTTGGATTGACTTTCAGTCTGTTACTCCTGAGGAAGTGGACAAGGCCATCGGAGCAGTGAGTGCCTCCACGTGTGCACTGGAACCATGCCCCTCCTGGCTGGTTGCGAACAGCAGGGAGGTGACGCGGGGCTGGATCCAGGCGATAGTTACCGCCTCCCTCCGGGAGGGGTTCTTCCCCCCCTAAAGGCAGCGGTGGTGAGACCCCTCCTGAAAAGGCCGTCTTTGGATCCAGCCATTTTAAATAACTATCGTCCAGTCTCCAACCTCCCCTTTGTTGGGAAGGTTGTTGAGAAAGTGGTGGCCTCTCAGCTCCGGTGGTCCTTGGATGAAACCGATTATCTAGACTCCTTTCAGTCTGGATTCAGGCCTGGCTACAGCACGGAAACTGCTTTGGTCGCTCTGACCGATGATCTCCGGAGAGCCAGAGCCAGAGGCCATCCCTCCGTCCTAGTGCTCCTTGACTTCTCAGAGGCCTTCGATACCATCGACCATGGTATCTTTCTGCGACAGTTGCGAGAGGTGGGGGTGGGAGGCACCATCTTTCGGTGGTTCTCCTCCTACCTCTTGGACAGGTCGCAGTCGGTGTTAGTTGGAGGGCAGAGGTCGTCCCCTAGGGGCCCCTTAAGTATGGGGTGCCACAGGGTTCGATCCTGTCCCCCCTCCTGTTTAACATCTACATGAAGCCGCTGGGTGAGATCATCCGACGGCACGGACATCATAAGTACGCGCACGATACTCAGTTGTATCTGTCCGCCCTGTGCCAACTCAGTGAAGTGGTTGATGTGATGTGTCAGTGCCTGGAGGCTGTCAGGGTCTGGATGGGGGTAAACAAACTTGCGCTCAATCCTGACAAGACCGAGTGGCTTGTGTTTTTCCCTCCCAATAATTGGCCATGTATTCCAATTCTCAGGCTGGGGGTGAAATTATACCCTCCTCAGACAGGGTTCGCAATTTGGGAGTCCTCCTGGATCCACAGCTGACTTTAGACCACCATTTGTTGGCTGTGACCAGGGGGGCATTTGCCCAGGTTCGCCTGGTGCACCAATTGCGTCCCTACCTGAACCGGGAGGCTCTCACAACAGTCACTCATGCCCTTGTGACCTCAAGACTGGACTACTGCAATGCGCTTTACATGGGGCAGCCCTTGAAGAGTGTTCGGAGACTTCAGCTTGTCCAGAATGCAGCCGCGCGAGCGATTGTGGGTGCACCTCGGTACACCCACGTTACACCTATCCTCCGCGAGCTGCACTGGCTGCCTATTGGTCTCCGGATATGCTTCAAGGTGCTAGTCGTCACTTATAAAGCCCTACATGGTATTGGACCTGGGTACTTGAGAGACTGCCTTCTGCCGATTACCTCCCAAAGACCCATTAGATTCCACAGACTAGGCCTCCTCCGAATTCCATCTGCCGGCCAATCCCGATTGTCAACCAAGCGGAGGAGGGCCTTCTCTGTGGCTGCTCCGGCCCTCTGGAACAATCTCCCCGTGGAGATTCGGACCCTCACCACCCTTCAGGCTTTCTGTATCGCCGTTAAGACCTGGCTGTTCCAGCAGGCCTGGGGCTGCTGAGTTCCATCCCCCTCTCGAACTAGAGTGCTTGTTGAGACCATTTTTAAACCGTTTTTGTATTGTTGTTTGTCTTTGTATTTCCCCCCCCCCTTTTGTATGATGTCCCTACCCTCCAGGTTTGTTAGCTGCCCTGAGTCCCTCGGGAATAGGGCGGCATACAAGTTGAATAAACCTCTAAACCTCTAAACCTTTTTCAAGCATGATGATTTTCTATGAATTTCTTTTTATTTTATCAAGGTTTTTGATTTACTTCTGGTAAATCGTAGGGTTCAAAGGCTTCTCAGGTGTTTTTTTTTTAAGCAAAAGTTATGCCAAAGTCCTAGCTGCAGAATTTCCCTGTCTTTTATCTGAACTCTAAATATAGCAACTAGGCAGAAACAATCAGCTTTTGATCTGGAATTCAAATTACTTCCTATTGGACCCAACATGTATGAACAGTACTACGCAAAAGTCATATGTTACCATCCACTAATCCATAAACTTTGAGCAAAGTTTAATGACCATCCATAATTATTTTTCAGTCTCCGTATTAAGATTCAAACAGGAAATATACAAAATATGTACATAAAATACAAAAAATACAATTTTTTAAAAAATGGCTTCTTCAAGCAAACATTTGCATTTAGTGTGACCTTCCTTGTCACTAAGCACATCTTGAACTCTTTGGGGGAGATTGTTCTGAAGTTTTCTGAGGTAATTTTCTATTACATTATACCAGGCTTCTTTCAGCAACCTCTAGGTTTCTTCCTTAGATTTAGGCTGTTTTTTCTCTGTCTAGGTCAGTGGTTCCCAATTTTCTTTTGGCCATGCCCCACCTAAACATCTCTAAAATTCTGATGCCCCCCCCCCTCCCGTGACATATAATTCTTATTTTACTCAAAAAGTGAGCTCTACTCACATCTCACACAGAGGAAGCCTAAAAGGCCATTAACTTGGTTTAAACAAGGTTCAAATTGCCCCCATTAAAAATAAAATTGCTCAGGGGGCAATCTGATTTTTAATGGGGGCAATTTGAACCTTGTTTATGAGGGCAATTTGAACATTGGGCCCCACGTTGGGAACCACAGGTCTAGGTGATCCAATACTGCCTTGAGAACATTCAAGTCTGGTCCCTGTGGTGGCCAATCCTTGATGTTCAGTGTTTTTTCTGATATTTTCCTCACTAAATGTGTTCCAATGTGCTTGGGATCATTATCATGCTGAAAAATAAACCCATTCCCAATCAGGTGCTTTCTAGAAGAAATGGCATGATGAATTAAAATCTGTCTGTATTTTTCAGTGTTCATAATCTTATCAATTCAGGATATCACCAATACCATTGGCAGAAATTCAGCTTCAAACCAAGATACATCTTTCATCATGTTTCAATGACGGCCGCAAGTGCTCATTCATCCATTCCTCTCCAACTATTGTTTTCACATATTGTCAATGATTGGACCCCAAATTTTCAAACTTGGATTCATCACATTTTTTTTTATAATAATTTTTTTCACTGGTCCTCAGTCTGATCTTTGTGGGCTTCAGCATGTCTTAGTCTTTTCACTCTGGTCCCCTCCTGCAAAAGTGATTTCTTGGCTGCTACCCTTCCACAAAGACCATTACTGATCAAGCTTTGTCAGACTGTAGAAAGGTCAATTTGGCATCCCGATGAGGCTGCCAAATGCTGAACCAGGGGATCCAGCTGGACTTCCTCTGGTCTCTCAAAGAAGAAACTCTGAGAAATTTCTCATCAGAATTTGAAATTTTCCTTGGACTTCCAGTCCTTTTTTTGTCCTTTACCTCTCCTGATTCCTCAAACTTCTTTATAACAGCTTGAATATGCAATTTGTTTGTTGATTTCCCTTTGAGAGTGGCCTTGCTGATGCAAGACTATGATTTTTATGTCTGTCACATTCTGTGATCTTTGGCATTTTGACTGGAATAATGTGAATGAAAGCTGGTTTTATAAGCAAGCTTCCAATGAATTCAGTGGTGGGTTTCAAAATTTTCAAATTTTTAACACTTACAGGTGTTAGCAGTGACAGTTAGGTTTCAATTCCATTCCATTTAGGTTTACAGAAGCCAAGTGTCTGCTGTTGCTCAAGCGTAAGGGGAGATCACACTGCTTATTTGCCACTTTGGCCTATGGAAGCTTATTCTGCTTTTTCCTATTTTTTTTTTAAGAGTGCATACATATATCCTGCATTTTCTGGTTGTATTTGAATAAAAAGATTGAGACATAATTATAAATGGTCATTATACCATTGCTACAATAAGAAATATAATGGTGGCTTAAGACTTTTGCACAGTACTGTATGGTATCTATATGGGAGAAACACTTATGGGGCTCAGTAGAACTTTCAACTTCTGCACCTAAGCCATGCACTGGTCCAATGAATATAATATGCAATGTAAATTACCTTAGTAATTCCCTGTTTCAGGAATATACATTTACAGCAACAAATACCTTGTAATCTTATCTGTTTTTTACAGAACAGGGAATGAATATATTGTTTAAAGATCATCAAATGATTTCTCCTGTGCGTATAATGGGGACCCAGTGGTGGGGTGCGACTGGTATACCCTGGTACAGGTGTACTGGTGCCTGCTGGGAGCACCAGGTACCGTTCCAGTACGGTGCTCCGGAGGGCCCACCCGCCCGCCAGCTCTCCTTACCAATATTTGAGCCGACCGGGGGATTTGTGCCTGCACACAGAGTGTAGGGTGCCTGCCGGATGCTCTGCCAAGCAGCTGGAGTATCTAGGGAAGTGGGTATGCATACGTGCACTGCGCATGTGGACGTGGTGGATGTCCGGCCCTGTTGCAGCGTACTGGTTGCAACGGGAGCCGGAACCACTATTGAATGGGGAGTATACACTTCCTCAAAAACAAAACAAAAAGTAGTCTAAAACATGAACTACATGTGGAGTTCAACTAAGCTCTTTGAAAAGTCTCCTATTGAGGAATGAACACTGAATCTGAACAATCATTTGCAAATAAAAACATTTCATAAAGGAGGCAGGATAATTATTTCACTTGTACTGTAAATATTCAGTTCATTTCTTTCTTTCTAAGCTTGTTTGATGAGAGCTAGGAGAGCAGCCATTGATTCTCTCTTCTCCCTCCTTCTTGACTTCCTTTGTTTCTATTTTTTCCATAGGAAGGGTGACTCCATCCCATTTACAGACTCTGGTTTGTCAGATCAACATAGAAGCTGAGGGAAACTGTATTGTAAAAGTTAGGTTCTCCATTGTTATGGGCAAACAGAGAAATTGAGGGGATATGTGTATTACTCCAGTATGTTACAATAGTAGGAGTATAAAATCCATACAACTAACATTTGATTAGAGAATAGCTTATCTGCAGCAGCACATCTCTGTGGCAAATGGCTACTGTGAAGCAGAGGGGAAGGGAGATAAGCTGTCAGGTGGCTGTTTAACATAAAGACCTCTAATTTTACATGTTCAATCTAATACACGAACAAAACTCACCTATACTTTAAAATCTAACTTTCTGTATGCTTTGCAATGGTGTTGCAATTAAAAATAAGGTGTACTAAAATGTGACTAAAATGTCTTTATTCATAAAAATAAATTATGTAATGCTGTACAATAGAGAAACAGTTTGCAAAAATGTACTCTTAGGCCCAAAACCTGGTTACCTAAAGCAATCAAATTACTTTGATAAAATACAACATTATTTTATTTTCTTGTGCTTGATAATGCAGGAAAGTTTTGAAACTTCCTGGAGAGACCATGATCAAAACCAGAACAAGAGCTCATATGTCTCTGGCCCCACAAATCGCAAAGACAAAATAAAGAAAATAGCAGACACAGTGGAAACCACAGCCTGACATTGAAATGCTTTAGATAAATCCATCCGTGCAACTTTATCATTATTTATCCCTTCCTACTAGTCTGCATGCTTGCCATACTAGCTTTGAAATATGGTCAGTGAATAAAACAATATGATTTACTGGGTCACAGGTTTTTTTCCCTATCGCTTCTCAGGGTCACTTTAACGTACTGTGAATTTTTTAACCATTTCATGTGTATTGCAGGCATTTCAAAGGTTTAGTAATGAATGCAGTTTACAGTATATGTGAATGGGGGAGGGAACATTTTCTCACACTTTTTCTTCATAGAACAGACATTTGTAAGTGAAATGTGTATGTATCTGGAATTTTCCAAGCAAAGAAAAAAAGAAATAAGGATTTTCCTAGCAGCAAGATGTTCTAACAGGTACAACTTTGAGGAAATATATTTTGATTTTTTACCACATGAAGAATGCAGTAGGGAGAACTATTCAGGCCCTCTGCCACTTCTTGAGTTTACTCATAGGTAATGAATAGCTTTGGCGCCCTCTTGAGCCTGACCAAAGCCTTCTGCGGAAAGCTTTTTTAGAACTTTCTCCAGACAAGGGGAGGCCCTGCCGTTTTCACTGCTTGAAGCACTGCTGTCTGTTTTTCAGAGTCATAAAGATGAAGCGTTGAAAAACTACTACCCAGCCATGAAATACATGTCCATAATAATATATGCTGCCCAGAATTGCTTCCGGTGAAATGGGTGACTATACAACTGGATGACTAAGTAGAATCTGCTTTAAGCCAGGTTGCTGTTTTCTTTCTCGTGTCCCTGTGTGGCCAAGTCTATACCTTGTGGGTATATAATGTCTTGATACATTTCATGGCTGACTCCAGGTTTTGGAGAAACCAGGGAGTAGTGGTGCGTTTGGCAAATTTATTTGGCTGTGCTCCAATCGATATCAAATGACTGGATTTAATGCATGTAAATTTAATTAATGTATATTTTCCATAGTCCAGAATGAATCTTTTTTCAGGAATGTTGCAAGAGTATATTCTCTAGAGGATAGTTGCTTGAAACCTTCATTCATTCTATTGAACTGTAGGCGCCAATGTGTAATAAGGCCCAGATTTCCAAAGTGAAGTCAAATTCACCTTCACTAATGAAAGATCTCTGGATGGCTTTGGCTAGAAACTTTCTCTTAGCCCAGGCTGCCATGCAAGGTTGAGGTTATGTGGAAAAATTAAAATGGGGGTGCTCTATATACCATTTTGAACATCAGACAAGGAAAATAAATCTCTAATAATCACATATAAAATGCTAAAGCGATAAATAGATGGTTTAACAGATACCAAATATTCAAATATTGTTTTAAAGCCCTGTCCCAGCCTTTTAAGTAGCTTTTTAATTGCTGTTAACCTTCCAAGAATCACTTGAGGTCAACAGCACCAACCTCCATGTTCCTGATTGAAGAAATGAGATGATAGCAAATAAACGCCCTTTCCAGGACTATGATCAAATGGCCCAGATTGGGCGAACCGGTAGTAGTTGCCTTGGGAGGCTCCACCCACTGCCTGGATGCTTTTGCCCATGCGTGTGGGAGCGCGACCGAACCAGTAGTAGAAAAATTGGCAACTCACCCCTGCTGTGAACAAAAGGAATTATCTATCTGATTATTTGAAAAGGAAGAACTGAATTTTTAGGAGTCAGCCTGGAACTCATTTCTCATTTACGTTGACTCACAAAGTACCAGCTTGATTTTATTGCCCTTCCTGCACACCCAGACTCTGAGATAGAAGAAAAAAAAACCCAACCCCTATCAGTTCACTGTGGGTTAATCAGCTTTCCTTTTCCGTCTTTCCGTCCAAGGTCCTCAGTGAACTACTTTTCTTTTCTTAGGAAACATTGTGAGTTCCTCAGGTGTGCTTGAGTCTCACTTCATTAACATTGATTTGGATCCAGTCCTAGGCTTTTGACAAACTCAAGTCTAAAATGGTCACGGGGGCTCTCTTTCTCTTCTTCCTTGTCCCTTGTGTTGAAGCAGGTGAGTAGGGCCAAAGATATAAACAACGCTTCAAATAGAATGTAGAATCAGAATTATTTCTGCTTGCCTCTTAATCAGAAAAGTCTAATTAAATATAACTCAGTGTTTGTGCTCATTTTGGTGCAATTGTAAATGTCTGAGGTAATTCCCAAGAATAATGTCTTAGGCAGATTATCGTATGTGCATTTTCCAAAGTGGGATGAATGACTATAGAGATAGAAAGCTATATTCTGTAGTGGCATTTTATGTCTTGATAATTCAGTAGTTAATTGTTTGATACAGCCCAAACTTTCTACCTAGCTATAAAAACATTTTGATGTACAAGAAAAACTAGAAGAGTTTCTGATTAGAAAACATGTTACAGAGTAGGGAAATTTATGGAGCTGTTGTGAATATGAATAAATAATCAGATTGACATGAAATATCAATTATAAATTTATCTAAACTACCAATATAATTATTAGATCAATAAATTCTATCAAAAATAGTTTGAAAATCTCATTCTAAAAGTTGCAACATGAGAATAGGTTCAGTTTATATATGATTGCTTCATCTATAAATTGTACAGTTTTTTGTAAAAAGAAGTAACATCTCTTCCAAAGTTTAAAATATTTTTAACCAAAGTGCAATATGATGACAACTTTTTATTAAGCTGTTTATTAACATGAATTTACTATAAATGTTTGACAGTTGAATCTTACTTCATCGCAATAGCTATTTCAGCTTTTTTCCAAAAAATGAAAAATGTCTTGGTGGTAAATGGCTGGGCATTGTTTAAATGAACCTTGGAAACTCAGCTCTTCCCCCTGGGCCTGGCTTAGGGAATGAGTGGAAGGCTCTTTTTAAGAATATGTGGGTTAGGATTTTATTATTCCTCTCTGATGTCTATTATCTTTGGATTGTTATAAAACATTTATGTGCTTTACGGCTATATACTGCCAAGATTTCTTTTGACAATGAGAAGCCACAGACATTTCATGTACAAAAATGTCAATTCCCAAATTACATTGATATGTGGGGTCTCGTTCTTCTAGAGCTATGCTACAATGGTGGAATTTTTGATGGGATCAAATGTATCTGTGATGAGAATTTATACTATGGGCCCAAATGTGAGTTCCTTGTTCATGAACTCAATGGGACACCATCTACAAGTACCTTGGTCTCCAGATCTACGGTCTCCAGCTCACCAATTCCAGAAATTTTTTCCAGTCCTAAGACTAGCAAACGTACCACATCTATCATAAGTACCAGCTATACAGCTAAGAGTACTAGCAAAACTGCCATTACTGGAACTATTATTGCAAACAGTGCAATAACAACTACCACAAGTCGTGAGTATCAGTTTTTCATTTGATCCATATCCTTGTCTCATTCCTATTTTAAACTTTTCAAAATTCATGACAATTCTTTCTTCTGTTCCTGTGATCAGATTATGGTGACTTTTGGTCTGAAGCATAGCTTGGATCTTCTAATTGTTTTTAACAAAATGGGCACAGTTTAGGACAGATTGTGTATGAGTGAGATTAGCCACTATTCATTATATTTCTATGTAAAATACTGCTTGTAAGTATGCCTGTGACTGTAGCCTAATCATATGAAGCGATTCTCCCTCCATATTGTGGGGGTGATATTTGTGGTTTTCCCTGCATAGTGATTGCTCCCTCATCTCTTACTATTGGGGATCCTGACTGGGGTAGCTGAGAGTGATATTTCAGAAGTAATTGAAAGGCCACAGAAAGCTCCCATCTGTTCTGGGAGATTGGGAGGATGGACACCTCCTTTGGGACATGGTTGCCTTGGACTAGGACTTTGGAATGACATGAGAGCATTGAACATTCATGGTCTTTAGCTTGTACAGATTACTCCATGCTCACAGATGAATTGTTTTCAGGTTTTGCCAAATTTTGGTAAAAACCTTAGAAGGATGCATGGTATGCAGAACTTCCACTCAAATCTTCTGGAGACATCTGTACATGATCAATATCATTATCATTGTTTATTTGAATCATTTCTTTGAAATATGAATGTGTAAAGAGAGATTGAAGTTCTGATTTGGAGTGTCAATAGTCTTTAAATATTTTAAAAAAGCAACAAAGATTTTCTGATGGAAATGGCAAGCTACAAGACTTCTCTATTCATTCTTTTTTTTTAAAAACCCTCAATTGACTGACCACATTTTTTCACTTCATTGCTCGAAAAACTGATCTGTTTTTCCACCATTCCTTTTAGCTAATATCGGTTTAGAGATTGAAAAATTTGAAAAGCAGTTGCAACTGATGTCATACGAATACATGTGAGCTCATTTATCTTCTAGATCAGTGATGGAGAACCTTTTTTGGCTCATGTGCCATAAGTGGGGGGAGTCCAGGGGTGTGTGTTGTGCGCTGGCATGCTGCACCCATAATGCAATACGCGACTTCCGGTTTGCTTGTAGGGTCGTTTTTAGTCCTCCGGAGCCTTCAGGGAAGCCTCTTGAAGGTCCCTGAAGCCTCCAGAGGGCTTAAACCAACCCTACCAGCAAACTGGAAGCCTGTTCCTGAACTTCTGGTTTGCCCATAGGACCGTTTTTTTGCGCTCCGGAGGCTTCAGGGAAGCTTTTGAAGCCTCCTGAGGGCCTCAGGGGGGGCAGGCGGGGGAGATTCTTTTTGCCCTCCAGGCTCCTATAAAGCCTCTGGAGCCTGAGGAGGGCGAAAAATGGCTTTAACAAAGCCTGAATTTAGCTGGCCAGCGCACGCTTGCATGCTGGCCAGCTGACAGGGCAACACCTCACGTGCCCTGATAAATGGCTCCGTGTGCCACCTGTGGGATGTGTGCCAGAGATTTGCTATCCCGGTTCTAGATTGTTCATTTGTTTATATGTATAAACAGTAATGCTTCTGCTTAAATAGCCATTTTATAAGAATAGATTATAATTTCCAGATCTATATAAGGAAACTGTTCCACTCTGTTCCAGAGCTATGCTACAATGGCGGATTTTTTGATGGGATCAAATGCATTTGTGATGAGAATTTATACTATGGGCCCAAATGTGAGTTCCTTGTTCATGAAGGCCTCAATGGGACACCATCTACAAGTACCTTGGTCTCCAGATCTACTGTCTCCAGCCCACCAATTCCAGAAATTTCTTCCAGTCCTAAGACTAGCAAACGTACCACAATTATCATAAGTACTAGCTATACAGCTAAGAGTACTAGCAAAACTGCCAATACTGGAATTATTATTACAAATAGTGCAATAACAACTACCACAAGTCGTGAGTATCAGTTTTTCATTTGATCCATATCCTTGTCTCATTCCTATTTTAAACTTTTCAAAATTCATGACAATTCTTTCTTCTGTTCCTGTGATCAGATTATGGTGACTTTTGGTCTGAAGCATAGCTTGGATCTTCTAATTGCTCCCTCATTTCTTACTATTGGGGATCCTGACTGGGGTAGCTGAAAGTGATATTTCAGAAGTAATTGAAAGGCCACAGAAAGCTCCCATCTGTTCTGGGAGATTGGGAGGATGGATACCTCCTTTGGGACATCGTTGCCTTGGACTAGGACTTTGGAATGACATGAGAGCATTGAAAATTCGTGGTCTTTAGCTTGTACAGATTTGCTCACAGATTAATTGTTTTCATGTTTTGCCAAATTTTGGTTAAAACCTTAGAAGGATGGAAAGGTCCCTGAAGCCTCCGGAGGACTTAAACCAACCCTACCAGCAAATTGGAAGTCTGTTCCTGAACTTCCGGTTTGCTCATAGGACCGTTTCTTTGCGCTCCAGAGGCTTCAGGGAAGATCCTGAAGCCTAGGGTGGGCCTTGGGGGGGCGGGGGAGACTCTTTTCGCCCTCCCCAGGCTCCATAAAGCTTCTGGAGCCTGGGGAGGGCAAAAAATGGCTTTTAAAAAGCCTGAATTTAGCTGGCCAGCGCTCACGTGCCCTGACAAATGGTGTGCCAAATCTATGGCATGCCATAGATTTTCTATCCCAGTTCTAGATTGTTTATTTTTGTATATGTATATGTTCCACTCTGTTCCAGAGATATGCCAAAATGGTGGAATTTTTGATGGGATCAAATGCATCTGTGATGAGAATTTATACTATGGACCCAAGTGTGAGTTCCCCTTGGATGAAATTCCAGTCATTCAGTGTAAGTATAGTCAAGGAGAGCTTAATTACTTTTTCCTAATGACAGCCTAAGACAACTTTCTCAAGTTGCTTGCTTCTAGATATGTTGGATTACCATACTAGAATAAAGAGATTGCATATGGAAGAACTAAGTTTGGAAAATGTGGCTTAATTAAAGTTCCATTATAGTGCATGTAAACCGGGAACATGTAGGGAAATAATAGTTCTCTGTTCCAAGTTCAGCCTATCTGGGAAGAATGGTTTACAGTGGTTTTCCCGCCCCAAGCTAAAATGAATAATTTGGAGTTAATGTTTTCCCCACAGAGGGAAACAAAGGCCTCATGAATTGTAAGGACGATATGCCTGTTCTGTGCTAAATAACATTTTTTAAATCTAAAAAGAATCATGGAGGTGGAATTTGGAGATTGCCTCAAAAATACATGATTGGTTCTTTACTGCTTCTTTATATCATGAAATAAAAAAATGACTTTTGAAACCAGATGAGGATCTTTGGATTTAAGCATTTGAAACCATGTTGGAGAATGGGAACACATTCACCTCTTGCCTGTCACATTTTAGAGTTTCTTTGCGGGAAAGTAACTTGTTGAGGTTTATATGTGCTAAGTCCTCGACTTGTGATCGGTCCTAAAGTCCTCGACTTACGACTGAAAGCCGGCAACAGCTTAGCCGTGCCTGATTGGATAAAGCGCGGCTGGCTGAGCACGGGCTGCCAGAAGCACTCCCATTGGCTGCCCTGCTTGACAGCTCCATATAAATAGCTGTCAAGCAGGGTGAGGTGCTGAATTCTGCCTGTACATAGTTCTAGTTCTGTTTTCAAATAAACTGCTGTTCAACTCACCTCAACCGCCTCACGTCTTGTCCATCCTTCAATCTTTTACACTGGCGACGAGGATGGGATGCTGAAGGTGCCTGCCTGAACAGCCCTAGAATAGAAAAAACACAAGGGAGCTAAGTTTTTTTCCCCCTTGTCTCTGAGGAGATCGGCGATTGCCTCACGCACAATCATGACTTTGCTTCCACAGGTCGCTCCATTTGGGACCGCCGGTGAGTCTTGGGCCAGGTTCCTGGAGCGTTTTGAGTGTTTTTTAATCGCCAGTTTCTTTTTAAGCTCCTGCGGTCCAGAAATGTTCAATATGGCCCGGGCTCTCGCTTCGTCTCAGGCCGTATATGAGCTCAGCTGGGACATTTCGATATAAAAGTTGAGGAACCATTACGCACCCACACCATCAAGAATTGGCCATCGCTACGTGTTCTGGCAATGTGTCCAGAAGGAGTCAGAGACTGCAAGCCAGTTCTTACAGTCTCTCCGGATGGCGGCCATCCAGTGTGAGTTCGTCGACCTTGACGACTCACTTGTGGAACAGTTTGTGTGTGGGATGCGAGACCTCCGTCTGAAGTGGAGGCTGTTGGCGAGGGCTGAAATTACATTGCAGCAGGCAGTGGAAGAGGTGAGAGCCACTGAACCATCTGAACAGTCCACGGCTGAGATGCATCATATCCAGTTGCCGCCCCCACCGCCACACAGAACTTGCCTCATCGACGGGCTTGTGCCCCTGGACAAGCTCGAAGAAGACCAAGTAGACCATCTGAAAGCAGTGCCCAGGCGTCAACCACAGCAGTCTACCCACTCAGCCATCACTGCTTGCCTGGGCTGCGGGCAACCACGCTCGCTCCGCATGCCCTTTTAAGGCTGCTGTGTGCCACAGGGGCAACAAAAAGGGCCACCTGGCTCAGGTCTGCCAGGCTACGTTGCTGCTACCCCTGCAACCGGACGCCCCCACGTAGTTCTATGGCCAACAGGCACATCCACGCCTACAGCACCCCTGCTGTCAGCAGCGAAGGAAAGACGACTGCTTTGCTGTCAACCGGGCCCTTCCGAACACCCCTGCAGAGTCGGTCAGCAAGGTGATGGCCGACTCTAAGAAAATTACTGTCTGCCTGCTGCTGGAGGGAACATCCTGCACCAGGGAGGTCGATTCCGGCTCCTCCCGCTCCCTCCTGTCTTGGGCCACTTTCTCTCAGTTATGCCCCAACGTCACACGTGACCAGTTGTTACCACCAGACACTACCCTGAAGGACTACCAGGGGACTCAAATTCCCACCTTGGGCTGTCATGTTGTGAGGGTGGATTATGGGGGGGGGTTTCATGGCTGCCTCCCTGTTCTAGTTGTGGAGAAGCTGCTACCAGCCCTATTGGGGCTTCATTGGTTCCCCTTGCTGGGCCTGTCACTGGTGGGGGTGCATCAGACCGTGGCAATGTCCCCTGGCATTGAAGACGTCATTGCGGAGTACGCTGATATCTTCAATGGTAAGCTGGGGGAATATAAGGGGACCCCTATCTCCCTGAACTTAGACCACCAGGTTACCCCCATTAGGCTGAAGACCTGCCGAAGGTTGATGTGGAACTCAACAAATTGTTGGTGCAGGGCATCCTGGAGCCCGTTGACGACTCTAAATGGGAGACCCCCATAG
This sequence comes from Thamnophis sirtalis, assembly GCF_051295495.1. NCBI lineage: Eukaryota > Metazoa > Chordata > Lepidosauria > Squamata > Natricidae > Thamnophis > Thamnophis sirtalis. The sequence continues at coordinate 86,431,564 of NW_028261384.1, read as the reverse complement.
TGGTCCCTGTCAAGGCCGATGGGTATATCAGGATCTGCACCGACTATAAGTCAACCATCAACCTCGGCCTCCAGGCAAACCCCTATCCAGCCCCTGTGGTGCAGCACCTGCTCCATTCCTTGGGGCAGGGCTGCATCTTTGCCAAACTGGACATGGTGCAGGCCTACCAGCATCTCCTGGTGGATGATGAAGCTGCGGCGGCCCGGACCATCATCACCCACCATGGGGCTTTCCATTGCCACTGCCTTCAATTCGGTGTTTCTGTTGCCCTGGGGATCTTCCAGAGCCTCATGGAGCGGCTACTCCATGGGCTCCCTGGCATTGTACCCTACTTTGATGACGTCCTGATTGCTGCAAACAGCCGCTCAGGACTCATCAAAGTGTTGCGGAAGGTCCTCGAGCATTTCAGGGACGTGGGTTTGAAATTAAAGTGCAGCAAATGCTTGTTTGCTGTGCCTAGGGTGGAATTCCTGAGCTTCTTAATAAGGTTCCACCACAAAACCGCAGTCGACTAAAGCGCGCTCGACGAAACCACGTACCTGACGTCATCACAGCATGACGAAAAAAGCACGCTGTGAGCGGTAAAGCTAAAATTAACGCGTAAACCTAAACCTAACCCCCCCAAACCTAACCCTAAACCTAACCCTAAACCTAACCCTAAACCTAACCCTAAACCTAACCCTAAACCTAACCCTAAACCTAACCCTTATCCTAACGCTAAACCTAATGCTAACCCTTAACCCAACCCTAAACCTAACCCTAACGCTTAACCTAACCCTAACCCTAACCCTAACCCTTAACCTAACCCTAACCCTAAACCTAACCCTTACCTTAACGTGAATCGGCTTGCTTTAAAAGCGCTTTTTAAAGCGCCCTTTTTTCTCCGCGGTCGTTGTTGTCGCGCTGCTGATGACGTCAGCGACGTGCTTTAATCGGGAGCGCTTTAGTGGACCGCGGTTTTGTCATGCCACATCTTAATAGATACCCAGGGCATCCACCCTACCCCCTCCAAAGTCGCAGCTATCAGGAGCGCCCCAATGCCCGCCTCTAAGGCGGAGCTATAGGCATTCCTCAGCCTTTTAAACTTTTACGCACCATTTTTGCCACACAAGGTGTCACTAGCCAAGCCACTGCATCAGTTGCTTGACCTATCCATGGCCTGGCGCTGGGGCAGCCACGAAGTGCATGCGTTCGCAGCTGTCAAAGCCATGCTTATGCCAGCAGCTGTCTTAGTACAATATAGTGACAAGCTGCCGCTAGCACCTCCCCCATTAGTCTGGGGGCTGTCCTGAGCCATGTCCTCCCCAATGGCCCCCATAGTTTTTTATTCCTGGACTCTCTCCGGCTGAGAGAAACTACAGTCAGATTGACAAGGAGGCTCTGGCTGCTGTGTCCGGGATTAAAAAGTTCCATGACTATCTATACAGACAGCATTTCACCCTCTTCACTGACCACAAGCCTCTCCTTGGACTTCTGGCCGGTGATCATACTACCCCTCCCATTCTCTCCCCTCGGATGACCCGCTGGACGGAGTTCCTATCAGCGTATTCGTATACGCTGAGGTACCGTCCAGGCAAGCAGCTGGGGCATGCTGATGCCCTCAGCTGCTGCCGCCTCCCCATCACTGACCCACAGCCGGTTCCTTGCTTATCGGTCCTGTCTATAACTTCCCTCGACCTGCCACTGACAGCCACTGATGTGGTCAGGGTCTCAGAGAACTTCCGCCCTTTCAAGACCCACCAGTTGGAACTGTGTATACACAGCAGGTGCCTTCTGTGGGCGGATAGGGTCATGATTCCCCTGCCCCTCCACCATCAGGTGCTTACCTGCCTCCATGGGGACCACCCAGTCATAGTCCGCATGAAGGCGCTAGCCCGGAGCTATGTCTGGTGGCTCCACATGGACGATGAGCTAGCCACCCGGGTGGCCCAGTGCTCCCTGTGCCAACTGTCCCGCCCTGCGCCACTAGTGGAGCCACCCCGAGATTGGGAGGTGTCTAAGGGACCCTGGTCAAGACTTCACCTGGACTTCACGGGTCCCTTCCACAGCCAGATGTTCCTGGTGGTCGTGGACGCTTACTCCCACTGGGTGGAACTCATTCTCATGTTGTCCACCACAGCAGAAAGCACCGTGCGGGCCTTGTGGCACCTTTTTGCCACCCACAGCTTGCCGGACATTGTCGTGTTCGGCAATGGGCCGCAGTTTGTGTCCACAACTTTCCAGGAGTTCCTGGCTGCGCAGGGCATCTGCCACGCGCCTACCGCCCCTTACCATCTGGCCGGCAATAGCCGAGCGGAACAAGTGGTCCGCTCGGCCAAAGAGGTGTTGGGCAGGATGGATCAAGGCGACTGGCCAGCACTGTGGCCGCTTACCTCCTGGGTGGGTCAGCACTCTACCCCTTGCCCTATCTCACACAAGAGCCCCACTGAGCTGCTGATGGGCCGGCACCTGCGGACTACCCTGGATAGATTACACCCACTCTACTCTGGGGAACAGCCTGGCAACCTGAGGGCCCCTCCCTGCACTTTCAGGGACGGGGACCTTGTTTGGGCTAGACGTTTTTCTGGGATCCGAGGGGGGTGCCTGCCACCGTCACCACAGTAACTGGTCCCTGTTCTTACAGGGTCGCCCTTCCAGATGGCACCAAGTGGAGGTGCCATGTGGATCAAATGCGGTGCCACCTTCCACCTAAGGCCTACTCTCAATCCAGCCCGTCGAGCCCAGCCACCGTTGCCCAGCAGCCGGCCTCCATACCGTTGTGGCCTGCAATTATGGCCCCATTTGAGGCCTTCCCCCAGTGAGGCCTCTCCTGCCCTGCAACTGCCTTCTGGCAGCCGTTCCATGTGCCGACGCCTTCCGTACACGCTCCTCCTGGGTTTCCCCAACCAGAGGACTTTCCCCAGTCAGGCCTCGCCTACCCGGCTGCTGCCTACCGGCAGTATCGCTCTAATCCACATCCATCGGATGCGCCCCCCTCACCCCATCCTACCTATGCAGTTGGATCCGCCTTCAGGGGTAGGCCCGGATGACATCACCCAGAGCTACACTCCCTTCAGGGAGGAGCTTCTACAGGGACATATTACCCTATCGACGTCGCCACTGGAACTGAGGCGTTCTGGGCGGGTCCGCCGCCGGCCCGCCTACTTAAGCAATTACACATGTGCAACCTCCACGCATGCGCCCTCGCTAGGGGGGAAGGAGTGCTAAGTCCTCGACTTGCGACCGGTCCTAAAGTCCTTGACTTACGACTGGCCGCAAGTCCTTGACTTATAACTGACAGCCGACAACAGCCTAGCCATGCCTAATTGGCTAAAGCGCAGCTGGCTGAGCACGGCCTGTCAGAAGCACTCCCATTGACCGTCCTGCTTGACAACTCTGTATAAATAGCTATCAAGCAGGGCGAGGTGCTGAATTCTGCCTGTACATAGTTCTAGTTCTGTTTTCAACTAAACTACTGTTCAACTCACCTCAGCCGCCTCATGTCTCGTCCATCCTTTGATCTTTTACAATATGAATATCTATTTCTCTCTCTTTTAGTATCTGTGACCATTACCGTTGAAGTTCAGGTGAAGGTTACTAACAGAGAGTTCAAGAAATCTCTGGAAGACTTAAACTCTAACTATTATCGGGAAATTCAGACTCAGTTTAAAAAGCAGGTAAGATTTTCAAAGAAATAGCTTACATCCAGAGGTGGTATTCGGCCGGTTCTCTCCAGTTCAGGCAAACTGATAGCAGCTATTGTGGGAGGCTCCGCCCACCTGCACCGACGTAATACATGAGCAATGCGCATGTGCAAAAAGCTGTGCACATGTGCAGATGAGGTGCATGTGCTTACATTTGCGAACCGGTAGGGAAGGTAAGTGAATCCCACCCCTGCCTACATCTGATCAATGTCACCATTCCAATGTAAGGTATCTTACACTCTTCTTTAACCAAGGCCAGCATTCCTAATTCATACCAAGAACATGTCTTCTTCCCAATCAAAAATTCTCTTCTTGGATTATCAGCTTTCTGCAGCTGGAGAATTAGACAAAACACAGCACAGACCACCTACTAAAGGCTTTAGGAGGCTTGCTTCTAATTCAGGTCTCTTTCCTGGCATAGGTTTCTTTGCTTATGAAGGCTTTCTTTTACTTTTTCTACCTTGCAGATGAAAGATGTTTATCGTGATGTCCCTGGATACAAAGATGTGGAGATCTTACGAATGAGGTGGGTGTCTAAAAAACGAGCAATTTATTCTTTGGGATGATGAGGCATCAAGTGAACGAATATTGGTAGACCTTTTCTCCCATTATGGATCCTCTTTTTTCATTTAAGTAATTCCTCTTTAGGAAGAGGGACATGGTGGCTCAGTGGCTAAGACACAAAGATCGGCAGTTTGAATCCCTAGTGCCACATAATAGAGTGAGCTCCAGTTACTTGTCTCAGCTTCTGCCAACCTAGCAGTTTGAAAGCATGTAAAAAAGACAAGTAGATAAAATAGGAATCTGGTGGGAAGGTAACAGTGTTTTGTGCGCCTTCGGTGTTTAGTCGTGCCAGGCACATGAACACAGAGATGTTTTTGGATAGTGCTGGCTCTTCGGCTTTGAAACGAAGATGAGCACCGGCCCCTAGAGTTAGAAACAACTAGCACATATGTGCAAGGAAAACCTTTACCTTTAACCCCTCTTTAGATTCCTTTTTTAAAAAACAATGTGGATAGTCCAGGGTCTGAGCAAGGAAGGAACCAAGCGTGGCTAGAGAATTTGAAGATTGGGCATTTTGCATGTCTTATATATACTTTCAGTCACCATGTGTTTCAGGAAACAGCTGAGGAGGATGAAATAGCTCTTCAAGAGAAGCACCAACAATGATGATCTTGCAAGTTAAAGCAATTAAAGACTTGGACTAAAGTCAAATTTGAAATCCCACTCAATTAGGAAGCTTCCAGAGGAACTTTGTGTCAGTCTGAAACTCTTATTCTAAGCTCTTTCTTAAGATAGTTGTGTGGATTAAATGGAAAGGACTAGAAGTACTAGTTCACTTTGAATTTGATGGAGGAAAAAGGTGGGGCTAAGACAGTCTTTATCAGCACCTGAGGAATTTTTCTTTCTTCATTTTTTCTCTCTTAGGAACGGCAGTATTATTGTGGAACATAAAGTCATCTCCCAAGTACTAACAGAGAATAATCTGGAACTGATTCAGCGTATAATAAAAATTATTATAGAGGCAGTAGAACACTCCCTGAAAGACTTACACACTGAAGGAAAGTGTATTGATCCTTCAGGTATGGTATACAGCTGGGTAAACTTTTCCACTGGGTGAGAAATAAGCAAGGGTCCTGGCTCTTTCTTCTTTTAAACAAGAGTGTTTTTAGAATGAGCCACCTTTTTTTCTGTAGGCACAAGCCTCCTTCCGGATAGTTTGCACATTTCAATATAGCCACTAGATGGCAGCAAATACATTCTTTATTTTTCTATTTGTCCCAAATCAGAGGAGGAATCCTCCGCTCCCAAACTGGTGTTGTGTATGTGGGTCAGGAAACGGATTATTTTGCTCAGTTTCTCGGGGCAAAAGGGCAGAGGATGTAGGGCTGACATGCAGCTTTGGTTCATTCTTTAGGTTTTTAGGGGGGAAAGGGGCTATGAATAAGGAAGGTTTTGCCTGAAAGAACAGACAGAGAAGAGGGGAGTTCTTGAAGGCTCAGCCTCAGGTCCCCTCTGCTGGGCAAGGAAGAGATTTATAGAATTTGGTTCATCAAGAATGAAAACTGCAGTGTGCAATTAAACAAGGTTTGGACCAGTGGTGAAATTCAAAATTTTTTTTACTACCAATTCTGTGGATGTGGCTTGGTGGGCATGGCAGGGGAAATATATTGTAAACTCCATTCCCTTCCCATTTCAGGGGAAGGATATTCCAAAATTTCCATTCCATCCCCACTCTGGGGCCAGCCAGAGGTGGTATGTGCCAGTTCTCTGAACTACTCAAAATTTCCCCTACCGGTTCTCCAGAACCTGATGAATTTCACCCCTGGTTTGGACCAAAGATAATAACTGTGTTTGCACTATCCTGGTTTGGAGAAATAAAGTTAATTGTTTCTCTGACCTTTGGTGGGTTGTTTAAAAAGACCTATTTAATTTTCCTGGTGAAGAAGAATTTTGGATGAAATAAACCAATGTGTATAATGACCCCAGATAACTAATGAACACAATTATACTTTTTTTTTTCAGGACCAGAACTGTGCTTTGTTCCTTTACCCAACTCGGCTCTTATTCCAAGTTTTTCATTAAATGGTAAGTTTCAGTAAACAGATGGGTAGATGTGTCAAGATTATCAGGACTATGTTTTACCTTTTAAAGCTACTTAATTGTTCAATCCACATTTTAAATGTGCAACTGCTAACACTGCCATGGATATTTGAACTGTTTGTTTTCATACATAAATGAAAGTCCCTGAAATATTTGATGATATATAGATCCAATCCATCTATCAATCCAGTCAATCCATTTCATCTAACTACTTTATGTCAGCTTGTAGTGTCAATCCCATGACACAGTCATGGGGAACCTCTAGCAAGCCAAGATAATCCCTCAGACCAAATCCATGGAGAATGAATGAATGAATGAATGAATGAATCAATCAATCAATCAATGAAGCCTTTTCCAGCTACCATATGCCCACTTGTAGCATTTGCAGTGAGGCAAAGACGATGGGAAGATGGAAAAGGAGCTGCACAAGTCATGCTAAAAGATATTGTCATTTATGCTCTTCTCTAGCTAAGAACTAGACAACTATCCTAAAGTGCCAATTCTTGAGCCAGCAGAAGAACATAAAAGCATAAATTACTTTCAAGAAATTTGTCTCTCTTGCAAAATAATATGGAGATGGTTCTCAGCCTCATATCCTGTGGGGGGCATCACAGTGGCCACTTGTTGATAGAGTATATCAGAAGCTACCTATAGAAAAATTGTGCCAAAGGGAAGAGGAAAAATACTATTTTAAAACTGGGACAGCCAAGGACAAGTTTAACATGGCTTACAATATGGTGGGAATGAAGAAAAAGCAGTAACTATTAAATATTTCTTAAGAATTGCGGGGGAGGGGGAAATCCAGTAATGTTGAGGATGTACTTGAATAGTGACCATAAAACAGAGTGGAAAATTCAAGGTTGAGGAACAAGAATGAAGAAAATATAAAGGGGACTTTGTTCTTTTGCTAAAACACAATTTGGCCCTAAGTAAATATTGTATTATAAATAGCACAGTAGCTGAAGGGAAAAAGCTAAAGATGTATTGTAAGGACACATTTATATGGCGTTTAGGAGGACATGAGGAAGAAGCCAAGAAAAATATGAGTTTCACCCTTGCAGAGCTGGGCCAACTATAAATTCTTCTAAATTTGTTTCTTTCAGTTCTTACAATCATCTTTATTATTTCTCTTTGAGGTTGGAGTTCTATCATAATTGTGCAGATACCTTTTATTTTCTGCCAAAGAAGCATATTTTTCAAAACTGCTACAAAACTAGTACATGGGGCAGAGTGGGGGAGTGGGATTATCTTGCTAAATTTGAGCAAATTTGCTGCCTCAGATCATAGTTGGTGTCAGGGCAGTTTGTTCATTTGACCTACATGTTTTGCCCATATTTCATTATATATTTAGCACCTCTTTTTTCCAGACACCTGTAAAAACGTAAGTGATACAAAGTATGCAGACTACTATTATCCCTACATAAGGAATGGTACTGTGCGCTGTATCACGAGATGTTCCAGTGGCACTCCAGATTCCATGAACTGCTTCAATGGTGTTTGCCGCCTCTCTGAAATAGGCCCCCACTGCATGTAAGTAGACAGAAAGCGGAGGAGTATCGAAGGAGTCCTTTAGAGCCAGGTTCATTAGGATGTAAGTCTTAAATCTTGAACAGTTATTAGATCTGACAGAGATGATCTCCCATCTCACTACATTTTTCTGCCTGCAGAATCCCACATTTTCCTAAAATCTATATACAAAGCTGTTATTAATATAGTTGTTATCAAAATGTTTTTTTTATTTATGAAATTTGTATGTTGTCCGACTCCCTATAACTCTAGGCAGTTCACAAGTAAAAAGAAGAAAAACAAGAACAAATACAATAAGAGGAAAGGGTGCCACATTGTGTCTTTTGAGGCTGGAGGTGTAACACTCCTTGTATCAAAATAGCTCACATGACAGCATGGACCCAACTGCAGGTCAGCTCCTTGGCCATTTTTATAACCCAAATCCAGTAAATATGTGACCAAAGTAACAGCGCACTTCATCAGGGTCTCAAATGCATCCAGATTATACCATCAGATCATATCCCAGGCACTTTGGTTTTCCCTGCACAGTCAAAATTCATGTTGGAATTGATCTGCATGCCTTTATCCATTAGATAGCCTGAATAATTCTCACAAAGGCCCAGCAGATGTTCTGAAAAGCCATCCCTACCTAACTAAGAACAAATGGGCCTGAACACAACCACTGCACAATTATCAGTATATGCAATGTGAAAATATTGGCATTTGGCCACCCTTATCACCAATAGGTAATCCCAAATATAGTAATCTGATCAGATAATGCAGTCAACTTGAGTCTTCTTCAAGTCTGCCAGATATTTCTATTGTGTTTCATCTCCTGGTGCTTCTAGGTAAACCAAGGTGAATTCTTGGATTAGTGTACAGGGAGAGGTTGCATAGGGCAATATGGTCCAAAATTCTGGCCATCTAATTTATTCCAGGCAGTGACTCCATCAAATCACTCACCAGATCTTCAGGAAAGTCCCTAAGCTCTTACTGGAATCCCAATGGATTGATCAAACAATGTATCAGTAAGATTCTATGACAAGTGAAGAAAATAGAAAAAACTGGTAAAATGATTGATTTGGAATATCAGATTGTGTAAAATGAAAGGGAATTGATATCCTAGTATAATTTGGTTGACATTTCAAAGGAGGTCTCTTGGAAACTCTAGCACAAACTCACTGACTCTAGCACAAGGTTAGAATGATTCGAGAGCAGTTTTTTTAGGAATTAATAAGAGATTAAATGAGCATGAATTCCTCTGTGTTTAAAATTTATTTATTTTATTTAGCAAAATAAATAAACATATAGCAAAAATGTTAAAAAGCACATCACAATTACACAATTACCAGATGGTGTTCTGGTGATTACTCTATGATTGTCTCTCGTGCTTTCATCATCTCTTGTTTGGATCACAGTAATGACCTTTAGTTGGGGCTGCCTTGGAGTCTATTTAGAAATGAAAGATAAAGGTTGTCCCTGTCCAGTTGTTTCCGATTTTAGAGGGCAATGCTTATCTCTGTTTCTTAGCTGAAGGAGTCATTGTTGTCTCTTTTCCCACTCTAGGATGGCTCCCCACTTATAGTGCTCCAAAACCAAATGAAATCAATCGTTTTTTTATCTATGAATACAGGTTAACAGAATGTGACAGTTATCATTTCTTTGTTAGTTATGATCTGAAGCCTATTGATTTATTCTATTTCTGTTTTATTATTTTAATACAATGTTTTAATGAATTTTTGCTATTGGAAGTTACTTAGAGTCTTACAAAGAAAGCTCTTTTTATCAATTCATTTCTCTTTCCCATAGTTGCAATAATTTGGACGTGTTCTGGTATCTGGATAGTTACTGTCGATTACCCATCCAAAAGACTGTGTTTGGCCTTAGTCTTGCCCTGGCTGTGTTCTTTGTGTTAAGTATCATCCTTGTTATTTGCCTCATCAAAGCAAAGCGGAAAAATTCCAGGAATAGGTAAGAAGCCTAAGAAGTCCAATGGTACCATAGCAAGGAAGAACATATCCCTAATCCATATTGTTGATCCTTGGACCATCTGATTGGGAAAAATGTCCTAGTGAGAAGACCCAGGAATTCTGAGATCTTTAAGACAGGAAATTGTTATTGCTAGTTTATCTAAGGGATGAAAGTGGCTACTGTTTTTAGAGAGCCAAAGAGTTGTTCACCTGAGATTTAGCACACAATAGGGGAGAGAATTACCTGTATCATGAGAGGGCTGCTTCTATCTTAGGGTTTATTTACAATGATCTGTGTTATTCTTGCAGAAGGTCTGATGGTGCTAACTGTGATAAAATAGGCCAAAGGAATCCCATATTTCAAGAATAGAGGCTAGTGGAACTGCACTTGAACATAACCAATGAGGACGAGCTGACATGAAGTATACGGAATGATTGCTAAAAAATGATTAACAAGACTTTCTATCTGAGAACAAAGAGGTTGATGATAAATGCCTTCATACATGTTGGACTTTGGATGAAGTGCAATTAATCAGCAAATAGCCATGGAAGTGTTTGATTCAAGGTGTGTAAAATTATGAAGCACGGTGAAATTCCACCTTCTCCATGCTAAGGCTCAGCCAACTTTTCAGTGGGGGATATGCATGAGGTACAAACGTGACCTTTGCTGATTTGCTTGGAATCAATAAAAGTGATGATTGTTGAATTTTGTGTTTGTATTTTTTTCATTGTTAAATATCTGATTCTCTCTTCTTAGTTTAGTTTTTTTAGTTTTATTAAACATTTATAGGCCGCCCTTTTCCCTGAGGGGACTCAGGGCGGCTTACAATAATAGGGGAGGGGAGTGCAGGACAAAACACAAAAAGAAAATGGGAGTAAAAATAATTAGCGGTAAAAACACAACATTCATTCAACATTCGGGAGGGGCGAGAGTAAAGTCTTATCCCCAGGCCTGACGGGATAGCCAGATCTTGAGGGCTGTGCGGAAGGCCTGGACGGTGGTGAGGGTGCGGATCTCCACGGGGAGATTGTTCCATAGCGTCGGAGCTGCAACTGAGAAGGCTCTCCTCCGCGTAGTCGCCAGTCGGCACTGACTGGCGGATGGAATTCGGAGGAGGCCTACTCTATGCGATCTGATGGGACGGAGGGAGGTAATTGGCAGAAGGCGGTCTCTCAGATAGCCAGATCCACTACCATGGAGCACTTTGTGAATGGTAAGTAGGACCTTGAAGTGCACCCGGAGATCAACAGGTAGCCAGCGCAGCTCACGGAGGATCGGTGTTATGTGGGCGAACCGTGGTGCGCCCACAATCACTCGCGCGGCTGCGTTCTGGACTAGCTGAAGTCGCCGGATGCTCTTCAAGGGCAGCCCCATGTAGAGCACATTGCAGTATTCCAGCCTAGAGATCACAAGGGCTCGAGTGACTGTTGTGAGGGCCTCCTGGTTCAGGTAGGGCCGCAACTGGTGCACCAGGCGAACCTGGGCAAATGCCCCCCTGGTCACAGCTGACAAGTGATGGTCGAAACTCAGCTGTGGGTCCAGGAGGACTCCCAAGTTGCGGACCCTGTCTGAGGGGTATAAATTTTGACCCCCCAGCCTGAGTGATGGAACGTCGGCCAAATTGTTGGGAGGAAAACACAACTACCCCTCCGTGCCTGTTCAGGAAAAGCCATTAATTGAGGTTGTGAGGGCCTTCTAGCTTAATGCCAAATTTCACCCTTTCTTGGGCAAAGTACTAGTGATTAAGCCAGTTGCACAATTGGAGCGTGCTGATTTTCTAAATATATTTCAGTCTGAGTTCTGATCTGGTAATGAAAGCAAAGAATTTGCTTGATGGATGAGTTTTACTGGAGATGGACAGAGGAATGCGGTGTATGATATTGGCTGGATATTCCAATGTCTTTGATATCACTGGTGATCCTTTGGGCTGCAACCATGGATTCAGGATTGGAGACACTATTATGCAGAAGCTCCACTCTTATCTAGGAGAAACATTACCAAGAGCAGCTTTGGCAGACGGCAGGTTGACCTTCTTATGGAATACCTCAAGGTAACACCTTGGAACTCCATGGAAGAGGAAGACAAAACACCAAATGAAAGTATGCTACCAAAACCCCGCTCCTTTGTTTTTGTGTGAGATGACAACACATGTACAAAAGTTGGAGTTGATCTGTATTCCAGTCCCAATTATGATTTAGGCAAGGAAAACTTAATGCACGGGTATAGAATTGGAAGTAACTAGTTAGCAGCAATAATTGTGAGAGGAATCTAGGAGTCCTTTACAATACAATACAATACAATACAATACAATACAATACAATACAATAGCAGAGTTGGAAGGGACCTTGGAGGTCTTCTAGTCCAACCCCCTGACTAGGCAGGAAACCCTATACCGTTCCAGACAAATGTTTATCCAACCTCTTCTTAAAAATGTCCAGTGTTGGGGCATTCACAACCTCTGGAGACAAGCTGTTCCCACTGATTAATTATTCTAACTGCCAGGAAATTTCTCCTAATGGAGAACAAGTTAAGTATGAGTTAACAGTGTGCTGTAGGCAGCCGGAGAGAGAGCTGTGCAGGTGGGCAAGTGGGTGGCAGTGCAGAGGAGTGATGGTGACCAGGGGTTTTCAAACCCCTTGTTACCGCAACTCTGGGAGCTCTGGAGCTTGGCATGGCAGGGAAATGAGATGTGAAAATGGGATGCCCTTGGCTGCCAGTGTCTTGTTGCCACCCACCCTACCCACCACTGCCATCATCAAATGGCCCAACATTGCTGCTGCCACTGTAAAGTCTGAATTATGATAGGCCTAGAACAGGGGTGCTGAACTCAATTTCATTGAGGGCCAAATCAGCATTATGGTCACCTTCAAAGGGTCAGGTGGCCATGGCTGTATGGTCATATGACCACCCTGACTGGGTGGGCATGGCCAACTTGACATTGCTTACGTTGAGGGGCAGTTGTGATGGGCCAGACAAGCCTGGGAAGGGTGATATTTCCATCATGGCTGGAACAGCTATTTACAGAAGGGTTGGCATAGCCAAGGAAGAAATGGCTGAGAGGCCAGGTGAAAGCTTGGCAATATGTCTGATTTTTTTACTGCCTTTCTGGGGGAGTGTGATCTTTCCTTAAATCTAGATGATTTCCTTAGGATATCTTGTGAGGTAAGTGAGGCCAGCTGGTATATTTAAATGGTGCAAATGGATATAATGAATGTATATACTGGGTGGGAAACTGTCCTTTGTCAGTTTACTGAGCACAGGAGTCTCTTGTCTATGGGGATTCTTCAGTCATCCAGGTCATGGTTGTCCCAAAGGGGCTTTGGTTTCCAGAAAGTCCAGTTGTTTCTTGAAAAAGCACCTTTGGGATAGGAGTTTCTTGCATTGTTTCAGATTGGCCAAGGCACATGATTGCTCACTGATAAGGCTTCTGCTGTTGCCACTATCCCCACGAAACAAAGCAAGGCGGGACCAGGCAAGGCCATGCATGCCAAGGCGAGGCCGGGTGTGGTGAGAGGCCAGGCAAGAAGAGGAGAAGCATGACAAGGCATGGCTGGGAGGGATGGGGTGAGGTGTGTTAGGGCAAGAAGAGGCTGGGTGGGTCAAGGCAGGACAGAGCAAACGAGCTGCACATGCCTAGTAGGAGTACCCTGCTGGGCCAAGCTGAGGCAGTGGGGGCCGGTCCCTCACGGTTTCCAGGCTGGCCTCATAGCCAGATCTAACCTCACCATGGGCTGGATCTGGCCCACAGACCTTGAGTTTGACACCCCTGGCCTAGAGCTTGGGTCAGCAGCAGCAGCTGCAGGGTGTGTGAAAATGGGAAGCTCCTAGTTGCTGCTGCCTCTCTGTGCTCTGTCCTCCTACTCGCTCGTTGGCCTACCCTGCTTTACCTCCTGTGCTCAATCGCAAGTTGTGTCCATGACGAGTTGGCTGTGTATAGTTGTTCTTTGTTGACTTAATGGTAATGAGCCAGCAGAAGCCACTTGATGGTGACAAGCTCACAGTGGTAAACTGGCTGCACCAAGTTGGTTGTCCCGAGTTGTCCCATTCTGTCTCCAAAGACACTTCAAGGCAGGACAAAGAAGTAAATAATGGAAACTTATTAAGGAGCGAATTTCCTGTCAAATAACCAGTGGAATGACTTCAGAAGCTGTGGATGCTCCATCTCTGGAAGCTTTTTGTTTTCTGTAATTTCTAGCCTTCTTTCATCTTAATTCCCCCCTTTTTTATTCTAAATATTAACTTTTGTTACTTTTTATTCTGCATTAAAATTTCTAATAAAATTTTATTATTTATAAAAAAAAATTTTTTTAAAGAGAGTGGAGAGCAAAAAATTGCCTAATCCTATCTCAGTCTTGTTGTATCTCAGGATTAGTTTTTCTAACCCAGGGAGGTTATTTTTCTGTTCTCAGTTGTATGATATAACACTATCTGATATGAATAGGCCTCTCTTGCTTCTTGTTAATGGCAACCTGCACAGGATACAAGACAGGAGGAAGAGCCGCTACCAAAGGCAATGGTTAAATAAGTGGGGCTTGAATCTGTTCCAAGAAACTAGAGAAAACATTCCAGAAAGGCTCCTCCCTATTCACATAGACATAAAGGGAAGGAAGAGGGAGGTATATTTGATTTCGCAAGATTCTCTTAAGAATAGTTGCTGCCATAAAATTAGTGCTGACTTATATGGCCTTGGGGCTTTTTAATCTTGTTTCCTCAAAAGGCTGATCAGGCTTTCATTAGCTCTCTTTGACGGCCTTCTTTTACATTTTGTCACATGCTGTGTTACAGACAGGTCTCTTAATTATTAATGTATCTTTTTCTTGACATTTTTCCTTTACTTTCCACACAGGGTAGTGAATAACGGGGTTATGACAGCAGAGATTTAGAACAAACGGGATTAGACTGAGTACCTATCATAACTTCAAACTGTCCTCCAGAATTTTGTACTGTACTGTACTGTTGTACTGTAACTATGTAGTTGCTCCGAGGCAGTCTTCCTGACACAGAAACATTCAGATAAATTGGGATAAGTCCCAGAGTTTCCAGCCTGACTGTTATTATCATTATCAGTAATCAATTAACTACCTTAGTCACCATAGCAATTCTTATAATCTAAGAATACAGTAGTCCAATTTTCAAAGGAAATGTTATGGCCTGAGCAGTATTTCTTCTCCTATTGAATATCCAGGTATTATGCGTTTTATAACTATTGCTCAGAGAGAGCAAAGAGCAAAAAGCAATAACTGTGTTTCACATTGAAAAAGCAGATGTATCTAGAAATGACTGCAGCAGATCAGACATGATGCCTCATAGCGTATTCTCTAGGCACACCCTATTTGCCAGAAACCTCAGCTTGTTTATCAGCTAATCGTTATCATTATGTTTTATGACGCAATTTGAGATGCAGAACGGAGCTAAATATAGTACTGTATCTGAGGTGTAGAAATTAGGGCTCAAAGTATACAGTTTTTATTGCTGTTTCTGAAGATAAGCAAGGCAATCCTCCTGAATTTTCATCCAAGGTTCTCATCCATGCATGACATGACATGAGATTAGTCATCAGGGTACAAATGGTTGACTAGTTTTCAGATCTAAATCTTTTGACCCATACCAAAAGCATGCCTAATCCAGAGTATTTATTTTATTTACGAGATTTAGAGGCAGCCCAACTCTAAAACAACTATGTGGAGGTTATACAAACATATCCCAGAAAATGTAAACATCTAGCTCAGTACCTGCAAGTCTAGGAGAACAACCAATTTTTTAAAGACTCCTGGAAGACCACCAGAGTGGGAGCCAGGTGGATCTTTCATAGAGGGATAAATCATTCCAAAGTCAGATGCCACACAGAGAGTTTGATTGATGTGGCTGAAGCATGCCACTTCTGCTCAATCTTATTAGAGATATAGAAACTATGGATGATAGACAAGGATTCTATATGGGATAACCAGCACCTTTAATTTTGACTGGAACAGTCTGAACAGTGATGGCAA
This sequence comes from Thamnophis sirtalis, assembly GCF_051295495.1. Lineage (NCBI taxonomy): Eukaryota > Metazoa > Chordata > Lepidosauria > Squamata > Natricidae > Thamnophis > Thamnophis sirtalis. Next base: position 86,415,810 of record NW_028261384.1, on the reverse strand, counting down.
ATGGGCCCACTGAAGGCCCACACTCAGTGGGCCAATATTCCCCACCCAGATCTTCATAGCTTTCAGGCATTGAGGCAAAAAATTGATGGCATCATTTGGCTGGCATAAGGTTGGGTATCATCTGCATACTGATGATACCAGTCCCAAACTGATGGATGATAAAGTGTGGAACCCTGCAGTGCTATGCAGATGGGGGACAACCTGTCTTTTATCACCTCATCAACACTGACTTGAAAGGCCCATCAAAAAAGCAGAAAACCTATGATAACACAATGTCGCCAACTCCCAAACTTTTTACTGGTCCAGAAAGATACAACTATCAATGGTAACATAAGCCTCTGAGAAATGAAAGAGTATGCAGATGGACAAACCACCCTCTGGTTCCACCCAAGGTCATCAAGTATGACTAATACAATCTCTATATGCATTCCTGGCATGAATCCTGACTGAAATGGGTCCAGATGATCAGCTTACTTAGGATCCTCTGCAATTAATATTAGACCACCTTCTCAATAACCTAAAGAGGAAGGTTGGAGATAGGTTGATAGTCAGGTTCAGGGATGACTTCCAAAATAATCAGATTCAGGGATGGCTTCTTGAGAATAGGGCAACCACTGCCCTTTTCAGGGCCCAAGTGACTCCAAAGGAAGCTAATACTACTACATTAATCTACTGACAGGTCACCTTATGGGAAACCTAACAACCTAGGAGGGGCCTGAGTCTAAAAGCCAGCAGACAAACTTGCAGTTTGGAAAACCCTGTCCTCCTCTAAGGAACCACAGATTCAAATTCATTCCCTGACCTTTTTGACTGTGAGATATATTAGTGTTGCTCAACCTTAGCAATTTTAAGATGGGTTCAGTTCAAGTCTCAGAATTCCCCTATCAGTATTCCCGCCTGGAGAATTCTGGGAGTTCAAGTCCATTCGTTTTAAGATTGCCAAGACTGGGAGACACTCCATTAAGCAGTGGAACAGTCTGCTTCCAAAAATCAGAGGTGGTCCATCGTTTTAAGGAAAGTTGGACAATTATTTGTCTAGGATATCATGAGAATTATTATATTGTACAGGGTCCTTTCCAATCCTGGGATTTCATAAATCTGCAATGTTTCTCTAGTTGTGTCTTCTTGTGCTTGTTTTCCAGTGTTCCATAGTGAATAAAGGCACACCCTGGGATTCTTGTGCAAGAAGAGATTATATAGGGTTAATGTCATCCAAAGTCCCTGCCACCTGTTAATTCCGGACTGTGTCTACATCATTGACTGAATTACGCAGCAGATTCTCATTTTTCCAGAGATTTGAATTCATTCTTTGTCCTGATTTTATTTGTGTGGCATTGACCAAGTTTTTCATTCTCCTGTAGTAGATATGAATAATTGAAGAGGGGAGAGTAAACTCTGAGATATAAATGCATTTATTATATTTCATTTTTTTCACATAGGAATAAATCCTGTGTGACAGCAAAGCCATCTGCCTTGCTGTGCACATCAGCTTTGAACAATGGCCTGTACTCTTTAATTCTTACTCTGTTGTGATTTTTAGTTCTGTAGGAAAAGGGAGGACAACCATCATTTTGAGTGTGGACTGATTGAGAGGGACCTCCCTCTCATTATCTCTCTCCCTCCCCCTTTCTCATTCCCATCTCCCTCTCTCCCTCCCTCTTTTCCTTCCGTGCTTCTCACTCCCATCTCTTCCCTCCCTCCATTTTTTGGAGTGCTTGTTTCTTTTTTTCACCTATTACTACTTCAATGGTGTGTGCTCAAGGGACTGGACTGCACATCCCCCCACAATCTGCAGCCAATCATATTGTGCTCTGTACCCCCAACTCCCATGCGCAGCCCCATGGAAGGCTGCAAGATGCTCCCATCACAGCTCCTCTTACCTCCCCCATTCTTTTCCTCCCAAATGACACGGGGCTGCAAGGAGGGAGACCCCCACATTTTAATTGCCTGAGAGCTCCTCCACCCCAAATTAAAAACAATATACAAACACATTTAACAGTTGGGGACAGAAAGGAAGAAATGCTTTGTGGGCATAAGCCGGGACACCATCATGGGGAAGGAAGGAAGATGAGGGCAAGAGCCAAGCCCTTCTTCTTCTTCTAACAAAGCAGCTGCAACTTGTGCAAGCTTAGGTTAGGCTTCATCGTGATGTACTCATTTCCCGCAGCCACGACCTTGGCTTGGAAGTCCTCCACGAGGTCTTCTTCCAGCTCACCTCCCTCTCCAATATTAAAAAGTCCCTTCAGTCCCGATGTGAGCAACCCACTCGTGTCCCTGGCCCGCACTAGGAAATAAGAGAGATCCCACCTGCTGCAACATCGCTTCTGCCTTCTGCCACGTCACAAACAACTCCCCCAAGCAAAGCCATCTATGTCATCAACGCACGATGGACGCCAGGCTATGCAGTGATGCCTCCAAGTCCAATAAAAAGCTGTCAAGCATTGACTGATATAGATATAGGGCAAACAGCATTCATCTCCGTTTGCAATTAGCTGGAGGGAATTTCATTCACGATTCTATGGGCATTCTGCAGAGTACAGAGACTGCAGTTCATGTCCAGCAAACGAGACTGTGCGGCAGTGGAAAACTGCTGCACAATGTTTACTTGCCATGTATTTACTTGCCAAAATTTACTTGCCCAAAATCGGGACTTTTTTACAACGCCATGGGACGCGGGACAAATTATTAAAAGCATAACTGTCCCGCCAAAAGCAGGATGTCTGGTCACCTTATCCTAGCGCCTGCCTGGTCCCTGGTCCCCTGTTGTCCCTCTACAATGCTAATACATTATTTTTATTTCTCCAGCAAGTTTGTGCATGCTGTGTGTGCTGGAACCCAGAAGAGAGAAGCTGACCAGAACGCATGTGCACAACAGAACCCACAAGAGCAGCTGGCGACGATGCATGTGCCCACAGAGAGGACTCTGTGTGCCATAGATTCGCCATGGCAGCCCTGGAAAGTAGCTGTTGAGCTGCTAGGGTTAGCCTATATCAAACTGAAACATGCTATCTCTAAATGGATAGGAAGTGACATAAATGGAAAAATGTGCTTAGGAAATATAACCAGAAAACATACCCTGAGGTTTCTTCAAAAGTGCATATAAGGGATAAATAGAGTTACTTTCTTATGTTTCTGCATTCTAGAAACATTTAATTGACTGTTAACAATCTGAGTAAGTCATTTATTTTTAAATGAAAAGCTACATATTGAACCGATTATTTATGTGGGCTGTATAGTCTTCTGCTATCTTCCCTTTATGGGGGACTTGTTTCAGGGCTCTTTTCCTTCAGAGTGATATATTTATAGATAATACAACAAGATGCATTTTTTTTCTTTTCAATGATATTGGTTGTATGCTATTGATTTTCTCTCAGTGCATTTAGGATTCCAGCAAGGGCTTTTTTTTTTTATATTGGTCAAGCTTATGGTTCTAAAGCTACTCAGATAGTCTTTGTCCAGGAAGAATCATTGCAATCATGTCTAAATGCACTGGGAAGAATTTCCCCACCTTGTAACTGAACTCCAAAAATAGTAATTAAGGAGGAGTAATCAGCTTATTACTGATGTAATTACACACATATCTTTGAGACAGATTCTTACAGGACTCATTGGGACCCTCAAGCAGGGGTATTTAAGATTGCATTGCTAGTAAGGGCTGGTCCACCTAGAAAATGAACAAAATTCATATTGTTGAAAAGTAAACAGTGAATAGTAAATCTAATAATCATAGATAAAACTGGAAAGAGTGCATGGTTTAATAGATGGCTTTCAAAAATGGTATAAAGCATTGTTTATTTTTTTAGATTTAGACTTTTTTGCTTTAAACTTTACAGGAATCTTATGAGGTCAACAGTGCCACCTTCACATTCCATATGGAAGAAGTTAGATGGAAACAATCAGCATGTTCAAGACTAGAACAAAATTAACCTGTAATTAAAATGAAAACTAGCTGCTGTAGACTGTTTATCAGGATAGGAAAGGTGTGTGTGTGTGTGTGTGTGTGTGTGTAGGTGTATGCTTGTGTTTTTTCTTGCATTATATTGATTTGTGATTTTTGATAGGGAAGAACTAGCAAACACAACAGCAAGTCAGCCTGCAACTCTTTTCTTCTACATTGACTGGCAAAGTTCCAGGCAAGTTTTATTGCCTTTCATGGACTCATGGTCTCTATGACGGAAATAAGAAATATTATGATTCAGTTGTGAAATGATCAGCCTTCTCCTGCCATTTTTCAGGAGTTCAAGGTTCTCAGTTCTAACTCACTTCCTTCAATAAACAGACTGCAGACTTCAACAGTGGTCAGATTCTACTCCAGTAGCCCTAATTTGGATTGTCTCACAAACTTTCAGGCTAACTGATGAGTAAGGTGTTATTTCTCCTCTTTTTTCTCTTCCTTTGTGCAGAAACAGGTGAGTAGAGTTCGGGCTGTAAATAACTCTTTAGAGATATGGTGGATGGTTCTGGGAGAGAAAAAAAAACGTGTATAAATGATGCATCTTCCAAAGTGAGATGTAGAACAATGGGGAATATAAATACATGTAGTAATATTCTGTGTATGTTAGTTAGTGACTGAAAAAGCTAATAGGTTATATCTTGGCAATTCAATAAGACATTACTGTATATAATCAAAACTTTATATAGAAAAATTGAATAGTTTCCAAATAAAAACAATCACTTATAAAATTAATAGATGTATGGAATTCTTGTGTATATCATTGCAACAAATAATCAAACAAACAAATTTACATGACGTAGAGAGCTTTGGTGGCATAGTTCGAATGTAGTATTACAGGATAATTCAGTTCGATTTTCACCAGCTCAGACATTCCTTCCTTCTGAGGTTGGCAAAATAGCAATTGGGGGCAATATTCTGACTCTATAAACTGCTTAGAAGGGTCTGTAAAGCATTGTGGTATATACTTCTAAGTGCTACTGCTATTGTATCAAAATTAGTTAGAAATTTAATACACTTAACTGCTGGTACTCAACTGCTTTGAAACTCATCAAATTTGGTACTTAATTCATTTTGTCTTGGTACTCAGTGTTTGTTTGGTAAATAATGCACATTAGAACTTGTCAGTATTGGCTGCCTTGTGACTCTCTACATTATTCCTTATGAGAGAAATTTGCTTGGTGCTCATTGCTTTTGGTACACTTACGCTCCTGTTACTAATTAACAAGTACCATTGAGTTCTAAAGATTGCATCAGGGAACAGGCAATCACAGTTATATGTGACTACTATAACATTAATTTTTATAAAAGGAAATCAATATTACCATTTTAAAAATAATTTCTTTTAACAGAAATATTTAAATAGGGGAAACAGCTAAACAAAAAAGGACCTTCATCATTGCCTGTTTTCCACTTAATTCAGCTGGAGAAGTAAGGCCTAAGAAAATTAGGGACTTTCTCATATATGGATTACGGCATGGGAGTTCAGCTGAACAGATAACTAATTTCTAATTTAGGCAACCTTTTTGTTTATCAGATGTTTTATTTAGGGTAAAGAACGATAAATTAAAGGGATGCGGTGGCTCAGTGGCTAAGTTGCTGAGCTTGTCAATCAGAAAGGTCTGCAGTTTGGCGGATCGAATCCCTAGCACCACATATTGGAGTAAGCTCCCATTACTTGTCCCAGCTTCTGCCAACCTAGCAGTTCAAAAGCATGTAAAAATGCAAATAGAAAAATAAGAAATACCTCCCAAATACCTTTAGTGGGAAGGTAACAGTGTTCCATGTGCTTTCGGCATTTAGTCATGCTGGCCAAATGACCATGGAGATGTCTTTCGATAGCGCTGGTTCTTCGGCTTTGAAACGATGAGCACTGCCCCCTAGAGTTGAGAACGACTAGCACATATGTGTGAGGGAAACCTTTACCTTAAGGATACATTGACAAAGAATATCCAGGATGGGGCTAGCACTTGGACTAATGAACGGTGGGTTCAGACCTGCTATTTTTTATTTGACGTTGTTACAGGGTATGTGTAATAACCTAGACCTTGTAAACTAATGAACATTGGGCTACACATGGCTTCATGGGGCAAAAGAGGGATCATATTCCTGGCATGGTACAGATGGATGTTATTGAATAGTCCAAAATACCTTGTACAATGGATACTGGAGGTCCAGTTGAAGCAAAGGACCCTGAAGAAGCTGCCCATCTCGAGTTTTTATTTAACTGGGTAATAATCCTGGTAAAAATCCAAAATAGCAAAATAAAATAAGTCTAAAGAACATGAAACTATTTTTTTAAAAAAATATTCTGTATACATGAAATTCAAAATATCTTTGTGTCAATTTCAGTTTGATTCACATGCTGTCAAAGGTGATCTAATTTTCCTGGTTTCTAACTTTGCTTTGAGATAATTGCTGTCATGGAAGGAAGGAAGCCATTTGGACGGCCATCCTCTTAGGCAAAATGAGGTGGCTGCCTCAGGAAACAGATCTTAGATGTCATGAAGAATCATAATTCTCTTACTTTATGATTGTGGTTTTTATAGCTATGATTGGGCAGGAATAATTAGTAATACTCTCCTTTTTATGCTGGATTTTTATAGTAAAATTTCTAATTTATATAGTTAGTTGGTTCCTTTTGAGGATTCACTTTAGCCAGCTAAATCCTGGGCATTCCAATTTTTCTTATCCTCTGTGCTTTTGGCGATACCGTGAATAAAGCAGAAAGCCAGTGAAAGTAATTTTTCAGCTTAAAGATGAAATTGAATCTGGCTTGCTTAAGAGGTTCCAGTCCAGCTTACCTTCCACTCCCCAGCAGTGGTCCTGATGTTAGCCAGGTGTTCAATCTAGATAGTGATTTGGACATGTTCTGAATATTAATTTTTCTTGTCTATGCTCAATGCTACTCGTTGCTGGAATGGGCTTTCCTCTGTGTGAGTGGAATATGTCTTTTCTTGTATTTCTGATGCATCCTCTGCTCTAATAAACTATTACTTTATTTATCAAAAATATATCCTGTCAGATTACAGAACAAACAGATGTTGTAATGATTTTTTTTAAAAATAATACATTGTTTAGGAATACTTCAACTATAATTGAAATCAAATGGCATTCAGAAAAAGTCTATTTTCAGTTTCTTCCAGAAGGCAGATAATATTAGAGCCAATCAAACCTCCAACAAGAAATGATTCCAGACAAATGGATCCATTGTGGCGAAACAGAACCTCCACACCTAGTTCTCCCAGATCTCCCCAAAATAGGGGATAATTGGCTTCTACAGACAGATAGTGGCCCTACCGCATACTGTAGTTAATTCAGATCTTCACTCTACTTCCCCTTCCTTTCTCCTTCTCCTCTCTCCCCTTTCCACTCCTCCTTGTTCTCCTTGTCTTCCCCCCCGCCCTCTCTCCTATCCCTCTCTTCCTACCTTATTTCTATCCTCTGCTTCCCACTCTTCATCTCATTCACTTGGTGTATATCAGCTTCTGAGCTAGCTCCATTTTGTGTTGATGGTATTTATAATTCCATTTCAATATACATATCTTCCTCCTTCTTTGTTTAAAAAATAAGACAAAACAGTATACATATATAGTCATAGTGCTTTTAAACCCAACACCCTCCAAGCTTAATTTTGTTACAAATATTTACTTCCCTCCCCCCACCCTCTGCCCAACCCCCCCAACCTCCCCCCCTGACTTCCCAGAACCAATACAAGGTATAAATCTTTAACAAAAACAGTCTAAAAGATGTTTAGAAAGAAAATAAAAAGTTAATAACGTCTTTCAATTGAGTTTTAGTTCCTCCTTGCTAGGCTAACTCTAGACAATTTATATCATTCCTGGTCTTTAATCATAAGCTATCTGAAATTTCTTAGTCCCATATTTATTTTGAATATAATCAATCCATTTTTTCCAGTCTCGTTTATATCTCTAATTTGAATAGTCCTTAAGATATGCAGATATTTTAGCCATCTCAGCTAAGTTTGTCACTTTCAGTGTCCATTCTTGAATAGTAGGCAAATCTCCTTCTTCCAGTATTGCGCCACCAACAGTCTGGCTGTGGCTATTAAATGCAAAATCAGATTAATCTCTACAACTGTACAATCAGTGATTATACCTGACAAAAATAATTTAGCGGTAAACTTTGACCTTTTTTAAAGAACATTTTGCATAATCCACCATATTTTTATCTAAAATGCTTTAACCTTTTTCCAAGTCCACCATATATGAAAATATGTAGCATCCACACAATCACATCTCCAGCATTTAGGTTGTACGTTCAAATACATAACACCCAATTTTTAAGGATCTAAATGCCATCTATAAAACATCTTATAAAAGTTTTCTCTCAGATTTTGGGCTTGTGTAAATTTTACATTCCTTACCGAAATCTTTTCCCATGTGTCCAACATTATTGGTTCTTCAAAATTTTGAGCCTACTTTAACTAGTTCTGTTTCCGAGTCCATTTCTATTAATATATTATATAACCTCTTTATATGCTTTGGACTTTGATCTCTAATTTGTTTGAGTAAATTATCCTCGACTTGCATAAAGCCAATTTTTTGATCTATTTTCCATCTGGCCTGTAACTGCCCATACTGAAACCATGTTTGAATTACCTTTTCTTCTTTTAGTACATTCAAAGGTTTTAATTGTGGTACACCTCTTTCTAAGGTAAGAAGCTGTCTGTAAGTAGTCACATCCTATTTTTGTACTATGTTTATATTTTCTATTGCGTGTCTAGGAATTGCCCACATAGGTATCTTATTATTTAGTTTGTATTGATATTTTTTCCAGACCCGCAGTAGAGCATTCCTTAAAATATGACTTCTGAAATTCTTATATACCTTTTTGTTATATAGCAGGTAAGCATGCCAACCATGTACCAAATCATGCCCTTCAATATTAAGTATTCTATCATCTGTTAAATTAGTCCAATCACTAATTACAGATAAAACTACTGCTTCATAATATAGTTTTAAATTGGGTAGTTTCAAACCTCCTCTCTCAAGCACATCTTGCATTATTTTTAATTTTACTCTCGACTTCTTCCCTGCCCATACAAATTTATTAATGCCCTTCTGCCACTCTAGCAAACTCGCATCTTTTTTGAGTATTGGTAACATTTGAAAAAGAAATAAAAATTTAGGTAGAATATTCATTTTCACTGCTGCTATTCTTTCCAGCAAAGATAACTGTAATTTCTCCCATTTTTTCATCTCTGTCTGTATACTATGCCATAGTGGTTCATAATTATACTTATATAACTTCCCATTTGAGGTTGAGATATAAACTCCTAAATATTTGATCTTTTTAACTATTTCACATCCTGTCATTCCTTCTAGTTCTTCCCTTTGTTTAGTGTTCATATTTGTAGCTAGTATCTTTGTTTTCCCTAAGTTTATTTTAAATCCTGACACTTGACCATATTGATTAATCATGTTCATTAAAACCTTATTAGATTCCTGTGGTTGGGTTAATGTTATAACCAAATCATCCGCAAAAGCACATACTCTATATTCTTGCTGCCTAATCTTAATTCCCTGTAAGTTTTCTGAACCCTGTATTTTATTCAACAATAGTTCCAAAGTTATGATAAACAATAATGGGGACAAGGGACAACCCTGCCTTGTACCTTTTTCAATTTTAAATGAATCTGTTAAACCTCCATTAACTATGATTTGAGCTGTTTGTTGCTGATATATTGCTGTAATTGATTGTAAAAAGTGCTCTCCTATTTGCATTTTTTGCAATATTTTCAGGCAGGAATTGCCAATTCACTCGATCAAAGGCTTTCTCAGCATCTAAAAATATAAGCGCAGCAGGGATTTGGTTATTCTTTCCCAAGTATTCTAATATATTAACAATTAATCTTACATTACTTCTCATTTGTCTCCCTTGAATAAAACCTGTTTGATCATTATGAATTAATTTCTAGATAACCAACATTAACCTATTTGCTAGTATTTTAGTAAAGATTTTATAATCTACATTAAGTAATGAGATAGGTCTATAGTTTTTTGGTTGAGTAATATCTTGGTCTTCTTTAGGTATCAGGGATATAAAAGCTGTCTTCCAAGATGGGGGTACCTTACCTTCCATTTGAATCTTATTAAATAATTCCTTAAGAGGTTCTACCATTTCTAATTGTAGATTTTTATAGTAAGCCGCTGTCAAGCCATCTGTACCAGGTGCCTTCCCTGCCTTAACTGCTTAATTACCTGCAAAATTTCCCCCGAAGTTATTGGTTGGTTCAGTCTTTCCCTCTGCTCATCTTTAATTATGGGTATTTTTTCTTTGTCCAGGTATCTATCTATATCTAGGCCTTGAATTTTATCACTCGTGTACAATCCTATAAAGAATTCACGAAAGACCTTTTGAATCTCATCCTGTTGATACACTTCCTTCCCTTTATAATGTAATTTCGATATATTACGAGATTTCTGTTTTTTCCTGATCAAATATGCTAACCATCTACCAGATTTATTTGCATTACAGAAAGTGTTATGTTTTGCATATAGCAGATTGGTAGCTACCTGGTCTGAAATCAGCATATTAAATTGGTCTCTTAATAAGGTAATTGCTTCTTTAATCTTTTTATCTCCTGGTTTTAAAATTAACTCCTGCTCTTTCTTCCTAATTTCATCTTCAAGTTCAATTCTCTTTTCCCCCTGTTTGCGTCTATGTAATCTATTTAGATTTATCAAAACTCCTCTCATATACACTTTACTTGTGTCCCATACTATTTCCAAAGATGTACCCTTGTTCATATTAAAAACAAAGTATTCTCTTAACAGTTTTTTACATTGATTAATATATTTCTCATATCTAAATAAATTTTCATTCACTCTCCAAATCCTTCTTGCTTGCATCCCAACTCCCAACTCCATCCACACCGGATTATGATCTGATAAGACTCTGGAACATATCTTCGTCTTCTTTACCCTAAAAAGCAAATCATTAGTTGTTAGTATGAAGTCAATCCTGGAAAAGGATTGGTGTCTATCAGAAAAGAAAGTAAAGTCGTATTCTTCTGCATTCCTTTCTCGTACAAATATCTCTCAATTCAAAATCATCTATCATGTCAAAAAAGGATTTAGGTAGTTTCGCTCACATTTGAATATTTTGCCGAAAAGCCTTCTTATCTTTCTTGGTATCCATAATGCCGTTCCAGTCACCCAGTAATATGCAGGATCTATAATCCCAATGTACTAACTTAGCATGGAGCTTTTTATAAAATTTGTCTTGTTGTTGATTGGGAGCATATATTCTCAATAGCAGTATCCTTTTCCATTCTAATACCAGAACTTGCTACCGATATTACTGTTGGTTTGGCATGCAAATAAATTTGTGCATGCGCAGTCTGCGCACATGCATATTTACACACAAAAAAAGGTCTGTGCATGCGCAGAACATTAGAAAATGGAAAAAATACTTTTCTCAAATGGAGATTGTTCTGCACGTGTGCAGAACCAAAAATCAAGATGGCGCCACCAAAAATAGAACAGTTTCAGGCGCGTGGGCAACTGAGTTACTACCTACTCAGCCAAACCAGTAGGATTCCACCTCTGGCCCACTCATTAAGGGCTCTGTGGATTAAAAAGATTTAGATTTCACTTGCACTGATAAGTTAATATAGGACTGGGCTGTCAAACTCAATTTTATTGAGCCGCACCAGGCATGTGGTTGACCTCGGGGGACCAGGTGGGCATAGCCGGGTGGCACCATGGCTTCTACCAGCCATCCAATTGGCCTAAAGTTCCCTTTCCATTCCCACATGGGGATGGGGTAGTCCCAGTGAAAGGGAAGCCTCGCAGGCTGCAACGCCAGGCCAGCAAATGAGGCATGGAAGAGCTGGTACAGATGTGGCACTGATCTACAACTTGGTGTGGTCATTCAGGGCAGAATGTGGTTAGCCTTAGATCTGACCTGCCTGGTGAGGGTTGGAAATTCAGCCCTGTGTGAAGGATGAACCATGGTTTTTCCTTGAAGCATAGTTTATAATTAAGAAAAATAAACCCGGTATATTCTAAGAAAACACATTTTATTGTAAAATAAATAACAAATAAACTTACTAGCTAATAACTACATTTTGGCAAAGTTCCTAGCCTACCTCCTCATGGCAGGTGAACAGAGAAAAGGGAAAGAGAAAGAAAAAGGCAAATGGACATCCGTAGTAGAGTTTTACAGACAAGAGTCAATCTACCTTATGTCTTAGAGTATAAGCACAGCTGGCAAAACAAAAAACATCGTGACACCCCTTCTTTTTGCCAATTGAGTGGACATCAGGTACATTATCAAATAAGGCACATCTTCTTACGGAGATGCTTGTGTTGAGCTGCTTGAAGCGGTTTGTTGAGCATGTCAGCAATTTGATCATGTGTAGATACATATTGCAATTTAATAAAACATTGTTTAACTAATTGTTTTATGTTTTGATAATGGATGTCAATGTGTTTGGACCTAGAACCTGTAAAACATGACTCAGAAATATAAACCACCGATTCATTGTCTTCCATTACTGTGATTGGTCGAATTGGACGTGTCCAGATATCTGTGACTAAAGCATCAAACCACGTTAGAGAATTACATGCATCTGAAACACAAGCATATTCAGCTTCAGTAGATGAACAAGAAACAAAATTCTGTTTCCTCACTTGCCAGTAAACAGGACATCCATTTAGGAACATCATATAACCTGAAGTACTTTTATGTGATTTCTTGTCACTTGTCCAATCAGAAACTGCATAACAATATAATTCTGCATAATCAGTATGGTTGGTTCTAACAATAACTTCATATGTTTAGTATATTTTAAGTATTTTAATAACTTCTTAATACATCCAATGAAACTCTTTTGCCTTACCTACATGTCGAGACCAGAGATTAACACTAAGTGCAATATTGGGTCTGGTCCAACTACTAATATACAACAGTGACCCAATGACTGAATGATAAAGTGTTTGATCCTTGTATTCAGGACTTAATTCATGTGTCAAGTTGTGAAAATCTGTTTGCATAGGTGTCTTTGTTGTGTTAGCATCCTTCATATTGCATTGATGCAAAATGTGTTCAATTTTATCCTCTTGTGAAAGACTAAACCCCTTCTGTGTTCTATCAATCTGAACTCCTAAGTAAGTGCTAATATGACCTAAAGATTTCAATGTGAAGTATCTCTGCAAAGCTTTAGCAAAAATCTCACTCATTTTCTTATTTGGACCAATATAAACAATATCATCAACATAAACAAGAATTATCTCATATATATTGTTAGATCTTTTTGTGAACACGCACTCATCCGTTTCGGACTTAATAAAACCCATTGAATTTAGTTTGTCAGTAAGACATAAGTACCACATTAAACCGGACTGTTTCAGACCATAAAGACTTTTGTTTAGGAACCAGGTATCCCCTTCTTGCTGTCAGAATACTGGAGGACCTCTCACGTAGATGTCTTCATCTAGGTCAGCATGTAGATAAGCCGTGTCAACATCGAACTGGAAAACTTCTAAACCAAGGATAGTTGCAGTGGCTAAAGCAATTTTTACACTCTCAGTTCTGACTGTCGATGAGTAGGTGTTTGTGTTGAGCGAAACCCTGAGCTACAAGTCTGGCCTTGTGCAATAGCTCACCATTTGGCTTCTTTTTGATTCTGTAGATCCATTGAGTGCCAATGACTTTTTTGTTTGCTGGAGTTTTTGCAGGTGTAAATACCTTAAGTTTCTTTAGACTGTCCATTTCATTCTGCATTGTCTCATACCACTTCTCTTGCTCTGAATCAGGAAGATGCTTGATTTGTGTGAACGTATCAGGAGGAAGTATAACATTGCAAAGGCAAGGGTGTTTTTGACAATTGCCACGAATATTGCTGTGGAGGGATTCCCTTTGTGTCCTCACATTCGTGGTTAGCATCAGCATCCGCAGCTCGCAAAGATGGAATATCAGGTTGAGAAGAACTAGTGGATGGAATATCTGCCTGTGAATCTTGTTCATTAGGCTGCATGGAATCTACAACATCATCTCTAGGAAAATAAACTCCAGGATCATTGGAATGGATCCTGAACCGGTCAACATCTTCCCCAAAATTAGCAGATTGGGAAATCACAATTACATGTCTAGAGTCAATAAATTTGCTCCATTTTGAAATATCATCAATACCCATAAATCTCAGTCTCTTTGCTGCTGGACCTCCTTTTCTTCTTTGAGCTAAGGGAATGTTCACCATAGCGTATGAACCAAAAATATGGAGGTTCTTGAGATCGGGCTTGTAGCCATACATCATGAAGAAAGGAGTTTGATTTATTATACTGCTCCAAATACGGTTGACAATGTAATTTGCATATTTGATAGCTTCACCCCAGTATGGGTTACTGAGGTTGGCGTCTTCTAAAAGACAATGCATCATGGTTTGTAGGACCCCTTGTCTTCATTCTGCGACTCTGTTATGAGCCGGTGTGTATGGGGCCGATGTCTGATGAAGAATTCCATTCTTACGCATCCAGTCCTGGAAACACTGAGACATGAATTTGGCACCACGGTCATTCTGTATTCTGGCAATGTGAACTTGGTGTTGGGTAGAGACAAGAACTGCAAAGTCTTTAAAGATCTGAAAGGTCTCAGATTTCTCTTTCAAAGGATATCCATATCCATATCTAGAGTAATTATCAACAATTGTTAGAAAATATTTATTACCACCAAGTGTTGGCGGAAAAGGACCTACTATGTCAGGGTGTACCAAATCAAAAATGTGTGTTGACAGGCATGTAGCGCATTTGGGAATGCTGCTTTGGATTTGGCCTTCTTGTAGACAGCACAATCCAAAAACACCTTACACCCCTTTAGATCCAAACCTTTTGTGAACTCTGGCATTTTGTTAAGAACACGGAAACTGGCATGCCCCAATCTTCTATGCCACTTGTGAATACACCTGGAATGCAAAGGTTTACCAGCTAGTAAATTTTCAACATTAACAGTTCTGTGAGGAACCTCAGGCTTGCTCTGAGCAACCTGTTTTTTTATTTTCTTTTTGTTGGCTTTAGGAGTCTTTGGAGTAGCTACAGGATCTCTCACTGGAACATCTCTCTCTGGACCTATGCTCTCCTCTTTTGGAGTTTATATACTTGCCTGTGTTTTAGATTTTGGTTTTATGTAATATGGTTTCAGCAACAATATCTCCATTTTTAACTATGTAACTTGCTTTTTCGAGGTGGTGAACCTGGTACTTTAACATTTTAGACAAGTGACTCTGACTAAGCAAATTACTACTTACTGTAGGTATGTAATAAACATCAGGGATGAATGCATAGAGCTCCTCAACATAAACAGTTCCTTTTCCCATAACCTTACAAGGATGATTGGAGAAAGAATAAAGTTCACATAGTTCAGGTTCAGACTCGTGCATCTCTGTGAACAATTCCTTTCTATAGGTAACATGCAACACTGCGCCACTGTCTAAAATCCACAAAAGCCATACTCTGGATGTGGTTGTGCTTCATTGGTTAAGGCCAATGTGGCAAGTGGAGCTTGTAGATCACGCCTTGGACCACGATGATCTTACCTTCCATCTCTGCCTCTGCCTCTGCCTCCAGAATCTGTTCCTCTGGGCTGGTATGTGGCGGGAGCTGGAACTCGTTGGAGACAATCCCAGGCGGCATGTCCCATACGGTTACAGATGTAGCATCTTGGCATCCTTGGAACGTAGGTTCTTCCTTGGAAAGCATGCCTCGCTGGAGCTCTTGATGCGTGTGGTCTTTGCAAATGTGGCGTGGCTAACTTGAGTGCTTCTTCTTCAATTAAAAATCTGCAAACATTGTCCACTGTGTGTTGAGCAATAGGCACTTGGTTAATCTTTCCAATGACATCTTTACATTCATAATTCAATGTGTTAATGATAATGCTGATCATCATCAATGCAATGGCCTCTTTCTCTCAATTCTTTTCTCATTCCTTTCAGTTTGGTTAAATGTCTTCCAATTTGTTCACCAGGTCTCAATCTCAAACTATGGAACTCAGACATGAGCAAACATGAAGATTCAATTGAGATGGGCCTGTAGCAATTTTCCAGTTGGACCCAAATTTGTTGGGCTGTGGCATTGTATAAATGACGTCTACAGTGCTCTCTGTTCTGATTTGCCTGACACAATATCCACCAGGGGAAGTGTCTTAGGCTGTGGAGAAGAAGCCAAAATGGCATTTTCAGAGGTTTGAACAACAGGAGAGTCCATCTTATCTAACTCAAGTAAAGATAAGGCCATTTTTGCCTGGGACAGCTCACGTTCAAACATTTCCATTTGATCATGATAGCCTTTTATAGCTTGTATAGAGCTCTGAGGAGAATGATTAGTTTCTCTCTCTGTGTAGGAGTGAAAAAGCTCCTGTGAAAACTTTGGCCTTCCACCACGTGTTTCAAAATCTAAAGGTTCTTGAAAAACCGTTTGAGAGTGTGCATACTTATAAGGGGGCATTACTGACCTCGGTTGAAGCACATTGTCTTTAAGAGCAGCCTCTTTGCATTTTTCTCCTTCTTGGAACCTTTGTAAAATACTTTTTACTTCTGCATCAGAGACATTTAAAGTTGTTGCAGAATGCTTTCTTGTTTTTTTCTTCTTGGGCATTCTTAGGAGTGATTTACATCAGCGTTCCTCAATCGCTAAAGTAATCGTCTATCTAATTAACCTAAACATTTATCATTTAAGTAACAAGCAAGGAAAAAACCATAAATCTTCCAACCATCCTCTGCTACCATGTGAGAGTTGGAAATTCAACTCTGTGCTTAGTGAAGGATGAACCATGGTTTTTTCTTGAAGTATACTTTACAATTAAGAAAAATAAACTCAAGGTATATTCTAAGAAAACACATTTTATTGTAAAATAAATAACAAACAAACTTACTAGCTAATAACTACATTTTGGCAAAGTTCCTAACCTATCTGCTCATGGCAGGCGAACAGAGAAAAGGGAAAGAGAAAGAAAAAGGCAAATGGACATCCGTAGTAGAGTTTTACAGACAAGAGTCAGTCTACCATATGTCTCAGAGTATAAGCACCGCTGGCAAAACAAAAAACATCATGACATGCCTGGCCACCCTGTAGCCAGCAACGGGTTGCCCTGCCATCTCACCCATCCCCAGGGCATGAGCCCAGGAAGCAGTGAGTGCTGGTATCCTAGATGAAAGGTAAGCACTCAGAATGCAGTCAGCCTGCGGGGCAAGGCAATCCCCAGGGACACCAGGCTCCACGTGCTTGCTGCCTCCTGTGCATGTGCTGATAACCAAAGTCTTGTCTAGAAACAGCCAGACATGAAGCCAACTATTTTAATGAGGAAGTCACATCTGTTCCTAATATCCAGCTTGTTTAACAGTATAGATAGAGCATCTGAATTTTGGGAGCATAGCTCTATGTGGAAAGTGCATTACAGTAATTCATAGCAATGTGCCAAATTCCTTCTGGGGTATTTTACAGAAATAAATATTAACTTACTGGGATTAAATCATGAATGTATATTCTTTCATTTAATCAATTACTGATTCTAGTCCTAATTTTATATCTATTTTGAATTTCCATTTCAGCAATTGTAAATTACAGTCACTTGACAAGATGACTATGTTAATTTGACAGAAGGCAAAACAGACATAAGTCTGTTCCCATGTCTAGGACATGGGAAATGTCAATTATTATTTAGAAAAAAATATCCTAGAAGGAAAATCCATTATCCTGTCCAGTGACGTGCAGTCAGGGAAGGCAGGGGAGGCAGAGCCTCATCACTGTCATCATGAAAAGAAAAAAAGAAAAAAAATGTAAAAGGAAAAAGGCTGATGTAGTTACTCCCAGAGTCACAGTGGATGACTCTGCTTAGTGCTTAACTGTTTAAAAAAGCCTCTAAAAAAGTGCCCTCTACAGGGGGAGGTGGGAGAACCACGTGCCTCATTTAGTCTGACTTTATGATCACTCAAGCAGAGTTAAGCAAGGGTTAAAAGCTGAAAAATTCCTTATGTAGATGAGACACGTGGTTCTCTTGCCTCCTCCTGTAGAGGGCATTTTTTTTAGAGGCTTTTTTAAACAGTTAAGCAGAGTCATCCATTGGGGACTCTGGCAGCAGCTAACCCAGCCTGACCTCAGCAGCTCTTGCCTTTTTTCTTTTACATTTTTACATTTTCATCATGGCAGACAAGAGCAGAGTTGAAATCCTCTGTGAAACAGCTGGAAAAGGTCTGTGGGTCGGAGGGAGGGGGGAGGAATTCAAAATTAATATAATTTGTAAGTAATTGTATTATTGTAAGTAATTTGTGTGTTTCTGTGTGTGTGTGTGTGTGTGTGTGTGTGTGTGTGTGTGTGTGTGTGTTTTACCCGCCTCTGCTGGCATGCGGGCTGGCACTTTTTTATGTCAGACATAGTGGCAGGGCTTTTGGACATAGCAGCAGGGCTTTTGGACATAGCGGCAGGGCTTTTGCAGTTTTAATCTTAAGTAGTTTTCCTTTAAATTGAGGTAGTTATATTCTTTTTACCGTTCTTGGTACAGCATAGTTTGAAGTGAAATGAAGGTGAGAAAAGCCACTTTTCCATTGCCCTAGTCAGACATCCTAATTGCGGACAGAAAAATAAAGCTTTGAATATAAAATATCACAGTCAAAACCTACTTCATTTTTCTCCATCTTTCTGTTTAGGTGGCTTCAGGAATGATGCTGGAAACAGACTTAAAAATAATGAACCTACAAAAGTACAGCATATTCAACGGGAAGAGGTAGAATCAGAAAATGAAAGAACTTGGGGAAAGGTGCTTGTACCTAAAGACAAGAGAGATCATAAGAGCAATGGACCACTTGAAAATAACAACATGGATTCAATGGACAACAATGTGATTGTAAGGAAGCCATGGAGCAGAAACATCCTTAGCAATGAATATAAGGAATTATCAACATTCACCTCAACATTAGACATCCCTACAAAAACTATTACTGCCAAGAATACTAGGAGCCCTTCCACTATAAATGTTATTACTTCCAAGAGTAGCAGCAGCCCTTCCACTACCAAAACTACTATGGCCAAGAGTACCAGCAGCCCTTCCACTACAAGTGCTATTACTTCCAAGAGTACCAGCAGCCCTTCCACTACAAGTGCTATTCCTTCCAAGAGTACCAGCAGCCCTTCCACTACAAGTGCTATTCCTTCCAAGAGTACCAGCAGCCCTTCCACTACAAGTGCTATTCCTTCCAAGAGTACCAGCAGCCCTTCCACTACAAGTGCTATTCCTTCCAAGAGTACCAGCAGCCCTTCCACTACAAATGTTATTACTTCCAAGAGTACCAGCAGTCCTTCCACTACAAATGTTATTACTTCCAAGAGTACCAGCAGCCCTTCCATAACAAAAACTACTATGGCTAGGAGTACCAGCAGCCCTTCCACTACAAGTGTTATTACTACCAAGAGTACCAGCAGCCCTTCCACTACAAGTGTTATTACTACCAAGAGTACCAGCAGCCCTTCCACTACAAACGTTATTACTTCCAAGAGTAGCAGCAGCCCTTCCACTACAATTGTTATTACTTCCAAGAGTACCAGCAGCCCTTCCACTACAAGTGCTATTACTTCCAAGAGTACCAGCAGCCCTTCCACTACAAATGTTATTACTTCCAAGGGTACCAGCAGCCCTTCCACTACAAACGTTATTACTTTCGAGAGTACCAGCAGCCCTTCCACTACAAGTGCTATTACTTCCAAGAGTACCAGCAGCCCTTCCACTACAAACATTATTACTTCCAAGAGTACCAGCAGCCCTTCCACTACAAACGTTATTACTTCCAAGAGTACCAGCAGCCCTTCCACTACAAATGTTATTACTTCCAAGAGTACCAGCAGCCCTTCCATAACAAAAACTACTATGGCGAGGAGTACCAGCAGCCCTTCCACTACAAATGTTATTACTTCCAAGAGTACCAGCAGCCCTTCCACTACAAACGTTATTACTATCAAGAGTACCAGCAGCCCTTCCAGTACAAACGTTATTACTTCCAAGAGTAGCAGCAGCCCTTCCACTACAATTGTTATTACTTCCAAGAGTACCAGCAGCCCTTCCACTACAAGTGCTATTACTTCCAAGAGTACCAGCAGCCCTTCCACTACAAATGTTATTACTTCCAAGGGTACCAGCAGCACTTCCACTACAAATGTTATTACTTTCGAGAGTACCAGCAGCCCTTCCACTACAAGTGTTATTACTTCCAAGGGTTCCAGCAGCCGTTCCACCACAAGTGCTATTACTTCCAAGGGTTCCAGCAGCCGTTCCACCACAAGTGCTATTACTTCCAAGAGTACCAGCAGCCCTTCCACTACAAACATTATTACTTCCAAGAGTACCAGCAGCCCTTCCACTACAAATGTTATTACTTCCAAGAGTACCAGCAGCCCTTCCACTACAAGTGCTATTACTTCCAAGAGTACCAGCAGCCCTTCCACTACAAATGTTATTACTTCCAAGAGTACCAGCAGCCCTTCCACTACAAATGTTATTACTTCCGAGAGTACAAGCAGGCCTTCAACTACAAGTTTTATTACTTCCAAGAGTACCAGCAGCTTTTCCATTACAAATGTTATTACTTCCAAGAGTACCAGCAGCCTTTCCACAACAAGTGCTATTATTGCCGAGACTACCAACAGTCCTTCCACTACAAGTGCTATTATTGCTGAGAGTACTAGCAGCTCTTCCAGTACAAGTGGTATTATTGCTGAGAGTACTAGCAGCCCTCCCACTACAAGTGCTATTATTGCTGACAGTACTAGCAGCTCTTCCACTACAAGTGCTATTATTGCTGAGAGTACCAGCAGCCCTCCCACCACAAGTGCTATTATTGCGGAGAGTACCAGCAGCCCTCCCACTACAACTGCTATTATTGCTGAGAGTACTAGCAGCTCTTCCACTACAACTGCTATTATTGCTGAGAGTACCAGCAGCCCTCCCACTACAAGTGCTATTATTCCTGAGAGTACCAGCAGCCCTTCCACTACAAATGCTATTATTGCTGAGAGTACCAGCAGCCCTTCCACTACAAGTGCTATTATTGCTGACAGTACTAGCAGCTCTTCCACTACAAGTGCTATTATTGCTGAGAGTACCAGAAGCCCTTCCACTACAAGTGCTATTATTGCTGAGAGTACCAGCAGCCCTTCCACCACAAGTGCTATTATTGCGGAGAGTACCAGCAGCCCTTCCACCATAAGTGCCATTATTTCTGAGAGTACCAGCAGCCCTTCCACTACAACTGCTATTATTGCTGAGAGTACCAGCAGCCCTTCCACTACAAGTGCTATTATTGCTGAGAGTACCAGCAGCCCTTCCACTACAAGTGCTATTATTGTGGAGAGTACCAGCAGCCCTTCCACTACAACTGCTATTATTTCTGAGAGTACTAGCAGCTCTTCCACCACAAGTGCTATCATTGCGGGGAGTACCAGCAGCCCTTCCACTACAAGTGCTATTATTGCTGAGAGTACCAACAGACCTTCCACTACAAGTGCTATTATTGTGGAGAGTACCAGCAGCCCTTCCACTACAAGTGCTATTATTGTGGAGAGTAACAGCAGCCCTTCCACTACAAGTGCCATTATTTCTGAGAGTACCAGCAGCCCTTCCACTACAACTGCTATTATTGCTGAGAGTACTAGCAGCTCTTCCACCACAAGTGCTATCATTGCGGGGAGTACCAGCAACCCTTCCACTACAAGTGCTATTATTGCTGAGAGTACTAGCAGCTCTTCCACCACAAGTGCTATCATTGCGGGGAGTACCAGCAGCCCTTCCACTACAAGTACTATTATTGTGGAGAGTACACGCAGCCCTTCCACTACAAGTGCTATTATTGCTGAGAGTACCAACAGCCCTTCCACTACAAATGCTATTATTGTGGAGAGTACCAGCAGCCCTTCCACTTCAAGTGCTATTATTTCTGAGAGTACCAGCAGCCCTTCCACTACAAGTGCCATTATTTCTGAGAGTACCAGCAGCCCTTCCACTACAACTGCTATTATTGCTGAGAGTACCAACAGCCCTTCCACTACAAGTGCTATTATTGCTGAGAGTACTAGCAGCTTTTCCAGTACAAGTGCTATTATTGAGGAGAGTACCAGCAGCCCTTCCACTACAAGTGCTATTATTGCTGAGAGTACTAGGAGCCCCTCCACTACAAGTGCTATTATTGTTGAGAGTACAAGCAGCCCTTCCACCACAAGTGCTATCATTGCTGGGAGTACCAGCAACCCTTCCACTACAAGTGCTATTATTGCTGAGAGTACAAGCAGCCCTTCCACCACAAGTGCTATCATTGCTGGGAGTACCAGCAACCCTTCCACTACAAGTGCTATTATTGCTGAGAGTACTAGCAGCTCTTCCACCACAAGTGCTATCATTGCTGGGAGTACCAGCAACCCTTCCACTACAAGTGCTATTATTGCTGAGAGTACTAGCAGCTCTTCCACCACAAGTGCTATCATTGCTGGGAGTACCAGCAACCCTTCCACTACAAGTGCTATTATTGCTGAGAGTACAAGCAGCCCTTCCACCACAAGTGCTATCATTGCTGGGAGTACCAGCAACCCTTCCACTACAACTGCTATTATTGCTGAGAGTACTAGCAGCTCTTCCACCACAAGTGCTATCATTGCTGGGAGTACCAGCAACCCTTCCACTACAAGTGCTATTATTGCTGAGAGTACTAGCAGCTCTTCCACCACAAGTGCTATCATTGCTGGGAGTACCAGCAACCCTTCCACTACAAGTGCTATTATTGCTGAGAGTACAAGCAGCCCTTCCACTACGAGTGCTATTATTGCGGAGAGTACCAACAGCCCTTCCACTACAAGTGCTATTATTGCTGAGAGTACTAGCAGCTTTTCCAGTACAAGTGCTATTATTGAGGAGAGTACCAGCAGCCCTTCCACTACAAGTGCTATTATTGCTGAGAGTACTAGGAGCCCCTCCACTACAAGTGCTATTATTGTTGAGAGTACTAGCAGCTCTTCCACTACAAGTGCTATTATTGCTGAGAGAACCAGCAGCCCTTCCACTACAAGTGCCATTATTCCTGAGAGTACCAGCAGCCCTTCCACCACAAGTGCTATTATTGCGGAGAGTACCAGCAGCCCTTCCACCACAAGTGCTATTATTGCGGAGAGTACAAGCAGCCCTTCCACTACAACTGTTATTATTGCTGAGAGTACTAGCAGCCCTTCCACTACAAGTGCTATTATTGCTGAGAGTACTAGCAGCCCTCCCACTACAAGTGCTATTATTGCTGAGAGTATCAGCAGCCGTTCCACTATGAGTGCTATTATTTCTGAGAGTACTAGCAGCCCATCCACCACAAGTACTATTATTGCTGAGAGTACCAGCAGCCCTTCCACTACAAGTGCCATTATTTCTGAAAGTACCAGCAGCCCTTCCACTACAAGTGCTATTATTGTTGAGAGTACTAGCAGCCCTCCCACTACAAGTGCTATTATTGCTGAGAGCACCAACAGCCCTCCCAGTACAAGTGCTATTTTTGCTGAGAGTACTAGCAGCCCTCCCACTACAAGTGCTATTATTGCTGAGAGCACCAACAGCCCTTCCACCACAAGTGCTATTATTGCTGAGAGCACTAGCAGCCCTTCTACTACAAGTGCTATTATTGCTGAGAGTACTAGCAGCCCTCCCACTACAAGTGCTATTATTGCGGAGAGTACTAGCAGCCCTTCCTCTACAAATGCTATTATTGCTGAGAGTACCAGCATCCCTTCCACTACAAGTGCTATTATTGCTGAGAGTACTAGCAGCCCTTCCACTACAAGTGCTATTATTGTGGAGAGTACCAGCAGCCCTTCCACTACAAGTGCTTTTATTGCGGAGTGTACCAGCAGCCCTTCCACCACAAGTACTATTATTGCTGAGAGTACCAGCAGCCCTTCCACCACAAGTGCTATTGTTGCTGAGAGCACTAGCAGCCCTTCCACTACAAGTGCTATTATTGCGGACAGTACCAACAGCCTTTCCACCACAAGTGCTCTTATTGCTGAGAGCACTAGCAGCCCTTCCACTACAAGTGCTATTATTGCTGAGAGTACTAGCAGCTCTTCCACCACAAGTGCTATTATTGCGGAGAGTACCAGCAGCCCTTCCACTACAAGTGCTATTATTGCTGAGAGCACTAACAGCCCTTCCGCTACAAGTCCTTTTATTTCTGAGAGTACTAGCAGCCCTTCCATTACAAGTGCTATTATTGTTGAGAGTACTAGCAGCCCTTCCACTACAAGTGCCATTATTTCTGAAAGTACCAGCAGCCCTTCCACTACAAGTGCTATTATTGTTGAGAGTACTAGCAGCCCTTCCACTACAAGTGCTATTATTTCTGAGAATACTAGCAGCACTTCCACTACAAGTGCTATTATTGTTGAGAGTACCAGCAGCCCTTCCACTACAAGTGCTATTATTGTTGAGAGTTCCAGCAGCCCTTCCACTACAAGTGCTATTATTGTTGAGAGTACCAGCAGCCCTTCCACTACAAGTTCTATTATTGCTGGGAGTACCAGTAGCTCTTCCACTACAACTGCTATTATTGCGTGGAGTACCAGCATCCCTTCTACTACAAGTGGTATTATTACTGAGAGTACAAGCAGCCCTTCCACTACCAACACTACTACTGCCAAGATCACTAACAGTCCTTCCATTGTGAAAACTACGACTGCCAAGATCACTAACAGTCCTTCCATTGTGAAAACTACGACTGCCAAGATCACTAACAGTCCTTCCATTGTGAAAACTACGACTGCCAAGATCACTAACAGTCCTTCCATTGTGAAAACTACGACTGCCAAGATCACTAACAGTCCTTCCATTGTGAAAACTACGACTGCCAAGATCACTAACAGTCCTTCCATTGTGAAAACTACGACTGCCAAGATCACTAACAGTCTTTCCATTGTGGAAACTACGACTGCCAAGATCACTAACAGTCCTTCCATTGTGGAAACTACGACTGCCAAGATCACTAACAGTCCTTCCATTGTGGAAACTACGACTGCCAAGATCACTAACAGTCCTTCCATTGTGAAAACTACGACTGCCAAGATCACTAACAGTCCTTCCATTGTGGAAACTACGACTGCCAAGATCACTAACAGTCCTTCCATTGTGAAAACAACGACTGCCAAGATCACTAACAGTCCTTCCATTGTGGAAACTACGACTGCCAAGATCACTAACAGTCCTTCCATTGTGAAAACTACGACTGCCAAGATCACTAACAGTCCTTCCATTGTGAAAACTACGACTGCCAAGATCACTAACAGCCCTTCCATTGTGGAAACTACGACTGCCAAGATCACTAACAGTCCTTCCATTGTGAAAACTACGACTGCCAAGATCACTAACAGCCCTTCCATTGTGAAAACTACGACTGCCAAGATCACTAACAGCCCTTCCATTGTGGAAACTACGACTGCCAAGATCACTAACAGTCCTTCCATTGTGGAAACTACGACTGCCAAGATCACTAACAGTCCTTCCATTGTGAAAACTACGACTGCCAAGATCACTAACAGTCCTTCCATTGTGAAAACTACGACTGCCAAGATCACTAACAGCCCTTCCATTGTGGAAACTACGACTGCCAAGATCACTAACAGTCCTTCCATTGTGGAAACTACGACTGCCAAGATCACTAACAGTCCTTCCATTGTGAAAACTACGACTGCCAGGACAAGCACTCCTTCAACTACCAAAACTACTGCTGTCAAGAGTACTACCAGAACTACCACAAGTGGTGAGTATTAGTTTTCTTTTGATCTATATGTTTGGTTATTCCTATTTTAAACTTTGAAATGTACTTATATTTTTTTCCCTTTCTTGTGATCCATGCTTTGTATGTGATCCAAGTATGATGACCTCCATAATCTGCTGATATTTGTGGCTATCCCCATATAGAGAGTGCTCCCTTGTCTCTTATTATGGGGAATCCTGTCTAGGGTAGGTGAGAGTGATATTTCAGCAACAGCTGACAGTCCACAGGAAACTCTACTCTGTTCTGGGAGATTGGGGGGGATTGACATCTCCTTTGGGACATAGCTGCCCTGTGCCACATTCTAGAGTAAGAGAGCACCAATCATTAATGGTTTGTGAAGATTATTTCATGTTCACAGAAGAATTGTTTTTAATCTGGCCTTGCCAAATTTTGGTTTGAATGTGGGCTATTATGCAGAACTCTCTCTTCAATGTTCCTCTCGAGACAACTGTTAATGATTAATTTTTTTGAATAATTTAATTACCGTGTTAGTATCTTGATGTCACCTTAGAGGCTGAAAGATGAGGAGCTATTTGTCATCATATGAATGCATGTAAACTCACTTCATCTAGTCTGCTGCATTGTTTATTTTTTATACATTCATACTGTGATAAATAATTACTTTTCTGTGTAAATTGCTGCATTGATTGTAACTTTCAAATTAAATCTATATAAGATCTATATCTCTATTCTCTGTTCCAGAGATATGCCAAAATGGTGGAATCCATGATGGAACAAGGTGCATCTGTAATGAGGATTTATTCTATGGACCCAAGTGCGAGTTCCCCTTGGAGGAAATTCCACTCCCTGAATGTAAGTTCAACCAGGGAGAGCGTGATTACTTTTTCCTGATGGTAGCCTAACACAAATTCTTGTTTCCAGATATGTTGGATTATCATATTAGAATAAAGAGGTTGCATAGGGAAGAAATGTGGCTTAATTGAAGGTCCTTTATAGTGCACCAGGGAACCTGGTTCTCGATAGTTCTCCATTCCCAGTTCTCTCTGAGTTCTGGGAAAGATGGTTCACAGAGGGCTAGAGGTTTTCCAGTCACAAGCAAAAGTGATTACTTTGTCCCCCCCCCCCCCCAACTGGCTAAGAGCTCTCATGAATAACTGAAAAAATATTGTGGTTCTGTGCTGAATAAAGTTTCTTCATCTAAGGAAAATCGTGGAGGTGAGATTTGGAGATTGTCTCAAAATGTATTGGTCATATACTGTTTCAAAACACAGATCTGTGAACATCTAGAAACAACGTTACAACTAGAAGCAACACAGGATTATTAAAAACAGATCAATCCAACCTTATTTCATTCTTTGACAAAGTGACTAAATTATTAGACCAGCAAAATGCTGTGGACATAGTATACTTATACAAGAAGTATACAACCTGATGTCACCACACCTAACCAGTCACAAGATCCTGATCTGACATAATCATCACCTGATGTGACCTCCCCATTACAAGACCTACTGATCAAACTAAGACTTTATAAGTAGAACACCAATAGCAATAGCAATAGCAGTAGACTTATATACCGCTTCATAGGCCTTTCAGGCCTCTCTAAGCGGTTTACAGAGAGTCAGCATATTGCCCCCAACAATCTGGGTCCTCATTTTACCCACCTCGGAAGGATGGAAGGCTGAGTCAACCCTGAGCCGGTGAGATTTGAACCGCTGAACTGCTGATCTAGCAGTAGCCTGCAGTGCTGCATTTAACCACTGCGCCACCTTGGCTCCCACCAACATTGATATCTCCTAAATTCTGCTGAAGATGTTACTTAGTCTGGTAATGAAACAGTCAGAAACCAACCCACAAGTTCGAAGAACGAACCTTACCCTCATCCTACAACCAAACTACAGGTATTCACCACTACTGCATAGTATACCTAGATTTCAGTAAGTCATTCAAAAATGTAGATTGTAATATACTTCCTGAGAAAATAGAAGGGGAACTCATCATATTTGCAGATTACACTAAACTCACAGGACTAGCCAACACCCCAGAAACATAGGATCAAAAAGGATCCTGACAGACTTGAACAATGGGCCCTATCTAACAAAACGTAATTTAAAGGGGAGAAAAGCAAGGTTTTACACAGGCAGGAAAAACCAAAGGTACAAATAAAAATTAGATGAAACCTGGCTCAAAAACAGTAACTGTGAGGCGGACCTTGGAGTCCTAGTGCATGATTACCTAAATATGAGCCAGCAGTGTATGGCAGCAGCCAAAAAATCTAATACAATCCTTGGTTTTATAAAGAGAGGCATAGGATGAGGAAGTATTAGTACCACTGTATAAAACCTTAGTAAGACCACACATGGAATACTGCATCCAGTTTTGGTCACCACATAATAAAAAGAGACTTTGGAAAAAGTGCAGGGAAGAGTAACTAAGATGATTCCACTGCAGTGATGGCTAAACTTTTTGCCATCACGTGCCAAAAGCGAGGGGAGCATGAGGGGACGTGTGCTGGAGCTGATAGGGCAACGCCTTGTGTGTCCTAAGAAATGGCTCTGTGTGCCACTCTGGCATGTGTGCCATAGGTTCGCCATCACGGTTCTAAGGCCTTGAGACAAAAACATATGAAGAACAATTGCAGGATTTGAGTGTGGCTTGTCTAGAGCACTGGCCCCCAAAACCTTTTGGGCACTAGGAACTGGTTTTGAGGAGGGAGGTTTTTCTGTGGACTGGAGGGGGCAAGGTTTCACATGTTGGCTGCATTCCACTGATGAGGCTTTGTTTGTTTGTGGCCTACAGCAGTCCATGAACTGGGGATTGAGGACCCCTGATTTAGAGGAAAAAAAGAACCAGGGGTGGTATGATAGCAATATTTCAGTATTTGAGGGGCTGCCACAAAGAAGAAAGAGCTTATTTTGTAAAGTACCAAAGAGGAGGACAAGAAATAATGGATAGAAACTAATCAAGGAGAGAAACAACCAGGAATTAAGGAGAAACTTCTTAACAGTGAGAACAATTAACCAGCAGAACAATTTGCCTTCAGAAGTTGTAGGTATGTCATCACTAGAGGTTTTAAAGAAGAGACTGGGCTGCCACTTGTCTGAAATGGTATAGGGTCTTCTACTTGAGCAGGGGGTTGGACTCAAAGACTTCAAAGGTCCCTTCCAGCACTATTCTGAATTTAAAAAATGTATCAGTAAATAAAAAATGAGTTTTGAAACCAGATGAGGAACTTTGGATTTAGGCATTTGAAACCATGTTGGAGAATGGGAGCACATTCACCTCTTGCCTGTCACATTTTAGAATTCCTTTGCAGGGGAATAACTTGTTGAGGTTCATACGAATATCTCTTTCCCTCTCTTTTAGTATCTGTGACCGTTACTGTTGATGCTCAGGTGAGGGTCACTAACAAAGAGTACAACAAATCTCTGGAAGACTTAAACTCTAACTATTATCGGGAAGTGGAGGATCAGTTTAAAAAGCAGGTAAGATTTACTGGATCAAGGAAATAGCCTACATCTGATCAATGTCACCATTTCAATGTAAGGTATCTTACACTCTTCTTTAACCAAGGCCAAGACTATTTCATACCAAGAACGTGTCTTCTTCCCAATCAAAAACTCTCTTCTTGGATTCTCAGCTTTCTGCAGCTGGAGAATTAGACAAAACACAGCACAGACCACCTACTAAATGCTTTAGGAGGCTTGCTTCTAATTCAAGTCTCTTTCCTGGCATAGGTTTCTTTGCTTATGAAGGCTTTCTTTTACTTTTTCTACCTTGTAGATGAAAGTTGTTTATGGTGCCGACCCTGAATACAAAGATGTGGAGATCTTACGAATGAGGTGTGTGTCTAAAAAATGACCAATTTATTCTTTGGGATGATGAGGCATCAAGTGAGATTGAATATGGGTAGACCTTTTCTCCCATTGTGGATCCTCTTTTTTCGTTTAAGTAATTCCTCTTTAGGAAGAGGGACATGGTGGCTCAGTGGCTAAGACACTGAGCCTGTCGATCAAGCAGTTTGAATCCCTAGTGCCACATAACGGAGTGAGCTCCAGTTATTTGTCTCAGCTTCTGCCAACCTAGCAGTTTGAAAGCATGTAAAAAAGACAGAAAACCATAGGAACCATCTTTGGTGGGAACGTAACAGCGTTGTGAATTTGAATATGGGTAGAACTTTTCTCCCACTGTTGATCCTCTTTTTTGGTTTAAGTAACTCCTCTTCAGATTTCTTTTTTTAAACCATGTGGATAGACCAGGGCCTCAGCATGTCTTATATATATACATTCAGTCACCATGTGTTCCAGGAAACATCTGAGGGAGATGAAAAATATTCTTGCAAGTTAATTAAAGCAGTTAGAACTGAACTAAAGTCCAGATTGAAATCCCACTCAGTTATGAAGCTGCCAGAGGAACTTTGGCCTAGTCTGAAACTTTTATTGTAAGCTCTCTCGGAAAACTGTTGTGTGGATTAAATAGAGTAGAAATGGAATTCATTTCTAGTTCTAGTTCATTTTGCATTTGATGGAGGAAAGGGGTGGGGCTATCACAGTCTTTAACATATCTTCATGGAGCAATAAATGGTAGTTCAGGAATTGTTCTTCTTTCACTGTTCTCTTAGAAAAGGCAGCATTATTGTGGAGCATAAAGTCATATTCCAAGTACACATCGAGAACAGTGAGCAAACAATCAATCAGCAGGTGGAGAATATTACAAAAAAAGTGAATCACACCTTGGTAGACATCCAATCTGATAAGGACTGTGAAAAGGATTCAGGTATGGTTTAGCTTGGTAAACTCTTCCGCTTGAATGTGATTTCCTTTGACAAATAAGCAAGATTCCTGGCTACTTCTTCTTTTAGACAAGAGTGTTTTTAGAATGAGCCACTTTTTTTCTGCAGGAGCAGACTTCCTTTTGAATGGCTTCCCCATGTCACAAAATTTATAGGGGATAGAGCAAGGTACCATATCTGTGCTGCAAGTCTCAAAATAGCCACTAGATGGCGGCATATACATCCTTTTTTTTTCTTGAATGAAGGCAAATATAAGTGTCCCAGAATAATGTTGCAGGATCCAGTCTGGGTCAGTAACTGGCACCAGAGATTTACTTTCCAAGCTTTCGGATTCATGCTGGAGCCCATCCTCAGAGATCTTGAGTCTCTGCTGATAAAGTTGGACCTCAAGGGTCAAGTGGGTCTGCTGTTAACGTACCTGCCTCCCAACAGCGTTGCAGCAGCCCTCCCCTCGCTCCTCGAGTCGGTAGCCAAGCTGGCAATTGAGTTCCCTAGGTTGATGGTCCTGGGGGACTTTAATTTGCCGTCGCTCGGTGAAAACTCTGATGGGGCGCAGGAGTTCATGGCTTCCATGACAGCCATGGGCTTGACCCAAGTAATCCGGGGCCCAACCCATTCAGCGGGTCACATGCTCGACCTCGTATTCCTCTCGGAGCAGTGGATTTGTGATCTTGGTCTGAGGGGTAACGACATCATACCCCTGTCGTGGTCAGACCACTGCCTACTGAGGCTCGACTTCCAGAGACCAAACCCCCACTGTAGGGAGGAGGAACTGACCAGGTGGTTCCGCCCCAGGTGACTTATGGAACCGTTAAGGTTCCAGACGGAGCTTGGGGTCATTCCTGATACTTTCGCCCACAGTCCGGTAGAGACTCTGGTTGCTGCTTGGCACTCGGCAGCATCGGAGGCCCTCGACCGGATTGCGCCACTATGGCCCCTCTGAGGCGGCGGATCCCGGAGACCTCCTTGGTTCACCGAGGAACTCCGGGAGATGAAGCGCCGGAGGAGATGCCTAGAGCACCGATGGAGGTCCGATAAGTCCGAATCGAACCGAGCAATGGTAACCACCAGCACCAAGGAATACACCAGGGCACTTAGGGCAGCGAAAAGATCTCACATAGCCACCTTGGTTGCGTCCGCTGAGTCCCGCCCAGCCGCCCTGTTTAGGATAACCCGCTCCCTACTAAATAAAAGGGAAGTGGGGGAACCCTTGCAGGGCAGAGCTGAGGATTATGCCCAATTCTTAGCGGACAAAATTGCTCGGTTTCGGTCGGACTTGGACTCCATCCCCGCAGTTCCAGCCGAGGCACAAGAGGATCAAGTAGACCATCTCTGGGTTGAGTTTCAGGATGTTACCCCCGGGGATGTGGACAAGGCCATGAGGGCTGTAAGTGCCTCCACCTGCGTACTGGATCCGTGTCCCTCATGGCTGGTTACTAACAGCAGTGAGGTGACACGAGGCTGGATCCAGGCGGTTGTTACCACCTCTCTTCGGGAGGGGAACTTCCCTGCCGCACTGAAAGCGGCGGTGGTGAGACCCCTCCTAAAGAAGCCATCTCTGGATCCAGCTGTTCTTAATAACTATCGCCCAGTCTCCAACCTTCCCTTCCTTGGGAAGGTTGTTGAGAAGGTGGTGGCCTTCCAGCTGCAGCGGTCCTTGGAGGAAGCAAGCTATCTCGACCCCTTCCAGTCAGGCTTCAGACCCGGTTACAGCACAGAAACCGCTTTGGTCGCATTGACCGATGATCTTTGGAGAGCCAGAGATGGAGGACATTCCTCCATCCTGGTTCTCCTTGACCTCTCAGCGGCTTTCGATACCATCGACCATGGTATCCTTCTGCGACGACTGCGGGAGGTGGGAGTAGGAGGCACCGTGTTGCGGTGGTTCTCCTCCTACCTCTCGGACAGGTCGCAGTCGGTGTTAGTGGGGGGGCAGAGATCGTCCCCTAGTCCCCTAACATATGGGGTGCCTCAGGGTTCGGTCTTATCCCCCCTACTATTCAACATCTACATGAAACCGCTGGGAGAGATCATCCGCAGGCACGGGATAAGATACCATCAATATGCGGACGATACCCAGTTGTATCTGTCCGCCCCGTGCCAACTCAATGAAGCGGCAGATGTGATGAACCGAGGCCTTGAGGCCGTTATGGACTGGATGAGGGCTAACAAGCTTGTACTCAACCCAGAAAAGACCGAGTGGCTGTTGTGCTTCCCTCCCAAAGATTCGACCAATATTCCATCACTGAGGCTGGGGGGTCAAATTTTACACCCCTCAGAGAGGGTTCGCAACTTGGGAGTCCTCCTGGATTCACAGCTGTCTTTCGACCACCAATTGACGGCTGTGACCAGGGGGGCATTCGCCCTGGTTCGCCTGGTGCGCCAGTTGCGACCCTACCTGAATCGGGAGGCTCTCACAACAGTCACTCGGGCCCTTGTGACCTCTAGGCTGGAATACTGCAATGTGCTCTACATGGGGCTGCCCTTGAAGAGCATCCAGCGACTTCAGCTAGTCCAGAACGCGGCCGCGCGAGTGATTGTGGGTGCACCTCGGTTCACCCACATAACAGCTATCCTCCGCGAGCTGCGCTGGTTACCTGTCGATCTCCGGATGCGCTTCAAGGTGCTACTAGTCACCCATAAAGCCCTGCATGGTAGTGGATCTGCGTACTTGAGAGACCGCCTTCTGCCAATTACCTCCTTGCGACCAATTAGATCTCATAGATTGGGCCTCCTCCGAATTCCATCTGCCAGCCAGTGTCGGCTGGCAACTACAAGGAGGAGGGCCTTCTCAGTAGTAGCCCCGACCCTTTGGAACGAGCTCCCCGTGGAGATTCGTACCCTCACCACCGTCCAGGCCTTCCGCACAGCCCTTAAGAACTGGCTAGCCCGTCAGGCCTGGGGACAAAGATAGCCGCCCCTCCCGAATAATGAATGAATGTTGCTTATTATTTTTATTATATGTGTCTACGTCATTGTCTGTATTCCCCTTCCTGATTTTATGTGAGCCGCCCTGAGTCCCCTCAGGGAAAAGGGCGGCCTACAAATGTTAATAAACATTCTAAACATTCTAAACATCTTCCTTTACCGGAATATGCGCTTTGGGCTATTCTTTGGGTCATATTTATGTGTTGTCTTCCTGTTGGTTGATTAGAATGCTGATGGCATGGAATTGGCTGATGTTTCCTTATGCTGCCAAAGCCTTGGCTCTTAATAAGCTGGTGGTAAATCAGCACTTCTGTTGACTGACAAGGGCCTGTTTCCCAGACTTCGATCATTTACCTGGCTATCTTTGTAACTGCACGGCCAACGATTTAGTAGCTTCAAACTTGAATGTATGTCATTGTTCATTGCAATGTGAGACTCTCAATGAGTTTGGCATCCTCGTCTGACCACTCACTTGTATTCTTGCAGTGGCTAACCTCCTTCCCGCCTGTCCTACATAGTCAGAGGGGCAATCCATGCAGGGGATCCAGTAGATTACATTAGTATATCTCACCTCCAAGAGATCTTCGCAAAGTATGATTTGTCCTCATATGGTAGCCTCTGGACAGTGTGAGTTCCTACTTGCAGATTTCGGAAGCTGCGTTCTACTGCTTCTGAAATACTTTTTATGTATGGCAGGGTGTTTCAAACAATTAGCCTTGTTCTCACCCTGCCATATAGAGTGTGGCGATTTAGGACAGGGAGGAAGCTAACCACCAGATTGTAAGAACACAAGCGAGTGGTCAGACGATGTGATTCATACTCACTGGTAGCCTCATAGTGCAATGAACAAGGATATACATTATAAAATTGTTGGCTGTGCAACTACAAAGATAGCCAGATATATGATTGAAGCCTGGGAAACTGGAAGCCGTAATCAGGCAACAGAAGACTTTTAAAAATCTTAGACACTGTCATATCATTTGATGATTTATTCTTCCCCAGATTACTTCAAAAGAATAATTATTTTGGTGCCGGGGATCTTATTTAATATCACAATGTTTTTAATACAGAAGAATCTTGAAGGAAATAGGCAGGTATATAACAACCCCAGATAACTAATTCATACAATTATACTTTTTCCCCAGGACCAAATCTGTGCTTTGTTCCTTTAAACATCTCAATTCTAAATTCAACTTATTCATTAAATGGTAAGTTTCAGATGTGTCAAGATTATTGGGACTATGCTTTATATTTCCAAATTATGAAATTGTTCAATCCACCTTTTAAATGTAGAATTCCTAAAAGTACCACTGATATCTGAACTGCTGGCTTTTCATACATAAATGAAAGTCCCTAGAAGCATTGTTGATATATAGATGCAATCCACCAATCAAGTCAATCCATCTCATCAAATTACTTTATATCAACTTGTAGTGCCAGTCCCCAAACTCAATCATGGCAGGCCAAGAGGACTCCAAATCCATGGAGAATCACTCACTCACTCACTCAGCCAGCCAGTCATTCAATCTTCTCCAGCTCCTCTATGCCCACTTGTAGCATTAGCAGCGAGGCAATGACAGGAGGCGAAGGTGAAGAAAAAGCTGTGCAGGTTATTCTAACAGATGTTGTGTTCTTCATTTATGTTAAAGTGCTAATCCTTGAGCCAGCAGAAAAACTTATGGGCATCAATTGTCAGACCCAACACAGACAGTACTAACAGACTGCCTATGATGCAGTCATTCCTGTTGAATGTAGAGCAAGCTAAGGAAAGGGATTGATGGATTCCCTGGCTTCATTTCACCTCCCATCAAGTTTATCCTTATGCAGGAAATCAACTCTCAGTCATTCTTGCTAAAGTGCGGCATGGCTGGGGCTGGGAGAATGTAGGCAGGTGCTTGGAGGTGGAAGCTAAGGATTTATTGAATTTTCCTAACAGAGTAGAGGTATGCAATTTCTTTCTGCCTAAAACTTGTCAACCATAATACTTCTGAACATGGGTTTAGTGCTCTCAGGTCTGCAGTATTGGTATGGGTGCAGCTCTCCCCGTGTCTCTTCTTGTTCTTCCACTGAAATAAAAAAGGTAAAATGGATGCTTATGTGAAATCATTTCCTGCCAAAAATTGATTTAAAAATATTGTAATATGCACAAGAGTGCTAAAGCAACACAGGCAGAATTTGATTTTCTTCTCCAAAACAATTGACTTTCTGTGCAGCATCCCAAGGGGGAAGTGGATAGGTATGGCAACAACTGGTTCAGTATATTGTTCAAGGATGCCACTTATCCAGTTATCAAACACTTATCAACTTTAGAAAATACCAGCGAGCATCTTGAAGGCAGATGACTCTGAGGAAGCCAGGGGGCTGTTTCTCTCACAGCTCAATCCAAAATAATGTGGAAATGATACTCATCCCCAGAGAGAGAAGAAGGCATCTCAGCAGCCATTTTGTTAGTGGAGTGTATCAGACGCTTCCTGTAGTAAAAATGTGCTTGGAGAAGAGGGAAATCATTTTAAAACTGGAATAGCTAAGGGCAAGTTTAATCATAGTGGACTGGGAATACAGAAAACACTATAATTATTATCTTAACAAATGGAGAAAAATCCAGAAATATTGAGGAAGTATTTGAATGGAAAAAAGTGGGAAACATTCAAGGTCGAGGAACAAGGATGAAGAAAATATAAAAGGGGGTTGTATTTTTTTTATCCAAAGTTCAACTTGGCCATAAATAAAAACTGCATTTTAGCACTATAAATAGCACAGAAACTGAAAGAAAATAATAATTGAAGATATACTATAAGGACACATTTATGCTATGATTAGAAGGACATGAAGAAGAGCCCAAAGAAAGATGGAAAGGATGAGTTTTCGGTCCCCACATCTGTTTTTTAATAGAATTCTAGTGCTTCCTTGCAGAGCTATGCCACCTATAAATTCTTTCAGTTCTTACAATCATCTCTCTCTCTCTCTCTCTCCCCCTCCCTCCCTCCCTCCCTCCCTCCCTCTCTCTTTCTCTCATTGTAGTTCCATCATAATGACAACTCATTCTTGCTCATCTTTTATTTTTTACCATGGAAGATCTTTTTCAAAACTGCTTTTATTCTGTTCATGGGATAGTTGGAGCGGGAACAGGATGATCTTACTATGTCTGAGCAAATTTGCTGAGTTTCAGTCACCAGCTCATAGTTTGTTGCAGAGTAGAGCTTGTTGGTTTGATCTACATGTATTGTCCATATTTCACTATATATTTACCTCTTTTTTCCCCAGACTCCTGTAAAAGTGTAACTGATACTAAGTATGCAGACTACTATTATCCCTACATAAGGAATGGTACTGTGAGCTGTATCACAAGATGTTTCAGTGGCACTCCAGATTCCATGAACTGCTTCAATGGTGTTTGTCGGCTCTCTGAAAAAGGCCCCCACTGCATGTAAGTAGAGAGAAGGAGGAGTATCGAGTCCTCAGATTCTACAACCCACCAACTACTTAAATCTTCATTAGTTCCTAGTTCTATTAGGGTACTCTTCCACCTTCCTAATTTTTTCTGTCCATAGAATCCTACATTTTCTGTAAATTTCATGCCAAAGCTGTTATAATGTAATTATGAAAATATATTCATCTTGTATAATTTTAAGAAAAATGAAGAAAATGAGAAAAGCAGAGAAAACGATCTATTTGGAATACCAAACTATGTACAATGAAAGAGAATCTTGATATAGTTTGGTTGGTCCCAAAGGACTCTCTTGGAGTACTGAAACCACCATGTAACCTTCAAGGCCTGAGTGATTTGAGGGATTGCAATGTTTAGGAATGGAGGAGAAACATGAAATTCCCTAAATTTTAAAATGAGATAACTTCAAGAAAAATTTAAATGTTTTCTTCCCCTGATCTATGGAAGGATTTGGAGCTTGATCATCTTGGAGGGTTTCAGTCTTTATTTCTTTGGAGGCTAAGTTAGAAGCTGCTCAGAAATTCATTGCTGTCATGACAATCATGCAGATAGCTAGAAACTTGTTCTGGTTTTTACTTTGGAGAAGTTATTTATGATCCATGTATGGATAAAATTTATGTCACTTTATGTCATGGGCAGATTACTTTCTAATTATATGGAAACTCCCCACCAAAAGCAACTGGAGCAGAAGGGGAAATCAATTAGAATGATCTCCCTAGGGAGATTCTTAGGATTTCCAACAGAAAGTTTCTGAATAACCATGAAGGTGGTTCCATGTGACTCTGAGTTCCCTGAGAAGGATTTGGTGAAAGTCTTGAAAGAAATTGCTTCCCAATGACTTCTCCCTGTGTGCAGACTCAGTAGCATTTCATGGTTCAATACAAGACATTCCCAGAACACTGGAGACTTAAAATTAAGAATCAGCACAACCAAAGTTGGGAATGAACTCAAAGTTCTGCTCTCACTCTGCAATAAGAATGGTGTCATTACTTCTCCAATCTTCATGTATTAGTAGACTGTCATGACAGGTTAGTGCAATGAAATGCTTTCTGGTATGCCCAATTTATTTTAATAGAATTCTACACAGCTCGCAAACCTTGCTTTGATTCCCAGTATATTTCTGGGTACTTTGTTGTTACCTACAAAGCTGTCTATGGTTTGGTTCCTCAGTTTCTGCAAGCCTATTTCCTCAAAGCAGACTCTTCCCAACCTATGCACTCTGTGGAAATGTATCTGGTTTGAGTTGCTCTCTGTAGATGGCCTGGGTGCTGACGGAAAAGCTTTTTCCATAGCTCCCTTAATTCTGGAATTCTATTTTTCTGTCCTGAAAAGTTAGGATGGCTCCCTCCTTACTAAGACACCAGAAAATAGGTTGCAGAAATTTGACATTAGCACAGATCCTGAAAATTGTGGTTTCATGTCTACTAGTATTATATTGTTTGGCTTTTATGTTTTCATGTTCAAGTATTTTAATTTTATAATTTTTCAATGATGTTTTGATTTTGGGAGCTACCCAGAACCTTCTGAAGTGGGTAGCCTTCTTTATCAATTTTTCTCTTTCCCATAGTTGCAATAATTTGGATATATACTGGTACCTGAATAGTTACTGCCAAACACCTGTCCAAAAGACTGCCCTGGGCCTTGGTCTTGCCCTGGCTGTGCTCTTTGTGGTCAGTACCATCCTGACTGTGTTCCTCATCAGAGCCAAGTGGAAGAATTCCAAATATAGGTAAGAAGCATAAGTCCAATATTACAAAATAATTGAGGAAAACATGGATTCTTATACCTGACTTAGGAGGATGTTGAAATGTGGGAATACCCAGAAACCCTGAAATGTTTAATATATAGAATAAAAAGTTATTTCTGGTTATTTAAAGATAGGTCCATACATTTGCTTTTACCCATCATTAATATGGCCCATATGTTACAGGAGTAGATAACAGCATCTCCCTTCCAATCCACTCCATTGCAAATGCAACCTTACCCTATCCAGGTTTTCTAGCTTTCTGGGATGCCTTTCAGATAGATCTCTAGCACTTTGTTCAATTTTAGTAGCAGCTCCAGCTCTGATTGGCTGCAATATCAGGTGTGTCTCCTCACTTCCAACATGGGGTTGCTGCCCTAGATTTCCAGGCTGCAATGTTCTTCACATTTTTTAAAAGTAGTATTTCAGTCAATAAAGCAATGACACATTGAATCAATGAAGTTTATTTCTCTCAATAGCTACTCTTTTAAGATCTGCTCATGCCAAGTATAACATGCTACTCTTGTATTCCAGTATCTGCCCAGGGTTGTCCAAAGTCTTCTTTCTTTTTCTCCTGCTTTTTCTTTCCTTAAAAAAACCTTAAAGTTGCAATATGGGAATACTGTTTAATTTATATGAAACTAATCTGCTTCTATGAAGCAGAACAATAGTGTTACAATGGGGGGTGAGGAGGGTAGGTCTAATTTACTTCCAGAACAGGAATGTGGAAAGGATTATGTTATGTGAAGACATCAATGTATGCAAACATACATGGAAACAGAGAAAAAGTGCCAGGAGTGAAGGGAGAGAAAAATCCCTAAAAGGAAAATGCAGTCATTGGTAGACTGGTCCATGTGGGAGCCAGTCCAATTTGGCTTACCTTCTCTGCAAGAATGAGAAGCGGAATCAAGAGGGAATGATTGCTCTGATTTTAGAGTGGCCATTGCCTGGACTGAGCATCAGTCTAATCCTATTGCCAACCAACTATAGTCCAGAATTTCTGAAGCTGGCTTACGAAACAGCTGAGAGTATCAGGGGAGATAATTGCTTTTGGGCTCTATGCAGAATTTCCTAACAAGTGAAAGGATGCCATTTTGGAAGAAGAAATATTTGGTTACCTGCAGTTCAAGCGAGTAGTGAAAAGAATAATATGTCCCATGAAAATAAGCTTTACCTTTTAATACCTATCTTTGTGATTGCAGCTGGTCTGTTGATGCTGACACCTGGTATGGAGAGGAGGCAGATGAAGAATGGATACCTCCAGGCGGTTTGAACATTATGAATAAAACAGCTGTCACATCCTGGGATGGTAATAATTCTTTCTGCCATGAGGAAGATGGCATTTGTGTTAAGCACAGGCAGGCAGCATAGAAGTTTTCTGTCTTGAGGGTCAGGATTTTGGTTTCCAGAGTTTAGACCAAAAGTATGATGAAGTGTAAGGAGATGTCATTATGCCCTTATAGACTATAGATAGGATGTTGAGAGTTGTGTGTGTAATAGTTATTCTAATGCTATAGTTATTTTTCTTTAGAACATCAAGACAGAAATAAAACCTATCACTTCACCCAGTAAATACTTCACTGCAGATGTGTACAGCCCATTTTCTATTCATATCAAACAGAAAATACATAAGTGTCTAAGTTAAGGCATCTCAGTCTATATGACTATAAAACTTGTTGGCTTCTAAGAATAGGACTTAGTTTCTCAGAGATGAATTAGGCAAGTTGGAATTTTGAATGAGCATTTGTGAAGTCTTCTGGCATAATGGAACTGCAAAAGGATTTTGATTAGAGGTGGGGGGGATCATTCAAGGATTTTTATTCAGGCTTGCTCTTTTGAAATGGGTCTTAAATAACCTGTCCTCAGGGATGACTAGTTGAATTGGCCAACTTGCCATAATTGATACCAAGTTATTCAAGATGGCAACACGTAACATGAACTGATTTACTTATTAGAATTGTTTTATGCAATTTATGACTGTAAGTAGAATACTTTAATACAAAGTGGAATACTTTTAAACATTTTTCAAATAATGTATTATACATTATTTAAATATTTTAAGTAATGTATAACACATTTAATATGGTACAGTAAAATGTATATAGCAACTATAGTAATAATAAATGCTATCAATATAAATTCAGTATAATAACATCCTGCCATTACATACAACAGCGAAAAACCAAATTCATCTAGTTCAGGCACATTTCTCATACTTGTCCCAAGCCACATTTAAAAAGATTATTTTCAGAATAGCACTAGCACCTAGACGTATATACTGCTTCAAAGTGATTTACAGCATCCTCTAAGTGGTTTACAGAATCAGCATATTGGTTCCAACAATCTGGGCTCTCATTTTACTGATCTCAGAAGGATGGAAAGCTGAGTCAACCTTTAGCCAGTGAGAATTGAACCGGCAGTCAACAGAGTTAGCAATATTGCATTCAAACCAATGAGCCACCATGGCTCTTTATATTAAGAATGTTAAGAGCAAGAATGCTGTTCTTATATTTGGTGAAAGGGCATCCCACAACCAGGAGCTCCTGAACAGATTCCAAGACTCTTCTTGTTGCACCTCAAATAGAGTTGGGACTCTCCCTAGGCATGGCTTGGGTGGGTACATTCTGGTTGGAGCAAGGTAGTTTTTAAAGGTAGCCCGTTCCCAAGCTTTGTAGGACTGTTAAGATGGTCAATAGTCCCTTGAATTGCATCTGGAAAAAAACTATTAACCAGTGCAGCTTCTGCAATATTGTTGTTATATGAGAATGTTAGGTTTTGGTTAATAAGTGGGTTTTGGACTTCATATGATTTGTAGTTTCTGAGCAATTGTCAGAGACAGCCTCACGTTCATCACATTACAGTAGTCCACTTGGGAGGGTAACAAGAACAGGGGCGACTGTTACTAACATATTTTAAGAGCTATTAAAAAATCTCCCCAAAAGGATGAGCAGATTCATCTTTGGAAGCTCTTTATTTTATGTTTCATCACTGGTGGTATAAAAATGTGTAGGTTGATTGGTCTGACTCATGTGGCTGATCAGGAAAGAAATCCTGGAATTGTAGAGGATGGCACAGTGAAAGCCACAGTTTGGGCAGAGGTGTCAAACTCAAGGGCCGCGTGCCGCATCTGGTCCATGGGGATGGGCTTAAATCTAGCCCATGGGGTGCCCTGGAAACAGTGAAGGACCGGCCAATAGTGCCTTTGCCAGTGAAAATGGAACTTGGGAGATCTCCCTGAGCTCTGTTTTTACTGGCAAAGGGCTGCAGGAGGCCATCACGGCCAAAAATGGAGCTTCAATGAGTGACTCAGCCATGACCCCCCCCCCAAGGTCAAACACCTATCATGTGGTCCTCAATGAAATTGAGTTTGACAGCCCTGGTCTAGGGTATGGTATTTTTCTGATTCATTGATAGATTCCAAGTTTAAGCAATCCTCCTTGGGCAGCCAGGAACTATGTGGTTTTTCTCTTCTACTGCAGCTTGGGAAGTCTCAGAACTTTTGACTAGATTACTGGTCACAATCCACTTAATTTAAATTGTATATTATTTTAAGGGTTAATATCCTTATGTCATTCTTTGTTTCAAAGGAACAGTAAATTGTCAATTTATATTTCTTTTTTGTGGTTGCATTTCCAGAAGCGAACTGAATTTTACCGTGGGACATATCCTGAATCTTCTTCTTGAGTAGCTGTTGAATAATTAAAATAACATTCTAACTACTGTACCAAAGATCTACCAGTGGTCTGATGCATCTGATAAGTGGTATTGCAAAAGTCTACCTTCCCAATTGTCTCAGTTCTTAAATCATCATGTTGTTAATAAACCAAAGAAACCATTGAAAAAGATATTGAGTATAACACATCAATTAAGAACATTAAAATTGCTTGAATAAACAATTTCATATTCTATTTCATTGAAGAGGGAAGGAGTTTATAGTTGTTTGTTTAACATGATTTAGATCACTCTGATCTGTATATTTTTTTAACTGAGTACATGATAAATTAGACTGATTTGCTTTTTCTGAAATTGTATGAAACATAATATAATTGGGGGAATTATAATAATCTTCTATAAATGATTTCTTTTATAGTTTGATTAAAGAAACTACAAAGCCCCAGTTTTTCATACTTTCATACTTCTTAAATTTGCTTTAATTTCATTAAATTATTTAAAGCTGTGAACTTAAATAAAAAATAACTTATTTTATTTAATGTTTTTAAAATCGCTTTGGGCCAGTATTTTTGTCTCTCTCTCTCAGCCCACCCCACCCCCGAGTGCTGTAATGCAGAAAATAGGAGGCTAAAATGTTAGGTGTACTTGCTGTGTGG
This sequence comes from Thamnophis sirtalis, assembly GCF_051295495.1. Lineage (NCBI taxonomy): Eukaryota > Metazoa > Chordata > Lepidosauria > Squamata > Natricidae > Thamnophis > Thamnophis sirtalis. The sequence goes on along the minus strand of NW_028261384.1, from coordinate 86,372,849 downwards.
ACCCCGCCCTCTCTCCCTCCCCCTCTCTCTTCAGCCACACCCACACCCACTCACACCCACACATATATACACACAAAATAACATTTAATAATAATAATTGGATTGCAAATCTATATTAAAATGTGCCTTCAAGGATATGGCTGGCAGAAGAAGTGGTAGATTTGAGCTGAGGTTTCCAAATCTGATGCTAATAAAACATTGCCTTGGCAGATCAACTGTACACAGTACAAATGGCAGGCTTTCAGGACCTGCTCCTGAGTTGCCATAGGCAGGGGAATGGAAAGTTGTGCCTCACTGCTGCACTGAGGAATTTACACATCAGTCAAAACAAAACAGTATTAGCTGACCGAAGTTAAGGCTGTCTCCACAGAGTCCCGCATGGCCGGAGGGAGTAACTTCTATGACATACAAAATTGCTTTGTTGGGGAATGTGACTGGTGACACACCTTGGGGGGGGGGGGAGAGAGGTCAGTAGGGTCAGAGGCAAGGCGTAAATTGGGTAAAGTCCGAGCTGGCTTCACCTTATATTGTATTAAATATACTATATTGTATTAAAGTTATTGATTATATGGAAATTGCAGCTTTTTTCTTTCTTTCAGTGGGAATTCAATAGATGATTTTAAGGAAGTCATTTCATTGGATATAACAATGACTTGTTCTGGATAAGCATAATTGACTATTTTAACAATAAAATTTAAACATTTTTCCTTTTGAAGCAATGTTATAAATCTTGATACATTGTATTAAAAAGGAAGTAAGAGTAATATAAAAACTATCTTACTCCCCAATTTTTATATATTTGTTGATCTGCAATGTTTGTAAACCTTCAAGATCCTTTAAAAACCATAATTTTTTAAGGGGTTATATTTACTCCACTGTGTGATTTGTTGTAGTTTCTTCCTTAAATGTTTTCAAGATGGAAACAAAGTAAGAAAAACACAAGTTTACTCAGGCTTTATGAGCAAATTAAAAGCATAGCAAGAACTATTTAGTGAAGACTAGCATGTACCATGATTGATAGACTTACACATAGCTGGAAGAGGTGGGGTAGGGTATGATTTTCATGGGGGCAGAAGAGGGACTTGGCACTGAAGGCTCCACTCCCAAGATGCCCCGTCTTCCTACCTATAACCATAGGCATTGAAAGCCTGGCTTTCTTGCAGCAAGCCTGTTAAAGACACAGCACTTTAGTCCTTCTGGACGCTGCCTTCTCATAAACACATTGCCAGGCTTCCCAGCAAGCCCCTTATACTTTTGCTGCTTCCCAAAATGGCCCTGGGAAGCACGGGGGGCGGGACTCGGTTGGTGAAGCAGGCACTGCACAGGAGGCATAAGGCAGTTGCCGTAATCTCCACTGCCTGGAATGCCTTCATTTCAGATCCGCCACTTTCTGCATGCCTAGTTGCAGATCCACCACACTCTTCCCTACATATTCATACAATAGATCAGCTTTATTATCATGACAGCCATTTGAACGGATGGTGAACTGCCTCCCCTTCTGATTGTGCTCTACCTGGATGGGGAAGTTGCCACTGCCAGGCTCCCCTTCCCCCCTGCCATTGGCCGCTTTGCCTTTGTCAACATGTGGTGGGGAAGAGCTCAGAGGGGAGCTCAAGTGTGGAGGGGGAGAGAGCATGGAAGGGGGGGATCCATGCCCCCCAATCCTGATCAAGCAATCCAGTGGTGGGTTCTGGATTCCGTTCCAACTGGTACGGTTGGAATGGGCCTGGTGTCACCCACATGGATGTGCGAGGTGCGTGCACACACATCAGGGTGCACACATGTATCATAACTGCCAGCGACGCCTCCGCAAGCCTCCGTGACATTCCAGCTGCTAGGCGGAATGTTGCACAGGTGCTGGACGCACCATGCACCTGTGCGTAAGTGCTGAAGGCTTTAAAGGACAGGTAAGGAGCTTGGGCTGGCTGGTGGGCCCTCTGGAGCACCGTACTGGAATGGTACATGGTGTTCCAGGCAGGCTCCCATATGCCCATACCGGGGCGTACTGCTGCAACCCACCACTGAAGCAGTCCTTGCAGGCCAGCTGTCTGGGGAGCTATCCATGTGGTTCTCCTACCAGGAAACTTTGTAATGGGAAGAATGGGAGGGGTAGGAAACTCCTCTGGCTGCAAAGCCCGCACTCAGTGACAGGAGCCAAAGCAGTCTTCCACGCGGCAGATTTTTGATATCAGGAAGGAAAGCTTTTTCAGGTGGCAGCACCACAAATCCCTCCCCAATTGCAAAAATGGCATGTCCAGTGGGTACTGCAGACTCACCTTCTTTTTCCTCCTGGCCAGATCCCCTGCCAGAAATGCCTTCATTTCAGATCCTTCACCTTCTGCACGCGTCATTTTTGCAATCAGGGAGGGAATTTTGGCACTACCACCTGAAAAAGCTTTCCTTCCTGATATGAAAAACCTGGCATGTGGAAGGCTGCTTTGGCTCCTGTTGCTGAGTGCAGGCTTCACAGCCAGAGGGGTTTCTTCTCCCCCCACTCTTCCCATTACAAAGTTTCCTGGTAGGAGAACCACATGGATCACCCCCCCTGACAGCTGGCCTGCAAGGACTGCTTGATCAGGATCAGTGACATGTGGTGAGGTTTATGGCTGGTGAAGCAAGCGGGCAAAAGCCACCTATGTCTGCTGCCCTATGTCTGCTAGTGGGGCTTTTGGCGCTGTGTCCACCAGCGGCGGGGCTTTGGCGTGGCTTTCTGAAAGCCCCACCAAAGCCCCACCATTGTGGTGGATACAGCACTGGTGCGGCTTTCCGAAAGCCCCGCTGAAGCCCCGCCGCTGTGTCCGCCATACAGGCGGGATGCGTCCCGCTCTAAAGCGGACACAGGAGCAGGGCTTTAAAGCTCCGGCGCTGTGTCCGCCATAGAGGAAAAACTTCCTTAGACCAAGGGAAGACTTTAAAAGCAGAGAGGACCTATGGAAAGCTTCAAAGAATCAATGCTGGATGGAACCAAAGCCGCCCTGCCACCCTGGCGCTAGAGGCAAAAGCCACCCTGCTGCTATGTCCAAAAGCCCTGCCGGCCACTATGTCCGACATAAAAAATAAAGTGCCAGCCCGCGTGCCAGCAAAGGTGGGTAAAACGCACACACACACACACACACACACACACACACACACACACACAACTTACAATAATACAATTACTTACAAATTACATTAATTTTGAATTCCTCCCCCCTCCCTCCGACCCACATACCTTTTCCAGCTGTGTCACAGAGGATTTCAATTCTGCTCTTGTCTGCCATGATGAAAATGTAAAAGTGTAAAAAGAAAAAGGCAAGAGCTGCTGAGGTCAGATTGGGTTAGCTGCCGCCAGAGCCTCCAATGGATGACTCTGCTTAACTGTTTAAAAAAAGCCTCTTAAAAAGTGCCCTCTATAGGAGGAGGTGAGAGAACCACCTGCCTCATCTACAAAAGGAATTTTTTGGCTTTTAACCCTTGCTTAACTCTGCTCGAGTGATCATAAAGATAGACTAAATGAGGCACATGGTTCTCTCACCTCCTCCTGTAGAGGGCACTTTTAAAAGAGGCTTTTTTAAACAGTTAAGCACTAAGCAGAGTCATCCACTGTTATTCTGGCAGCAACTAATTCAGGCTTTTTCCTTTTATTTTTTTTCTTTTCATGATGACAGTGCTGAGGCCCTGCCTCCCCTGCCTCCCCTGACTGCACATTACTGATCAGGATTGGGGTGTGTGGACCCCCCATTCCACACTCTCTTTCCCCCCTGTCACCCGAGCTCACCTCTGAACTCTTCTCCACCATGCATGGACAAAGGCAAAGCAGTTGGCAGCAGTGGAGAGCGGGGAAAGGCACAAGGGGGGGGGTTCCTCCATGGCACAGGTGGCTCAGCTCAACCTGCTGGAGCTTGGCGATTGCAGCTTCCCCATCCAGGTGGAGCACAATCAGAAGCGGAGGCAGTTCACTGTCCGCTCAAACGGCTGTCATGATAATAAAACTGTCCTATTGTATGAATATAAAGGGAAGAGAGTGGCGGATCTTCAACCGGGCATGCAGAAGGGGGCAGATCTGAAACAAAGGTGTTCCAGGCAGTGGAGGTCATGTCAACTGCCTTACGCCTCTTGTGCAGTATCTGCTTCAACAACTGAGTCCCAACCCTTGCACTTCCCAGGGCCACTTTGGGAAGCAGCAAAGGTGTAAGGGGGCTTGCTGGGAAGCCTGGCCATGTGCTTATGAGATGGCAATGTCCAGAAGGACTAAAGTGCTGTGTCTCTATGGGGCTTGCTGCAAGAAAGCCAGGCTTTAAATGCCTACAGTTATAGGTAGGAAGATGGGGCATGCAGAGGCTGATGATGTCTGGCGGCAGCAGCAAAAGCCCACTGGCCCCTTGGCTGGAGCATTTTGGGGCTGCGCAGCCTGTGCAAGCACAGGTGCATTGATTACCTATCCAAGCAACATATGGAGAAAGAGGGTGGCATGTGATCCAGATGTGCCACGTGGCCGCCTGCCCCATTGTGGCTGTAGGCAAGCAAAGTGATGGTGGGACTCAGCCTCGCTTGCGCTTTCCTCCACTTTTCCTCACACAAATTGACTTAGTACACCACTGCTCATTCTCTTCCTCCAATGGGAGATGTGCACCCTTCCGTAATTGATGGCACCACACATCTCTCTGAGGTGGGCCCATTCCTATTGGGCACCGAAAGTGGCATTTGCAGCACTTGGCCCGCCCTTTGTTCCCTCACTCCCTGCTCCTCTCGGCTCTCTCGAGCAATGAGCGCTGTAAGGTTAATAGTATTAGTGATCCTTTTTCCTGCAGGTTCATTAGAACAAGCACTTTGAGCTCTCACCAGCCAACTTGCCCTGCAGCCTGCCCGAAGTTGGTCCTCATCCACCTGTTATATCCCTCCAATGTTTTGTTGCTGGAGGGAAAAGAGTAAGGTTTTAAACTCACTGAGAGATTTCACGCTTTGATGCAGAAACTTTGTGGTGTGGCTTGGCTGCTTTTCTGGACTGTGCTAGCCCTCAGCTAAGGCCTAGTGGATGGCAGATTTCTTACATTGGTAAAATGAAGCCATCTTCATGGAAAACCTATCATACCCTGATTCTAGTCTGATTGTTGGGAGGCACCTTGCATGCTGACTGACAATCCATGTAACTCCTGGAGAGTTTTTAGTGTGGGAACCATACACAGAATTGCACTGTGCCGTGGCACACAAGCTGACCTTGAATCAGACTTTCTTTGGAATTGAGTTGGAACTACGCCACAAACAGTTTTTATTTGCTTTGTGCTAGAGATACAGGATGCCCCACCCTTGTTATTTTGAAACTATCTTAAGGTGCTCCACTTCCCTGGATAAAGCTGCTATTTCCTGGGTCTTCTTCCCCACTCAACCCCTAATTGGGGTCTGATATGCTTTATCAGAGTTTTCACTGATCACTCATTAAACAATTTAGAGGAAAAGCACCTGATATTTCAAAAGGAGTACCAGTAATTAAGGCAGATCAGTGTACCCTCTTTGCCAGTAATCAGAGATTAGTTCCAGCCTCCCTTGTTCTTTCAGTAACATGCATCCACCACCTCCTGTGCTGGCTATTTTAATTGGGGCTTAATTTTGGGATAAGGTTTACAGTAGGAGCATTCTAAAAATCATGCTAGGGCTTATTTTCTGGTTAGGTCTTATTTTTAGTGAAACACAGTACAAATGGCAGGCTTTCCTGACCTGCTCCTGAATTGACATAGGCAGGAATGTGGGAAATCATGCCTCGCAGCTGCATTGAGGAATTCACACCTCAGTCAAAACAAAACACATCCTAGCTGGCCAAAATCAAGGCCATTTCCATGGAATCCCGCAATGGCTGGAGGGAGTGACTTCTATGAGCCACAGAATTGCTTTGTTGGGGAATGTGACTGGTGACACACCTTGGGAGGGAGGGCAACAGGGTCAGAGGCAAGGCACGATCTGGGTGAAGTCAGAGCTGGCTTCACCTAGGCTGTGCTAACATGGTGCTCCTAATAACAATTGGATTATTCCTACACAATGGCTTGAGGCTCCTGATTTTATTAGGGCATTGGTCAGAACCTTGACATCAAGCCAGTTCTCTCAAAACTAACCAAAAACAACTAGGATTCCTGAGTACTGGCCTTTCCACTTGCTCTCCAATATCTGGGATGCCACCATGGCAGGGGGCAAAATCTCTGAAGAAAGCCTGCTACTGGCAATCCAGAAGGAGGCAGAGCCTACCCCCCTCCAGAGACCTCCAGGAGGTAGCAGCCCATCAGAACCCAAGTGCAGCCACCTCTGACCATGGAAACTGAGTTGTCCGGAATGCCTGTCTCGGTGACAGAAGCAGAAATGAATGGGTATTGGTGGAAAAACTCCCCTAAAGCTATTGAAGTCCCCTACCCTAGCTTCCATCATTTGGGGCAGCCCATAAGTGAGCTAGGAAGATTGGAGTGGAAGAAGGAGTGGGAAGAAGTCAGGTACAAAAATCCCTTCTTGGGACCCGAAGTGAATCCTTGGAGCAATTGAGGGAGGAATTTGACTGAGCTACCCTTTGCAATGAGGGGCTGTTGTGCTGCCCAAAAGAAAGGGGAAAAGAGATGAGGGGATGCAATCAAACTCCAGGAGGTAAGAAGAATCCCTTATCCACCTACCAGAAGAAGACTGAGCCTGGGGCTGCTGCCAGTGGCTCCCTTGCACCAGAAGCAAACTATCCAGATGGGGCAAACCTCGCTCTATGAGTTAGAGGTGATGGAGACCGGAAAAGCGCACCAGGCACAGGCAGATGGGCCCCAACAAGTTGAGGGAGTGGCAATGTTGAATGAGCCACCTCAATTCCAGAGGAATTGATGGGGACCCAGATCAACTGGCTCTATTCATTGACTTCACTGGAGGCCATCTAGATCATTATGAACACTTCTACCCATCACATAGAGTCATGTTGAATGACATAGCCATGGGATTAGAGGGAGAAGCAAATGAATGGCTAGCATTCCTCCATAGGAAGAGAGCCCCCCAGCTGCAGGGTGCTGATGAATTCCTGCAAGAGCTAGAAGCCAGATTAAAGGAGGTGGAGGAGGACCAATATATGGAGCATGAGGATGTCTGGTTTGATATCATGTGAGGTCGGACGTGAGGAGTGGGTCTCAGCGAACTCATGCCAAATCCTCCTCATTGGAGGGCACCTCAAGATGACAAAGAAAGGTGGAGCATCCGGCAGGTCATGGAGTGCGGCAGCTCTGTAGCTGGGATTTCCTCCCACCCAATGACGAAAAGGAGAAGCAGCCTTTATGGCTGTTGTGAAGCTGGGGCAGCCAAAGAAACAAGGAATGTGCTAGAGCAATGTAGATGAACAGTGATTTGAATTGGGTGATGTGATTCTTTTTTTTACTTAGAACCTATCCCCAAAGAAAATAAACCCCGGAAAAGAGACTCTTTGAAATGCTTGTCAAAGCGGTGAATAATTACAGAGAGAAAAAATATAGACACAAAAGAAAAGGAATTAAAGGGAGAACACAAAATCTTTAAAATATAGAAAGATTGAATTTTCAAACTTTATTGGCAACATTTTGGTAAGGCATTTTTTAAAAATATTTTTTTATTTTAATTAAAACATCATCTTCCATTAATTAGTGTGTCATCTGGGTACATATATTTTGTACAAATATGTTATACAATAACAATTACAATTTACAGCCATATTTATTATTTTATTTATTCTTAACTTAATACTAATATTAATGTATACCATACCTAATACTATAGCAACCCTCTTCTTAACTTATTTAACTTTGTTAAAAAAAATTCTATTTTACTCTTCTGCTTTTTCCCAGAAATAATACTATAGATAAATATTAACCTTAGATTAAGAGTTTGACATATTTTTAATTCATTTTTTTTCTATTTTCTTTGGTTTTTCATTTTGCAGTTCTTCTTTTTCTCTTGGTCTTTTTTCTTTCTCAAACCTTTTCTTTCTTATTAATTTATCTTTTAATTTTCAATTTTTGAAAATCAATTAAAAAAACATTTCATCAATATTATTCCAACTCATATAAAGAAATTGACATCTCTCTAGAGAAACAGATAAGTATCTAAAGAAACAACTTTTACCAAGGATTACAATAAAATAGGGACATATTATGAATTACCCTCTAACAATAAGAGGAGTTTCTAAAGTTATATATATAAAAAGATTAAACCAGAAAAGATGTCTGGATCAGATGAAATATCAGAGTTTTATTATAAATGTTTTAAGAAGAAAATTTACAACCTTTATAAAACATAATGAACTATGCAGGGGAGAAAAAAAATGCCAAAGATTTGATTTTGAACAAGAAACTATAGGCCATTATCATTATTGAATAATGGCTACAAATTGTTCACAACAATTCTATCTGATAGCGGCTGAAAATACTGTTTCAAGAATTTATTCATGAGGTGGATCTATAGCTGACTTTGATTGTCAGCAAGAACAAAACTTTCAGCAAGTTTCACATCAGTTTCATTTTATTTATTTATTTATTTTGCTGAAATAAGGGAGGAGGACTTAAGGATTAGTCATGAGATGCTCAGTATCCTTGGTCAAATCTTCTTTATTTGCAATGTCTTTGCAATTTAAAAAAAATCAGAATGTTTAATGTCTTAGTGTCCCTATTGTAAATTACTTAATCCAATCTCCTGATGACTACCTTAGTTTTTTTTCTTGCTGAAATAGCTTTTAAACACTTCTTTTAACATAGAATTGGCAGTTTTCCTCAGAGGAGCTCTTTGAAGGATCAGCATCTCATGCTATTATCTTAATCAGAAGTTATTGCTTATTTATATGTAGGGTGGCAACAGATTTCAAAGGTCCCTCCCAAGACTCTGGCCTTTGAAGTTACTCTGTCAGCTTGATCATTGAGTCCAGGCTTTCCCTAACATCCACATTTTTCTGCAAGGCTATAAAAGTATGGACTTTATTAAACAATTCATTCGGGCAGACTTTCCAGGATCCTAAATGTAGAAAAAGTATTTCATACATATATTAATTCTCCTTTGTTAATCCTTATGTTTACACTAGCTCTTAATATATTTGTATTAGTTGCATCCAACATTATGTAAATCTCTTCCTTACTTGTCTCCTCTGGATAGGCCTGTAACTGCCCCAGGCAGTAAAGAACTATCCACTAAACTGGTAGAATAAAATAGAATGAAATTCTTTATTGGCCAAGTGTGATTGGACACACAAGTCTCACTTCTTCTGAGATGGGAGTTAGGTTTCAGCTTTAATTTCTATCTCCACTTTAAGTATTATTCCTTTAGCTTCTACCTTAAACAATGACCATTTACATTTACAACAGTGATGAAAAAAGTATCTTTACAGCAGTGGTGACCTTTGTAGCATTTCTCTCAGTCATGCATTCACCATTACAGTTAGTCACTTAGTACATGTTGTCCTTTGCCTTATCTGTTTTCAGCAGTGCAGCAGTCATTAGTATTTATTATTTATTTATTAAACAAATGCACATCCAATGACACTGAAGGAGTCACAACTTTTCCAAACTTCGTTCCCTTGGAGTCATGGGTTCTGGATTTTGGTCACATTGTGTATGTGTTTGAGGCATGTGGTTTCAAATCTATTGATTTATGACATACCACTTTAAAGTAGAATAAAATATGGATTAAAAATATAAGAATGAAAATGTGGCATAAGAGGGACAGTTAGAAGCCTGCTTAAAGGAAATGTCATCAGCCTCTAACCACAAGAACCTGGTTGCCAAACAAACTTTTCCTGTATCCTGAGAAGTCTAAAGCCAAGTCATTTTCTGCAACAATTCTGGTGACCCTGGGCAGGATTTAGAGCGATATTTCGCTGAGGACGGAATGGACCGACTGGTGCCCCATTGAGGCCGACTTCAGCACCAATGGAGACCTTTCTCTGGAAGAGGGCTGACGACCTCTCTTGGGCATCCTGAGGACACCACCGATCCAAGAATCTGACCAGGATCAGGACAAATTAATAAAAATTATCCTGGCTGAGAAAGAAGATGCCTGAAGGCAAGTATCAAAATAATTGTAGACCCATTCAGTTAGGAGTGGAAGAGGAGGCCTGATCACCCCCTTGAGCCCGGGATAGCATCCCTTCCAAATGGAACCGGCGTATCCTAATGAGGTTCTAGGTTTGTGTGGGAGGTTAATCTGCTGCAGTTCCTGTTGGTGACCGTGATCTCTGGGACCGCAGGTCAGCAGAAAGTGTGTTAGAAATAGAACATGGGAGGGTGGGGAGCGCTCCTCAAATGCCCCTCCAAAACATGTTGAAAAAAAAAACTTTCAGAAAGTTTTAGTAAAGTCTCTGACAGAGAAATTATCCTCACCCCCATTGTACAAGCATCAAGGAGGTTGTTTGTGGGGATCGGTAGTTAGAGACACATATGCTGTTGTTAATCAGGTTGCTACAGCCTGTCTCAGTTGTGACAAAACAACCCAAAGACAGGATGGAAATTTCCTTTGGAAGTCCTTCTACAGGGCTCCCAGGTGCTGTGTGGCCACAATATTCTCAGAAATTGGGATTTAGAGATCTCTTGGTTTTGTATGCACTAAAAAATATTGTGCCAAGATTTGGGGTGCCTTTCTGAAGGGCCTCAGATTCTGGCCACCATCAGATGAATCAAGAGCCCCACCCAGATGCAAACGATGTGTTAATAAAAGTCTCCATACATCTTGATCTTTTAAAACATGCCAGTGTGGGCTGGGAGATCAAGATAGAAGAGTTTGTATCTTTAAAAATTAGCCAGCGCTGCTGGCAGATCCAAATTAGAAATGGAACACCCCAGGGCAGAGACAGGTATTAACAATCTAGTGCCTAAGGAGATAGAACATTGGGCATAACTTCAAGTAAAAGTAAGAAATTTAGCAGGTAATAAAAAGGTAAAGCCTATTGTATGGGAAGACCTAGGTAATTGGACTTGATTAATTTGATGTAATGTCTGTTGAAATTCTTAGGTGTGTATCTATACTAATAATATGTAGAATTGAATGGCGTTGAATTTATTTTGATATGTTTGACCAACTGGCAAAATAAGTAAGCTTCTCAGTTTGGGCTTGAAGCTCTGGGGAATGGTAATGTAATTAGGATTTAAACTGCGCTCTGAGTTTTCCCAAGCTTGGAGAATGACCCACATGTTACCCAAGGAAAGAAAATTGAAGTTTTAAAGGGACAGGACCTCCTCCAGACCTGAAAGTGTTGTTTCATGGTATTGGTGCATGTATGTGTGTGTGTGTTATCATTGCCAAACCTGATGGCTTGTGAAAAAAAAGCAGCTTCCTGCTCCTTGTCCTTGTGTATATATGTGTCTAAGTCTTTGTGCACTCTCAAGATAATTGAAATTAAGATGTCTCCCATCCAAAAGGACAAGAATTTAAACTGGCAGAAATTGCCTTCACTCAGTTTGTCGGGCCCAGAAAACTGAGTGAAGGAGTCCTTACTTTGCGTTTGTTTGGCCAACAAAAACAGAGTAAAGAGAAGTATTTTTTCCCCTTCTTTCCTTCCCTATACCTTAAAGTAACAACCCAGGAAATGTTTTAAGGTCATTTATGAGAAAAGTTTCATCCGTGTGTTTAAATGATTTTACCTGTTCATTTCGTTCCTGAAGCATGTGAACCCATACTTCACAACTCAGGTGACACAAACTTTTTCCTAGGCTTTTGGAATTAAGTGGAAACTTCATGCTGTCTATTCCCCACAGAGTAGTGGTGTTGAAAAATTTAATGATTTGATTTAACGACAAAACTAATTAATAGGAGACAATTATGAGAGTTTTTGGTTGTAGCAGGGTATTGTAGAATATGGATACCGAATTTTGCCCTTCTAGACAAGCCACCGTATGAATCCACAAAAGACACATAGATAAGAAAAAAGAAACAAAAAAGAAAAAGAGAGTCTCAACGAAACATTTAGTTTCCGTATTGTTTTAGCTTGCATGTTTGTCTTTGTTGATGTGTTTAAGTGTTTAAAAAGTGAAAGAGAGAGTGTGTCTCTGACATCAGTGATCTCCACCTGTGTAGCCTTAACATGAAGTGGTTGACACTGAAGGGGTAGGAGACCCAGGGACACAAAAGGTGGAATCAGATATTGGTTAGAATGAACAAATGGTTCCATTAGGTGGGGCCAGGAAGAAGGAAACCAAAAAGGTTACTGAAGGGACAGATCAAGTGGACCACAAATCTGGTCCAAAGGAGCAGTTGAGACAAAAACTCCAATTGCCCCTAAGGGAAATATTATTGCCAGAAGCTGAGGGGGAGCTATGAAAGGTGTGGATATATGCTCCATTCTCAATGGCTGATTTATATAATTGGAAAAATCAAATTCCTGCTTATAGAGAAAATCCAGATGAGATGCATGTCCTTTTTGCATCCATTTTTCTGAACTCACCAGTCTGCTTTGGCTGACATACAAAGTCTGATGGAAATTTTATTAACCCCAGAGAAAAGAAGGCAGGTGAAGGTAACCATGAATAAGCCTTTGCAGAAGGATTATGTAAAACATCCAGACTGGACATGGTTACTGAAGGAACCAGATTGAGATCCTTAGTACAGCTGCAAAACTATTGGACATTAGTTTTGTGACGATTCAAACAAAAAAGTTAAGAATTTAAGGACGGTCTATTAAATTCAACAGAAACAGGATGAAAATCCAGGGGAAATCCAAGAATGCATTTATCAAACCTTTAGGCAATATACATTAGATCCTGAGGTTGAAGAAAGTAAGAGAATGGTCAATATGATCTTCATTGGTCACTCTGCAGATGACATTAGGGTTAAAAAAATACAGAAGACAAAAAAGGGGCCCCAGGAAAGGCATCTCTGAACTTGTGGAACGAGCATACAAAATGTATGTTAATTGGCTCGAATTTCAGAGAAGAAGGACAGAAAGAGTGAGAGGCTAGGGGACTTGCCGGAAGAATTGTCAAGGAGGGGCCAATAGATAGAATCCCATGCCCAGTCAGAGAAAGAGCTTTCCAGTTAGCAAAAAAAAGGGAAGCCATGAAGGTCTGTGTGGCTTGAATAAATGGAAATTGCATGAAAGGTCTTTGTGAAGAAAGAAAGAAAGAGGACAGGATGCAACGTAAAACTGAATTGCTGACAGTTGCGTTGTCAAATAATTCCAAAGCCCAAAGCAGAGGTCGATGTATTTGGTGAAAGAAAAAAGGCCATTGGCTACAAGAATGTCCCAAGACATGCCTAAATGCCCAGTTCCTCTTTTGGGTCATGATATCCTATGAAAAATGGGAGCTACATTGTCCTTTGAGGAAGATAAAATGGCCCTAATGATGAAGCAACCCCCACCCCAGATGAGATATGGTTAGTAATGTGGTTCAAGAATTTAATCCACCAGGCCATGCTCCTATAATTATACAAATAAAGCATCTAGCCATGCCTGTCTGCCTATGCCTTCTTCACCATCTCAAATACATAGAGACAGCAAACAACAACAACAACAACAACAACAATTTGCTTTTGGGGAAACCTAGTAACTGGTCAAAAGAGGCAGTTTGCTTGGACTAGGTTTCCCCAAGGATTTAAAAATTCACCTACCTTTTTGGTGAAGCCTTGGCCTCAGACCTAGAAAATTTCCAGCCTTGCGAAGATGGAGATGTGCTACTCCAATATGTAGATAATATCTCAGTAACCGGACAGATGAAGGAGATTTGTTGAAAAAAAATACCAATCAATTGTTCCATTTGTTAATGGACAAGGGACACCGTGCCCCAAGGCAAAAATCTCAGCTGGAAAAGCCCCAATTAATACTTAAGGTACACCATAAGTCAAGGATAGAAGGCAATAGAATATGAGCAAAAAGAAGCTGTGTGCCAAATTGCGGAACCAACGGCTAGGAAAAAGTTACGGGGACTTTTGGGCAGGATATTGCAGGATGAGGATTTCAAATTTTGCACTTCTAGCCAAACCTCCTTACATATCTATGAAGGGAGGTAAAAAAGAATCCTTTGTTTGGAGTTTAAAGCAAAAATGAGTGTACAAAGCCCTAAAGTCAGAATTATCTCAGGCTCTGATAAGAAAAGGGAAGTTGGCAATAACTTGTGGCTTATCTATACGAACAGTTGATGCAAAAGGCTGGCTGCTACTCTCTTAATGGAGAAGCTAACAAATTACACCAGCCATGGAATTCAAAGAATTTTAGAAACGAAGGGATATTAATGCTTAACAAACTCTAGAATTTACAAATATCAGGCACTCCTGACTCAAAAGGCACTAGTGCCCAAGAAGCAGAATTAAGCAAATGTGTGAATTGCACTGTTAAGGAAAAGATAAGGTGTGTTTTGAAACCCACCTTAAATGGGTAGACGCCTTACCCTTAGCTCTCTTATTTGTAAGATGTACTTCACGTAAAGGATTCTTAATAACTCCTTAATCTCTCCAAGCTGGATGGTTGGATCCAGCAGAAAAGGGAAAAGCAGCTGACAGAGAACCAAGGCTGTCAACAACCCGAGATGATCAGAGCCACCCTGACATGACAGCTTATGCAGCACTGGAAATGCGAAGGAGACTAAGCCCCAGATATTCCAAAGCAGAAGAACTCCATCTTACATTGACTGCTTACACATACTGTGTGCTCATGCAAGTGAAAGGTGTAACATATGTGCTCAAGTAAACCCAAGGCAAGGACCTAGACTCCCTCCTGGAAGTCAACCCAAAGGATATTATCCCATGGATTCATTAGTTATTGATTTCACAGACAAGCCCAAGTGTGGGCTATATAAGGCAATGCTAATCATAAATGGGTGAATGCATTGCTACTGGCACTTTGGTCTGTGTGATGCACTACACAAAAGGGAATTAGGTTATCTCCATTTGAAATGATGTTTGGGAGACCCCCAGTTATAAGTGCTAACTTGAAAAATCATATAAGGCACCTAGGTCAAATAAGGGTCTCATGGATGAACCAAATGGTGAGAGAATTAAACAAGCAAATACAATAAATCCAAAAATACTGTGTATCCCTCGGTCCACCATTTCGGAGCACTTCTAGTCATAATATTCAAGTGGGAAACAGAGTATGGGTAAAACACTGGAAAGGGGACAATTTGAAACCTAGGTGGAAGGGCCCGTATACTGTGGTCATGTGTTCTCCACTTGCAGTAAAAGTGTTGAATCCAAGTTTTGAATTCACTGGACTCAGGTTAAGCCAGATGCTGATGAGTATTGGGAGTCAGACCAGGATGAAGCCCGTCCTCTAGTGATATGCTTAAAGAAACTCCCCCTAAAAACTGCCCTACCAGCAACAGGCAGAATATATGGGACAGAAGAGGCCCTACTGAAGTCACATGCTGGAAGCTGACTTCTTGACATACGGCTGAAGATTTGGAGGAGGAAGACAACGTTCCATTTATTAGATATAAGATGTATTAGAAAGTTTGAGCACCTGTCAGGAAATGGCAAGCCAAGTATTCATAGTCATAACTGCTCTCTCTCTCGCTTTAGTGAATGTACTTATTTGTTGTATTGCATATTCATCCCTCAGGAATTGCCCCCTCCAGAGGAAGACAGGTGCTGAGGCTAAAATCATTGACTGTGACAAAGAGAAGTATGAATCTTCTGATGACACTTATGTTTGAGGAACCATGGGAATGGGTTCTTTGCAGTATAATAGGAGTTTTTGGATTGTGGGTGATATGTTTAAGCAAATAAGATTTGGTTTTGTGGATTGCCGAAAAGCTGATATTGCCCTTCCTCAAACTATATA
Organism: Thamnophis sirtalis; assembly: GCF_051295495.1. Classification (NCBI taxonomy): domain Eukaryota; kingdom Metazoa; phylum Chordata; class Lepidosauria; order Squamata; family Natricidae; genus Thamnophis; species Thamnophis sirtalis. Next base: position 86,357,134 of record NW_028261384.1, on the reverse strand, counting down.
TAACCCCTGCCATGGTGATTCAGTAGGCTAAAAGAATTGTGTTAGAAGAAGTTATGCATGAGGGACAATTATGAGGTTTTTGTGGCTCTGGCTGCTACTGGCAAAGAGCTTACTAAGTGATAACTTCTTGAATAGTAGTTCCCAATGTTGCGAAAATACCCGAGCAACCCCCCTTGCTCTTGAAGAAAGATCCAAGGATGTCAAAAATCCCAGAGAACAGTGTAAAATTAAATCACAGGATGTGGGACAGGTCTGCTCCTGCCAATGGCGCATCATTTATGCTTGGGGATGGAACCATAAGCCTATCCCAACACCTAAAGTCAATTATCTGACAATCCCTGTAAGAAAAAGGGCAGAGCATAGGGAAAACGGGCCCCTGCAGCAATTGAGAAAAGAGAACTATATGTTAAGAGTGCTAGAGTTAGATCAAAGCCTAATTAATCAGACTGATCCTGACCTAGGCCAAAAATGTTGGTTGTGCTTGTCTGCAACCTCTTCATCTTACAATGCTGTTCCAGTTGAGCTAGATTTTGAGGAAAAGACCAGAACTACGATTGTCTTTGACAAGGGAGGTAGATGGGGAACTAAAATGGCAGAAGCCCAGCTACATGGCGATCCGTATGATGCACTTAAAATACTGGGGATGAGCTGCCTCCCCATCATTGGCCTCATAGCTAGGGTGACCAGACGTCCCGCATTTGGCGGGACAGGCACGATTTTTCATCATTTTTCCTGCATCCCGCCCGCTTCTCAAAAAACCCCACTTTATTTTGGCGCTCGCTGGCTCCCCCGCCCATCATCAGCTGCCGCTAGCTCACTCATTCCGTTCCCCCATCTATTCTATCTACACTAAAAATCTAAGCCAGCCCAGCCTGCCGCTCACTGATTGGCCTGGACTCCAGCCAATCAGTGAGCTGGCTGGGATGGAAAACGCGGTGTGCTTAAAGTTTTCCATCCCAACCAGCTCACTGATTGGCTGGAGTCCGCTTAGCACGCCACATGAGTCGCAGGAGTCTCCATTTCATTTCATCTTCGCGGCCGTTTGCTTTGTTTTGCTGCTTCACTGGTGAGTAAACCGGGAATTAGTAACCTGCGCGGGGTTAGTGAAACAGCCGCTGCTGCCCTCCTCCCCTTCCCTGTGTGCAAGAAAGGCACCCACTCGCCAGCCCGCGCCAGCCTGCTCACCCTTGGGCTCCGGGGGCAGCACCTTCCCAGCTCCGCTGCTGCTGTGCTGCTTCCTTCACACCCTGCGGAGTTTTCCCTGTGTCTCCCAGGTCGCGCCTATTCTGTGTGCGAGAAACTCCACAGGGCGCAAAGGAAGGTGCTGGGGAGATGCTGCCCCCGGAGCCCAAGGGTGGGTGGGCGGACTGGCGAGCGGGCGCGTTTCCCTGTGTCTCCCAGGTTGTGTCCGTCCTGTGTGTGAGAAAGCCCTCCAGGGCAGCTTTCCCAGACTCCTTTCTGTGCCCCTGCCCAGGTTCCACCTCCTCCGACTGGCGGCCAACGGGAGGGAAAGGCGGGAGAAGAGCAAAGGCGACGATGGCGCTGCTCTTCTCCGCCCTCCGCTTGCGCCTCCGTGCCCACCCCAGCCTCCTGTTCACCCCGGATCCAGCCACCTAAGCAGATCCCTCGCTGTCTGGGGCAGCTTTCCCAGCCTCCTTTCTCTGCCCGTGCCCCAGTTCCACCTCCTCCAGCTGGCAGCCAACGGGAGGGAAAGGTGGGAAAAGAGCGAAGCCCTCCGCTCGAGCCTCCATGCCCACCCCAGCCTCCCGTTCACCCCGGATCCAGCTACCTAAGCACATCCCTCGCTGTCTGGGGCAGCTTTCCCAGCTTCCTTTTTCTGCCCATGCCCCAGTTCCACCTCCTCCAGCTGGCAGCCAACGGGAGGGAAAGGTGGGAGAAGAGCGAAGCCCTCCGCTCGGGCCTCCATGCCCACCCCAGCCTCCCGTTCACCCCGGATCCAGCCACCTAAGCACATCCCTCGCTGTCTGGGGCAGCTTTCCCAGCCTCCTTTCTCTGCCGTGCCCCAGTTCAACCTCCTCCAGCTGGCAGCCAATGGGAGGGAAAGGTGGGAAAAGAGCGAAACCCTCCGCTCGCACCTCCATGCCCACCCCAGCCTCCCGTTCACCCCGGATCCAGCCACCTAAGCACATCCCTCACTGTCTGGGGCAGCTTTCCTAGCCTCCTTTTTCTGCCTGCGTCCCGCGCCCCGGTTCCACCTCCTCCAGCTGGCAGCCAACGGGAGGGAAAGGAAAAGAGCGAAGGCGACACTGGCGCTGCTCTTCTCTGCCCTCCGTTCGCGCCTCCGTGCCCACCCCAGCCTCCCGTTCACCCCGGATCCAGCCACCTAAGCAGATCTTTCGCCGAGCGGCTCTTGCAGGAGATCCTCTAAGGAAAGGCTTGGCTTGCAAACTGTCTTCAGGAGCTGCGCAGGGCGAGCCCGGTTCTCGCCCTTACTTAAGACGGCGGGCCTGTCCTCGCTTGCAGGGAGCCACCTAAATCTTGGTAACCGGCCGGACAGGCGGCAGAGCTTCCCGGCTGTTGCAAGATAAGGCACGCAGCTTCCTTGGGGAAGCAGCGCTCACCGCCTCCTGCCCGCAAAGGGCTTGTTTGCTCTCTTCGGAGGATGCTCCCTTTTCAGGGCAGGGATTCCTCTTCCTTTCTCTCTCTCACACACAAACACACTCAGTCATTCTCTGTCTCACATACACACACCACTCACAATCACTCTCACTCTTCCTTTCTCTCTCTCCTTCACACACACACCCCATTCTTAAGAGACCTTTGTCCAGTGTATCTCAATTAGGGGTGGGGACGTTTTAAAGCTGGCCCGTTGCAAGATTTATTTATTTTTTGGAACAGAGAACTGCCTGAATACAATCTGTATCATTCACTGGAACCAGAGGTTTACTCTTCCAAGCTTTGGGACTTGTGCTGGAGAGCCCATCCTTAGGGAACTTTCTCTCTATTTGAATGTGTGTATTGAGACAGAGGGCTGTCTGTTTTCTTTTTTCCACTGAATTGGTGAAAATTACTTTGTAAACTTAAAAAAAGAAAAGAAAAATGGGCTGGAAGGAAGAGAGAACACTTTGAGTTAAGATGAGCCACAAGATTTTAGGGAAACAAGACAGGGAAAGAGCAGAAAGACAGAGAAGGTGAAGGTAGATGGCAGAAGGAAGGAAGAAGGAAGAAATAGGAAGGAGGGAAGGTGAGAGGATGGAAGGAGGAAGGAACAGAAGCGAAGAGGAAGAGAGAAATGGAAAGAGCAGAAAGACAGAGAAGGTAGATAGGCAAAAGAAATGAAGCTGAAAGAATGGAAGGAGGAAGGAAGAGAAAAGGAGGAAGGGAGTGAGTGAGGAAAGAAGAGAGGATGGAAGGAGAAAGGAAGGAAGAGAGGGAAAGAGCAGAAGACGGATAAGGTGAATAAGATAAGCAAGAGGAATGAAGGAAGAAGTGAGGTGTCTCGAGGAGGGGGAAAACATTTAGTGACCAAAGTTACAATGGCATTGAAAAAAGTGACTGATGACCATTTTTCACACTTAGCGACTGTTGCAACCATTTTTCACACTTAGCGATCGTTGCAGCATCCTCATGGTCACGTGATCAAAATTTTGTTTGGCAACAGATTCGTATTTATGCTGGTTTCAGTGTCCTGGGGTGACCTTTTGACAAAATATAAATTTTTTAATCAAGCCCCCCCTCCCCCCCCTGCCGGTCAAAGGTGTCCCTCTTTACCAATCTGAAAATCTGGTCACCTTACTCATAGCAGTTGGTGTAGAAATTATAGGGTCACCCTCCTTTTGCATCAAACAATATCAGGAGCCTGGCATGCCATAGATCTTTTAACTGCTGAAAAAGGTGGGCTATGTGTATTCCTGGGAGAAGATTGCTGTTTCTATATGAATAAATCAGGAGCGGTCTGGGGGTGGTGTAGTTAAAGAACTACGAAATCCAGCTTCCTCAATTGGTTAAAGAATGCAAGGGACAGATGAATGGTTCTCTTGGCTACCGGGAACAGGTTGGATTAAACAAATGCTATTGCTTTTATTATGTGGAATCGCAAGTTTAGCCTTCCTCCCTTGCATAATACCCTTGCTTAAACATCTCGTTATGAGGTCTGTAAAAGAAATACGGGCTGAAAAGGAGTTAATGTTAATGGAAAGCCTAATCCCACATACCCTCAAAGAAGATGAAGCTTCAGATACTAGCTCCTATATTCAAATTGCACTCTTAGAAGTAGAGAAAGTGATTCCGGAAGATAAGCCCTAAGATGTATTGCTTGTATCCATGCTTTTTTTGCTATTCTGTATCCTGCATGCTTATATTGTTAACCTAACAGTCTAGATTCAATTGTGGGTATTAATAGAGTCTAGAAGGGGGGAAATAAAGTAGAATAAAATATGGATTAAAAATATAAGAATGAAAACATCATAAGAGGGACAGTTAGAAGCCTGCTTAAAGGAAATGTCATCAGCCTCTAACCACAAGATGTTCTAGCCAACGTCCCTATGTCAAAAGTCCAAACCACAAGGTTCAGATAAAGTTCATTAATGACACCTAGTCCATACCTGTAACAAAAGGAGAAGTAACACCCTCATCTCCTTATAAGGCTTTTTCCTCAAGGTAACCAATAAGAAATGAGTTAAGTGTTTCCGTGTTATGCTGCCTTTGAGAATGTATAAGAATGTGTGCTTTGAAGGTTGTTCAGAATTTGCAATGTTAGCTTTTTTGCTAACTTTCTGAACCTGGCTGCCCGATAAACTGCAACAACTTTGTCCCTGTAAGGATCATGACAAATACAGTTGTAATAATATATAGCTAAAATATACAGATAAAATGGAATGGTTGATATCTAAGAACTGGTGTGATAAGAATTTGGAAAAGAGCATCATTTCTATTTTTCTTTTGTTATTAATCAGGTACCTTGTCCATTGAATGTGTGGACGATAGCAAACTCATCTTAGCATCTCGAGTCAGTAGCCGAGTTGGCGGTAGAGTTCCCCAAGCTTATGGTTCTGGGGGATTTCAACCTGCCTACACTTGGTGAATGCTCTGATGGGGCGCAGGAGTTCATGGCTTCTATGACAGCCATGGACTTGACCCAAGTAATTTGGGGTTCGACTCATTCAGCGAGTCACACGCTTGACCTCGTATTCCTCTCGGAGCAGTGGAGAAGTGATCTAGAGTTGAAGGGCATTAAGACCTTGCCCTTGTCATGGTCTGATCACTTCCTACTGAGGCTTGACTTTCGGAAACCAATCCCCCACTGTAGGGAGGGGGAACCGATTAGGTGGTTCCGCCCCAGGCGCCTGATGGACCCTATGGGATTTCAGACGGAGCTTGGAGAAATACCTGACACTCTTGTCTACAATCCGGTGGAGTCCTTAGTCGCTGCCTGGAATACAGCGGCGGCGGGGGCTCTAAACCGGATTGCGCCTTTGCGACCTCTCCGAGGCAGCGGATCCAGGAGGGCCCCTTGGTTCACCGAGGAACTCCGGGAGATGAAGTACCAAAAGAGACACCTAGAACACCGCTGGAGGGCCAGTAAATCTGAGTCAGACCGAGCACTGATGAGAGCCTTTATCAGAGCCTATCTCGTGGCGAAATGGGTGGCGAAATGTTTGCATTTTTCCGCCCTTATTGCATCCGCTGAATTGCGCCCAGCCGCCTTGTTTAGAATAACCTGCTCCCTCTTGAAAGGGAGGGATGTGGATGACCCTTTACAAGGTAGAGCTGAGGAATTTGTTCAGTATTTAATGGATAAAGTCAGATTCGGACAGAGCTGGACTCCAATTGCACGGTACCAGCCGAGGTACCAGGGGAAGGTCTTGAGCATACTTTATGGATTGAGTTTCAACTTGCTTCTCCTGAGAAAGTGGACAAGGCCATGGGAGCGCTGAGTGCCTCCACTTGTATACTGGACCCGTGCCCCTCCTGGCTGTTCTCGACCAGCAGGGAGGTGACACACGGCTGGATCCGAATGATAGTTAACACCTCTCTCCGGGAGGGAATTTTCCCTCTCCTCCTAAAGGATGCGGTGGTGAGACCCCTCCTGAAGAAACCATCTCTGGACCCAGCCATTTTGAGCAACTATCGTCCAGTCTCCAACCTGCCCTTTGTTGGGAAGGTTGTTGAGAAAGTGGTGGCCTCTCAACTCCAATGGTCCTTGGATGAAACCGATTATCTGGATTCCTTTCAGTCGGGTTTCAGGCCTGGTTACAGCACGGAAACTGCTTTGGTCGCGCTGATCAATGATCTCTGGTGAGCTAGAGATAGGGGTCACCCCTCTATCCTTGTGCTCCTTGACCTCTCAGCGGCCTTCGATACCATCGACCATGGTATCCTTCTGCGACGGTTGCGAGAGGTGGGAGTGGGAGGCACCGTCCTTCGGTGGTTCTCCTCCTACGTCTTGGACAGGTCGCAGTCGGTGTTGGTTGGAGGGCAGAGGTTGACCCCAAGGCCCCTCAATTACGGGGTGCCGCAGGGTTCGGTCCTGTCCCCCCTCCTATTTAACATCTACATGAAGCCGCTGGGTGAGATCATATGCCGGCACGGGATTAAGTACCACCAATATGCGGATGATACGCAGTTGTACCTGTCCGCCCCATGCCAACTCAGCGAAGCAGTAGAAGTGATGTGCCAGTGCCTGGAGGCTGTTAGGGTCTGGATGGGAGTAAACAAGTTGGCACTCAATCCAGACAAGACCGAGTGGCTACTGATGTTCCCTCCCAAAGATTGGCCAAGTATTCCATCTCTCAGGCTGGGGGGTGAAATTATACGCCCCTCAGAGAGGGTTAGCAATTTGGGAGTCCTCCTGGATCCCCAGCTGACTTTAGAACACCATTTGTCGGCTGTGACCAGGGGGACCTTTGCCCAGGTTCGCCTGGTGCACCAATTGCGACCCTACCTGGATCGGGAGGCCCTTCAGACAGTCACTCATGCCCTTGTGACCTCAAGACTGGATTACTGTAATGCGCTCTACATGGGGCTGCCCTTGAAGAGTGTTCGAAGACTTCAGCTGGTCCAGAACGCAGCCGCGCGAGCGATTGTGGGTGCACCCAGGTACACCCACGTCACACCTATCCTCCGCGAGCTGCACTGGCTACCCATTAGTCTCCGGACCTGCTTCAAGGTGCTGGTCGTTACCTATAAAGCCCTACAGGGCATCGGACCTGGGTACCTGGGAGACTGCCTCCTGCCGATCACCTCCCATAGACCGATTAGATCTCACAGGTTAGGTCTTCTCCAGATTCCATCTGCCAGCCAATGTCGGCTGGCGACTCCCCGGGGGAGAGCCTTCTCTGTCGCAGCTCCAGCCCTTTGGAATGACCTCCCCATGGAGATCCGGACCCTTACTACCCTCCAGGCCTTCCGCAAAGCCATTAAATCCTGGCTGCTCCAGCAGGCCGGGGGGCTCTCGAAATATCCAGCCCCATGGAAACTGTGACTGTTGTGTATTTTAAAGTGTTGTTTTGTGTATTTATTCCCTTCCCTTGTTTATTGTAAGCCGCCCGGAGTCCTTCAGGAGTGGGCGGCATACAAGACCAATAAACATCAAACATCAAACATCAGCAATGGAAAATGGTGGATGAACTGCTTTAATGATATCATTATAATTTCGGAAGAGCATAATCAGAAGCAATAATCCTCATACTAAATATATTGTACTTTAATTAACTGCACTGAGAAACAATCTATTTCTACAAATACAATTCTGATTCCAAATGACTTTCCCAATGTCATGTGCTTACTCTTAGACTCCCAAAACATGGAACACTTTCCAGTTTAGTAGAGAGATTAGTAACCCATAGCTATAGGATTCTTGTGGGTCTTGAAATAGTGGCATTTGTAAAAGCAAGATGGCATTGACACTTCCTCATCTTTTTCCATGCATAAACAAAGGGACCACATCAGTTGTATGGGTGCAATTGCCATCTTGCTCTTTTGCCTCCCCTCTGTCCAGAGAATAGTGACCTAATCTTATTTTTATTATTTCCAGCATCTCCAAATCATGCTGCCAAACGTCAGCAGCAAAATTGTGCACTTTTAGTAGCATATTTTTTTCCTGATTTTCTCCAATTGAAATAAGAGACAAATGTATTGAAGTATTTTGCCCCTTGATTTAAGACGGAGAACCATTTCTTGTATGTATTACTTATGCAATACTGTATTATGTTTGTGCCTATTTGCATTTCTTGACTCATTTGTGCCTATTTATGACTTTTATTAGCTTTTATGACTTGGGAGGCTCAAGGACAGCCGATGGGGTAATCAAGGGCAAAGGCAAGATACAAGTTTATGAAATATTGATGAGTCTTTTTCTGTTTGATTGTAGGCTATACTTGTTTGTATTGTTATTTACACAATGAATCCATAATGCATTTTGTGACTATGTTTACTTCTATTTTCAGTTGGTTCTGATGTTTTTCAGGAGGGGAGTGGGCTAAGATTGAATTGTGATTTCCATGCCTAAGGGATGGGACAGAAGAATCTTTCTTTACTCCTAATTTAGCACGTAATGACTATATCAGGGTGGTGCTCAAATAGAGATAACATTATGAAATGAAATGTAAGGTAACAAAAGACATTAATATTCGAAGCAGAGTTATTTATTGGTTAAATAGTTACAAAATGAAAAAAATCAATTCAGTTTAGTTGGATCAGAGATGAAAAGAAACAATAATCTAGTAAATTAGTATGCTTTAGCTTTTAACATAAAAAATAGTATCTGAGGAAAAATGATATACTTTGCTGAAGATAAGAGAAAGTGCTATTTTTTTAAAAAAAATAACCTGATCAGTCTATTTGCAAAAATAAAATGCCTACTACTAAAATGAATTCAGCGGTTTTCAGAAAAAGAGGGAAGATTATAACATAGATTATATAACTAAATAGTAAATAAATAACAAAAAATACTAAGCAAATCAATGAACATTGTCTGTGTGTATGTGTGTATGTGTATTAATAAAAAGAAATTGAATATATATTTCTTGATGTTTCTTTTAATAAGAATATTCTGTTCTGATCCAACATGATAATCTGAGCAAAGGCTTAGAATCATAAACTAAGGATTTAGTCTTTTATTGCAGGAGAAGATTCAGATCAATGTAAGTGCAGAGTAACATAAATTGAGGGCAATAAATGCAAATAATTTTAAAATAAGTACATGAATATATGAGTCAATGCTTATCAATACTTAGATAAAATAATCATAGAAAAGACAATCATAAGCAGGTGAAAAGTGAAAAAGGAAAACTATTTTTACTGCAAGTTCATAATACAGAAGAAGATAAAAATCAAGTCCTAGTCAATAACATATTGCAATATATTCCTAATTTCATCTCTCCATTAGTCTTGAAAACTAGTTAGAGTATCCAAAATTATTCTACATTCATGGAATTTGTTGATGACAATAGATTTTACCTTTCATCAAAAGAAAACACACTCATCAAATATTTTGGTTTACAATATCCACATTTCTTGTCATTGAATTTTTAGTTATTATTTCTTTATTGATATTTAGTTTATTCCAGGAAAGTTAAAATACCAAAATATTTTTTTAAAAAGAAACAACACAACAAACAAGGCATTAAAAAGAAAAAGTCAGAAAAAAAGACCAAACTATATACGCATAACATCCCCCCTGGTTGAATGCTGTTAATATAATAGACAATATTAATTCCCACTCTTTACAAAATGGATTAAAAGTATTTTAAATTATTTCCCTAAACATTTTCCTTCAAAACCCTTAAAAAGATCCATTGACAAATTTATGCATCCAGAGTGTTGTCTAGTATTGTATGAAAACACAGCATGGTGCCAAAATACCTGCTCTAGAAGCAAACACAACAGATCATGGATAAGAGAAAGAAAAACTCATGCTCTACAGTAGCCATCTGGGGAGGAGTTGGTTATTTAGTTAATATTGACAGTACCCAAAGATAAAAACATCTGGAAGGCAGAGGCAAGAGATTTAGGGTTTTTTTAATATAAATTTTTATTTTTATTAAACACACACACACACACACACAGACACCAAAAGAAAAAGAAAAAAGAAAAAACCCATCATCACATACAGCATATCGTTTGGTTACAAGTGTTTTTGCATCCATATTCTCGAATAGCATTTACCATCACAGATTTTTCATCTAGTATAACTAAATACCTCACTTTCATTGTACAGTATATGTTCAATTACAATTAGTATTATTGTTTTTTCCCAATAAACCTAATTCCCTTCCATTCTTGATTGTCTATTTGATAACAGTATACCTTTATATAATCACAAATCCCAATATGATTTTTTTTTACCAACCATTTATATTTGTATGTCACTATTTTCAATTATGCATAATTCCACCAATCAATCATCGGGTATGCTTATGTTCATTATTGTCCTTGTATATCATACATTCAAACAGAAATCTTATTCCTTCATTTTTCAACAAAATATTCTAAATAGTCACTACATATATATATACCAATTTTTAATTATTCCCTTATTAAAATTATTTATCAACAACAAGATATCCTTGTAATATATTCTTAGGGTTATACATTATATCGCCAATCCTGTATCAAGTATACATAAAATCATTGTTATCCTTATCCATTTTAAAAGAAAAAATTCTAAAGTATTTAATTCATAGATGTATCAGTTTTTCATTGTATCATTGTTAATCTATTTCACAGTATAATTGTGTTATCATTTAACTCCTTCAGTTAAAACTTGAGTAAAACGTTTTTCATTTCCAAGTTTTTTCCCCCAGCCACTGATAAAATAAGTCCTATATCTTATAAAATTGCTTGTCTTCTTGTTCTCTAATTTCAAATGTCGATTTACTCATTTCAGCACAGTCCATTATTTTTCGAATAACTTCTTCCTGTTTTGGTATTGTTTCATTTTTCCAGTTTTTTGCAAATATGATTCTGACTGCTGTTAACACGTTTACAATCAGATATTTTAAGTCTTTGTTATAGATTTCTGGTATAATTCCCAATAAAAAGACCTCTGGTTTAAAGTCTATGTGTTTGTGTATCATTTTCTCCAACCACGTGTGAATTTTAGTCCAGTATCTTTTAGCTTCAATGCAAGTCCACCACATGTGGTAATATGAGCCTGGTATCTGATGACATTTCCAACATTTCTCTGATTTATTCTTGGACATTCTTGCAATTCTCATTGGGGGTAAATGCCATTATACAAATTTTCTCTATATGCAGTAGACATTGTCATTTTATAGTTTTGAGACCACAGTTTCTGCCATTTCTCTAAATCACTCCCATGCATAAAATTTCACCTCAAGCTATCATAGTTTCTTTAACTTGTTCTTCTTGTAGTTTAACCTCCAATAAATATCCATATAATTTTTTAATTACTTTTTCATCAGTGCCTGTTAAGATTTTATCTAACTCAGTCATTTTATTGTAAAAAACCTTTGGATTTTCTATCTTCATTATATCTAGATAGTATCTGTACATATGAATACCAATTCATTTCTATCCCTTCTTGTTTCAATTCTTGGATAGATTTGAGTTCACCCTCTGCATTCAATATTTCAACATATCTATCTGTTTGCTCCTTTTTATATATTATTGGATATGAAAATGCTTCAATCGTTGATATCCAGACTGGAATTTTTAAGTAGTGTAATCTTTTAACCTTTTCCCAGTTTAATAACAAAGCCTCCCTTATATAATGTCTTCTAAAATAGCCATGTGCTTTAGTTCCCTTATACCATAAAAAGCATGCCATCCCAACAGTAAATCATGACCTTCTACATTCAATAGTCTAGAGTTTTTTTTAGTGTTATCCACTCCTTAATCCACATCAAGTTTGTTGCTTGGTAGTATAACTCCCAATCAGGTAAATCCAATCCAAGATATTTAGGTTTTGTCCCCACCAGCATTTAACTAGAGCCCAAATATGCCCAGCCTATATTATTCTTCTGCTATGTCCCCATGATATTATCTTTTTTGTTTCCTAGTCCACATATGAGACACTCTTACATCCTCCTTAACTGTTCTGAAAACACCCCCACCAAATTATTCCAACAGTATTGAAGGCGGGTAAAAATCTGTTGTGCTTTTTCAGCCAGTTGGATGGAAATCAGATGGCACTAATAAGGGAAGAAAGCAATAGCTATCAGTAAAAAGGTAAAGGTAAAGGTTCACCTCGCACATAAGTGCTAGTCGTTCCCAACTCTAGGGGGAGGTGCTCATCTCCATTTCAAAACCGAAGAGCCAGCTTTATCCAAAGATGTCTCTGTGACCATGTGCCGGCATGACTAAGTGCACGGAATGCTGTTGGCTTCCAGCAAAAGTGTTCCCTATTTTTCTACTTGCATTTTTACATGCTTTCGAATTGCTAGCTTGGCAGAAGGTAGGACAAGTATTGGGAGTTCACTCCATTATGTGGCACTAGGGATTCGAACTGCCGAACTGCCAACCTTTCTGATTGACCAGCTAAGCGTCTTAGCCACTGAAATGTTATACTGGTGTAGTTTTTTTTTCCCTTGAATCAACAGTTGCATTGTAATTCAATAATGGGAATAAACAAACATAAAAAGAAACACTGGGGAAAAAGGAAGAAAAAAATAAGAACATTAATGTGAAGGGTTTTTTTCTGATTAGAGAGTGGAGAATGGTATAATTTCAAGTGGAATGTTTTTAGTCAAAAATGTCCTAGCCAATTTTGACTGAAACAAATGGTTTCACTGGATCTGCTAATTTTAACTTTTAACTGATTGCATCCTGTCTATATTTCTGCTTTTCTTTCTTTGTTCACATCTGAAGCATCACAATTTTTAAAAAAGCAATTTATGTACTATAAAATCTAAAATACAAGATAGAATGTGTACAAGTTAAACAGATCTAGCCCAGAAACTAGCAACATTAATTTCGTCCTGTCACATTACCACAAGGCCTCTTTTGATGCTCTTTTGCCTAGCAAGAATCAGGCCAAAATCCCAAGTTTGTTCTGAAGAATTTCCTCACTTTGTTTCTGAAAAATAAATATAGTAACCAAGCAACAGTAACCCACCTATGACTGGGAATTCTTATTATTCCAGATTGTACTCAGCATTTTGATTGATGATACAATTATATACCGTACATGAACATTATAGCCCTACTGGGGCTGATAGGGACTTTAGGTTGGACTGCATTGCTAATGAGGACTAACAAAGTACATGACTCATAGTCACCCAATAAGCATTCATAGCTGAGCATGGCTCTTGCTGTCCCTATTCTAGACAACACCTTAGTTACTGTGTCATAGTGACTCTTTATTTATATAACTGACATACACGCTGGCAACAGAAAAATTCCAGAGAAAAAAAGTAATACTTTTTCAACAAACTTGTTTACTTTAAACTATGCTGCTTTGTACGAGTTCAGGCTTCCTGGGAGATGGCATGTGGTTGAATTCAAGCAGTGATTAATACCTCCCTGCAGAAGGAGATGCTACCACTTACCCTAAATGAGGTGGTCGTATGCCCCCTTATCATTCTTGGATAGTTCAACATACCCTTGCCTGAGAGTCCCACTCAGCCCCAAACGGGTTACTTTCGTCCATTCTCCAATCTTCCTTTCTTTTAGGAAGATTGTAGAGAGGGTGGTTGGCATATAGCTACAAAGGGTCCTGGAAGAAGTGGATTATCTGAACCCTTTTCAGTTTGCGTTCAGGTTGGGACACAGCATTGAAATGGCATGAGTTGCATCTGTCAATAACTTTTTGGAGGGCTCAGGATAGATGCAGTGCAATCCTTCTGGCCCTCTTGGATCTTTTAGTAGCTTTCTATATCATTGACCATGGTATTCTTCTGGACCGACCTCAGGGGTTGGGAGTGGGAGGCACTGTGTTATAGTGGTTCTCAACCTCCATGAATGGTTCCAGTCAGTATTGGTAGGAGAGGGGAGGTTGAGTTCTAGGCCTCTGCAATGTGGGTGCTTCAGAGATCAAGCCTTTTGCCACTCCTTTTTAACATCTACTTGAAATCATTGGGAATGCCATCCACTGATATGGGGTTCAGTATCATCAGTATTCTGATGATACTCAATTATACACCTCCACCCCTAGCTGGATACATGATATAGTGATGGAGCTGGCCAAGAGCATAGAGACTATTAGGGTCTGACTGGGGAGGAACTAGCTTCAACTCAACCCTGGTAAGTTGGAGTTGCTTTAGGATTATTCATTTTTGAGTCTGGTTGGGGTGGAATTTCTTTGGACTGAGCTGATATGAAACTTGGGGACCTTTCTGAACTCACAAGGCCTACTTGAGGAGGAGGTGACCGCCATGGCTAAAGAGGTCTTTGTACAGGTTTGTCTGGTGTGCAAATTGTGTTCTTTCTGAGACCAGGTTGCTTTGCTTACATTCACCCATGCCTTGGTGATGAAGCGGTGGACGTGATGAACCAGGGACTTGAAGCTGTTAGGGACTGGATGAGGGCTAACAAGCTTGTACTCAACCCAGAAAAGACCGAGTGGCTGTTGTGTTTCCCTCCCAAAAATTTGGCTAGTGTTCCACCACTCAGGCTGGGGGGTCAAAATTTTACACCCCTCAGACAGGGTTCGCAACTTGGGAGTCCTCCTGGATCCACAGCTGACTTTTGATCACCACCTGTCGGCTGTGACCAGGGGAGCATTTGCCCAGGTTCACCTGGTGCGCCAGTTGCGACCCTACCTGAACCGGGAGGCTCTCACAACAGTCACTCGCGCCCTCGTGACCTCTAGGCTGGAATACTGCAATGTGCTCTACATGGGGCTGCCCTTGAAGAGCATCCGGCGGCTTCAGCTAGTCCAGAATGCGGCCGCGCGAGTGATTGTGGGTGCACCTCGGTTCGCCCACATAACACCTATCCTCCGCGAGCTGCACTGGCTACCTGTTGATCTCCGTGTGCGCTTCAAGGTGCTTCTTACTACCTACAAAGCCCTTCATGGTAGTGGATCTGCGTACTTGGGAGACCGCCTCCTGCCAATTACCTCCTCTCGACCCATAAGATCGCACAGATTAGGCCTCCTCCGAGTGCCATCTGCCAGCCAGTGCCGGCTGGCAACTACGCGGAGGAGAGCCTTTTCAGTAGCAGCTCCGACCCTCTGGAACGATCTCCCCGTGGAGATTCGTACCCTCACCACCCTTCAGACCTTCCGCACAGCCCTCAAGATCTGGCTATCCCGCCAGGCCTGGGGGTAAGACCATAGTCCGCCCCTACCCGAATGTTGTATGAATGTTGCTTGGTTTTAATTATATATTGTGTTTTTATGTTATTGTATGTCTCCCCCTCCCATACAAGTTGTTAGCCGCCCTGAGTCCCCTCAGGGAAAAGGGTGGCCTATAAATAAACTCAACTGAACTGAACTGAACTGGTCATCTCCTGTCTGGATTATTGCAATGAACTCTACATGGGGCTGCCTTTGAAGTCCACAGTTCAGAATGTAGCAGTGTGCAAATAAAGGGGGCCCCTATATTTGTCCATGGTAACTCCTCTGATGTATGAGCTGCACTGGCTTTCAGTTTCTTCCTGCAATTAAGGTCCTGGTCATCTATCAGGCACAAGCAACCAGAGCCACTCATGAATAACAAAAGCCAGAAACTTGATTGTTTACCACTTATGTTTCAAGAATTTCACCAGACTAGTGGCCTTCCCCTGAGAATGACCAATTAAGCCTTGTGTGGAGGAGGTCAAGCTTACGTTGCTTATGGCTGTGCAAGGATCCCAAGTCAATTTCTTAGCTAAGTTTTAGATAGCTGTTATCTAATTCAAGCTAATTCTTGCTAATAGAATTGAAGTGATATAAGGGGTCAAAGTTCTGGGAACTTTGGGAGAGAATGATCATGTCATATTAGAATTGAAGACACAAATAAGAGAACAAAATCAAACTAGTTATTAGAACATAAGAGAGCTGATTCCAACAAATATAGACTTTGGGCAAAATTCCTTGGATAAAATCTTAAAAACAACTCAATTCATGAATCTTGGAACAGCCTAAAAATGAGATTGTAAAAGCCCATTCTAGCACAATAAAACTGAAAAAGAAAAATGAGGGATTCCATAAGAAACCAACATGATTACATAAACTGAAAGATAAAAAGGACAAGAAATTTCAGGCAGCAGGGAAAAAGCAGAACTACTTAATCCATTTTTGCACCTGTCCTTTCATGAACGATAAAAAATAGTCCAGCCTACCAAAACAGTATCTTAATTGACAGACTAGGAATACAAGTCAAAATAGGCAAAAAAATAAGACAACATCTATCCAGTTTAGACAAGTTCAAATCACCAGGAACAGATGGATTATAGCAGAGTGATCTTAGAAGCATTGAACCATATTTTTGAAAGATATTGGAGCCCTGAGGTACTACCGAGGACTGGAAAAGAGCTGATGTTGTTCCCATATTCAAAAGAGGAAAAAAATGTATCTAGGAAATTACAGACCAAGCAGCTTGACATCAATATTTGGGAAGATCCTAGAAAAGATAATGAAGTAATGGATCTGTGAACACCTAGAAACAAGCAAAGTTATTACTAGAAGCGAACATGGTTTGTCAAAAACAGATCATGACAAATAGGTTTTATTTCATTGTTTGACAAAATAACTAAATTAGTGGACCAACAAAACACTATAGACATAGTACACTTGGATTTCAGCAAGACTTTTGACAAAATAGATCACAGCCTACTTTTTGGTAAGATAGAAAAATATGGGATAGATCGCATCACCATCAGATAGATTCATAACTGGCTGACTAACTCCACTAAATATGTAGTCATCAATGGAAAGGGAAGAAGCCTGCGGTGGGGTACTCCAAGATTCTATCTTGAGCCTCAGTATTCTTCAACACCTTCATAAATGATTTAGATGAAGGAATAGAAGAGGAACTCATCAAATATTGCAAAATCTCCATTCCCACTCCACTCCAGGGGAAGGATACTGCAAAATTCCCTCCCCACTGCACTGAACTGCTTTCCAGCTCCATTTTCCTTTGCAGGGTAACAAAAGAAGACTCAGCCGATCAGCTAGGACTCAGGAGGCAGCGAATAGATCAGGGCCAGGGGCAGCCAGAGGTGATATTTGCTGGTTCTCTGAACTATTCAAATAATCGCCAGAACTGGTCAGAACTGGCTGAATACCACCTATGATTAGAGGCTAGAGGCTAAAACATATGATGAACAGTTGGAGGAATTGAGTATGTCCAGGCTAATGAAGAGAAAGACTAGAGGTGACATGATAGCAGTCTTCCAATATTTGAGAGGCTGTTACAGAAAAGAGGAGGATAACCTATTCTCCAAAGCACCCAAGATCAAGAGAAGAAATGATGGATATGATTTTATTAAAGAGAGATACAAATCAGAATTAAGAGAAATTTCTTGTCAGTGACAACTATTAGTCTTAGACTTAGAATAACTTTTATTATCACTTTGAATGTGCACTAATTGGCATGTATTAAAATGAATATAAAAAGAAATAAAATCAAAATTAAATAAAAATAAGAGTCACCACTATATACATTACATTAATATACACATAATATACACTACATTAATATACACTACATTAATATGACTAAATAAATAAATAAATATAAAAGTATGCATATACCCACTGTATATTATATGACACAGAGAAACAAAATAGTCTAGTTCAGATGTAAACAGGTACATTGTGAGAAAAATGAATCTTGTGAATTTACTAGATGGATGACATAAGCAATAAAGCTATTACAGAATCTGGTAGTCCTGCTAGAAATACTTTGAAACCTCCTTCCAGAGAGAGGCAGCTATGCTAGTCCCTTCTAAAATCAACATTGATCACCTTTGTTTTATTAATATTTAGAACTAGGTGACTTTTATTGCACCAGTCCACCAGAGCCTTCACCTCTTCCCTATAAAATATCATTGTCATTTTAATGTAAATGTAAAAATTCATTTTAATGTATTAGTGTACATTCAAAGTGGTAATAAAGTTATTCTAAATCTAAGTTCTAAGTCTAGTCAGTTGAATTGGCTGCCTTTGGAAATTGTGGTTGCACTACCACTGGGATTTTTAACAAGAGATTGAATAGTCATTTGTTCAGAATGGTATAAGATCTCCTGCTTGAATAGGAAGTTGGAGTAGAAGATCTCAGAGGTCCCTTCCAACTCTGTTATTATGTTAATTTCTCACGTTAGTGCTCCTTTAAATCTCTATATAGCATAGGGCCAAACTATCTGCATGATCACTTTCTCCTAAGGACATCTATTATGCTACCAGGTCAGATAGGATAGACAAGCTTAGTACTAGGAAGCTTGTCCTAGTAGGCAAGCTCCCATCCTAGTAGGCAAGCTTCCCTCCTAGTAGACAAGTTCCTATCAGATGATCTAAATATTGTCATCCAATGGGAATTAAAAAGTGTGCCTCTTCCATGGCAGCCTCTACCTTATGAAACACTCTGCCCCCTGAAATTCAGCAGTCTTCCACCCTTTTAGTTTTCTGTAAGGCTTTAAAGACCTTTAAATTCCCCCCCCAAAAAAAACATTAGGAGAAAATTAGATAATTGGAACAGATTGGCACTGGATTTTTGTTGTTTTTAATGTTTTAATAGGTCAGCCTTTATAGCTTTAATATGATTTTATATCTTTTCATTTTTGATTGAGAGCTTCCCAAATTTGGTTGAAAGATTATATAGTTGCCGATATAAATGTTTTCAATAAATAAATACCTATTTAATCACCTATTAAATTCCAGGAATATGATGAGGTCAATAGTTCTAACTTATTAATTCGAGATTGAGGAAATAAAAATATGTCAATATTGCAATCCAAAGACGTGCCAAAGGGCATCCAGCAGGCCAAAGTAGAATATCATTTGCTAGCCTAGTTTTATTGCTCTTCTTATTTGAGAGTTAGATACCCTGTAACACTATGGTATAATTGTTCTTTCTTGCTCTTACCTCTTCCTTCCAAGAGTCCAAAGGCTTTCTGTTTCTTCTGAATGTGGAGTCTGCTGAGCACTATTCTAAGACTATTGGCTTGGGTATCCCCATAAACTTCAGAGATTGACTGATGACGAAGACCATTTTACTCTTATTTATCATCTTTGATTTGACTAAAACAGGTAAGTACTAACAAAAACTTGAAAAATCTGTTTTATCGTTGTTTTTTATTGAGTCTCAGTCATATCTAACTTTCTGCTTATTCCAAAACACATGGTATATATACTTCTATCTCTTGGAAAAGTTACACTGGAGTTAACCAACGGGTCATGGTTCATTTTGGTGCAATTGCAAAATATCTGAGATAAAAGAACTATAGGTTTTGGAATATTCTTGGGAGGGATGGGAACTGGGGAAAGAACTTCCTCTGGGTATAAAGATACAACTTTATTAAATGTCTCATCCCAGGACTAAGCAGTGGAACTACTGAGTTTGATTTTTTGACCGTGGGTATAAGTGACGGATCATGTGAATTTGCTGGATCTGCCAAAATCAGAATGTATCATTGATTCTAGAACTGCTGGAATCTCCAGTGATATGACTGCTACTACTTCTCCCCAGCTGAAAACTCCTCTCTTAGCAGGGGCATAATTCTAGTCCCTCTACCCCTTCTGAATCCAGCTTGTATTTTGGGAGTTCTTGTTTCATTGTATTGCTGAAATCTGGAAAGCAAACTCATTTTTAAAAGAACTTTTGATCACTTTTATGTTCTCCATATCTGTTTACAAAAACAAAAAGCACTTTAATTGTATAATACTTTGTTCTATAAAGTTTCACTGCATTTTTTCATAGTAAAAAGAAAATGTAAATCTAGAACACTACCACAGAAAGGGGATGAAAAAGGAGTAATTTCTGGAATTTTCATGCATAGCTTTGCAGTAGTGTCATAATTGACATGAAATTTTATTTGCAAAATTCCATATGCTACACAAAATATTATATCAACAAATTCAGAGCAATTCAGAAACCTCAATTTTGAATTGAAAATTGAGAACAGAAAACTTATTTTGATAAGGCTGCTATGTTCATAAAATACACAGGAGTTTTTATTTAAAAAAGGAAGTCAAAAGGTTCCACTACATATTTTAAAATGTTTACATAAATTCAGTGTAATATTATTGTCAGTTGTACAATAGTCCTTAAGATATAATTTGTCATTTAATGGCCAATCAGAGTTATGCCAGACTCCTCAACTAATAATCTGGTTTCGAAGTTATGGCTGCTACAGCATCCCTGCGGATTATTCACCTTTACAAGATGTAAAGGTGATATTCCACTGTCTCCCAGCTCTCTCTCTCCCATCCTGCCCTCAGAAGTTGCTTTATTTCCGATCCCCACTCCCTTCCTGCCTTCAGATATTGCTCTGTCTCCCACCTCTCTCCCTCCAGGGAGGGGTTCCTATGCAAACCGGTACTGGTTTGTTCACTCATGTGCTGCCCCTATGTTGCTTGTCCATGCACAATTTGCTGTAAATAATAATCTAGCGCATGCATGAAGACCATTAAAAACTAATAAACAAGATTCCAGCAATGCCAATGGAGACTGAGAAACTGGTTCGGAGGCATGGCCATCCTGGGTGGCTGCCAGTTCTGTGACCCAGGCCAGATTATTACTATTGGTTTAGCCAAACCAGGCTGAAATAGGAGCAACCCACCTCTGTGTCCCTCCCATCATGCCCTTCCGACCCTGAAGACTTTGGTCTACTCCCCACACACTCATCATGATGACACACCTACCATTTGAAAATCTCCAGATTTCATGTTGGAGGGGGAGGTTATGTCATGCATCCCTGAATTATGGCTGCTCCTAAAGTGACCATCATATTCAGTGCACCTCTATTCTGTTAAGGAAGCAAAATGGAGTGGAAGTGGCTGCCATTTTGGCTCACCTACATTGGTGGATCACAGTGGTGGTTGCTTTGGTGAGGCTGTTGTGTGGCCCAGGAAAAAACTGCTCTGTTTTGCTAGTCTTAATACCATACTGTACAGTGTTGAAGAAGCTTTCTATAAGCAGACCAAAATGGCAGCTGCTTCTGGAAGACTACCTTAACATGATCTGCAGAGTAATGCAGAAATCTTCAAAAGAAGGCAGAAAGCTGCAGACAAGTTGCCGCACTAATGGTGGTGACCACTTCCAGGAGGCAGCCATATAGCCCAAAGAGGTGTGGCTTGCCCTCCTTCCTCAATATGGGGTACTGAGATCTTCAAAAAGTGAGGAGGAAGGAATGGAGCCTGGTGAAGTGGAAATCAGCCCATGGCCTGCAGGGACCTGATGGGGAGGGTTAGGGTTAGCCTTCAGACACCCAAAGGACTGGATCAGAGGTGGGCTGCCAATTTCTTTACTACTGGTTCAGGCGTGCTCGTGCGCTCACATGATGCTTCAGCGTATGCACAGAAGTGTCCGAGTGGGTGGGCGGAGCCTCCCACTGCCACTAATACTGGTTCAGCCGATCCGGGCCAAACTGACAACAACCCACCTCTGGACAGGAAGTGATACATGGGGTGTCTTGGGGAGGGGGAAAGCCTTGGGAGGCCTCAAGCAGGTAGCTCTGGGCTTGTGTTAAGATTTCAAAGGCCTCCCTGCCCTTGAGGCACCCTGTGATCTGCTTAATAACGCATGCATTTGTTTAACAACTTTATCAGGGAGAGCTTGGGGTAGGGTGGGGGTTATTAATTGAGACTGCCTCGTTTAACAGCTGTCACCACCTGAAATTTTAATGGGCAAGCTCCATTACAATCCTATTTCAAGGATTACCTGTATATATTATTGACAGTCTTACAGTAACTAGAAATTAGGAGTAATACTTCAGAAATAGTAAATGTTATTAAAAGGCATACACTGTTATAACTGCAGCTCAGTATCATAGGCACGCAGTAACTAAAGTGATATAGGATTTAAATTGGAAAGATACAGAGTGGGGGGAAAGATGGGGAGGTTAGTTATGCAGTTTAAGGTTACATGTGCAATAGACTAGAAGTAACTTATCAATTAACAACTGTGAAGTGTAAAATTCCATTGTGCTTGTTGAGTTTTTATTTTGCCTTCTGAATGCATCAAGCTTTCATTCAATTACTGTTAAAGTTTCTTCCCCCCCTGCAAAAAAAATCTGTAGTAGGAGTATGTTCCAGGAGATTGAGATACTAGAGGTATCTATCCATATATATTATATTACAACTGTGAGTTTAGATGGAATTCCTTGACTCCTAGCTGCTGGTATAAACTGACCTTAAAACTTAATTTTTGTAGTGTAATCACGAGGAGCCACTATCCAGAATACATACGGGCAATCACACAATCTTTCCTTTCTTTGACAATTTCACCAGACAGCATCCAATAGCTGACTGTGAATCTCCCCTGTAATTATGATCCCTCCTCCCTCAGGGGCATGCACTCACTGGAAGTTCAATTTTTCTGAGTATTGAAATTAATATTGTCAGTGCCTAACCATAGGACCAATTTGGTTTGGTTGATTTGGTTTGGTTTACTGGATTTATATGCCAATTTGCACTACCTGCTAGCATAGCCTGGTGAAGTACCCCCCTAGTAGCTATATTCAGATGAATGTTAGAGTTGAAAAAAGCCATACCTTTATGTAGTTTAGCATGGCTTTTGCAGCTATGTAAGATCATAAATACAGAGAGACGTAAGTTATAATGCCCATGTTTGAGACTGATAAGAGATCTTCCTTTTCCTTTTCTCTTCAACATGCAAGGAATAAAGATTAATCCTCGTAGTTCAATTACAGTCATGAATATTTTTTGTATTATTCAAGGACCCCTTCTAAACAGCACATGAATCATTTCCCAACGTTTATTTTCCTAATGATTACCATGTCAAGTTCTGGGGTTGTTAGGATGTCCGCCTTTAAGGCTTTAATTCTAATGTTAGAATTTAACGTTATCTAATAAATCCCTCTGTAGGTTTGCCTCATAGCAATGTGTTTGATACAGCCATGTTATCCTCCAGATGGAAAGGATTTGTTATGTCTACCCTAATATCAGTCAACAATTGGTTTGATTGTCTAGTACTGCTACATTATACTCAGTTTCAGTGAATGACTGTTTCACAGTAGACTGTTTCTTGATGGCTCAATTATGGTTCCTTCCCCAAATCTGACTGACTTGTTCACCCAATCTGCATCGGAAAAGGATGCATGTAGCTATAGCTTCATTGCCACTGTTTTTTAATTTCACTACAGTCCAGTTGCCTTTTGATAATATAACAACCTTTTGGCATAGAATTCTCACTGTGACATTCTTCCCCAAAATGATCTTAAATAAGCACTAGGGCTTATTTTTGGGAAAACATGATTTTAGGGTGATCTGCCTGTCTGGGTACCCCACCCATTCTGCACAAGAGATGGCAAACATGTGGGGACTGACAGTATCTGGCAGTAGCTGCAATCCACTGGTCCCTTGGTCAGTGCATTATGGGACTGCACAGCGCATGTAGCACAGGTGAGTTGATTTATGCTCTAAGTAGCAGACAGAAGTGCAGGGGGGAGGCAAGTGATCTGGGCATACTGTGTAGACTATGGGAAAGCCAAGAGTTTTTCCCTTGGAGTGGCTGGATGGCTGCAGTAGACTTCCCTTTGCATGGCAGCTACAGCAGCAGATGGAGGCAGAGGTGTGGGGTGGAAGGCAAGCGATCTGCAGGCAAGCCAAGAGATGCACAAATGAGCCTCCCATGGCTGCTGGCCGCTCTGGCCCATTGATTCTTGGCTTTCTCGCAGCCCACACAGCGTGACCAGATCACATGCTTCCACCCACCTCTGCCTCCAATGGTGCTTGGACAGGAATCAACTTCCTTGCACTAAGTGGCCTATGGGTGCTGCCAAACAGATCGGCCCATGCATGCTCACTGCCTGCTGTACTGGCCATGCCCACCACCTTCACTAGGGGTTATTTTTTGGCTAGGTCTTATATTAGATACACACATAAAAATCAGGCTAGGGCTTATTTTCAGGCTAGGGCTTATTTTCAGGCTAGGGCTTATTTTGGGGAAAACACAGTATTAGAATGCTATGGGAGAAAGCTTCCCCATGACCTTTGTTCTGGTGATTGCCAGTGTATTCTGATTCTTTGCACGGTCCCATTTTTTGTAGTCTACTGGCACAGAGATATTTGCTTCTTTGGCTTTCTCTATTCTAGAGTGGCTTGCAATTTAGGGTTTTTTTGGTTCTCTGATTGAATAAAAAAATTCTGTCTTCATGCTTCTATACCAGGATTTGACTGTAGTGTTTAGTTGACTTCTGGATGATCTAATTGCCATCATACTTTTGTTTATAACACACCACCCAGTATTTATGAAAATCAAGGCATGGACTGTTCTTCCATATGTTGCCGTGGTATAGTGGATGAGACACACTTATTGACCAGTATTGAAAATTTCTGGGATAATGTGGATAACTATTTTCATCTAGGTGCTCTGGTTCATATACGCTCTTGGCAAGTCTGTGCTTTCTCAATTGTAAACCCTTGCTGCATCTATTGCTCTTTACTCAGTTGCCATATGGAAAGGTTGACTTTCATGTCCTACATTCCTTTATATGGTCCAGTGCAAAGTGGGACCTAAAACAGAACTTTGGGGTCCTCCACTGCTCACTTTCCTCTGAGTAGCTATTGTTCCATTAAGAACTACATGTTGAGTGTAGTTTGCCAGCCAGTTGAAAATACATCTGGGGTGATACTCTCCAAGAACCTCGGTGGCTGGAGTGTTAGAGTGAGGTTAGTAGAGGTTAGAGGGCAGTACTGCAGGCTACTTCTGCTGCTTGCCAACTGCCAGCAATTTGGTAGTTCAAATTTCACCAGGCTCGAGATTGACTCAGCCTTCCATCCTTCTGAGATGGGTAAAATGAGGATCCAAATTGTTTTGGGACAATATGCTGACCTTCCCTCTATTTTTTTTTCAATCATAGAATTTTTTATTTTATTTTCCATTTTCATAGCATATAATCACATGTATACTATTACATAGTCATGTTGTATTATTAAGTAATTACATCAATTCATCTTACCATCAACTACCAAAGGAAAAAAAACCAGTTATTGACTCTTCTGCTCTCCATACACCATATTTATACCTTATCTGACACTTTCTTCCCCCTCTCTCCTCCCCCTTTCTACATCCTTTCTTCCCTCCATCATTTTCTACTCTACTTCCCTTTCCTTTCTCCTTCTCCTCTCTCCCCTTATCACTCCTCCTTATACACCTCATCTTCCCCTCTCACCCTCTCTCCTGTCCCTCTCTTCCTATCTTTCTTCTCTCCTCTACTTCCCACTCTTCCTCTAATTCACTTGGTGTATTTCAGCTTCTGAGCAAACTCCCTTTTGTGTTGATTGTATTTATAATTCCATTTCAATGTACATAAAAAAGAAAAAATAGCAGTATACATGTACAATCATAATACCTTAAACACCCCTCCTCCAACTTAGTAAACTCTGCTCCCTCCCAACCCTCCCAGCCTCCCCCCCCCTGACTTCCCAGAACCAATACCAGGTATAAGTCTTTAACAAAAACAGTTCAAAATATACTTAAAGAAAAATTAGAAAATTAATAATGTCTTTGAATTGAGCTTAGCTCCTCCTTGCTAGGCTAACTATAAACAATTTGTATCATTTCTAATCTTAATCATAAGCTATCTGAAATTTCCTAGACCCATATTTATTTTGAATATAGTCAATCCATTTTTCCAGTCTCGTTTATATCTCTCGTTTGAATAGTCCTTAAGATATGCAGATATTTTAGCCATCTCTGCAAAGTTTGTGACTTTCAATGTCCATTCTTGGATAGTAGGCAAATCTTCCTTCTTCCAGTATTGGGCCACCAACAATCTAGCTGCAGTTATCAAGTGCAAAATCAAGTTAATCTCTACTGCTGTACAGTCAGTAATTATACCTAACAAAAATAGCTGGGGGTAAACTTTATCCTTTTTTTGAGAACATTTTACATAATCCACCATATTTTTATCCAGAAGGCCTTAACCTTTTTGCAAGTCCACCATATATGAAAATATGTAGCGTCCATACCATCACATCTCCAGCATTTAGGTTGTAAATTCAAATACATAGAAGCCATTTTTGGGGATCTAGATGCCATCTGTAAAACATCTTATAAAAATTTTCTCTCAGGTTTTGGGCCTGTGTAAATTTTACATTTCTCACCCATATCTTCTCCCATGTATCCAACATTATTGGTTCTTCAACATTTTGAGCCCATTTAATCATACAGTCTTTAACTAGCTCTGTTTCAGAGTCAATTTCTATTATTACATTATATAATCTTTTTATATGCATTGAACTTTGGTCTCTAATTTGTTTAAGTAAATTATCCTCGACTTGCATAAAGCCAGTTTTTTAAATCTATTTTCCATCTAGCCTGTAACTGCCCATACTGAAACCATGTTTGAATTACCTTTTCCTTTTTTAATACATCCAAAGATTTCAGTTGTGGTACACTTCTTTCTACAGTAAGAAGCTGCCTATAAGTAATTATATCCTGTTTTTGTACTATGTTCATATTTTCTATTGCATGTCTAGGGATAGCCCACATAGGTAACTTATCATTTAGTTTATACTGATATTTTTTCCAAACCCGCAGTAAGGCATTCCTTAAAATATGACTTTTAAAATTCTTATCCACCTTTTTGTTATATAGCAAATAAGCATGCCAACCATATACCAAATCATACCCTTCAATATTGAGTATTCTATCCTCTGTTAAGTTGATCCAATCACTAATTATAGATAAAACTACTGCATCATAATATAGTTTTAAATTGGGTAATTTCAAACCTCCTCTTTCACGCACATCCTGCATTATTTTAAGTTTTACTCTCGGCTTCTTACCTATTCATAGAAATTTATTAATACCCTTCTGCCATTCTAACAAATTTGCATCATTTTTAAGTATTGGTAGCGTTTGAAAAATATTCATTTTCACTGCTGCTATTCTTCCCAACAGAGATAACTGTAATTTCTCCCATTTTTTCATTTCTGTCTGTATGCTATACCACAGTGGTTCATAATTGTGCTTATATAACTTCCCGTTTGAGGTTGAAATATAAACTCCTAAGTATTTGACCTTTTTAACTATTTCACATCCTGTCGTTCCTTGTAGTTCTTCCCTTTGTTTAGTATTCATATTTATAACTAATATCTTTGTTTTCCCTAAGTTTATTTTAAATCCTGACACTTGACCATATTGATTAATCATATTCATTAAGACGTTACCAGATTCCTGTGGTTGTGTTAATGTTATAACCAAGTCATCCGCAAAGGCCCGTACTCTGTATGCCTAATCCTGATTCCCTGTAGGTCCCCTGAGCCCCGTATTTTATTCAACAATAATTCTAAAGTTATAATAAACAATAGTAGGGACAAGGGACACCCCTGCCTTGTACCTCTCTCGATTTTAAATGAATCTGTTAAGCTTCCATTAACTATGATTTGGGCTGTTTGTTCCTGATATATTGCTTTGATTGATTGTAAAAAGTGGTCTCCTATTTGCATTTTTTGCAATGTTTTCAGCAGGAATTGCCAATTCACTCGATCAAAGGCTTTTTCAGCATCTAAAAATATAAGCGCCGCAGGGATTTGATTGTTCTTCCCCAGGTATTCTAACGTGTTAAGGATTAATCTTACGTTAGTTCTCATATGTCTCCCTTGAATAAGACCTGTTTGATCGTTATGAAACAATTGTTGAATAACCAACATTAACATATTCGCTAGTATTTTAGTAAAGATTTTATAATCTTATTAAGTAATAATATGGGTCTATAATTTTTTGGGTGAGTAGGGTCTTGATCTTCTTTGGGGATCAGAGATATAAAGGCTGTGTTCCAAGATGGGGGTACCTTCCCTTCCACTTGGATCTTATTAAATAATTCCTTAAGTGGTTCTACCATTTCTAACTGCAAATTTTTGTAATAAACCGCTGTCAAGCCATCTGTACCCGGTGCTTTCCCTGCTTTTAGCTGTTTGATTGCCTGTAGGATTTTCACCGAGGTTATTGGTTGATTCAGTCTTTCCCTCTGCTCGTCTTTAACTATGGATATTTTTTCTTTATCCAAGTATCTAGAGCCTAGAGCACCGTTGGAGGTCCGATAAGTCCGAATCGAACCGAGCAATGGTAACCACCTGCACCAAGGAATACACCAGGGCACTTAGGGCAGCAAAAAGATCTCACATAGCCACCTTGGTTGCATCCGCTGAGTCTCGTCCAGCCGCCCTGTTTAGGATAACCCGCTCCCTACTGAATAAAAGGGAGGCGGGGGAACCCTTGCAGGGCAGAGCTGAAGATTATGCCCAATTCTTAGCGGACAAAATTGCTCGGTTTCGGTCGGACTTGGACTCCACCCCCGCAGTTCCAGCCGAGGCACAGGGGGATCAGGTAGAACAGCTCTGGGTTGAGTTTCAGGACGTTACCCCCGGGGATGTGGACAAGGCCATGAGGGCTGTAAGTACCTCCACCTGTGTGCTGGATCCGTGTCCCTCATGGCTGGTTACTAACTGCAGTGAGGTGACACGAGGCTGGATCCAGGCGGTTGTAACCGCCTCTCTTCGGGAGGGGAACTTCCCCGCCGCACTGAAAGCGGCGGTGGTGAGACCCCTCCTGAAGAAACCATCTTTGGATCCAGCTGTCCTTAATAACTACCGTCCAGTCTCCAACCTTCCCTTCCTGGGGAAGGTTGTTGAGAAGGTGGTGGCCTTCCAGCTCCAACGGTCCTTGGAGGAAGCAAACTACCTAGACCCCTTCCAGTCAGGCTTCAGACCCGGTTACAGCACAGAAACCGCTTTGGTCGCATTGATCGATGATCTCTGGAGAGCCAGAGATGGAGGACACTCCTCCATCCTGGTCCTCCTTGACCTCTCGGCGGCTTTCGATACCATCGACCATGGTATCCTTCTGCGACGACTGCGGGAGGTGGGAGTGGGAGGCACCGTGTTGCGGTGGTTCTCCTCCTACCTCTCGGACAGGTCGCAGTCGGTGTTAGTGGGGGGGCAGAGATCATCCCCTAGGCCCCTAACTTATGGGGTGCCTCAGGGCTCGGTCTTATCCCCCCTACTATTCAACATCTACATGAAACCGCTGGGAGAGATCATCCGCAGGCACGGGATTAGATACCATCAATATGCGGACGATACTCAATTGTATCTGTCCGCCCCGTGCCAACTCAATGAAGCGGTAGACGTGATGAACCGAGGCCTTGAAGCCGTTATGGACTGGATGAGGGTTAACAAGCTTGTGCTCAACCCAGAAAAGACCGAGTGGCTGCTGTGTTTCCCTCCCAAAGATTCGACCGATATTCCATCACTCAGGCTGGGGGGTCAAATTTTATACCCCTCAGAGAGGGTTCGCAACTTGGGAGTCCTCCTGGATCCACAGCTGTCGTTTGACCACCACTTAACGGCTGTGACCAGGGGGGCATTCGCCCAGGTTCGCCTGGTGCGCCAGTTGCGACCCTACCTGAATCGGGAGGCTCTCACAACAGTCACCCGGGCCCTTGTGACCTCTAGGCTGGAATACTGCAATGTGCTCTACATGGGGCTGCACTTGAAGAGCATCCGGCGACTTCAGCTAGTACAGAACGCGGCCGCGCGAGTGATCGCGGGTGCACCTCGGTTCACCCGCATAACACCTATCCTCCGCGAGCTGCGCTGGCTACCTGTCGATCTCCGGATGCGCTTCAAGGTGCTATTAGTCACCCATAAAGCCCTACATGGCAATGGATCTGGATACTTGAGAGACCGCCTTCTGCCAATTACATCCCTGCGACCAGTAAGATCTCATAGATTAGGCCTCCTCCGTATTCCATCGGCCAGCCAGTGTCGGCTGGCAACTACAAGGAGGAGGGCCTTCTCAGTAGTAGCCCCGACCCTTTGGAACGAGCTCCCCGTGGAGATTCGCACCCTCTCCACCGTCCAGGCCTTCCGCATAGCCCTTAAGAACTGGCTCGCCCGTCAGGCCTGGGGATAAGGATAGTTACCCCTCCCGAATGATGAATGTATGTTGTTTACTATTTTATTATATGTTTCTATCTTAATGTCTGTATTCCCCTTCCCCGATTTTATGTGAGCCGCCCTGAGTCCCCTCAGGGAAAAGGGCTGCCTACAAATATTAATAAAATCAAAATCACAAAATCACAAATCTATCTATATCTAAGCTTTGAATTTTATCATTCGTATACAATCCTATAAAAAATTCATGAAAAACCTTTTGAATCTCTTCCTGTTGATACACTTCCGTTCCTTTAAAATGTAATTTCGATATGTTACGAGACTTCTGTTTTTTCCTAATCAGATATGCTAACCATCTACCGGATTTATCTGCATTACAGAAAGTGTTGTGTTTTGCGTATAGCAAATTGTAGTCACCTGATCTGACGTTAACATGTTAAATTGCTCTTTTAATAATGTGATTGTTTCTTTAATCTTTTTATCTCCTGGGTTTAAGATTAGCTCCTGCTCTCTCTTCCTAATTTCATTCTCAAGTTCAATTCTCCTTTCCCCCTGTTTGCGTCTATGTAGTCTATTCATATTTATCAGAACTCCTCTCATGTATGCTTTACTTGCATCCCATACCATTTCCAAAGTTATAATAAACAATAGTGGGGACAAAGGACAGCCCTGTCTTGTACCTTTTTCGATTTGAAAGGAGTCTGTTAAACTTCCATTGACTATGATTTGGGCTGTTTGCTGTTGATATATTGCATTAATTGACCGTAAAAAGCTATCTCCTATCTGCATTTTTTGCAATATCTTCAACAGGAATTGCCAATTAACTCGATCAAAGGCCTTCTCAGCGTCCAAAAATATGAACGCGGCAGGAATTTGATTGTTCTTTCCCAAATATTCTAAAGCATTAATGATTAATCTAACATTGCTCTTCATCTGTCTCCCCTGTATAAAACCTGTTTGGTCGGTATTATCAATTGTTGAATAACCACCATTAACCTATTTGCTAGTATTTTGGTAAAAATTTTATAATCTACATTAAGTAGTGAAATAGGTCTATAATTTTTTGGCTGAGTACTATCTTGATCTTCTTTGGGTATCAACGATATAAATGCTGTCTTCCATGATGGGGGCACTTTACCTTCTGATTGAATTTTATTAAATAATTCTCTAAGAGGTTCTACCATTTCTAACTGTAAATTTTTATAATAAACCGCTGTTAGGCCATCTGTACCTGGTGCTTTCCCTAACTTTAGTTGTTTGATTACCTGCAGGATTTCCCCAGAGGTTATTGGTTGGTTCAACTTTTGCTTGTACTCTTCTCTAACTAGGGGAATTTTCTCTTTATCTAAGTATTTATCTATGTCTAAACCCCTAATTTTGTCCCCTTTGTACAGTTCTATAAAAAATTCCCGAAATGCCTTTTGGATCTCCTCCTGTTGAAACACCTCCTTCCCTCTATAACACAATTTGGATACATTTCAAGTTTTTCTTTTTTTCCTAATCTGATAAGCCAACCACCTGCCGGGTTTGTTTGCGTTACAAAAAGTATTGTGTTTTGCATATAATAAGCTAGTGGCTACCTGGTCAGAGATCAGCATATCAAATTGGGATTTTAATATAGAGATTGCTTCCTTAGCCTTTATATCGCCTGGATTCTGTGTTAATTCCAACTCTTTCCCTTTAATTTCCTCTTCCAATTCTTTTCGTTTTTGCCCTTGTTTATGTCTATGTATTTTGTTTATATTCATCAGTACTCCTCTCATATACGCTTTGCTTGCATCCCATACAAATTCCATAGATGTACCCTTATTCATGTTGAGAACAAAGTATTCAGATAACAATCTTTTACAATCGTTAATGTACTTTTCATATCTAAATAAATTTTCATTCAACCTCCAAGACCTTCTTGCCTGCACTACCCTTCCCAATTCCATCCAATCTGGATTGTGGTCCAAAAGAACTCCGTCGCTATCTTTGTCTTCTGCACCCTAGAAAGTAAATCATTAGTAATTAGTATAAAATCAATCCTTGAAAGAGATTGATGTCTATCAGAAAAAAAGGTGAAGTCATATTCCTCTGCCTTCCTTTCTCGCCAAACATCTCGCAATTCGAAATCGTCCATCATGTCAAAAAAAGATTTGGGTAACTTAGCTCGGATTTTAGTATTTGGGCGAGATGTCTTCTTATCTCTTATAGTGTCAATCACGCCATTCCAGTCACCCTATAGTATACAAGACTTAAAGTCCCACTGTACTAATTTAGCATGAAGAGTTCTATAAAATCCGTCTTGCTGTTGATTAGGAGCATATATTCCCAAAAGTAGTGTCTTTTTCCCTTCTAAGATTAAGCCTAGTGCAATATATCTTCCAAAGGGATCTGCTTCAATTAGTTCAGCTTTAATGTCTTTTCTTAAGTATACAACTATGCCATTTTTCTTTTCCATAGCAGAGGTCACAAAATGTTGACCAAGTTTGGGGTTAAACAAATATTTTTGATCAGTTGATTTGATATGAGTTTCTTGCAGACAAATTATATCATTCTTGAACTGTCTAAGATAATGAAATATTTTCTTTCTCTTCTGTGGAGAGTTCAGTCCGTTAACATTCCATGTCAAAATCTTAGTTGTCATTTTTGGTTGTCTGAAGCTTTTTTAGAGCCTCCTGCATGGCCTGTCTAATCTTTGGCCTGGCTCCTCCCACGGCTTCTGAGCTTGTTGCTGTGACTCCTTGATCAATGGCCGGTGATTGATGAAATTGTTGCATTGTAGCCTGTTTTTCCTTTTGTCTGGTAGTCATACGGTTAGGTCTTTGTTCTCTGGCCCCTTGCCTTTCCGGGAGGAGGTGATGGTATGTTTTGTCTGGTAGTTGTGTAGTTTGCTGTTTATCTTGTCCTTCT
Source organism: Thamnophis sirtalis (assembly GCF_051295495.1). Lineage (NCBI taxonomy): Eukaryota > Metazoa > Chordata > Lepidosauria > Squamata > Natricidae > Thamnophis > Thamnophis sirtalis. The sequence continues at coordinate 86,324,307 of NW_028261384.1, read as the reverse complement.
CGTGGTCTTTCTCCATATCCAGATGATTCAGGGTGTCCCACCTTCAAGATGTTGTGATAGAAATCTCGAGCTTTCCATACAGAGTTGAGACGATATCTTTGCTTGTCAAATGTAATTATAATACCAAATGGGACGTCCCATCTATACTGTATCTGACGCTTTCTGAGCTCTTCCACTAGAAAAGCATAATCCCTCCTGGCTCTTAGCATTTGAGGTGGTATTTCTTTCAAGACAATCAAATCCTGTCCACCAATTTGAAGCCTGGTATTATAGGACTCTTGTAATATCATGTTTCTGAACTCTCTTGTAACAAAGTATATTACCACATCTTGGGGGAGTTGCTTCTGTTTTGCCGCCCAAGAATTAACGCGATAAATTTTATTGATCTGCCAATCAAAATTGGATCCCGATCTTCCCACCAGGCAGTCAAAAGCCTCTGAAAACATCTGCTTTAAGTTCTCCTGTTTATCTTCGCGCAGCCCCCTGACTCTTAATGCAAGCTCCATCTGTTTGTACTGTATCATAATAATTTGTTTTTCAGCATTTTCAACTTTTTGTTCCACCACTTCAGTTTTAGATGTCAAATTAGTATTGGCTTCATTAAGAACCTCTAAGTTATCTTCCATTCCAGAAACATGTTCTGTCAATACATTTACAAGTCCCATCATATCATCATTCATTTTGGCGATCCTAGTATCAAACTTATCATATAAGACTTTCATCTCATTCCTTATTTCATCTCTGAATTCTCTGAAAGTTTTCAAAAAGAATTCTTTCGTTAGTACATCTCCACTAGGGGGCATAGAGGGTGGGGGCTGCAACTTTGTGCCAGGTATGGGGGATGTAGCCCTAGGAGGTAATTTCACAGGATTTAATTTTGATGCCATTATATCTTTGCTTCAAGCAATTAATCAAATTTTGCTGGCCCGCTATGCAGCTTACACAAAAAAAGAAAAATTCCTCCCTTTTTGCAGAGAGTTTACGGAAGGTTTCAAAAGGCTGGCATTACACCAAAACAGTTCGGCAAAAAAACCCTCTGTTTGGAATGTCTCTATATTAGCAAAGAGTCTTTGAAAACTTTTAGAGGCTGATAAGAAAGAATCTTCAGAGAAGTAGAGCTGATTAATTAGTGGGAGGCTATTCCTTTGATTCTTTGCCAAGGAAATAGGCAAGGTGGCGCAGTGGTTAAATGCAGCACTGCAGGCTACTGCTAGATCAGCAGGTTAGCGGTTCAAATCTCACCGGCTCAGGGTTGACTCAGCCTTCCATCCTTCCGAGGTGGGTAAAATGAGGACCCAGATTGTTGGGGGCAATATGCTGACTCTCTGTAAACCGCTTAGAGAGGCCTGAAAGGCCTATGAAGCAGTATATAAGTCTACTGCTATTGCTATTGCTATTGCTAAATAGGAATGTACCATTATTGCAAATGCGAAAGCTACAGAATCGCCATCTTGGGAGCAGTTGCACAAAGGAAGCTTTATAAAACTGAAGCTAGGATTTTTTCTAGAAAGAGCAAATAAAGTTCTCAGGTACGGGCTCTGCTTGTGTTACTTTCAAATAAATGTCTCAAAAATTGTCCTAAGAGGGGTTTCTTTGCCTTGTGCTGTTGAAACAGCCGAGATTTCTGGCCGGAGATATGACTCAGCTTTGGTTGTCTCCCCCCTTCTGTTCGCAGCAAAAAAAAAAGCTGCAAACTTCAAAGAAAGCTCTTACCAGCTGGGTCTCTCTCTTCAACCTTCTTGCCTGAAGAATGAGATATCTGCTAGGTGTTTAAGCAGATAACGAACCAGAAATCTGGGGGCAGCTCAATTAAGCCGCCGTCAATGGCAAAGTCCCGCCCTGGAAGTCCCCATACCATTTCCATAGATGTACCCTTGTTCATATTAAAAACAAAATATTCTTTTAGCAACTTTTTACATTCATTAATGTTTTTCTCATATCTAAATAAGTTTTCATTCAGTCTCCAAGACCTTCTTACTTGCATCCCCACCCCCAACTCCATCCAGACTGGATTATCATCTGATAAGGCTCTGGAACATATCTTCGTCTTCTTTACGCTAGAAAGCAAATCATTGGTTGTTAGTATAAAATCGATCCTAGAAAAGGATTGATGTCTATCAGAGAAAAAGGTAAAGTCATATTCTTCTGCATTCCTTTCTCGCCAGATATCTCTCAATTCAAAATCCTTTATCATATCAAAAAAGGATTTAGGTAATTTCGCTCACTTTTGGGTATTTTGGCGGATAGCCTTCTTGTTTTTCTTGGTATCCATGATGCCATTCCAGTCACCCAATAATATACAGGATCTAAACTCCCAATGTACTAACTTAGCATGAAGCATTTTGTAAAATTTATCTTGTTGTTGATTGGGGGCAAATATTCCCAATAATAGTGTCTTTTTCCCTTCTAAAACCAAATCTATTGCAATATATCTTCCATGGGGATCTGCTTCAATTAATTCAGCTTTCAAATCCTTCCTTAAGTATATAACAATACCATTTTTCTTCTCAGTGGCAGAAGCTATGAAGTGTTGTCCAAGTCTTGTATTAATCAGGTATTTTTGATCAGTTGGGTCAAATATGGGTTTTTTGCAAACAAATTATGTCATTCTTAAATTGTTTAAGATAGTGGTTAATTTTCTTCCTTTTCTGTGGGGAATTTAAACCATTGACATTCCAAGTTAGAAACTTAGTTGCCATCATTAGCCCCCTGAAGCTTTTTAAGAGCCATCTGAACATCTTGGAATTTAACCTTTGGCCTGGCTCCTCCCACTGCTTCTGATGTAATGCTTGTAGGCTCCTGAACGGTGGCTTGTGTTCGTTGCTTTTTTAATTCCTGTTCCATTCATCTAGTAACCACGCGGTCTTGTCTTTGTTCCTTAGCTTCTTGTACCTCTGAGAGAACAAGTTGATCCCCTCCTTGTTAATACTTGAGTGGTTTGCTTTCCATCATATCCTTCTTGTTCTCTTTCTCTAAATCTAGAGGGAGGGGGTTGTCCAGCCTTCAATATGTTGCTGTAGAAATCTTGGGCCTTCCATACTGTATTGAGGCAATGTCTTTTTCCAAGGTAGCTAAATGCAATGCTGGCTGGCGCGTCCCATCTAAACTGTATCTGGCGATTTTTAAGCTCTTCAACTAAAAAGGCATAGTCTTTCCTAGATCTCAGCATTTTAGGTGGTATCTCCTTCAAGACAGTCACCTCCCGACCCCCGATTTGAAGCTTATTTTTGTAGGACTCCTGTAATATCGTGTTCCTCATATCTCTAGTGGCAAAATACACCACTATATCTCTTGGTAATTGCTTTTGTCTTGCCAGCCAGGAGTTAAAACAGTAAACCTTTTCGATTTGCCAATCAAGATTCCCTCCTAACCTTCCCACCATCAGGTCGAAGGCTTCAGAGAAAATCTGTTTCAAGTTCTCTTGTGTATTTTCAGGGAGGCCCCATATCCTTAAAGCAAATTCCATTTGTCTATACTGTAACATTATGATTTCATTTTCTGCATCGCTGACTTTTAGCTGGACCGCATCCATCTTCATTACCAGGTTCGTATTAGAGTCACTAAGATCTTCTAACTTTTCTTCAAGTCCATATACATAGCCAGATAGAGAATTCAGAGCCATCAGAAAGTCCCCTCTAATCATTTGGTTACATGTCATAAGTTCTTCAGACATCTGTTTGTTAGAAGCAGCTATCTCTTCCTTAAATTTTGCTTCCATTGTATCAGCATGATTTTTTTAATGCATCAATTAATTCTTTCTGCAGAGTTTCCTTGTCAAGGGGTCCCCTGCAGAAATAGAAGAAAGTAATTACTGTAATTTAGTAGAAGGTGCTGGGGAATTTCCGGCATTTTTTGATGTGGGGGGAGGAGGAGGGGGAAATTTTTGCTTAGAAGCCATCTCAAATTTAATCTTCTTTAGTCAGTTAAAAAGTCCAGGCACTCCAATTATACAGCAATTGCTATTTGGTTTGATAATAAATCACTTCTTGGTAATAAATCACTTTTAGGCTTCGCAAAAATTCTATCCGAGTCTCGCCCCTCCTACACAGCTCAGCTTGAAGTCCACAGTAAATCATTTGTGCTGAGGATGAGCGAAAACCTTCATTCTGCAACAAAAGGCAGAATGAGCCCTGGCTAGGAACTGCTATGCCACTGCTGGTGCCCTCTCCTTTCCTCCCAGAGTTTAGGCTAAGAGGGTTAGTTAGAGGGCTTCCGATGCATAGCTTCTCACCTCTCTCTTCTAGGCCCGAAGAGAGGGTAAATAAACTGCTAGACAGCTTGATGGATTGCTGTTTAAACAGTTTAACGACACCAAGATTCCAAAGAATAACAACTCCCTGTCAGGCTCTGCCCACCGGAAGCCCCCTCTAATTTTTTTTCAATGTGAGCAGAAAAGTATATTTTTTGAGCGGCACATTTTCATGCCTGAGCACCTGAATTTATTTTCACATATGTCACCAAGACAACAACAAAATATTATATGAAACTCAAAGTTATGTTTATTTAAGGTACCCGCTTAATTAAAAGTGTTATATGATATCAGTATCACTTAACAACGCTCCTGCTTAGCAACCAAAATGTTGGCTCAGAAACTCTGGCATTTGAAGCACGCAAGTCTTTTTTTTTCACCATTTCTTTTTTATTTTTAATTTTCAAAACAAACATGACACATAAAATCTTCTTTCTTTACATACTGTAGAAAGTGTTTCAGTTGGTTACAAAAGGCTTTTGTGCCTCTCTTCTACCGTCATCAAGTATAGTTCATATTACCTCAAGTATTTTAACTCAAATGTTTATACATGTTACTATCATCATACCTCTAGTTTTATTTGACTATCATTGTTTAGACATCCTTCATCATAAAATATACCAAAATTTAATACATAACCACATACTGCCATTTCATTTACTATTTCTAAAATCCTCCAGTAGTACTGAGTCCTTATGTCCTATTCTAGCTAAACATCCATAATATTTAGTAACAAAGTTTTCCAATCTTCCTTTTCAGAGCACTGTTTACAATTTACATCCAGTTTCCTTATGTTGTACATACATACATACATACATACATACATACATACATGTGTGTGTGTGTGTGTGTGTATAATTATCCCTTCTTTATTTGACTATATCCTATATCATAACATTTTCCCCTACTAATCAAAACTTAACTCTATCTAATTTAGTTCTTTTTTTAATTAACCTTTATATATAATCCAAAAGGTTTTCTGATCCTCCCTTCATGGATATCATTCAATATTCATATTCAATTATTGCTTATCATAGCACTACACATGGTATACATTATTATCATTATCAATTTTTTATTTAACTATACCTATTGTTACTAAATTTCACTAAGTTTAACTAGTTTTAAATCATACTCTTCCATCTATCAACCTGTATCTTTCCAGTGACAAAACAGTCTCATGTTTTCTGCCATTTGTGATATTAATCTTCTAACAACTTCTTGATCAGCTTTGTATGGACTTCTCTTAGCAACTCCTTGCTTGTAAGATCTCTCATATAGTCTTGATGCCCTCTTTCTGTTTCTTTATTCCGCTTATCTTAGATTGTCAGCAGTGTTATCAATATTTTTGCTGATAAGGTTTCATAGTCCATAAATTCTTTAATTTTTTCTTCTTCTTCTATATCTTGCCCTTTGAGATAGATTTCCTCTCCATTTATTTCCTCTTTCAATATTCCATTCTTTGCATTTTCAAAAACAAACCAATTGCCATAAATATCAGCAAGTTTAATCTCTTTATATTCATTTTCCACTTCAATTTTTTGGGTTTCAATCCCCTCATTTTGCATTTGATAAACATCTTCCATTTTTTCATCATATTTTGCTGTTAGCTGCTTCAAATATTCCAGTTTTTGTTCTATTCTCTCATATGTATTTGATAATTTTAGTAATTCTGAAAATATTGTCTGAAAAATTATGATCTCTATATTTTCTGGACATTGTGCCATCTTAACAAGCACAGCTGCTCTTGCTTGAAAGATTATTAAAGTTAAAACATGGATTCTATACCCCTCAGATAGGGTCCGCAACTTAGGAGTCCTCCTGGACCCACAGCTGACTTTTGACCATCAGCTGTCAGCTGTGACCAGGGGGGCATTTGCCCAGGTTCGCCTGGTCTGCCAGTTGCAGCCCTACCTAGACCGGGAGGCTCTCACAACAGTCACTCGAGCCCTTGTGATCTCTAGGCTGGAATACTGCAAGGGCTCTACATGGGGTTGCCCTTGAAGTGCATCCGGCGACTACAGTTAGTCCAGAATGCAGCCGCGCGAGTGATAGTGGGCGCACCACGGTTCGCCCACGTTACACCCGTCCTCCGCGAGCTGCACTGGCTACCTGTTGGTCTCTGGGTGCGCTTCAGGGTACTGATGACCACCTTTAAAGCACTCCATGGTAGTGGATCTGGGTACTTGAGAGACCGCCTTCTGCCGATTACCTCCCTTCGACCAATTAGATCGCACAGACTGGGCCTCCTCCGAATCCCATCTGCCAGTCAATGCCGACTGGCGACTACACGGAGGAGAGCCTTTTCTGTTGCAGCTCCGACCCTGTGGAACGATCTCCCCGTTGAGATCCGTACCCTCACCACCATCCAGACCTTCCGCGCAGCCCTCAAGATCTGGCTCTCCCAGCAGGCCTGGGGATAGGTTCCCAATTCACCCGCCCGAGTGTTGATTGCTGAACGAAAGTTGTGTTTTATTATTTTTCTTTGTTCACATTTTGTTTTGTTTTTTGATACTGCACTCCCCTCCCTTGTGATTGTAAGCCGCCCTGAGTCCCCTCAGGGAAAAGGGCGGCCTATAAATTTTAATAAATGAAATGAAATGAAATGAAATGATTCACAAAAACTGTTTTTTCCCCTCTTCTCTGATTGAAAACACACTTCAAAGGGACATCTGGCTTATCCCTATTGCTCTGTAACGAGCCGTCAAATCAAACCGTGAAGAAAGGGGAAGGTTCCACTTGAATACACAAAGCTCCAATCAACAAAACCTCCCAACATTTGAGCAGCATAGCACTATTAAGATGTTTATTTTTTATATCTATTTTGTATTTCAAATTAGAAAAAGAGGTCCAATCTTTAAACGCATTAAGAAAAAAATACCCACAGCAGTGAAAGAGGAAAGCTTTGGTCTTTAAATCACAGAAAGTCACGGAGAAAAAGTAGAAAAAGAAGACTTAATCCATCCATTTTAAAAGGTTTGTAAAGATTCCATCCATAAAGATAGTATTTAAAAAAGTGAGATAACCACTGTCCAGAACCATTACAAGTTTAATTTCGCAACTTGAGTCTTCTATTCTTCAATTTAAATCAATTTTTAAGTTTTTATAGGTGGTCTCTCTTTTAAAACAATAAAGATTCCTCGCTAGCTGGAAACACTTTCACTTTCCATTCCTTCCGTTTTGGAGCTGCCCTGACCTCATCAGCCTTGGCTAGATTTTTTGTCATCAGCTTGAAGAACTTCATTTGCTTCTTTCGGGGATTTTGCGATATCGCCGAGATCAGCAAGATGTATTCTTCCTATTCACTGTCTCTTCAGGACAGTTTAGATCCGTTTGAACTCCCCAGTGGCAAAAGTATTGACTGCGATCTCAGAGCATTGAGATTGCACATCGTGCCATCACGACCTCGGAACCCGTCTCTCCTGAAGTACGCAAGTCCTAAAGCTGTCAAGTTACCCCTAACCCTTTAGAAAAACCTCCTAGGGGTGTTCAAACCTGACAGCTTTAAGATTTGTAGACTTCAACTCCCAGAATTCCTCCTCTAGTCATGTTGCTCTTTCACCTCAGCGCCGCTCTGGCTACCTCCATCTGAACCTGGCAGCTGCGGCGATGTCATCAGCCTGGATCTGCTCCATCTTTGGGTTTTTCACCAGGGAAAGGGCTGCCGCTGAAGATGCCGACAAGCCCCCGCCACCACCAGAATAACAACTCCTCCTCCTCCTCCTCCTCCTCCTCCTCCTCTAACAGCACCACTGCATTTGCCGCCTGGTGCTGCAGCTGAGGTGAAGCCGCCAAAGCTCCGCTGGTACCTCTGCCTTTGGCAGTGGTGCCTCCCCCTCCGCTCGGAGCACCTGAGCTGGGCACTGCATTACCTCTGCCACCGCTTCCTTCTCTGCCGTGCTTTTGAGAAGCCATGAGGCCTTTTTCCCCCTGCTCCCGCCCCTCCGCCACCTTCCTACTGGCTCCCGCGCTGGCACCGCCATCAGGTTCCTCCTCACCACCTCACCTTTACCAGAGCTCTGGTATCCTTTACCCCTCCTGCGGTTGGTCTGCACCTGCTGTCCAGCTCTTGCCCCGCAGGAAAAAAAGGCCTCATGGCTCCTCAAAAGCATGTCGGAGGAGGAAGGGGCAGGGGTAACTCAGGGTCTAGTTCAGGTGCTCTGAGTGGAGGGGGAGGCACCGTTGCCATGGGCGGGGGAGCCGGCTGAAGCTTTGGCAGCTTCAGCTCAGCTGCAGTGCCGGGCGTCAAATCTGGCAATGTTGTTCGAGGAGGAGGAGGCAGCAGCAGTTATTTTGGTGGCGGCAGGGGCTTTGGTGGCTTCATTTCAGCCGCAGCACTAGGCACAAGCGGCTAGGATTGGCCGCCCACAAAGGTCTTCCCCGGGCTTGCTTTGCTGAACACGGGGCGACTGATGATAGTTTGAGCGGGCGCAGCCGGTGCAAACTACTGTCAGTTGCCCCATGCTCATCAAAACAAGCCCGGGGAGGTACTTTGCGGGTGGCCAGTTCTAGCCATCTGCAAAGGACTTCCCCGCACTTGCTTTGATGAACATGGGGTGACTGATGGTAGTTTGAGCAGTGCAGCCAGTGCCTAGGAGGTCTTAGGAGACTGGTCATGCTGTGTAAGCTCCTGCCACCGTCCCCACCCCCCAGGCCCATGCTAACCCTAACCAGGACAGAAAATCTGAGGCCCCTCAGCTTCCGAAACCTGTGACATTAGAAATCACTGCACGGCAATTGGAAACTGCTGCATCGTGTTTTCTTGCCACATGCGTGGTCGCGCAGCCATGCACTTTAGAGGGAACATTGATGCTGACTCTGTAAAATATACTTACAATGATATGCTCTAAAGCACTATAAAGTGGTATATAAGTCTTATGTGCTATTGCTATCCATATTTTTCTAACTTATCAAGAAGATTGTGGTCTATTTTGTGAAATGCCTTTCTGAAATCCAAGTATACTTTGTCAAAGAAAGACATAAGATCTGTTTTTGACAAACCATGTTGGCTTCTGGTTATAACTCTGCTTGCTTCTAGGTGTTTATAGCTCTGATGCTTAATTAACTTTTACAGGATCTTCCCATCTATTTAAGTCAGGCTGTGGGGTTTTATTCATTTTTTTTCTATGATTTTGAGCTCCTTCAGAACTCTGAGCTGTAATCCATCAAGTCCTGAAGGACCTGGCAGATGTGCTCTCAGAATCATTGAACCATGTCTTTCAAAGATCATGGAGCACTAGAGAACTATTAATGGACTGGAAAAGAGCTAATGAACTATCCTTACATTTTTTTTGTTAGTGAACTCTCTTCAATTCTCAATTGAGATCCTGAATTTACAATGAAATATATTACTTACTGCTACCACATTCTTATGGAATTTCTCCAGCACCTCACTTTTCCATTTCATAAGAAATATTCTAGTGTATCTAGCAGAATCATTAATGAAGATAATAAAATGTATGTTACCATGTGAAGTCCAAATGAAACACAAATTAAGAATTATAGGGGGCATCTTGGCCAACTGAGCTGCTCGTGGATAATAGTGCATAGATTGTAGCACCTGCATTTCATCAGTGTGCAAGGAAGAATATTTGCATGCATGCCACCATGCTCTGGTTTGTAGGTCAATCTATGTGTTCAGAGACTATATTCTGATCATCAATACAAATTCTGGATACATTTCTTATAAGCATTAGATTATTCTTTTTTTTTTTTACAGTCCTGCTAGCGAGGTTGTACAGTCTGTACTATGACTATAACAATAAGAATGCGGGACAATAAGAATCTTCACTCAGTTTTGAAATGTGCACATCTTTGCCTAGAAATAAGCAGTAAAACTATTATTGATCAAACAGTCATGGAAATCAGGTTTTCTTCTAGACCAGACATATATTTCATTGGAATTCTATTTAATGTTTATGTATACAATTAGATTTATATGCCTAAGCATCTTGCATAATAAACCTGGAAGCTGAAAAAAATCCATATAAATTAATATCTCAGAACTGACAAATATATGAAACCTATAATGACCTCTGAGATAACAACAAATCTAATAAATTTCTTCCTCAGCAGAAACAAAACTCTCACCAATAAAGATCAACCCCACAAAGAATGATGTTGCTGTGAGTACAGCTTTGACTGGAACATACTCTGGGGAAACTCACATTTTGTCATGCCACACAAGCAACACCTGCAATGATGTCACGACAAAGACTGATAAAAAAACCTCTCCTTTTGCTGAAACCCATAGCATTACAACTTCCCCCTCAATAAAGACCAGCACACCAGAAAATGAAGCCACTAAAAGCACAGCCCCCATAAGCACTACCTTGGGTAAAAGACACACTCCCTCAATAAGATTCAGCAGCACACTAATAAAAGCTAGTAAGTACAAAGCTGAAATAAGTGCTCTTTCAAGGGCAAGAGATGGCAAAGAATCCAAACGAGATGTGTTAAGTGAAATACACAGCTCAGAAGAGCATTACAATGATACCATTAATCATGTGAATACTACAAAAAGTCCTACAATGGTTCTTGAAGTTACCAAAACTCTATCTGGAAAGACACACAAGGGGGAAATACAGAAAACCCAGAACAAAATTGACACTGTTGCGGGTGATGTAAACATAGACAGAGTTTTAAAAACTTCCCTCACAACGGAAATTTATACCTCAACACTGGATATCTCAAGAACCATGAGCAATTTCGACAACTATTTAACAACAGACCTCAATGATTCAGAATCAACAAGCGCCACGATGAGTGATGTGCCCAACCCCACAGGGAATGACATCACGGGGACTGCAGAAGTGCTTTCCTCAAGTACCATACCTGGGACAATACAGACTTTGACAACATTCAGCATGCCGGAAAATTCAGGAAGCTTCCCCTCTTTCATGACTTCTCCTCCAGGTGAAACGCCGAGGAGCACTACAAATGAAGGCCTCACCGGAACCGAGGGAAGTACAGCCATTGATCCCACACATTCCCCCGCAGATCAAACTCCTGCTCCCACAGAAAAAGACAGCACCACAGGAACCCCTGGCACTAAAACTCCAGCTCCAACAAGGACATCACCCCAGGAAAATCCAAGCCCTTCTGGGGAAGCCAGCAGCACCATAACTGTTGTAAGCACGCAAACAGCATCCACCTCACTCTCAGCTGAAGAATATACCCAGACATCAAGTGGCAGCATGTCGACGCTGATCAGTACTAGTCTCAGGGATGGGACTGCAGAAGTGCTTTCCCCAAGTACCCTACCTGGGACAACGCAGAGCTTGACAACGTTCACCTTGCCCGGGAACAATGGGACTGTAGCCTCAGCTTTTACAACTTCTCCTTCGGGTTTAACACAGAGTCCCCCCTCCCAGGCTGCTACCACCACGAATGATTCCCCTGAAACTACCCCATCCACAAGTACTCTGTCCTCCGAGACGCTCAGTTCCGCAACAGTGCAGAGTGCACCAGAAAATCCCACTGGCACAGCAACAGATGTCACTTCAAAGCCCGCATCCGCAAGTACTCCCTCGGCAGAAGCACAAGTCTCACCAACCATGCCCAGCCCCACAGGGAATGACGTCGCTATAAGCACAGCATCTGCAAGCACCTCACCGACCACCGTGAAGAGCATAGCATCAACGAGTGATGCGTCGGGTGAAATACGTACTTCTGCAAAAGCCCCCAGCGCCACCACGATTGATGTCAATCCTAGCACACCTTCTCCAAGTCCTTTGACTGTCGAAACCCCTGGCTCCCCAACCTACAGCGGCCCCACTGTTACCGATGTCAACAGAACCACAGCTTTCATGACTTCTCCTGCAGGTGAAACACTGAGCAGCACCGCAAATGCAGGCCTCACCGGCACCGAGGGAAGTACAGCCATTGATCCCACACATTCCCCCGCAGATCAAACTCCTGCTCCCACAGAAAAAGACAGCACCACAGGAACCCCTGGCACTAAAACTCCAGCTCCAACAAGGACATCACCCCAGGAAAATCCAAGCCCTTCTGGGGAAGCCAGCAGCACCATAACTGTTGTAAGCACGCAAACAGCATCGACCTCACTCTCAGCTGAAGAATATACCCAGACATCAAGTGGCAGCATGTCGACGCCGATCAGTACTAGTCTCAGCGATGGGACTGCAGAAGTACTTTCCCCAAGTACCCTACCTGGGACAACGCAGAGCTTGACAACGTTCACCTTGCCCGGGAACAATGGGACTGTAGCCTCAGCTTTTACAACTTCTCCTTCGGGTTTAACACAGAGTCCCCCCTCCCAGGCTGCTACCACCACGAATGATTCCCCTGAAACTACCCCATCCACAAGTACTCTGTCCTCCGAGACGCTCAGTTCCGCAACAGTGCACAGTGCACCAGAAAATCCCACTGGCACAGCAACAGATGTCACTTCAAAGCCCGCATCCGCAAGTACTCCCTCGGCAGAACCACAAGTCTCACCAACCATGCCCAGCCCCACAGGGAATGACGTCGCTATAAGCACAGCATCTGCAAGCACCTCACCGACCACCGTGACGAGCATAGCATCAACGAGTGATGCGTCGGGTGAAATACTTACTTCTGCAAAAGCCCCCAGCGCCACCACGATTGATGTCAATCCTAGCACACCTTCTCCAAGTCCTTTGACTGTCGAAACCCCTGGCTCCCCAACCTACAGCGGCCCCACTGTTACCGATGTCAACAGAACCACAGCTTTCATGACTTCTCCTGCAGGTGAAACACTGAGCAGCACCGCAAATGCAGGCCTCACCGGCACCGAGGGAAGTACAGCCATTGATCCCACACATTCCCCCGCACATCAAACTCCTGCTCCCACAGAAAAGGACAGCACCACAGGAACCCCTGGCACTAAAACTCCAGCTCCAACAAGGACATCACCTCAGGAAAATCCAAGCCCTTCTGGGGAAGCCAGCAGCACCATAACTGTTGTCAGCACTCAAACAGCATTGACCTCACTCTCAGAGGAAGAATATACCCAGACATCAAGTGGCAGCATGTCGACGCCGATCAGTACTAGTCTCAGCGATGGGACTGCAGAAGTGCTTTCCCCAAGTACCCTACCTGGGACAACGCAGAGCTTGACAACGTTCACCTTGCCCGGGAACAATGGGACTGTAGCCTCAGCTTTTACAACTTCTCCTTTGGGTTTAACACAGAGTCCCCCCTCCCAGGCTGCTACCACCAAGAATGATTCCCCTGAAACCACCCCATCCACAAGTACTCTGTCCTCCGAGACGCTCAGTTCCGCAACAGTGCACAGTGCACCAGAAAATCCCACTGGCACAGCAACAGATGTCACTTCAAAGCCCGCATCCGCAAGTACTCCCTCGGCAGAAGCACAAGTCTCACCAACCATGCCCAGCCCCACAGGGAATGACGTCGCTATAAGCACAGCAGCTGCAAGCACCTCACCGACCACCGTGACGAGCATAGCATCAACGAGTGATGCGTCGGGTGAAATACTTACTTCTGCAAAAGCCCCCCGCGCCACCACGATTGATGTCAATCCTAGCACACCTTCTCCAAGTCCTTTGACTGTCGAAACCCCTGGCTCCCCAACCTACAGCGGCCCCACTGTTACCGATGTCAACAGAACCACAGCTTTCATGACTTCTCCTGCAGGTGAAACACTGAGCAGCACCGCAAATGCAGGCCTCACCGGCACCGAGGGAAGTACAGCCATTGATCCCACACATTCCCCCGCAGATCAAACTCCTGCTCCCACAGAAAAGGACAGCACCACAGGAACCCCTGGCACTAAAACTCCAGCTCCAACAAGGACATCACCCCAAGAAAATCCAAGCACTTCTGGGGAAGCCAGCAGCACCATAACTGTTGTCAGCACTCAAACAGCATCGACCTCACTCTCAGAGGAAGAATATACCCAGACATCAAGTGGCAGCATGTCGACGCCGATCAGTACTAGTCTCAGCGATGGGACTGCAGAAATGCTTTCCCCAAGTACCCTACCTGGGACAACGCAGAGCTTGACAACGTTCACCTTGCCCGGGAACAATGGGACTGTAGCCTCAGCTTTTACAACTTCTCCTTCGGTTTTAACACAGAGTCCCCCCTCCCAGGCTGCTACCACCACGAATGATTCCCCTGAAACCACCCCATCCACAAGTACTCTGTCCTCCGAGACGCTCAGTTCCGCAACAGTGCAGAGTGCACCAGAAAATCCCACTGGCACAGCAACAGATGTCACTTCAAAGCCCGCATCCGCAAGTACTCCCTCGGCAGAAGCACAAGTCTCACCAACCATGCCCAGCCCCACAGGGAATGACGTCGCTATAAGCACAGCATCTGCAAGCACCTCACCGACCACCGTGACGAGCATAGCATCAACGAGTGATGCGTCGGGTGAAATACGTACTTCTGCAAAAGCCCCCAGCGCCACCACGATTGATGTCAATCCTAGCACACCTTCTCCAAGTCCTTTGACTGTCGAAACCCCTGGCTCCCCAACCTACAGCGGCCCCACTGTTACCGATGTCAACAGAACCACAGCTTTCATGACTTCTCCTCCAGGTAAAACACTGAGCAGCACCGCAAATGCAGGCCTCACCGGCACCGAGGGAAGTACAGCCATTGATCCCACACATTCCCCCGCAGATCAAACTCCTGCTCCCACAGAAAAAGACAGCACCACAGGAACCCCTGGCACTAAAACTACAGCTCCAACAAGGACATCACCCCAGGAAAATCCAAGCCCTTCTGGGGAAGCCAGCAGCACCATAACTGTTGTAAGCACGCAAACAGCATCGACGTCACTTTCAGCTGAAGAATATACCCAGACATCAAGTGGCAGCATGTCGACGCCGATCAGTACTAGTCTCAGCGATGGGACTGCAGAAGTGCTTTCCCCAAGTACCCTACCTGGGACAACACAGAGCTTGACAACGTTCACCTTGCCGGGGAACAATGGGACTGTAGCCTCAGCTTTTACAACTTCTCCTTCGGGTTTAACAGAGAGTCCCCCCTCCCAGGCTGCTACCACCAAGAATGATTCCCCTGAAACCACCCCATCCACAAGTACTCTGTCCTCCGAGACGCTCAGTTCCGCAACAGTGCACAGTGCACCAAAAAATCCCACTGGCACAGCAACAGATGTCACTTCAAAGCCCGCATCCGCAAGTACTCCCTCGGCAGAAGCACAAGTCTCACCAACCATGCCCAGCCCCACAGGGAATGACGTCGCTATAAGCACAGCATCTGCAAGCACCTCACCAACCACCGTGACGAGCATAGCATCAACGAGTGATGCGTCGGGTGAAATACTTACTTCTGCAAAAGCCCCCAGCGCCACCACGATTGATGTCAATCCTAGCACACCTTCTCCAAGTCCTTTGACTGTCGAAACCCCTGGCTCCCCAACCTACAGCGGCCCCACTGTTACCGATGTCAACAGAACCACAGCTTTCATGACTTCTCCTCCAGGTAAAACACTGAGCAGCACCGCAAATGCAGGCCTCACCGGCACCGAGGGAAGTACAGCCATTGATCCCACACATTCCCCCGCAGATCAAACTCCTGCTCCCACAGAAAAAGACAGCACCACAGGAACCCCTGGCACTAAAACTCCAGCTCCAACAAGGACATCACCCCAGGAAAATCCAAGCCCTTCTGGGGAAGCCAGCAGCACCATAACTGTTGTAAGCACGCAAACAGCATCGACCTCACTCTCAGCTGAAGAATATACCCAGACATCAAGTGGCAGCATGTCGACGCCGATCAGTACTAGTCTCAGCGATGGGACTGCAGAAGTACTTTCCCCAAGTACCCTACCTGGGACAACGCAGAGCTTGACAACGTTCACCTTGCCCGGGAACAATGGGACTGTAGCCTCAGCTTTTACAACTTCTCCTTCGGGTTTAACACAGAGTCCCCCCTCCCAGGCTGCTACCACCACGAATGATTCCCCTGAAACTACCCCATCCACAAGTACTCTGTCCTCCGAGACGCTCAGTTCCGCAACAGTGCACAGTGCACCAGAAAATCCCACTGGCACAGCAACAGATGTCACTTCAAAGCCCGCATCCGCAAGTACTCCCTCGGCAGAACCACAAGTCTCACCAACCATGCCCAGCCCCACAGGGAATGACGTCGCTATAAGCACAGCATCTGCAAGCACCTCACCGACCACCGTGACGAGCATAGCATCAACGAGTGATGCGTCGGGTGAAATACTTACTTCTGCAAAAGCCCCCAGCGCCACCACGATTGATGTCAATCCTAGCACACCTTCTCCAAGTCCTTTGACTGTCGAAACCCCTGGCTCCCCAACCTACAGCGGCCCCACTGTTACCGATGTCAACAGAACCACAGCTTTCATGACTTCTCCTGCAGGTGAAACACTGAGCAGCACCGCAAATGCAGGCCTCACCGGCACCGAGGGAAGTACAGCCATTGATCCCACACATTCCCCCGCAGATCAAACTCCTGCTCCCACAGAAAAGGACAGCACCACAGGAACCCCTGGCACTAAAACTCCAGCTCCAACAAGGACATCACCTCAGGAAAATCCAAGCCCTTCTGGGGAAGCCAGCAGCACCATAACTGTTGTCAGCACTCAAACAGCATTGACCTCACTCTCAGAGGAAGAATATACCCAGACATCAAGTGGCAGCATGTCGACGCCGATCAGTACTAGTCTCAGCGATGGGACTGCAGAAGTGCTTTCCCCAAGTACCCTACCTGGGACAACGCAGAGCTTGACAACGTTCACCTTGCCCGGGAACAATGGGACTGTAGCCTCAGCTTTTACAACTTCTCCTTCGGGTTTAACACAGAGTCCCCCCTCCCAGGCTGCTACCACCAAGAATGATTCCCCTGAAACCACCCCATCCACAAGTACTCTGTCCTCCGAGACGCTCAGTTCCGCAACAGTGCACAATGCACCAGAAAATGCCACTGGCACAGCAACAGATGTCACTTCAAAGCCCGCATCCGCAAGTACTCCCTCGGCAGAAGCACAAGTCTCACCAACCATGCCCAGCCCCACAGGGAATGACGTCGCTATAAGCACAGCATCTGCAAGCACCTCACCGACCACCGTAATGAGCATAGCATCAACGAGTGATGCGTCGGGTGAAATACGTACTTCTGCAAAAGCCCCCAGCGCCACCACGATTGATGTCAATCCTAGCACACCTTCTCCAAGTCCTTTGACTGTCGAAACCCCTGGCTTCCCAACCTACAGCGGCCCCACTGTTACCGATGTCAACAGAACCACAGCTTTCATGACTTCTCCTCCAGGTGAAACACTGAGCAGCACCGCAAATGCAGGCCTCACCGGCACCGAGGGAAGTACAGCCATTGATCCCACACATTCCCCCGCAGATCAAACTCCTGCTCCCACAGAAAAGGACAGCACCACAGGAACCCCTGGCACTAAAACTCCAGCTCCAACAAGGACATCACCCCAGGAAAATCCAAGCCCTTCTGGGGAAGCCAGCAGCACCATAACTGTTGTAAGCACGCAAACAGCATCGACCTCACTCTCAGCTGAAGAATATACCCAGACATCAAGTGGCAGCATGTCGACGCCGATCAGTACTAGTCTCAGCGATGGGACTGCAGAAGTGCTTTCCCCAAGTACCCTACCTGGGACAACGCAGAGCTTGACAACGTTCACCTTGCCCAGGAACAATGGGACTGTAGCCTCAGCTTTTACAACTTCTCCTTCGGGTTTAACACAGAGTCCCCCCTCCCAGGCTGCTACCACCACGAATGATTCCCCTGAAACCACCCCATCCACAAGTACTCTGTCCTCCGAGACGCTCAGTTCCGCAACAGTGCACAGTGCACCAGAAAATCCCACTGGCACAGCAACAGATGTCACTTCAAAGCCCGCATCCGCAAGTACTCCCTCGGCAGAACCACAAGTCTCACCAACCATGCCCAGCCCCACAGGGAATGACGTCGCTATAAGCACAGCATCTGCAAGCACCTCACCGACCACCGTGACGAGCATAGCATCAACGAGTGATGCGTCGGGTGAAATACTTACTTCTGCAAAAGCCCCCAGCGCCACCACGATTGATGTCAATCCTAGCACACCTTCTCCAAGTCCTTTGACTGTCGAAACCCCTGGCTCCCCAACCTACAGCGGCCCCACTGTTACCGATGTCAACAGAACCACAGCTTTCATGACTTCTCCTGCAGGTGAAACACTGAGCAGCACCGCAAATGCAGGCCTCACCGGCACCGAGGGAAGTACAGCCATTGATCCCACACATTCCCCCGCAGATCAAACTCCTGCTCCCACAGAAAAAGACAGCACCACAGAAACCCCTGGCACTAAAACTCCAGCTCCAACAAGGACATCACCCCAGGAAAATCCAAGCCCTTCTGGGGAAGCCAGCAGCACCATAACTGTTGTCAGCACTCAAACAGCATCGACCTCACTCTCAGAGGAAGAATATACCCAGACATCAAATGGCAGCATGTCGACGCCGATCAGTACTAGTCTCAGTGATGGGACTACAGAAGTGCTTTCCCCAAGTACCCTACCTGGGACAACGCAGAGCTTGACAACGTTCACCTTGCCGGGCAACAATGGGACTGTAGCCTCAGCTTTTACAACTTCTCCTTCGGGTTTAACAGAGAGTCCCCCCACCCAGGGTGCTACCACTACAAATGATTCCCCTGAACCCACACCACCATCCACAAGTACTCTGTCCTCCGAGATGCTCAGTTCCGCAACAGTGCACAGTGCACCAGAAAATGCCACTGGCACAGCAACAGATGTCACTTCAAAGCCCGCATCCGCAAGTACTCCCTCGGCAGAAGCACAAGTCTCACCAACCATGCCCAGCCCCACAGGGAATGACGTCGCTATAAGCACAGCTTTGACAGAGACCCTCTCTGAGCAATCCTACGCTTCTTCATACAGTGCCAGTAGCGCCCTCAGCAATATCACCACAAAGGCAGCTTTCTTCACCTCTCCCTCCAATGCAACCCAGAACTCTGCATCCTCACACAGGCCCTCTGCAGAGTCCAGCACAACAATTAGAGATGCCAGTGCAAGTGCAGCTTCCACAAGCGCTCCCTTGAGTGAAACACACATTCCCTCAACTTCACTCAGAACCACAGGGATGCAACACACAGCTTCAACCACTGTTCCTTCAGGGAAAACAGACAGCCCTCCACCCATTACGAATCCTACCGGGAATGATAGCGGTACCACCCTGGCCAAGAGCAGCAGCAATCCTTCAACTAGCAAAAATACTATTGACAGCAGTTCTACTACCCTTTCCATTAGCAAATCTAGTAAGTCAAAGAGTACTAGTAGCCCTTTGTCTATTATAACTAGTTCTTTAAAGAGTACTAGAAGTGTTTCCTCTATAAAAACTACCACTGCCAAGAGTACTGGCAGCACTTTCACTACCAAAACTAGTACTGGTAAGAGTACAAGCAGCCTTTCCAATATGAAAACTACTTCTGCCAACAGTACTAGTAGCTTTTCTACTGCCAAGAGTACAACTATCCATTCCACTGCCAAAACTACTACTCCCAGCAGTACAAGGAGCCCTTCCACTATTAAAACTACTCCTGCCAGAGATACTAGCAGACCTTCAACTACCAAAACTACTACTGCTAAGAGTACTAGTAGCCCTTCCACTCCCAAAACTAGTACTGCCAAGAGTACAAGCAGCTCTTTCACTATTAAAACTACTCCTGCCAAGAGTACTAAAAGTTCTTCCACTGCCAAAACTACTACTGCCAGGAGTACTAGCAGACCTTCAGCTATCAAAACTACTACTGCTACGAGTACTAGTAGCCCTTCTACTACCCAAACTACTACTTCTAAGAATACTAGTAGCCCTTCCACTCCAAAAACTATTACTGCCAAGAGTACAAGCAGCTCTTCCACTATTAAAACTACTCCTGCCAAGAGTACTAAAAGTCCTTCCACTGCCAAAACTACTACTGCCAGGAGTACTAGCAGACCTTCAGCTATCAAAACTACTACTGCTAAGAGTACTAGTAGCCCTTCCACTCCCAAAACTATTACTGCCAAGAGTACAAGCAGCTCTTTCACTATTAAAACTACTCCTGCCAAGAGTACTAAAAGTCCTTCCACTCCCAAAACTACTACTGCCAAGAGTACGAGCAGTCCTTCCACTCCCAAAACTACTACTGCCAAGAGTACAAGCAGCTCTTCCATTATTAAAACTACTCCTGCCAAGAGTACTAAAAGTCCTTCCACTGCCAAAACTACTACTGCCAGGAGTACTAGCAGACCTTCAACTACCAAAACTACTACTGCTAAGAGAACTAGTAGCCCTTCCACTACCAAAACTACTACTGCTAAGAATACTAGTAGCCCTTCCACTCCCAAAACTACTATTGCCAAGAGTACAAGCAGCTCTTCCATTATTAAAACTACTCCTGCCAAGAGTACTAAAAGTCCTTCCACTGCCAAAACCACTACTGCCAGGAGTACTAGCAGACCTTCAACTATCAAAACTACTGCTGCTAAGAGTACAAACAGCTCTTCCATTATTAAAACTACTCCTGCCAAGAGTACTAAAAGTCCTTCCACTGCCAAAACTACTACTGCCAGGAGTACTAGCAGACCTTCAACTACCAAAACTACTACTGCTAAGAGTACTAGTAGCCCTTCCACTCCCAAAACTACTACTGCCAAGAGTACGAGCAGCTCTTCCATTATTAAAACTACTCCTGCCAAGAGTACTAAAAGTCCTTCCACTGCCAAAACTACTACTGCCAGGAGTACTAGCAGACCTTCAACTACCAAAACTACTACTGCTAAGAGTACTAGTAGCCCTTCCACTACCCAAACTACTACTGCTAAGAATACTAGTAGCCCTTCCACTCCCAAAACTACTACTGCCAAGAGTACAAGCAGCTCTTCCATTATTAAAACTACTCCTGCCAAGAGTACTAAAAGTCCTTCCACTGCCAAAACCACTACTGCCAGGAGTACTAGCAGACCTTCAACTATCAAAACTACTGCTGCTAAGAGTACAAGCAGCTCTTCCATTATTAAAACTACTCCTGCCAAGAGTACTAAAAGTCCTTCCACTGCCAAAACTACTACTGCCAGGAGTACTAGCAGACCTTCAACTACCAAAACTACTACTGCTAAGAGTACTAGTAGCCCTTCCATTACCAAAACTACTTCTGCTAAGAATACTAGTAGCCCTTCCACTCCCAAAACTACTACTGCCAAGAGTACAAGCAGCTATTCCACTATTAAAACTACTCCTGCCAAGAGTACTAAAAGTCCTTCCACTGCCAAAACTACTACTGCCAGGAGTACTAGCAGACCTTCAACTACCAAAACTACTACTGCTAAGAGTACTAGTAGCCCTTCCACTACCCAAACTACTACTGCTAAGAATACTAGTAGCCCTTCCACTCCCAAAACTACTACTGCCAAGAGTACAAGCAGCTCTTCCATTATTAAAACTACTCCTGCCAAGAGTACTAAAAGTCCTTCCACTGCCAAAACCACTACTGCCAGGAGTACTAGCAGACCTTCAACTATCAAAACTACTGCTGCTAAGAGTACAAGCAGCTCTTCCATTATTAAAACTACTCCTGCCAAGAGTACTAAAAGTCCTTCCACTGCCAAAACTACTACTGCCAGGAGTACTAGCAGACCTTCAACTACCAAAACTACTACTGCTAAGAGTACTAGTAGCCCTTCCACTCCCAAAACTACTACTGCGAAGAGTACGAGCAGTCCTTCCACTCCCAAAACTACTACTGCCAAGAGTACAAGCAGCTCTTCCATTATTAAAACTACTCCTGCCAAGAGTACTAAAAGTCCTTCCACTGCCAAAACTAGTACTGCCAGGAGTACTAGCAGACCTTCAACTATCAAAACTACTACTGCTAAGAGTACTAGCAGCCCTTCCACTCCCAAAACTACTACTGCCAAGAGTACAAGCAGCTCTTCCACTATTAAAACAACTCCTGCGAAGATTACTAAAAGTCCTTCCACTCCCAAAACTACTACTGCCAGGAGTACTAGCAGACCTTCAACTACCAAAACTACTACTGCTAAGAGTACTAGTAGCCCTTCCACTACCAAAACTACTACTGCCAAGAGTACAAGCAGCTCTTCCACTATTAAAACTACTCCTGCGAAGAGTACTAAAAGTCCTTCCACTCCCAAAACTACTAGTGCCAGGAGTACTAGCAGACCTTCAACTACCAAAACTACTACTGCTAAGAGTACTGGTAGCCCTTCCACTCCCAAAACTACTACTGCGAAGAGTACGAGCAGTCCTTCCACTCCCAAAACTACGACTGCCAAGAGTACTAAAAGTCCTTCCACTGCAAAAACTACTACTGCCAGGAGTACTAGCAGATCTTCAACTACAAAAACTACTGTTGTCAAGAGTACTACCAGAACTACCACAAGTGGTGAGTATCAGTTTTCATTTGATCTATATGTTTGGTCATTCCTATTTTAAACTTTTCAAAAATCCTGACAATTTTTTCCCCTTCCTGTGATCCAAGTATCGTGACCTTTGGTGTGAAGCACTAAAGGATCTTCTAAATTTTTTTTGAATGGGTTCAGTTTAGGACAAATTGAGTGTGAATGGGATTAGCTACTATTCACCACATTTCTATCAAATCAAGCTGTTGACATAATGTCTTGTAAGTATCCCTATGACAGAAGCATAATCATGAGGTGATTCTCCCTCCAAAATCTGCTAATGATATTTGTGGCTTTCCCCATATAGGGTCTGCTCCCTCGTCTCTTATTATGGGGAATCCTGTCTGGGGTAGCTGAGAGTGATATTTCAGTAACAGCTGACAGTTCACAGGGAACTCACCTCTGTTCTGGGAGATTGGGGGGGATTGACATCTCCTTTGGGACATGGCTGCCCTCTGCCAAGTTCTAGAGTAAGGGAGCACCAATCATTAATGGTTTGTGAAGATTATTTCATATTCACAGAAGAATTGTTTTTAATCTGGCCTTGCAAAATTTTGGTTTGAAGGAGGGCTATTATGCAGAACTCCCTCTCCAATGTTCCTCTCGAGACAACTGTTAATTATTAAAATTTGTTTTTGAATAATTGCAGTACAGTGTTAGTATCTTGAGAAAGGAAGGTCAGTATTGATTCAGAACATCAGCAAACATTTAAAAATGACGAAGATGATGTTTTTCTAATGAAAAAAGAGGCAAGAACTTCTTTTGTCAAAATAAGAGAATTCTTAATTGCATTGATTTCATTTTCCACTTTATTGCTTAAAAATGATCAGCCGCCCTGTCCTTCCTGCCAGTTAATTTCACTTTAGAGGCTGAAAGAGTGAGGAGCTATTTCTCATCATATGAATGCATGTAAAATCACTTAATCTATTCTGCTGCATTGTTTATTTTTTATATAACCATACTGTGATAAATAATTACATTTCTGTGTAAATTGCTGCATTGATTGTAACTTTCAAATTAGATCTATATAAGATCTATATCTCTATTCTCTGTTCCAGAGATATGCCAAAATGCCACTGGCACAGCAACAGATATCACTTCAAAGCCCGCATCCGCAAGTACTCCCTCAGCAGAAGCACAAGTCTCACCAACCATGCCCAGCCCCACAGGGAATGACATCGCTATAAGCACAGCATCTGCAAGCACCTCACCGACCAACGTGACGAGCATAGCATCAACGAGTGATGTGTCGGATGAAATACGTACTTCTGCAAAAGCCCCCAGCGCCACCACGATTGATGTCAATCCTAGCACACCTTCTCCAAGTCCTTTGACTGTCGAAACCCCTGGCTTCCCCACCTACGGCGGCCCCACTGTTACCGATGTCAACAGAACCACCGCTTTCATGACATCTCCTGCAGGTGAAACACTGAGCAGCACCGCAAATGCAGGCCTCACCGGCACCGAGGGAAGTACAGCCATTGATCCCACACATTCCCCCGCAGATCAAACTCCTGCTCCCACAGAAAAAGACAGCACCACAGGAACCCCTGGCACTAAAACTCCAGCTCCAACAAGGACATCACCCCAGGAAAATCCAAGCCCTTCTGGGGAAGCCAGCAGCACCATAACTGTTGTCAGCACTCAAACAGCATCGACCTCACTCTCAGAGGAAGAATATACCCAGACATCAAGTGGCAGCATGTCGACGCCGATCAGTACTAGTCTCAGCGATGGGACTGCAGAAGTGCTTTCCCCAAGTACCCTACCTGGGACAACGCAGAGCTTGACAATGTTCACCTTGCCAGGGAACAATGGGACTGTAGCCTCAGCTTTTACAACTTCTCCTTCGGGTTTAACAGAGAGTCCCCCCGGCCAGGCTGATACCACCATGAATGATTCCCCTGAAACCACCCCATCCACAAGTACTCTGTCCTCCGAGGCGCTCAGTTCCGCAACAGTGCACAGTGCACCAGAAAATGCCACTGGCACAGCAACAGATGTCACTTCAAAGCCCACATCCGCAAGTACTCCCTCGGCAGAAGCACAAGTCTCACCAACCATGCCCAGCCCCACAGGGAATGACATCGCTATAAGCACAGCATCTGCAAGCACCTCACCGACCAACGTGACGAGCATAGCATCAACGAGTGATGTGTCGGATGAAATACGTACTTCTGCAAAAGCCCCCAGCGCCACCACGATTGATGTCAATCCTAGCACACCTTCTCCAAGTCCTTTGACTGTCGAAACCCCTGGCTTCCCCACCTACGGCGGCCCCACTGTTACCGATGTCAACAGAACCACCGCTTTCATGACATCTCCTGCAGGTGAAACACTGAGCAGCACCGCAAATGCAGGCCTCACCGGCACCGAGGGAAGTACAGCCATTGATCCCACACATTCCCCCGCAGATCAAACTCCTGCTCCCACAGAAAAAGACAGCACCACAGGAACCCCTGGCACTAAAACTCCAGCTCCAACAAGGACATCACCCCAGGAAAATCCAAGCCCTTCTGGGGAAGCCAGCAGCACCATAACTGTTGTCAGCACTAAAACAGCATCGACCTCACTCTCAGAGGAAGAATATACCCAGACATCAAGTGGCAGCATGTCGACGCCGATCAGTACTAGTCTCAGCGATGGGACTGCAGAAGTGCTTTCCCCAAGTACCCTACCTGGGACAACGCAGAGCTTGACAATGTTCACCTTGCCAGGGAACAATGGGACTGTAGCCTCAGCTTTTACAACTTCTCCTTCGGGTTTAACAGAGAGTCCCCCCGGCCAGGCTGATACCACCATGAATGATTCCCCTGAAACCACCCCATCCACAAGTACTCTGTCCTCCGAGGCGCTCAGTTCCGCAACAGTGCACAGTGCACCAGAAAATGCCACTGGCACAGCAACAGATGTCACTTCAAAGCCCACATCCGCAAGTACTCCCTCGGCAGAAGCACAAGTCTCACCAACCATGCCCAGCCCCACAGGGAATGACGTCGCTATAAGCACAGCAGCTGCAAGCACCTCACCGACCACCGTGACGAGCATACCATCAACGAGTGATGCGTCGGGTGAAATATTTACTTCTGCAAAAGCCCCCAGCGCCACCACGATTGATGTCAATCCTAGCACACCTTCTCCAAGTCCTTTGACTGTCGAAACCCCTGGCTCCCCAACCTACAGAGGCCCCACTGTTACCGAAGTGAACAGAACCACAGCTTTCATGACTTCTCCTCCAGGTGAAACACTGAGCAGCACCGCAAATGCAGGCCTCACCGGCACCGAGGGAAGTACAGCCATTGATCCCACACATTCCCCCGCAGATCAAACTCCTGCTCCCACAGAAAAGGACAGCACCACAGGAACCCCTGGCACTAAAACTCCAGCTCCAACAAGGACATCACCCCAGGAAAATCCAAGCCCTTCTGGGGAAGCCAGCAGCACCATAACTGTTGTCAGCACTCAAACAGCATCGACCTCACTCTCAGAGGAAGAATATACCCAGACATCAAGTGGCAGCATGTCGACGCCGATCAGTACTAGTCTCAGCGATGGGTCTGCAGAAGTGCTTTCCCCAAGTACCCTACCTGGGACAACGCAGAGCTTGACAACGTTCACCTTGCCGGGGAACAATGGGACTGTAGCCTCAGCTTTTACAACTTCTCCTTCGGGTTTAACAGAGAGTCCCCCCTCCCAGGCTGCTACCACCACGATTGTTTCCCCTGAAACCACGCCATCCAGAAGTACTCTGTCCTCCGAGATGCTCAGTTCCGCAACAGTGCACAGTGCACCAGAAAATGCCACTGGCACAGCAACAGATGTCACTTCAAAGGCCGCATCCGCAAGTACTCCCTCGGCAGAAGCACAAGTCTCACCAACCATGCCCAGCCCCACAGGGTATGACGTCGCTATAAGCACAGCATCTGCAAGCACCTCACCGACCACCGTGACGAGCATAGTATCAACGAGGGATGCGTCGGGTGAAATACGCACTTCTGCAAATGCCCCCAGCGCCACCACGATTGATGTCAATCCTAGCACATCTTCTCCAAGTCCTTTGACTGTCGAAACCCCTGGCTCCCCAACCTACAGCGGCCCCACTGTTACCGATGTCAACAGAACCACGGCTTTCATGACTTCTCCTCCAGGTGAAACACTGACCAGCACCGCAAATGTAGGCGTCACCGGCACCGAGGGAAGTACAGCCATTGATCCCACACATTCCCCTGCAGATCAAACTCCTTCTCCCACAGAAAAAGACAGCACCACAGGAACCCCTGGCACTAAAACTCCAGCTCCAACAAGGACATCACCCCAGGAAAATCCAAGCCCTTCTGGGGAAGCCAGCAGCACCATAACTGTTGTCAGCACTCAAACAGCATCGACCTCACTCTCAGAGGAAGAATATACCCAGACATCAAGTGGCAGCATGTCGACGCCGATCAGTACTAGTCTCAGCGATGGGACTACAGAAGTGCTTTCCCCAAGTACCCTACCTGGGACAACGCAGAGCTTGACAATGTTCACCTTGCCAGGGAACAATGGGACTGTAGCCTCAGCTTTTACAACTTCTCCTTCGGGTTTAACAGAGAGTCCCCCCTCCCAGGCTGCTACCACCACGAATGATTCCCCTGAAACCACCCCATCCACAAGTACTCTGTCCTCCGAGACGCTCAGTTCCGCAACAGTGCACAGTGCACCAGAAAATGCCACTGGCACAGCAACAGATGTCACTTCAAAGCCCGCATCCGCAAGTACTCCCTCGGCAGAAGCACAAGTCTCACCAACCATGCCCAGCCCCACAGGGAATGACGTCGCTATAAGCACAGCAGCTGCAAGCACCTCACCGACCACCGTGACGAGCATAGCATCAACGAGTGATGCGTCGGGTGAAATACTTACTTCTGCAAAAGCCCCCAGCGCCACCACGATTGATGTCAATCCTAGCACACCTTCTCCAAGTCCTTTGACTGTCGAAACCCCTGGCTCCCCAACCTACAGCGGCCCCACTGTTACCGATGTCAACAGAACCACAGCTTTCATGACTTCTCCTGCAGGTGAAACACTGAGCAGCACCGCGAATGCAGGCCTCACCGGCACCGAGGGAGGTACAGCCATTGATCCCACACATTCCCCCGCAGATCAAACTCCTGCTCCCACAGAAAAGGACAGCACCACAGGAACCCCTGGCACTAAAACTCTAGCTCCAACAAGGACATCACCCCAGGAAAATCCAAGCCCTTCTGGGGAAGCCAGCAGCACCATAACTGTTGTCAGCACTCAAACAGCATCGACCTCACTCTCAGAGGAAGAATATACCCAGACATCAAGTGGCAGCATGTCGACGCCGATCAGTACTAGTCTCAGCGATGGGACTGCAGAAGTGCTTTCCCCAAGTACCCTACCTGGGACAACGCAGAGCTTGACAACGTTCACCTTGCCGGGGAACAATGGGACTGTAGCCTCAGCTTTTACAACTTCTCCTTCGGGTTTAACAGAGAGTCCCCCCTCCCAGGCTGCTACCACCACGAATGTTTCCCCTGAAACCACGCCATCCAGAAGTACTCTGTCCTCCGAGATGCTCAGTTCCGCAACAGTGCACAGTGCACCAGAAAATGCCACTGGCACAGCAACAGATGTCACTTCAAAGCCCGCATCCGCAAGTACTCCCTCGGCAGAAGCACAAGTCTCACCAACCATGCCCAGCCCCACAGGGAATCACGTCGCTATAAGCACAGCATCTGCAAGCACCTCACCGACCACCGTGACGAGCATAGTATCAACGAGTGATGTGTCGGGTGAAATACGCACTTCTGCAAAAGCCCCCAGCGCCACCACGATTGATGTCAATCCTAGCACATCTTCTCCAAGTCCTTTGACTGTCGAAACCCCTGGCTCCCCAACCTACAGCGGCCCCACTGTTACCGATGTCAACAGAACCACAGCTTTCATGACTTCTCCTCCAGGTGAAACACTGACCAGCACCGCAAATGCAGGCGTCACCGGCACCGAGGGAAGTACAGCCATTGATCCCACACATTCCCCCGCAGATCAAACTCCTGCTCCCACAGAAAAAGACAGCACCACACGAACCCCTGGCACTAAAACTCCAGCTCCAACAAGCACATCACCCCAGGAAAATCCAAGCCCTTCTGGGGAAGCCAGCAGCACCATAACTGTTGTCAGCACTCAAACAGCATCGACCTCACTCTCAGAGGAAGAATATACCCAGACATCAAGTGGCAGCATGTCGACGCCGATCAGTACTAGTCTCAGCGATGGGACTGCAGAAGTGCTTTCCCCAAGTACCCTACCTGGGACAACGCAGAGCTTGACAATGTTCACCTTGCCAGGGAACAATGGGACTGTAGCCTCAGCTTTTACAACTTCTCCTTCGGGTTTAACAGAGAGTCCCCCCTCCCAGGCTGCTACCACCACGAATGATTCCCCTGAAACCACCCCATCCACAAGTACTCTGTCCTCCGAGACGCTCAGTTCCGCAACAGTGCACAGTGCACCAGAAAATGCCACTGGCACAGCAACAGATGTCACTTCAAAGCCCGCATCCGCAAGTACTCCCTCGGCAGAAGCACAAGTCTCACCAACCATGCCCAGCCCCACAGGGAATGACGTCGCTATAAGCACAGCAGCTGCAAGCACCTCACCGACCACCGTGACGAGCATAGTATCAACGAGTGATGCGTCGGGTGAAATACGCACTTCTGCAAAAGCCCCCAGCGCCACCACGATTGATGTCAATCCTAGCACATCTTCTCCAAGTCCTTTGACTGTTGAAACCCCTGGCTCCCCAACCTACAGCGGCCCCACTGTTACCGATGTGAACAGAACCACAGCTTTCATGACTTCTCCTCCAGGTGAAACACTGAGCAGCACCGCAAATGCAGGCCTCACCGGCACCGAGGGAAGTACAGCCATTGATCCCACACATTCCCCCGCAGATCAAACTCCTGCTCCCACAGAAAAAGACAGCACCACAGGAACCCCTGGCACTAAAACTCCAGCTCCAACAAGGACATCACCCCAGGAAAATCCAAGCCCTTCTGGGGAAGCCAGCAGCACCATAACTGTTGTCAGCACTCAAACAGCATCGACCTCACTCTCAGAGGAAGAATATACCCAGACATCAAGTGGCAGCATGTCGACGCCAATCAGTACTAGTCTCAGCGATGGGACTGCAGAAGTGCTTTCCCCAAGTACCCTACCTGGGACAACGCAGAGCTTGACAACGTTCACCTTGCCGGGCAACAATGGGACTGTAGCCTCAGCTTTTACAACTTCTCCTTCGGGTTTAACAGAGAGTCCCCCCACCCAGGGTGCTACCACTACGAATGATTCCCCTGAACCCACACCACCATCCACAAGTACTCTGTCCTCCGAGACGCTCAGTTCCGCAACATTGCACAGTGCACCAGAAAATGCCACTGGCACAGCAACAGATGTCACTTCAAAGCCCGCATCCGCAAGTACTCCCTCGGCAGAAGCACAAGTCTCACCAACCATGCCCAGCCCCACAGGGAATGACGTCGCTATAAGCACAGCTTTGACAGAGACCCTCTCTGAGCAATCCTACTCTTCTTCATACAGTGCCAGTAGCGCCCTCAGCAATATCACCACAAAGGCAGCTTTCTTCACCTCTCCCTCCAATGCAACCCAGAACTCTGCATCCTCACACAGGCCCTCTGCAGAGTCCAGCACAACAATTAGAGATGCCAGTGCAAGTGCAGCTTCCACAAGCGCTCCCTTGAGTGAAACACACATTCCCTCAACTTCACTCAGAACCACAGGGATGCAACACACAGCTTCAACCACTGTTCCTTCAGGGAAAACAGACAGCCCTCCACCCATTACGAATCCTACCGGGAATGATAGCGGTACCACCCTGGACAAGAGCAGCAGCAATCCTTCAACTAGCAAAAATACTATTGACAGCAGTTCTACTACCCTTTCCATTAGCAAATCTAGTAAGTCAAAGAGTACTAGTAGCCCTTTGTCTATTATAACTAGTTCTTTAAAGAGTACTAGAAGTGTTTCCTCTATAAAAACTACCACTGCCAAGAGTACTGGCAGCACTTTCACTACCAAAACTAGTACTGGTAAGAGTACAAGCAGCCTTTCCAATATGAAAACTACTTCTGCCAACAGCACTAGTAGCTTTTCTACTGCCAAGAGTACAAGTATCCATTCCACTGCCAAAGCTACTACTCCCAGCAGGACAAGGAGCCCTTCCACTATTAAAACTACTCCTGCCAGAGATACTAGCAGACCTTCAACTACCAAAACTACTACTGCTAAGAGTACTAGTAGCCCTTCCGCTCCCAAAACTAGTACTGCCAAGAGTACAAGCAGCTCTTTCACTATTAAAACTACTCCTGCCAAGAGTACTAAAAGTTCTTCCACTGCCAAAACTACTACTGCCAGGAGTACTAGCAGACCTTCAGCTATCAAAACTACTACTGCTACGAGTACTAGTAGCCCTTCTACTCCCCAAACTACTACTTCTAAGAATACTAGTAGCCCTTCCACTCCAAAAACTATTACTGCCAAGAGTACAAGCAGCTCTTCCACTATTAAAACTACTCCTGCCAAGAGTACTAAAAGTCCTTCCACTGCCAAAACTACTACTGCCAGGAGTACTAGCAGACCTTCAACTACCAAAACCACTACTGCTAAGAGTACTAGTAGCCCTTCCACTCCCAAAACTACTACTGCCAAGAGTACGAGCAGTCCTTCCACTCCCAAAACTACTACTGCCAAGAGTACAAGCAGCTATTCCACTATTAAAACTACTCCTGCCAAGAGTACTAAAAGTCCTTCCACTGCCAAAACTACTACTGCCAGGAGTACTAGCAGACCTTCAACTACCAAAACTACTACTGCTAAGAGTACTAGTAGCCCTTCCACTACCCAAACTACTACTGCTAAGAATACTATTAGCCCTTCCACTCCCAAAACTACTACTGCCAAGAGTACAAGCAGCTCTTCCATTATTAAAACTACTCCTGCCAAGAGTACTAAAAGTCCTTCCACTGCCAAAACCACTACTGCCAGGAGTACTAGCAGACCTTCAACTATCAAAACTACTGCTACTAAGAGTACAAGCAGCTCTTCCATTATTAAAACTACTCCTGCCAAGAGTACTAAAAGTCCTTCCACTGCCAAAACTACTACTGCCAGGAGTACTAGCAGACCTTCAACTACCAAAACTACTACTGCTAAGAGTACTAGTAGCCCTTCCACTCCCAAAACTACTACTGCCAAGAGTACGAGCAGTCCTTCCACTCC
Source organism: Thamnophis sirtalis (assembly GCF_051295495.1). Classification (NCBI taxonomy): domain Eukaryota; kingdom Metazoa; phylum Chordata; class Lepidosauria; order Squamata; family Natricidae; genus Thamnophis; species Thamnophis sirtalis. The sequence goes on along the minus strand of NW_028261384.1, from coordinate 86,292,316 downwards.
CAAAACTACTACTGCCAAGAGTACAAGCAGCTATTCCACTATTAAAACTACTCATGCCAAGAGTACTAAAAGTCCTTCCACTGCCAAAACTACTACTGCCAGGAGTACTAGCAGACCTTCAACTACCAAAACTACTACTGCTAAGAGTACTAGTAGCCCTTCCACTACCAAAACTACTACTGCTAAGAATACTAGTAGCCCTTCCACTCCCAAAACTACTACTGCCAAGAGTACAAGCAGCTCTTCCATTATTAAAACTACTCCTGCCAAGAGTACTAAAAGTCCTTCCACTGCCAAAACTACTACTGCCAGGAGTACTAGCAGACCTTCAACTACCAAAACTACTACTGCTAAGAGTACTAGTAGCCCTTCCACTACCCAAACTACTACTGCTAAGAATACTAGTAGCCCTTCTACTCCCAAAACTACTACTGCCAAGAGTACAAGCAGCTCTTCCATTATTAAAACTACTCCTGCCAAGAGTACTAAAAGTCCTTCCACTGCCAAAACCACTACTGCCAGGAGTACTAGCAGACCTTCAACTATCAAAACTACTGCTGCTAAGAGTACAAGCAGCTCTTCCATTATTAAAACTACTCCTGCCAAGAGTACTAAAAGTCCTTCCACTGCCAAAACTACTACTGCCAGGAGTACTAGCAGACCTTCAACTACCAAAACTACTACTGCTAAGAGTACTAGTAGCCCTTCCACTCCCAAAACTACTACTGCCAAGAGTACGAGCAGTCCTTCCACTCCCAAAACTACTACTGCCAAGAGTACAAGCAGCTATTCCAGTATTAAAATTACTCCTGCCAAGAGTACTAAAAGTCCTTCCACTGCCAAAACTACTACTGCCAGGAGTACTAGCAGACCTTCAATTACCAAAACTACTACTGCTAAGAGTACTAGTAGCCCTTCCACTACCAAAACTACTACTGCTAAGAATACTAGTAGCCCTTCCACTCCCAAAACTACTACTGCCAAGAGTACAAGCAGCTCTTCCATTATTAAAACTACTCCTGCCAAGAGTACTAAAAGTCCTTCCACTGCCAAAACTACTACTGCCAGGAGTACTAGCAGACCTTCAACTACCAAAACTACTACTGCTAAGAGTACTAGTAGCCCTTCCACTCCCAAAACTACTACTGCCAAGAGTACGAGCAGTCCTTCCACTCCCAAAACTACTACTGCCAAGAGTACAAGCAGCTCTTCCATTATTAAAACTACTCCTGCCAAGAGTACTAAAAGTCCTTCCACTGCCAAAACCACTACTGCCAGGAGTACTAGCAGACCTTCAACTATCAAAACTACTGCTGCTAAGAGTACAAGCAGCTCTTCCATTATTAAAACTACTCCTGCCAAGAGTACTAAAAGTCCTTCCACTGCCAAAACTAGTACTGCCAGGAGTACTAGCAGACCTTCAACTATCAAAACTACTACTGCTAAGAGTACTAGCAGCCCTTCCACTCCCAAAACTACTACTGCCAAGAGTACAAGCAGCTCTTCCACTATTAAAACAACTCCTGCGAAGATTACTAAAAGTCCTTCCACTCCCAAAACTACTACTGCCAGGAGTACTACCAGACCTTCAACTACCAAAACTACTACTGCTAAGAGTACTAAAAGTCCTTCCACTCCCAAAACTACTACTGCCAGGAGTACTAGCAGACCTTCAACTACCAAAACTACTACTGCTAAGAGTACTAGTAGCCCTTCCACTCCCAAAACTACTACTGCCAAGAGTACGAGCAGTCCTTCCACTCCCAAAACTACGACGGCCAAGAGTACTAAAAGTCCTTCCACTGCAAAAACTACTACTGCCAGGAGTACTAGCAGATCTTCAACTACAAAAACTACTGTTGTCAAGAGTACTACCAGAACTACCACAAGTGGTGAGTATCATTTTTCATTTGATCTATATGTTTGGTCATTCCTATTTTAAACTTTTCAAAAATCCTGACAATTTTTTCCCCTTCCTGTGATCCAAGTATCGTGACCTTTGGTGTGAAGCACTAAAGGATCTTCTAAATTTTTTTTGAATGGGTTCAGTTTAGGACAAATTGAGTGTGAATGGGATTAGCTACTATTCACCACATTTCTATCAAATCAAGCTGTTGACATAATGTCTTGTAAGTATCCCTATGACAGAAGCATAATCATGAGGTGATTCTCCCTCCAAAATCTGCTAATGATATTTGTGGCTTTCCCCATATAGGGTCTGCTCCCTCGTCTCTTATTATGGGGAATCCTGTCTGGGGTAGCTGAGAGTGATATTTCAGTAACAGCTGACAGTTCACAGGGAACTCACCTCTGTTCTGGGAGATTGGGGGGGATTGACATCTCCTTTGGGACATGGCTGCCCTCTGCCAAGTTCTAGAGTAAGGGAGCACCAATCATTAATGGTTTGTGAAGATTATTTCATATTCACAGAAGAATTGTTTTTAATCTGGCCTTGCAAAATTTTGGTTTGAAGGAGGGCTATTATGCAGAACTCCCTCTCCAATGTTCCTCTCGAGACAACTGTTAATTATTAAAATTTGTTTTTGAATAATTGCAGTACAGTGTTAGTATCTTGAGAAAGGAAGGTCAGTATTGATTCAGAACATCAGCAAACATTTAAAAATGACGAAGATGATGTTTTTCTAATGAAAAAAGAGGCAAGAACTTCTTTTGTCAAAATAAGAGAATTCTTAATTGCATTGATTTCATTTTCCACTTTATTGCTTAAAAATGATCAGCCGCCCTGTCCTTCCTGCCAGTTAATTTCACTTTAGAGGCTGAAAGAGTGAGGAGCTATTTCTCATCATATGAATGCATGTAAAATCACTTAATCTATTCTGCTGCATTGTTTATTTTTTATATAACCATACTGTGATAAATAATTACATTTCTGTGTAAATTGCTGCATTGATTGTAACTTTCAAATTAGATCTATATAAGATCTATATCTCTATTCTCTGTTCCAGAGATATGCCAAAATGCCACTGGCACAGCAACAGATATCACTTCAAAGCCCGCATCCGCAAGTACTCCCTCAGCAGAAGCACAAGTCTCACCAACCATGCCCAGCCCCACAGGGAATGACATCGCTATAAGCACAGCATCTGCAAGCACCTCACCGAACAACGTGACGAGCATAGCATCAACGAGTGATGTGTTGGATGAAATACGTACTTCTGCAAAAGCCCCCAGCGCCACCACGATTGATGTCAATCCTAGCACACCTTCTCCAAGTCCTTTGACTGTCGAAACCCCTGGCTTCCCCACCTACGGCGGCCCCACTGTTACCGATGTCAACAGAACCACCGCTTTCATGACATCTCCTGCAGGTGAAACACTGAGCAGCACCGCAAATGCAGGCCTCACCGGCACCGAGGGAAGTACAGCCATTGATCCCACACATTCCCCCGCAGATCAAACTCCTGCTCCCACAGAAAAAGACAGCACCACAGGAACCCCTGGCACTAAAACTCCAGCTCCAACAAGGACATCACCCCAGGAAAATCCAAGCCCTTCTGGGGAAGCCAGCAGCACCATAACTGTTGTCAGCACTCAAACAGCATCGACCTCACTCTCAGAGGAAGAATATACCCAGACATCAAGTGGCAGCATGTCGACGCCGATCAGTACTAGTCTCAGCGATGGGACTGCAGAAGTGCTTTCCCCAAGTACCCTACCTGGGACAACGCAGAGCTTGACAATGTTCACCTTGCCAGGGAACAATGGGACTGTAGCCTCAGCTTTTACAACTTCTCGTTCGGGTTTAACAGAGAGTCCCCCCGGCCAGGCTGATACCACCATGAATGATTCCCCTGAAACCACCCCATCCACAAGTACTCTGTCCTCCGAGGCGCTCAGTTCCGCAACAGTGCACAGTGCACCAGAAAATGCCACTGGCACAGCAACAGATGTCACTTCAAAGCCCACATCCGCAAGTACTCCCTCGGCAGAAGCACAAGTCTCACCAACCATGCCCAGCCCCACAGGGAATGACGTCGCTATAAGCACAGCATCTGCAAGCACCTCACCGACCACCGTGACGAGCATACCATCAACGAGTGATGCGTCGGGTGAAATATTTACTTCTGCAAAAGCCCCCAGCGCCACCACGATTGATGTCAATCCTAGCACACCTTCTCCAAGTCCTTTGACTGTCGAAACCCCTGGCTCCCCAACCTACAGAGGCCCCACTGTTACCGAAGTGAACAGAACCACAGCTTTCATGACTTCTCCTCCAGGTGAAACACTGAGCAGCACCGCAAATGCAGGCCTTACCGGCACCGAGGGAAGTACAGCCATTGATCCCACACATTCCCCCGCAGATCAAACTCCTGCTCCCACAGAAAAGGACAGCACCACAGGAACCCCTGGCACTAAAACTCCAGCTCCAACAAGGACATCACCCCAGGAAAATCCAAGCCCTTCTGGGGAAGCCAGCAGCACCATAACTGTTGTCAGCACTCAAACAGCATCGACCTCACTCTCAGAGGAAGAATATACCCAGACATCAAGTGGCAGCATGTCGACGCCGATCAGTACTAGTCTCAGCGATGGGTCTGCAGAAGTGCTTTCCCCAAGTACCCTACCTGGGACAACGCAGAGCTTGACAACGTTCACCTTGCCGGGGAACAATGGGACTGTAGCCTCAGCTTTTACAACTTCTCCTTCGGGTTTAACAGAGAGTCCCCCCTCCCAGGCTGCTACCACCACGAATGTTTCCCCTGAAACCACGCCATACAGAAGTACTCTGTCCTCTGAGATGCTCAGTTCCGCAACAGTGCACAGTGCACCAGAAAATGCCACTGGCACAGCAACAGATGTCACTTCAAAGGCCGCATCCGCAAGTACTCCCTCGGCAGAAGCACAAGTCTCACCAACCATGCCCAGCCCCACAGGGAATGACGTCGCTATAAGCACAGCATCTGCAAGCACCTCACCGACCACCGTGACGAGCATAGTATCAACGAGGGATGCGTCGGGTGAAATACGCACTTCTGCAAAAGCCCCCAGCGCCACCACGATTGATGTCAATCCTAGCACATCTTCTCCAAGTCCTTTGACTGTCGAAACCCCTGGCTCCCCAACCTACAGCGGCCCCACTGTTACCGATGTCAACAGAACCACAGCTTTCATGACTTCTCCTCCAGGTGAAACACTGACCAGCACCGCAAATGTAGGCGTCACCGGCACCGAGGGAAGTACAGCCATTGATCCCACACATTCCCCCGCAGATCAAACTCCTTCTCCCACAGAAAAAGACAGCACCACAGGAACCCCTGGCACTAAAACTCCAGCTCCAACAAGGACATCACCCCAGGAAAATCCAAGCCCTTCTGGGGAAGCCAGCAGCACCATAACTGTTGTCAGCACTCAAACAGCATCGACCTCACTCTCAGAGGAAGAATATACCCAGACATCAAGTGGCAGCATGTCGACGCCGATCAGTACTAGTCTCAGCGATGGGACTACAGAAGTGCTTTCCCCAAGTACCCTACCTGGGACAACGCAGAGCTTGACAATGTTCACCTTGCCGGGGAACAATGGGACTGTAGCCTCAGCTTTTACAACTTCTCCTTCGGGTTTAACAGAGAGTCCCCCCTCCCAGGCTGCTACCACCACGAATGATTCCCCTGAAACCACCCCATCCACAAGTACTCTGTCCTCCGAGACGCTCAGTTCCGCAACAGTGCACAGTGCACCAGAAAATGCCACTGGCACAGCAACAGATGTCACTTCAAAGCCCGCATCCGCAAGTACTCCCTCGGCAGAAGCACAAGTCTCACCAACCATGCCCAGCCCCACAGGGAATGACGTCGCTATAAGCACAGCAGCTGCAAGCACCTCACCGACCAACGTGACGAGCATAGCATCAACAAGTGATGCGTCGGGTGAAATACTTACTTCTGCAAAAGCCCCCAGCGCCACCACGATTGATGTCAATCCTAGCACACCTTCTCCAAGTCCTTTGACTGTCGAAACCCCTGGCTCCCCAACCTACAGCGGCCCCACTGTTACCGATGTCAACAGAACCACAGCTTTCATGACTTCTCCTGCAGGTGAAACACTGAGCAGCACCGCGAATGCAGGCCTCACCGGCACCGAGGGAGGTACAGCCATTGATCCCACACATTCCCCCGCAGATCAAACTCCTGCTCCCACAGAAAAAGACAGCACCACAGGAACCCCTGGCACTAAAACTCCAGCTCCAACAAGGACATCACCCCAGGAAAATCCAAGCCCTTCTGGGGAAGCCAGCAGCACCATAACTGTTGTCAGCACTCAAACAGCATCGACCTCACTCTCAGAGGAAGAATATACCCAGACATCAAGTGGCAGCATGTCGACGCCGATCAGTACTAGTCTCAGCGATGGGACTGCAGAAGTGCTTTCCCCAAGTACCCTACCTGGGACAACGCAGAGCTTGACAACGTTCACCTTGCCGGGGAACAATGGGACTGTAGCCTCAGCTTTTACAACTTCTCCTTCGGGTTTAACAGAGAGTCCCCCCTCCCAGGCTGCTACCACCACGAATGTTTCCCCTGAAACCACGCCATCCAGAAGTACTCTGTCCTCCGAGATGCTCAGTTCCGCAACAGTGCACAGTGCACCAGAAAATGCCACTGGCACAGCAACAGATGTCACTTCAAAGCCCGCATCCGCAAGTACTCCCTCGGCAGAAGCACAAGTCTCACCAACCATGCCCAGCCCCACAGGGAATCACGTCGCTATAAGCACAGCATCTGCAAGCACCTCACCGACCACCGTGACGAGCATAGTATCAACGAGTGATGCGTCGGGTGAAATACGCACTTCTGCAAAAGCCCCCAGCGCCACCACGATTGATGTCAATCCTAGCACATCTTCTCCAAGTCCTTTGACTGTCGAAACCCCTGGCTCCCCAACCTACAGCGGCCCCACTGTTACCGATGTCAACAGAACCACAGCTTTCATGACTTCTCCTCCAGGTGAAACACTGACCAGCACCGCAAATGTAGGCGTCACCGGCACCGAGGGAAGTACAGCCATTGATCCCACACATTCCCCCGCAGATCAAACTCCTTCTCCCACAGAAAAAGACAGCACCACAGGAACCCCTGGCACTAAAACTCCAGCTCCAACAAGGACATCACCCCAGGAAAATCCAAGCCCTTCTGGGGAAGCCAGCAGCACCATAACTGTTGTCAGCACTCAAACAGCATCGACCTCACTCTCAGAGGAAGAATATACCCAGACATCAAGTGGCAGCATGTCGACGCCGATCAGTACTAGTCTCAGCGATGGGACTACAGAAGTGCTTTCCCCAAGTACCCTACCTGGGACAACGCAGAGCTTGACAATGTTCACCTTGCCAGGGAACAATGGGACTGAAGCCTCAGCTTTTACAACTTCTCCTTCGGGTTTAACAGAGAGTCCCCCCTCCCAGGCTGCTACCACCACGAATGATTCCCCTGAAACCACCCCATCCACAAGTACTCTGTCCTCCGAGACGCTCAGTTCCGCAACAGTGCACAGTGCACCAGAAAATGCCACTGGCACAGCAACAGATGTCACTTCAAAGCCCGCATCCACAAGTACTCCCTCGGCAGAAGCACAAGTCTCACCAACCATGCCCAGCCCCACAGGGAATGACGTCGCTATAAGCACAGCAGCTGCAAGCACCTCACCGACCACCGTGACGAGCATAGTATCAACGAGTGATGCGTCGGGTGAAATACTTACTTCTGCAAAAGCCCCCAGCGCCACCATGATTGATGTCAATCCTAGCACACCTTCTCCAAGTCCTTTGACTGTCGAAACCCCTGGCTCCCCAACCTACAGCGGCCCCACTGTTACCGATGTCAACAGAACCACAGCTTTCATGACTTCTCCTGCAGGTGAAACACTGAGCAGCACCGCAAATGCAGGCCTCACCGGGACCGAGGGAAGTACAGCCATTGATCCCACACATTCCCCCGCAGATCAAACTCCTGCTCCCACAGAAAAGGACAGCACCACAGGAACCCCTGGCACTAAAACTCCAGCTCCAACAAGGACATCACCCCAGGAAAATCCAAGCCCTTCTGGGGAAGCCAGCAGCACCATAACTGTTGTCAGCACTCAAACAGCATCGACCTCACTCTCAGAGGAAGAATATACCCAGACATCAAGTGGCAGCATGTCGACGCCGATCAGTACTAGTCTCAGCGATGGGACTGCAGAAGTGCTTTCCCCAAGTACCCTACCTGGGACAACGCAGAGCTTGACAACGTTCACCTTGCCGGGCAACAATGGGACTGTAGCCTCAGCTTTTACAACTTCTCCTTCGGGTTTAACAGAGAGTCCCCCCACCCAGGGTGCTACCACTACGAATGATTCCCCTGAACCCACACCACCATCCACAAGTACTCTGTCCTCCGAGACGCTCAGTTCCGCAACAGTGCACAGTGCACCAGAAAATGCCACTGGCACAGCAACAGATGTCACTTCAAAGCCCGCATCCGCAAGTACTCCCTCGGCAGAAGCACAAGTCTCACCAACCATGCCCAGCCCCACAGGGAATGACGTCGCTATAAGCACAGCTTTGACAGAGACCCTCTCTGAGCAATCCTACACTTCTTCATACAGTGCCAGTAGCGCCCTCAGCAATATCACCACAAAGGCAGCTTTCTTCACCTCTCCCTCCAATGCAACCCAGAACTCTGCATCCTCACACAGGCCCTCTGCAGAGTCCAGCACAACAATTAGAGATGCCAGTGCAAGTGCAGCTTCCACAAGCGCTCCCTTGAGTGAAACACACATTCCCTCAACTTCACTCAGAACCACAGGGATGCAACACACAGCTTCAACCACTGTTCCTTCAGGGAAAACAGACAGCCCTCCACCCATTACGAATCCTACCGGGAATGATAGCGGTACCACCCTGGACAAGAGCAGCAGCAATCCTTCAACTAGCAAAAATACTATTGACAGCAGTTCTACTACCCTTTCCATTAGCAAATCTAGTAAGTCAAAGAGTACTAGTAGCCCTTTGTCTATTATAACTAGTTCTTTAAAGAGTACTAGAAGTGTTTCCTCTATAAAAACTACCACTGCCAAGAGTACTGGCAGCACTTTCACTACCAAAACTAGTACTGGTAAGAGTACAAGCAGCCTTTCCAATATGAAAACTACTTCTGCCAACAGCACTAGTAGCTTTTCTACTGCCAAGAGTACAAGTATCCATTCCACTGCCAAAGCTACTACTCCCAGCAGGACAAGGAGCCCTTCCACTATTAAAACTACTCCTGCCAGAGATACTAGCAGACCTTCAACTACCAAAACTACTACTGCTAAGAGTACTAGTAGCCCTTCCACTCCCAAAACTAGTACTGCCAAGAGTACAAGCAGCTCTTTCACTATTAAAACTACTCCTGCCAAGAGTACTAAAAGTTCTTCCACTGCCAAAACTACTACTGCCAGGAGTACTAGCAGACCTTCAGCTATCAAAACTACTACTGCTACGAGTACTAGTAGCCCTTCTACTCCCCAAACTACTACTTCTAAGAATACTAGTAGCCCTTCCACTCCAAAAACTATTACTGCCAAGAGTACAAGCAGCTCTTCCACTATTAAAACTACTCCTGCCAAGAGTACTAAAAGTCCTTCCACTGCCAAAACTACTACTGCCAGGAGTACTAGCAGACCTTCAACTACCAAAACCACTACTGCTAAGAGTACTAGTAGCCCTTCCACTCCCAAAACTACTACTGCCAAGAGTACGAGCAGTCCTTCCACTCCCAAAACTACTACTGCCAAGAGTACAAGCAGCTATTCCACTATTAAAACTACTCCTGCCAAGAGTACTAAAAGTCCTTCCACTGCCAAAACTACTACTGCCAGGAGTACTAGCAGACCTTCAACTACCAAAACTACTACTGCTAAGAGTACTAGTAGCCCTTCCACTACCCAAACTACTACTGCTAAGAATACTATTAGCCCTTCCACTCCCAAAACTACTACTGCCAAGAGTACAAGCAGCTCTTCCATTATTAAAACTACTCCTGCCAAGAGTACTAAAAGTCCTTCCACTGCCAAAACCACTACTGCCAGGAGTACTAGCAGACCTTCAACTATCAAAACTACTGCTACTAAGAGTACAAGCAGCTCTTCCATTATTAAAACTACTCCTGCCAAGAGTACTAAAAGTCCTTCCACTGCCAAAACTACTACTGCCAGGAGTACTAGCAGACCTTCAACTACCAAAACTACTACTGCTAAGAGTACTAGTAGCCCTTCCACTCCCAAAACTACTACTGCCAAGAGTACGAGCAGTCCTTCCACTCCCAAAACTACTACTGCCAAGAGTACAAGCAGCTATTCCACTATTAAAACTACTCATGCCAAGAGTACTAAAAGTCCTTCCACTGCCAAAACTACTACTGCCAGGAGTACTAGCAGACCTTCAACTACCAAAACTACTACTGCTAAGAGTACTAGTAGCCCTTCCACTACCAAAACTACTACTGCTAAGAATACTAGTAGCCCTTCCACTCCCAAAACTACTACTGCCAAGAGTACAAGCAGCTCTTCCATTATTAAAACTACTCCTGCCAAGAGTACTAAAAGTCCTTCCACTGCCAAAACTACTACTGCCAGGAGTACTAGCAGACCTTCAACTACCAAAACTACTACTGCTAAGAGTACTAGTAGCCCTTCCACTACCCAAACTACTACTGCTAAGAATACTAGTAGCCCTTCTACTCCCAAAACTACTACTGCCAAGAGTACAAGCAGCTCTTCCATTATTAAAACTACTCCTGCCAAGAGTACTAAAAGTCCTTCCACTGCCAAAACCACTACTGCCAGGAGTACTAGCAGACCTTCAACTATCAAAACTACTGCTGCTAAGAGTACAAGCAGCTCTTCCATTATTAAAACTACTCCTGCCAAGAGTACTAAAAGTCCTTCCACTGCCAAAACTACTACTGCCAGGAGTACTAGCAGACCTTCAACTACCAAAACTACTACTGCTAAGAGTACTAGTAGCCCTTCCACTCCCAAAACTACTACTGCCAAGAGTACGAGCAGTCCTTCCACTCCCAAAACTACTACTGCCAAGAGTACAAGCAGCTATTCCAGTATTAAAATTACTCCTGCCAAGAGTACTAAAAGTCCTTCCACTGCCAAAACTACTACTGCCAGGAGTACTAGCAGACCTTCAACTACCAAAACTACTACTGCTAAGAGTACTAGTAGCCCTTCCACTCCCAAAACTACTACTGCCAAGAGTACGAGCAGTCCTTCCACTCCCAAAACTACTACTGCCAAGAGTACAAGCAGCTCTTCCATTATTAAAACTACTCCTGCCAAGAGTACTAAAAGTCCTTCCACTGCCAAAACCACTACTGCCAGGAGTACTAGCAGACCTTCAACTATCAAAACTACTGCTGCTAAGAGTACAAGCAGCTCTTCCATTATTAAAACTACTCCTGCCAAGAGTACTAAAAGTCCTTCCACTGCCAAAACTAGTACTGCCAGGAGTACTAGCAGACCTTCAACTATCAAAACTACTACTGCTAAGAGTACTAGCAGCCCTTCCACTCCCAAAACTACTACTGCCAAGAGTACAAGCAGCTCTTCCACTATTAAAACAACTCCTGCGAAGATTACTAAAAGTCCTTCCACTCCCAAAACTACTACTGCCAGGAGTACTAGCAGACCTTCAACTACCAAAACTACTACTGCTAAGAGTACTAGTAGCCCTTCCACTCCCAAAACTACTACTGCCAAGAGTACGAGCAGTCCTTCCACTCCCAAAACTACGACTGCCAAGAGTACTAAAAGTCCTTCCACTGCAAAAACTACTACTGCCAGGAGTACTAGCAGATCTTCAACTACAAAAACTACTGTTGTCAAGAGTACTACCAGAACTACCACAAGTGGTGAGTATCAGTTTTCATTTGATCTATATGTTTGGTCATTCCTATTTTAAACTTTTCAAAAATCCTGACAATTTTTTCCCCTTCCTGTGATCCAAGTATCGTGACCTTTGGTGTGAAGCACTAAAGGATCTTCTAAATTTTTTTTGAATGGGTTCAGTTTAGGACAAATTGAGTGTGAATGGGATTAGCTGCTATTCACCACATTTCTATCAAATCAAGCTGTTGACATAATGTCTTGTAAGTATCCCTGTGACAGAAGCATAATCATGAGGTGATTCTCCCTCCAAAATCTGCTAATGATATTTGTGGCTTTCCCCATATAGGGTCTGCTCCCTCGTCTCTTATTATGGGGAATCCTGTCTGGGGTAGCTGAGAGTGATATTTCAGTAACAGCTGACAGTTCACAGGAAACTCACCTCTGTTCTGGGAGATTGGGGGGGATTGACATCTCCTTTGGGACATGGCTGCCCTCTGCCAAGTTCTAGAGTAAGGGAGCACCAATCATTAATGGTTTGTGAAGATTATTTCATATTCACAGAAGAATTGTTTTTAATCTGGCCTTGCAAAATTTTGGTTTGAAGGAGGGCTATTATGCAGAACTCCCTCTCCAATGTTCCTCTCGAGACAACTGTTAATTATTAAAATTTGTTTTTGAATAATTGCAGTACAGTGTTAGTATCTTGAGAAAGGAAGGGTCAGTATTGATTCAGAACATCAGCAAACATTTAAAAATGACGAAGATGATGTTTTTCTAATGAAAAAAGAGGCAAGAACTTCTTTTGTCAAAATAAGAGAATTCTTAATTGAATTGATTTCATTTTCCACTTTATTGCTTAAAAATGATCAGCTGCCCTGTCCTTCCTGCCAGTTAATATCACTTTAGAGGCTGAAAGAGTGAGGAGCTATTTCTCATCATATGAATGCATGTAAAATCACTTAATCTATTCTACTGCATTGTTTATTTTTTATACATTCATACTGTGATAAATAATTACATTTCTGTGTAAATTGCTGCATTGATTGTAACTTTCAAATTAGATCTATATAAGATCTATATCTCTATTCTCTGTTCCAGAGATATGCCAAAATGCCACTGGCACAGCAACAGATATCACTTCAAAGCCCGCATCCGCAAGTACTCCCTCGGCAGAAGCACAAGTCTCACCAACCATGCCCAGCCCCACAGGGAATGACATCGCTATAAGCACAGCATCTGCAAGCACCTCACCGACCAACGTGACGAGCATAGCATCAACGAGTGATGTGTCGGGTGAAATACGTACTTCTGCAAAAGCCCCCAGCGCCACCACAATTGATGTCAATCCTAGCACACCTTCTCCAAGTCCTTTGACTGTCGAAACCCCTGGCTTCCCAACCTACGGCGGCCCCACTGTTACCGATGTCAACAGAACCACAGCTTTCATGACATCTCCTGTAGGTGAAACACTGAGCAGCACCGCAAATGCAGGCCTCACCGGCACCGAGGGAAGTACAGCCATTGATCCCACACATTCCCCCACAGATCAAACTCCTGCTCCCACAGAAAAAGACAGCACCACAGGAACCCCTGGCACTAAAACTCCAGCTCCAACAAGGACATCACCCCAGGAAAATCCAAGCCCTTCTGGGGAAGCCAGCAGCACCATAACTGTTGTCAGCACTCAAACAGCATCGACCTCACTCTCAGAGGAAGAATATACCCAGACATCAAGTGGCAGCATGTCGACGCCGATCAGTACTAGTCTCAGCGATGGGACTGCAGAAGTGCTTTCCCCAAGTACCCTACCTGGGACAACGCAGAGCTTGACAACGTTCACCTTGCCGGAGAACAATGGGACTGTAGCCTCAGCTTTTACAACTTCTCCTTCGGGTTTAACAGAGAGTCCCCCCTCCCAGGCTGCTACCACCACGAATTATTCCCCTGAAACCACGCCATCCAGAAGTACTCTGTCCTCCGAGACGCTCAGTTCCGCAACAGTGCACAGTGCACCAGAAAATGCCACTGGCACAACAACAGATGTCACTTCAAAGCCCGCATCCGAAAGTACCCCCTCGGCAGAAGCACAAGTCTCACCAACCATGCCTAGCCCCACAGGGAATGATGTCGCTATAAGCACAGCATCTGCAAGCACCTCACCGACCAACGTGACGAGCATAGCATCAACGAGTGATGTGTCGGGTGAAATACGTACTTCTGCAAAAGCCCCCAACGCCACCACCATTGATGTCAATCCTAGCACACCTTCTCCAAGTCCTTTGACTGTCGAAACCCCTGGCTTCCCAACCTACGGCGGCCCCACTGTTACCGATGTCAACAGAACCACAGCTTTCATGACTTCTCCTCCAGGTGAAACACTGAGCAGCACCGCGAATGCAGGCCTCAACGGCACCGAGGGAGGTACAGCCATTGATCCCACACATTCCCCGGCAGATCAAACTCCTGCTCCCACAGAAAAAGACAGCACCACAGGAACCCTTGGCACTAAAACTCCAGCTCCAACAAGGACATCACCCCAGGAAAATCCAAGCACTTCTGGGGAAGCCAGCAGCACCATAACTGTTGTCAGCACTCAAACAGCATTGACCTCACTCTCAGAGGAAGAATATACCCAGACATCAAGTGGCAGCATGTCGACGCCGATCAGTACTAGTCTCAGCGATGGGACTGCAGAAGTGCTTTCCCCAAGTACCCTACCTGGGACAACGCAGAGCTTGACAACGTTCACCTTGCCGGGGAACAATGGGACTGTAGCCTCAGCTTTTACAACTTCTCCTTCGGGTTTAACAGAGAGTCCCCCCTCCCAGGCTGCTACCACCACGAATGACTCCCCTGAAACCACCCCATCCACAAGTACTCTGTCCTCCGAGACGCTCAGTTCCGCAACAGTGCACAGTGCACCAGAAAATGCCACTGGCACAGCAACAGATGTCACTTCAAAGCCCGCATCCGCAAGTACTCCCTCGGCAGAAGCACAAGTCTCACCAACCATGCCCAGCCCCACAGGGAATGACGTCGCTATAAGCACAGCAGCTGCAAGCACCTCACCAACCAACGTGATGAGCATAGCATCAACGAGTGATGTGTCGGGTGAAATACGTACTTCTGCAAAAGCCCCCAGCGCCACCACCATTGATGTCAATCCTAGCACACCTTCCCCAAGTCCTTTGACTGTCGAAACCCCTGGCTTCCCAACCTATGGCGGCCCCACTGTTACCGATGTCAACAGAACCACAGCTTTCATGACTTCTCCTCCAGGTGAAACACTGAGCAGCACCGCAAATGCAGGCCTCACCGGCACCGAGGGAAGTACAGCCATTGATCCCACACATTCCCCCGCAGATCAAACTCCTGCTCCCACAGAAAAAGACAGCACCACAGGAACCCCTGGCACTAAAACTCCAGCTCCAACAAGGACATCACCCCAGGAAAATCCAAGCACTTCTGGGGAAGCCAGCAGCACCATAACTGTTGTCAGCACTCAAACAGCATCGACCTCACTCTCAGAGGAAGAATATACCCAGACATCAAGTGGCAGCATGTCGACGCCGATCAGTACTAGTCTCAGCGATGGGACTGCAGAAGTGCTTTCCCCAAGTACCCTACCTGGGACAACGCAGAGCTTGACAACTTTCACCTTGCCGGGGAACAATGGGACTGTAGCCTCAGCTTTTACAACTTCTCCTTCGGGTTTAACAGAGAGTCCCCCCTCCCAGGCTGCTACCACCACGAATGATTCCCCTGAAACCACGCCATCCAGAAGTACTCTGTCCTCCGAGACGCTCAGTTCCGCAACAGTGCACAGTGCACCAGAAAATGCCACTGGCACAACAACAGATGTCACTTCAAAGCCCGCATCCGCAAGTACTCCCTCGGCAGAAGCACAAGTCTCACCAACCATGCCTAGCCCCACAGGGAATGATGTCGCTATAAGCACAGCATCTGCAAGCACCTCACCGACCAACGTGACGAGCATAGCATCAACGAGTGATGTGTCGGGTGAAATACGTACTTCTGCAAAAGCCCCCAGCGCCACCACCATTGATGTCAATCCTAGCACACCTTCTCCAAGTCCTTTGACTGTCGAAACCCCTGGCTCCCCAACTTACAGCGGCCCCACTGTTACCGATGTCAACAGAACCACAGCTTTCATGACTTCTCCTCCAGGTGAAACACTGAGCAGCACCGCGAATGCAGGCCTCACCGGCACCGAGGGAGGTACAGCCATTGATCCCACACATTCCCCCGCAGATCAAACTCCTGCTCCCACAGAAAAAGACAGCACCACAGGAACCCCTGGCACTAAAACCCCAGTTCCAACAAGGACATCACCCCAGGAAAATCCAAGCACTTCTGGGGAAGCTAGCAGCACCATAACTGTTGTCAGCACTCAAACAGCATTGACCTCACTCTCAGAGGAAGAATATACCCAGACATCAAGTGGCAGCATGTCGACGCCGATCAGTACTAGTCTCAGCGATGGGACTGCAGAATTGCTTTCCCCAAGTACAATACCTGGGACAACGCAGAGCTTGACAACGTTCACCTTGCCGGGGAACAATGGGACTGTAGACTCAGCTTTTACAACTTCTCCTTCGGGTTTAACAGAGAGTCCCCCCTCCCAGGCTGCTACCACCACGAATGATTCCCCTGAAACCACCCCATCCACAAGTACTCTGTCCTCCGAGACGCTCAGTTCCGCAACAGTGCACAGTGCACCAGAAAATGCCACTGGCACAGCAACAGATGTCACTTCAAAGCCCGCATCCGCAAGTACTCCCTCGGCAGAAGCACAAGTCTCACCAACCATGCCCAGCCCCACAGGGAATGACGTCGCTATAAGCACAGCATCTGCAAGCACCTCACCGACCAACGTGACGAGCATAGCATACACGAGTGATGCGTCGGGTGAAAAACGTACTTCTGCAAAAGCCCCCAGCGCCACCACGATTGATGTCAATCCTAGCACACCTTCTCCAAGTTCTTTGACTGTCGAAACCCCTGGCTTCCCAACCTACAGCGGCCCCACTGTTACCGATGTCAACAGAACCACAGCTTTCATGACATCTCCTGCAGGTGAAACACTGAGCAGCACCGCAAATGCAGGCCTCACCGGCACCGAGGGAAGTACAGCCATTGATCCCACACATTCCCCCGCAGATCAAACTCCTGCTCCCACAGAAAAAGACAGCACCACAGGAACCCCTGGCACTAAAACTCCAGCTCCAACAAGGACATCACCCCAGGAAAATCCAAGCACTTCTGGGGAAGCCAGCAGCACCATAACTGTTGTCAGCACTCAAACAGCATCGACCTCACTCTCAGAGGAAGAATATACCCAGACATCAAGTGGCAGCATGTCGACGCCGATCAGTACTAGTCTCAGCGATGGGACTGCAGAATTGCTTTCCCCAAGTACAATACCTGGGACAACGCAGAGCTTGACAACGTTCACCTTGCCGGGGAACAATGGGACTGTAGACTCAGCTTTTACAACTTCTCCTTCGGGTTTAACAGAGAGTCCCCCCTCCCAGGCTGCTACCACCACGAATGATTCCCCTGAAACCACCCCATCCACAAGTACTCTGTCCTCCGAGACGCTCAGTTCCGCAACAGTGCACAGTGCACCAGAAAATGCCACTGGCACAGCAACAGATGTCACTTCAAAGCCCGCATCCGCAAGTACTCCCTCGGCAGAAGCACAAGTCTCACCAACCATGCCCAGCCCCACAGGGAATGACGTCGCTATAAGCACAGCAGCTGCAAGCACCTCACCAACCAACGTGATGAGCATAGCATCAACGAGTGATGTGTCGGGTGAAATACGTACTTCTGCAAAAGCCCCCAGCGCCACCACCATTGATGTCAATCCTAGCACACCTTCTCCAAGTCCTTTGACTGTCGAAACCCCTGGCTCCCCAACCTACAGCGGCCCCACTGTTACCGATGTCAACAGAACCACAGCTTTCATGACTTCTCCTCCAGGTGAAACACTGAGCAGCACCGCGAATGCAGGCCTCACCAGCACCGAGGGAGGTACAGCCATTGATCCCACACATTCCCCCGCAGATCAAACTCCTGCTCCCACAGAAAAAGACAGCACCACAGGAACCCCTGGCACTAAAACCCCAGTTCCAACAAGGACATCACCCCAGGAAAATCCAAGCACTTCTGGGGAAGCTAGCAGCACCATAACTGTTGTCAGCACTCAAACAGCATTGACCTCACTCTCAGAGGAAGAATATACCCAGACATCAAGTGGCAGCATGTCGACGCCGATCAGTACTAGTCTCAGCGATGGGACTGCAGAATTGCTTTCCCCAAGTACAATACCTGGGACAACGCAGAGCTTGACAACGTTCACCTTGCCGGGGAACAATGGGACTGTAGACTCAGCTTTTACAACTTCTCCTTCGGGTTTAACAGAGAGTCCCCCCTCCCAGGCTGCTACCACCACGAATGATTCCCCTGAAACCACCCCATCCACAAGTACTCTGTCCTCCGAGACGCTCAGTTCCGTAACAGTGCACAGTGCACCAGAAAATGCCACTGGCACAGCAACAGATGTCACTTCAAAGCCCGCATCCGCAAGTACTCCCTCGGCAGAAGCACAAGTCTCACCAACCTTGCCCAGCCCCACAGGGAATGATGTCGCTATAAGCACAGCATCTGCAAGCACCTCACCGACCAACGTGACGAGCATAGCATCAACGAGTGGTGCGTCGGGTGAAATACGTACTTCTGCAAAAGCCCCCAGCGCCACCACGATTGATATCAATCCTAGCACACCTTCTCCAAGTTCTTTGACTGTCGAAACCCCTGGCTTCCCAACCTACGGCGGGCCCACTGTTACCGATGTCAACAGAACCACAGCTTTCATGACTTCTCCTGCAGGTGAAACACTGAGCAGCACCGCAAATGCAGGCCTCACCGGCACCGAGGGAAGTACAGCCATTGATCCTACACATTCCCCCGCAGATCAAACTCCTGCTCCCACAGAAAAAGACAGCACCACAGGAACCCCTGGCACTAAAACTCCAGCTCCAACAAGGACATCACCCCAGGAAAATCCAAGCCCTTCTGGGGAAGCCAGCAGCACCATAACTGTTGTCAGCACTCAAACAGCATCGACCTCACTCTCAGAGGAAGAATATACCCAGACATCAAGTGGCAGCATGTCGACGCCGATCAGTACTAGTCTCAGCGATGGGACTGCAGAAGTGCTTTCCACAAGTACAATACCTGGGACAACGCAGAGCTTGACAACGTTCACCTTGCCGGGGAACAATGGGACTGTAGCCTCAGCTTTTACAACTTCTCCTTCGGGTTTAACAGAGAGTCCCCCCTCCCAGGCTGCTACCACCACGAATGATTTCCCTGAAACCACCCCATCCACAAGTACTCTGTCCTCCGAGACGCTCAGTTCCGCAACAGTGCACAGTGCACCAGAAAATGCCACTGGCACAGCAACAGATGTCACTTCAAAGCCCGCATCCGCAAGTACTCCCTCGGCAGAAGCACAAGTCTCACCAACCATGCCCAGCCCCACAGGGAATGATGTCGCTATAAGCACAGCATCTGCAAGCACCTCACCGACCAACGTGACGAGCATAGCATCAACGAGTGGTGCGTCGGGTGAAATACGTACTTCTGCAAAATCCCCCAGCGCCACCACAATTGATGTCAATCCTAGCACACCTTCTCCAAGTCCTTTGACTGTCGAAACCCCTGGCTTCCCAACCTACAGCGGCCCCACTGTTACCAATGTCAACAGAACCACAGCTTTCATGACTTCTCCTCCAGGTGAAACACTGAGCAGCACCGCAAATGCAGGCCTCACCGGCACCGATGGAAGTACAGCCATTGATCCTACACATTCCCCCGCAGATCAAACTCCTGCTCCCACAGAAAAAGACAGCACCACAGGAACCCCTGGCACTAAAACTCCAGCTTCAACAAGGACATCACCCCAGGAAAATCCAAGCCCTTCTGGGGAAGCCAGCAGCACCATAACTGTTGTCAGCACTCAAACAGCATCGACCTCACTCTCAGAGGAAGAATATACCCAGACATCAAGTGGCAGCATGTCGACGCCGATCAGTACTAGTCTCAGCGATGGGACTGCAGAAGTGCTTTCCCCAAGTACAATACCTGGGACAACGCAGAGCTTGACAACATTCACCTTGCCGGGGAACAATGGGACTGTAGCCTCAGCTTTTACAACTTCTCCTTCGGGTTTAACAGAGAGTCCCCCATCCCAGGCTGCTACCACCACGAATGATTCCCCTGAAACCACCCCATCCACAAGTACTCTGTCCTCCGAGACGCTCAGTTCCGCAACAGTGCACAGTGCACCAGAAAATGCCACTGGCACAGCAACAGATGTCACTTCAAAGCCCGCATCCGCAAGTACTCCCTCGGCAGAAGCACAAGTCTCACCAACCTTGCCCAGCCCCACAGGGAATGACGTCGCTATAAGCACAGCATCTGCAAGCACCTCACCGACCAACGTGACGAGCATAGCATACACGAGTGATGCGTCGGGTGAAATACGTACTTCTGCAAAAGCCCCCAGCGCCACCACGATTGATGTCAATCCTAGCACACCTTCTCCAAGTTCTTTGACTGTCGAAACCCCTGGCTTCCCAACCTACGGCGGGCCCACTGTTACCAATGTCAACAGAACCACAGCTTTCATGACTTCTCCTGCAGGTGAAACACTGAGCAGCACCGCAAATGCAGGCCTCCCCGGCACCGAGGGAAGTACAGCCATTGATCCTACACATTCCCCCGCAGATCAAACTCCTGCTCCCACAGAAAAAGACAGCACCACAGGAACCCCTGGCACTAAAACTCCAGCTCCAACAAGGACATCACCCCAGGAAAATCCAAGCCCTTCTGGGGAAGCCAGCAGCACCATAACTGTTGTCAGCACTCAAACAGCATCGACCTCACTCTCAGAGGAAGAATATACCCAGACATCAAGTGGCAGCATGTCGACGCCGATCAGTACTAGTCTCAGCGATGGGACTGCAGAAGTGCTTTCCCCAAGTACCCTACCTGGGACAACGCAGAGCTTGACAACGTTCACCTTGCCGGGGAACAATGGGACTGTAGCCTCAGCTTTTACAACTTCTCCTTCGGGTTTAACAGAGAGTCCCCCCTCCCAGGCTGCTACCACCACGAATGATTTCCCTGAAACCACCCCATCCACAAGTACTCTGTCCTCCGAGATGCTCAGTTCCGCAACAGTGCACAGTGCACCAGAAAATGCCACTGGCACAGCAACAGATGTCACTTCAAAGCCCGCATCCGCAAGTACTCCCTCGGCAGAAGCACAAGTCTCACCAACCATGCCCAGCCCCACAGGGAATGATGTCGCTATAAGCACAGCATCTGCAAGCACCTCACCGACCAACGTGACGAGCATAGCATCAACGAGTGGTGCGTCGGGTGAAATACGTACTTCTGCAAAATCCCCCAGCGCCACCACAATTGATGTCAATCCTAGCACACCTTCTCCAAGTCCTTTGACTTTCGAAACCCCTGGCTTCCCAACCTACAGCGGCCCCACTGTTACCAATGTCAACAGAACCACAGCTTTCATGACTTCTCCTCCAGGTGAAACACTGAGCAGCACCGCAAATGCAGGCCTCACCGGCACCGATGGAAGTACAGCCGTAGATCCCACACATTCCCCCGCAGATCAAACTCCTGCTCCCACAGAAAAAGACAGCACAACAGGAACCCCTGGCACTAAAACTCCAGCTCCAACAAGGACATCACCCCAGGAAAATCCAAGCACTTCTGGGAAAGCCAGCAGCACCATAACTGTTGTCAGCACTCAAACAGCATCGACCTCACTCTCAGAGGAAGAATATACCCAGACATCAAGTGGCAGCATGTCGACGCCGATCAGTACTAGTCTCAGCGATGGGACTGCAGAATTGCTTTCCCCAAGTACAATACCTGGGACAACGCAGAGCTTGACAACGTTCACCTTGCCGGGGAACAATGGGACTGTAGACTCAGCTTTTACAACTTCTCCTTCGGGTTTAACAGAGAGTCCCCCCTCCCAGGCTGCTACCACCACGAATGATTCCCCTGAAACCACGCCATCCAGAAGTACTCTGTCCTCCGAGACGCTCAGTTCCGCAACAGTGCACAGTGCACCAGAAAATGCCACTGGCACAGCAACAGATGTCACTTCAAAGCCCGCATCCGCAAGTACTCCCTCGGCAGAAGCACAAGTCTCACCAACCATGCCCAGCCCCACAGGGAATGACGTCGCTATAAGCACAGCATCTGCAAGCACCTCACCGACCAACGTGACGAGCATAGCATACACGAGTGATGCGTCGGATGAAAAACGTACTTCTGCAAAAGCCCCCAGCGCCACCACGATTGATGTCAATCCTAGCACACCTTCTCCAAGTTCTTTGACTGTCAAAACCCCTGGCTTCCCAACCTACAGCGGCCCCACTGTTACCAATGTCAACAGAACCACAGCTTTCATGACATCTCCTCCAGGTGAAACACTGAGCAGCACCGCAAATGCAGGCCTCACCGGCACCGATGGAAGTACAGCCGTAGATCCCACACATTCCCCCGCAGATCAAACTCCTGCTCCCACAGAAAAAGACAGCACAACAGGAACCCCTGGCACTAAAACTCCAGCTCCAACAAGGACATCACCCCAGGAAAATCCAAGCACTTCTGGGGAAGCCAGCAGCACCATAACTGTTGTCAGCACTCAAACAGCATCGACCTCACTCTCAGAGGAAGAATATACCCAGACATCAAGTGGCAGCATGTCGACGCCGATCAGTACTAGTCTCAGCGATGGGACTGCAGAATTGCTTTCCCCAAGTACAATATCTGGGACAACGCAGAGCTTGACAACGTTCACCTTGCCGGGGAACAATGGGACTGTAGCCTCAGCTTTTACAACTTCTCCTTCGGGTTTAACAGAGAGTCCCCCCTCCCAGGCTGCTACCACCACGAATGATTTCCCTGAAACCACCCCATCCACAAGTACTCTGTCCTCCGAGACGCTCAGTTCCGCAACAGTGCACAGTGCACCAGAAAATGCCACTGGCACAGCAACAGATGTCACTTCAAAGCCCGCATCCGCAAGTACTCCCTCGGCAGAAGCACAAGTCTCACCAACCATGCCCAGCCCCACAGGGAATGATGTCGCTATAAGCACAGCATCTGCAAGCACCTCACCGACCAACGTGACGAGCATAGCATCAACGAGTGGTGCGTCGGGTGAAATACGTACTTCTGCAAAATCCCCCAGCGCCACCACAATTGATGTCAATCCTAGCACACCTTCTCCAAGTCCTTTGACTTTCGAAACCCCTGGCTTCCCAACCTACAGCGGCCCCACTGTTACCAATGTCAACAGAACCACAGCTTTCATGACTTCTCCTCCAGGTGAAACACTGAGCAGCACCGCAAATGCAGGCCTCACCGGCACCGATGGAAGTACAGCCGTAGTTCCCACACATTCCCCCGCAGATCAAACTCCTGCTCCCACAGAAAAAGACAGCACAACAGGAACCCCTGGCACTAAAACTCCAGCTCCAACAAGGACATCACCCCAGGAAAATCCAAGCACTTCTGGGGAAGCCAGCAGCACCATAACTGTTGTCAGCACTCAAACAGCATCGACCTCACTCTCAGAGGAAGAATATACCCAGACATCAAGTGGCAGCATGTCGACGCCGATCAGTACTAGTCTCAGCGATGGGACTGCAGAATTGCTTTCCCCAAGTACAATACCTGGGACAACGCAGAGCTTGACAACGTTCACCTTGCCGGGGAACAATGGGACTGTAGACTCAGCTTTTACAACTTCTCCTTCGGGTTTAACAGAGAGTCCCCCCTCCCAGGCTGCTACCACCACGAATGATTCCCCTGAAACCACCCCATCCACAAGTACTCTGTCCTCCGAGACGCTCAGTTCCGCAACAGTGCACAGTGCACCAGAAAATGCCACTGGCACAGCAACAGATGTCACTTCAAAGCCCGCATCCGCAAGTACTCCCTCGGCAGAAGCACAAGTCTCACCAACCATGCCCAGCCCCACAGGGAATGACGTCGCTATAAGCACAGCATCTGCAAGCACCTCACCGACCAACGTGACGAGCATAGCATACACGAGTGATGCGTCGGGTGAAAAACGTACTTCTGCAAAAGCCCCCAGCGCCACCACGATTGATGTCAATCCTAGCACACCTTCTCCAAGTTCTTTGACTGTCAAAACCCCTGGCTTCCCAACCTACAGCGGCCCCACTGTTACCGATGTCAACAGAACCACAGCTTTCATGACATCTCCTGCAGGTGAAACACTGAGCAGCACCGCAAATGCAGGCCTCACCGGCACCGAGGGAAGTACAGCCATTGATCCTACACATTCCCCCGCAGATCAAACTCCTGCTCCCACAGAAAAAGACAGCACCACAGGAACCCCTGGCACTAAAACTCCAGCTTCAACAAGGACATCACCCCAGGAAAATCCAAGCCCTTCTGGGGAAGCCAGCAGCACCATAACTGTTGTCAGCACTCAAACAGCATCGACCTCACTCTCAGAGGAAGAATATACCCAGACATCAAGTGGCAGCATGTCGACGCCGATCAGTACTAGTCTCAGCGATGGGACTGCAGAAGTGCTTTCCCCAAGTACAATACCTGGGACAACGCAGAGCTTGACAACATTCACCTTGCCGGGGAACAATGGGACTGTAGCCTCAGCTTTTACAACTTCTCCTTCGGGTTTAACAGAGAGTCCCCCATCCCAGGCTGCTACCACCACGAATGATTCCCCTGAAACCACCCCATCCACAAGTACTCTGTCCTCCGAGACGCTCAGTTCCGCAACAGTGCACAGTGCACCAGAAAATGCCACTGGCACAGCAACAGATGTCACTTCAAAGCCCGCATCCGCAAGTACTCCCTCGGCAGAAGCACAAGTCTCACCAACCTTGCCCAGCCCCACAGGGAATGACGTCGCTATAAGCACAGCATCTGCAAGCACCTCACCGACCAACGTGACGTGCATAGCATACACGAGTGATGCGTCGGGTGAAATACGTACTTCTGCAAAAGCCCCCAGCGCCACCACGATTGATGTCAATCCTAGCACACCTTCTCCAAGTTCTTTGACTGTCGAAACCCCTGGCTTCCCAACCTACGGCGGGCCCACTGTTACCAATGTCAACAGAACCACAGCTTTCATGACTTCTCCTGCAGGTGAAACACTGAGCAGCACCGCAAATGCAGGCCTCCCCGGCACCGAGGGAAGTACAGCCATTGATCCTACACATTCCCCCGCAGATCAAACTCCTGCTCCCACAGAAAAAGACAGCACCACAGGAACCCCTGGCACTAAAACTCCAGCTCCAACAAGGACATCACCCCAGGAAAATCCAAGCCCTTCTGGGGAAGCCAGCAGCACCATAACTGTTGTCAGCACTCAAACAGCATCGACCTCACTCTC
The DNA here is from genome assembly GCF_051295495.1 of Thamnophis sirtalis. Lineage (NCBI taxonomy): Eukaryota > Metazoa > Chordata > Lepidosauria > Squamata > Natricidae > Thamnophis > Thamnophis sirtalis. The sequence continues at coordinate 86,266,914 of NW_028261384.1, read as the reverse complement.
AGAGGAAGAATATACCCAGACATCAAGTGGCAGCATGTCGACGCCGATCAGTACTAGTCTCAGCGATGGGACTGCAGAAGTGCTTTCCCCAAGTACCCTACCTGGGACAACGCAGAGCTTGACAACGTTCACCTTGCCGGGGAACAATGGGACTGTAGCCTCAGCTTTTACAACTTCTCCTTCGGGTTTAACAGAGAGTCCCCCCTCCCAGGCTGCTACCACCACGAATGATTTCCCTGAAACCACCCCATCCACAAGTACTCTGTCCTCCGAGACGCTCAGTTCCGCAACAGTGCACAGTGCACCAGAAAATGCCACTGGCACAGCAACAGATGTCACTTCAAAGCCCGCATCCGCAAGTACTCCCTCGGCAGAAGCACAAGTCTCACCAACCATGCCCAGCCCCACAGGGAATGATGTCGCTATAAGCACAGCATCTGCAAGCACCTCACCGACCAACGTGACGAGCATAGCATCAACGAGTGGTGCGTCGGGTGAAATACGTACTTCTGCAAAATCCCCCAGCGCCACCACAATTGATGTCAATCCTAGCACACCTTCTCCAAGTCCTTTGACTTTCGAAACCCCTGGCTTCCCAACCTACAGCGGCCCCACTGTTACCAATGTCAACAGAACCACAGCTTTCATGACTTCTCCTCCAGGTGAAACACTGAGCAGCACCGCAAATGCAGGCCTCACCGGCACCGATGGAAGTACAGCCGTAGATCCCACACATTCCCCCGCAGATCAAACTCCTGCTCCCACAGAAAAAGACAGCACAACAGGAACCCCTGGCACTAAAACTCCAGCTCCAACAAGGACATCACCCCAGGAAAATCCAAGCACTTCTGGGAAAGCCAGCAGCACCATAACTGTTGTCAGCACTCAAACAGCATCGACCTCACTCTCAGAGGAAGAATATACCCAGACATCAAGTGGCAGCATGTCGACGCCGATCAGTACTAGTCTCAGCGATGGGACTGCAGAATTGCTTTCCCCAAGTACAATACCTGGGACAACGCAGAGCTTGACAACGTTCACCTTGCCGGGGAACAATGGGACTGTAGACTCAGCTTTTACAACTTCTCCTTCGGGTTTAACAGAGAGTCCCCCCTCCCAGGCTGCTACCACCACGAATGATTCCCCTGAAACCACGCCATCCAGAAGTACTCTGTCCTCCGAGACGCTCAGTTCCGCAACAGTGCACAGTGCACCAGAAAATGCCACTGGCACAGCAACAGATGTCACTTCAAAGCCCGCATCCGCAAGTACTCCCTCGGCAGAAGCACAAGTCTCACCAACCATGCCCAGCCCCACAGGGAATGACGTCGCTATAAGCACAGCATCTGCAAGCACCTCACCGACCAACGTGACGAGCATAGCATACACGAGTGATGCGTCGGATGAAAAACGTACTTCTGCAAAAGCCCCCAGCGCCACCACGATTGATGTCAATCCTAGCACACTTTCTCCAAGTTCTTTGACTGTCAAAACCCCTGGCTTCCCAACCTACAGCGGCCCCACTGTTACCAATGTCAACAGAACCACAGCTTTCATGACTTCTCCTCCAGGTGAAACACTGAGCAGCACCGCAAATGCAGGCCTCACCGGCACCGATGGAAGTACAGCCGTAGATCCCACACATTCCCCCGCAGATCAAACTCCTGCTCCCACAGAAAAAGACAGCACAACAGGAACCCCTGGCACTAAAACTCCAGCTCCAACAAGGACATCACCCCAGGAAAATCCAAGCACTTCTGGGAAAGCCAGCAGCACCATAACTGTTGTCAGCACTCAAACAGCATCGACCTCACTCTCAGAGGAAGAATATACCCAGACATCAAGTGGCAGCATGTCGACGCCGATCAGTACTAGTCTCAGCGATGGGACTGCAGAATTGCTTTCCCCAAGTACAATACCTGGGACAACGCAGAGCTTGACAACGTTCACCTTGCCGGGGAACAATGGGACTGTAGACTCAGCTTTTACAACTTCTCCTTCGGGTTTAACAGAGAGTCCCCCCTCCCAGGCTGCTACCACCACGAATGATTCCCCTGAAACCACGCCATCCAGAAGTACTCTGTCCTCCGAGACGCTCAGTTCCGCAACAGTGCACAGTGCACCAGAAAATGCCACTGGCACAGCAACAGATGTCACTTCAAAGCCCGCATCCGCAAGTACTCCCTCGGCAGAAGCACAAGTCTCACCAACCATGCCCAGCCCCACAGGGAATGACGTCGCTATAAGCACAGCATCTGCAAGCACCTCACCGACCAACGTGACGAGCATAGCATACACGAGTGATGCGTCGGATGAAAAACGTACTTCTGCAAAAGCCCCCAGCGCCACCACGATTGATGTCAATCCTAGCACACTTTCTCCAAGTTCTTTGACTGTCAAAACCCCTGGCTTCCCAACCTACAGCGGCCCCACTGTTACCAATGTCAACAGAACCACAGCTTTCATGACTTCTCCTCCAGGTGAAACACTGAGCAGCACCGCAAATGCAGGCCTCACCGGCACCGATGGAAGTACAGCCGTAGATCCCACACATTCCCCCGCAGATCAAACTCCTGCTACCACAGAAAAAGACAGCACAACAGGAACCCCTGGCACTAAAACTCCAGCTCCAACAAGGACATCACCCCAGGAAAATCCAAGCACTTCTGGGGAAGCCAGCAGCACCATAACTGTTGTCAGCACTCAAACAGCATCGACCTCACTCTCAGAGGAAGAATATACCCAGACATCAAGTGGCAGCATGTCGACGCCGATCAGTACTAGTCTCAGCGATGGGACTGCAGAATTGCTTTCCCCAAGTACAATATCTGGGACAACGCAGAGCTTGACAACGTTCACCTTGCCGGGGAACAATGGGACTGTAGACTCAGCTTTTACAACTTCTCCTTCGGGTTTAACAGAGAGTCCCCCCTCCCAGGCTGCTACCACCACGAATGATTCCCCTGAAACCACCCCATCCACAAGTACTCTGTCCTCCGAGACGCTCAGTTCCGCAACAGTGCACAGTGCACCAGAAAATGCCACTGGCACAGCAACAGATGTCACTTCAAAGCCCGCATCCGCAAGTACTCCCTCGGCAGAAGCACAAGTCTCACCAACCATGCCCAGCCCCACAGGGAATGACGTCGCTATAAGCACAGCATCTGCAAGCACCTCACCGACCAACGTGACGAGCATAGCATACACGAGTGATGCGTCGGGTGAAAAACGTACTTCTGCAAAAGCCCCCAGCGCCACCACGATTGATGTCAATCCTAGCACACCTTCTCCAAGTTCTTTGACTGTCAAAACCCCTGGCTTCCCAACCTACAGCGGCCCCACTGTTACCGATGTCAACAGAACCACAGCTTTCATGACATCTCCTGCAGGTGAAACACTGAGCAGCACCGCAAATGCAGGCCTCACCGGCACCGAGGGAAGTACAGACATTGATCCTACACATTCCCCCGCAGATCAAACTCCTGCTCCCACAGAAAAAGACAGCACCACAGGAACCCCTGGCACTAAAACTCCAGCTCCAACAAGGACATCACCCCAGGAAAATCCAAGCCCTTCTGGGGAAGCCAGCAGCACCATAACTGTTGTCAGCACTCAAACAGCATCGACCTCACTCTCAGAGGAAGAATATACCCAGACATCAAGTGGCAGCATGTCGACGCCGATCAGTACTAGTCTCAGCGATGGGACTGCAGAAGTGCTTTCCCCAAGTACAATACCTGGGACAACGCAGAGCTTGACAACATTCACCTTGCCGGGGAACAATGGGACTGTAGCCTCAGCTTTTACAACTTCTCCTTCGGGTTTAACAGAGAGTCCCCCATCCCAGGCTGCTACCACCACGAATGATTCCCCTGAAACCACCCCATCCACAAGTACTCTGTCCTCCGAGACGCTCAGTTCCGCAACAGTGCACAGTGCACCAGAAAATGCCACTGGCACAGCAACAGATGTCACTTCAAAACCCGCATCCGCAAGTACTCCCTCGGCAGAAGCACAAGTCTCACCAACCTTGCCCAGCCCCACAGGGAATGACGTCGCTATAAGCACAGCATCTGCAAGCACCTCACCGACCAACGTGACGAGCATAGCATACACGAGTGATGCGTCGGGTGAAATACGTACTTCTGCAAAATCCCCCAGCGCCACCACGATTGATGTCAATCCTAGCACACCTTCTCCAAGTCCTTTGACTTTCGAAACCCCTGGCTTCCCAACCTACAGCGGCCCCACTGTTACCAATGTCAACAGAACCACAGCTTTCATGACTTCTCCTCCAGGTGAAACACTGAGCAGCACCGCAAATGCAGGCCTCACCGGCACCGATGGAAGTACAGCCGTAGATTCCACACATTCCCCCACAGATCAAACTCCTGCTCCCACAGAAAAAGACAGCACCACAGGAACCCCTGGCACTAAAACTCCAGCTCCAATAAGGACATCACCCCAGGAAAATCCAAGCCCTTCTAGGGAAGCCAGCAGCACCATAACTGTTGTCAGCACTCAAACAGCATTGACCTCACTCTCAGAGGAAGAATATACCCAGACATCAAATGGCAGCATGTCGACGCCGATCAGTACTAGTCTCAGCGATGGGACTGCAGAAGTGCTTTCCCCAAGTACCCTACCTGGGACAACGCAGAGCTTGACAACGTTCACCTTGCCGGGGAACAATGGGACTGTAGCCTCAGATTTTACAACTTCTCCTTCGGGTTTAACAGAGAGTCCCCCCTCCCAGGCTGCTACCACCACGAATGATTCCCCTGAAATCACCCCATCCACAAGTACTCTGTCCTCCGAGACGCTCAGTTCCGCAACAGTGCACAGTGCACCAGAAAATGCCACTGGCACAGCAACAGATGTCACTTCAAAGCCCGCATCCGCAAGTACTCCCTCGGCAGAAGCACAAGTCTCACAAACCATGCCCAGCCCCACCGGGAATGACGTCGCTATAAGCACAGCTTTGACAGAGACCCTCTCTGAGCAATCCTACACTTCTTCATACAGTGCCAGTAGCGCCTTCAGCAATGTCACCACAAAGGCAGCTTTCTTCACCTCTCCCTCCAATGCAACCCAGAACTCTGCATCCTCACACAGGCCCTCCGCAGAGTCCAGCACAACAATTAGAGATGCCACTGCAAGTGCAGCTTCCACAAGCGCTCCCTTGCGTGAAACACACATTCCCTCAACTTCACTCAGAGCCACATGGATGCAACACACATCTTCAACCACTGCTCCTTCAGGGAAAACAGACAGCCCTAGTAGCTTTTCTACTGCCAAGAGTACAAGTATCCCTTCCACTGGCAAAACTACTACTCCCAGCAGTACAAGCAGCTCTTCCACTATTAAAACTACTCCTGCCAAGAGTACTAAAAGTCCTTCCACTGCCAAAACTACTACTGCCAGGGATACTAGCAGACCTTCAACTTCCAAAACTACTACTGCTAAGAGTACTAGTAGCCCTTCCACTCCCAAAACTACTACTGCCAAGAGTACAAGCAGCTCTTCCACTATTAAAACTACTCCTGCCAAGAGTACTAAAAGTCCTTCCACTGCTAAAACTACTACTGCCAGGAGTACTAGCAGACCTTCAACTACCAAAACTAGTACTGCTAAGAGTACTAGTAGCCCTTCCACTCCCAAAACTACTACTTCCAAGAGTACAAGCAGCTCTTCCACTATTAAAACTACTCCTGCCAAGAGTACTAAAAGTCCTTCCACTCCCAAAACTACTACTGCCAGGAGTACTAGCAGACCTTCAACTACCAAAACTACTACTGCTAAGAGTACTAGTAGCCCTTCCACTCCCAAAACTACTACTGCCAAGAGTACAAGCAGCTCTTCCACTATTAAAACTACTCCTGCCAAGAGTACTAAAAGTCCTTCCACTCCCAAAACTACTAGTGCCAGGAGTACTAGCAGACCTTCAACTACCAAAACTACTACTGCTAAGAGTACTAGTAGCCCTTCCACTCCCAAAACTACTACTGCCAAGAGTACGAGCAGTCCTTCCACTCCCAAAACTACGACTGCCAAGAGTACTAAAAGTCCTTCCACTGCAAAAACTACTACTGCCAGGAGTACTAGCAGATCTTCAACTACAAAAACTACTGTTGTCAAGAGTACTACCAGAACTACCACAAGTGGTGAGTATCAGTTTTCATTTGATCTATATGTTTGGTCATTCCTATTTTAAACTTTTCAAAAATCCTGACAATTTTTTCCCCTTCCTGTGATCCAAGTATCGTGACCTTTGGTGTGAAGCACTAAAGGATCTTCTAAATTTTTTTTGAATGGGTTCAGTTTAGGACAAATTGAGTGTGAATGGGATTAGCTACTATTCACCACATTTCTATCAAATCAAGCTGTTGACATAATGTCTTGTAAGTATCCCTGTGACAGAAGCATAATCATGAGGTGATTCTCCCTCCAAAATCTGCTAATGATATTTGTGGCTTTCCCCATATAGGGTCTGCTCCCTCGTCTCTTATTATGGGGAATCCTGTCTGGGGTAGCTGAGAGTGATATTTCAGTAACAGCTGACAGTTCACAGGAAACTCACCTCTGTTCTGGGAGATTGGGGGGGATTGACATCTCCTTTGGGACATGGCTGCCCTCTGCCAAGTTCTAGAGTAAGGGAGCACCAATCATTAATGGTTTGTGAAGATTATTTCATATTCACAGAAGAATTGTTTTTAATCTGGCCTTGCAAAATTTTGGTTTGAAGGAGGGCTATTATGCAGAACTCCCTCTCCAATGTTCCTCTCGAGACAACTGTTAATTATTAAAATTTGTTTTTGAATAATTGCAGTACAGTGTTAGTATCTTGAGAAAGGAAGGTCAGTATTGATTCAGAACATCAGCAAACATTTAAAAATGACGAAGAGGATGTTTTCTTAATGAAAAAAGAGGCAAGAACTTCTTTTGTAAAAATAAGAGAATTCTTAATTGCATTGATTTCATTTTCCACTTTATTGCTTAAAAATGATCAGCCTCCCTGTCCTTCCTGCCAGTTAATGTCACTTTAGAGGCTGAAAGAGTGAGGAGTTATTTGTCATCATATGAATGCATGTAAGAGCACTTCATCTATTCTGCTGCATTGTTTATTTTTTATACATTCATACTGTGATAAATAATTACTTTTCTGTGTAAATTGCTGCATTGATTGTAACTTTCAAATTAGATCTATATAAGATCTATATCTCTATTCTCTGTTCCAGAGATATGCCAAAATGGTGGAATCCATGATGGAACAAGGTGCATCTGTAATGAGGATTTATTCTATGGACCCAAGTGCGAGTTCCCCTTGGAGGAAATTCCAGTCCTTGAATGTAAGTTCAACCAGGGAGAGCGTGATTACTTTTTCCTGATTGCAGCCTAAAACAAATTCTTGTTTCCAGATATGTTGGATTATCATATTAGAATAAAGAGGTTGCATAGGGAAGAAATGTGGCTTAATTGAAGGTCCTTTATAGTGCACGTAAACCGGGAACCTGGTTCTCGATAGTTCTCCATTCCCAGTTCTCTCTGAGTTCTGGGAAAGATGGTTCACAGAGGGCTAGAGGTTTTCCAGTCACAAGCAAAAGTGATTACTTTGAGCTAATGCCCCCCCCCCCCAAACTGGCTAAGAGCTCTCATGAATAACTGAAAAATTATTGTGGTTCTGTGCTGAATAAAGTTTCTTCATCTAAGGAAAATCATGGAGGTGAGATTTGGAGATTGCCTCAAAAATGCATTGATCATACACTGTTTCAAAACACAGATCTGTGAACATCTAGAAACAACGTTACAACTAGAAGCAACACAGGATTATTAAAAACAGATCAATCCAATCTTATTTCATTCTTTGATAAAGTGACGAAATTATTAGATGAGCGATATGCTGTGGACATAGTATACTTACAGTATACTCATAGTATATTTTGTATACAAGATGTATACAACCTGATGTCACCCACATCTGACCAGTCACAAGATCCTGATCTGACATAATCCTCACCTGATGTGACTTCCCCATCACAAGACCTACTGATCACACTTAGATTTTATAAGTAGAACACCAACATTCACATCCCCTAAATTCTGCTGAAGATGTTACTTAGTCTGGTAATGAAACATTCAGAAACCAATCCACAAGTTTGAAGAACGAACCTTACCCTCATTCTACAACCAAGCTATAGGTATTCACCACTACTGCATAGTATACCTAGATTTCAGTAAGACATTCAAAAAAGTAGACTGTAACCTACTTCTCGGTAAGCTAGAAGAATATGTTATATACAGAATCAGTACTAGATGGATTGGTAACCGTCTGGTAAACGTTACTCAACAAGTAATCCTTAATGATACTACATCTATATGGAAGGTAGGAAGCAGTGAGGTACCACAAAGTTCTTTCTTAGGCCCAGTGTTCAACATCTTCTTAGAGGAGGGAATAGAAGGGGAATTCATCAAATTTGCAGATTACACTAAACTCACAGGACTAGCCAACACCCCAGAAACATAGGATCAAAAAGGATCTTGACAGACTTGAACAATAGACCCTATCTAACAAAATGTAATTTAAAGGAGAGAAAAGCAAGGTTTTACACTTAGGCAGGAAAAACCAAAGGTACAAGTAAAGATTAGATTAGGCATCCTCAAACTACGGCCTGCGGGCTGGAGACGGCCCACCAATGCAAAGTATCTGGAGTGGTGGGATGAAAAGCAGCTGCCAGCTTGTAAAGAAGTGCTTTAAAAATCTTTAAAAACAGTCTTTCAGTGTTTTCACAGCCATGTGATCCATTAAAAATCTTTAAAAGTCATTAAAAGTCTTTAAAAACAGCCTTTCAGATGTTTTTCACAGCCATGTGATTCAGGGCCAGTGGATGAGTAGGGAAGGGTCTGCTTTTAAAGTAGTACTTTAAGAGTGAGTGAGTGATCTTTTTCAAAATCAGCTGAAGTTGGCTAATACTAATTCAAATGCAACCGTAATATAATGCCTGAAAAAGAATTCAGCCACTGCTTTGATTCTTCCCATATATAAAGTACATCCACCACATTGGTTGCTGAACAATTTTGGTAGATATTCATGCACAAGTGGAGCAAAAAGCAAAGCAGTGGCTGAATTCTCCAGGCTTAAAAGACCTTTAGCTGTGTAATCCCAAAAAAGCAGGCCCACACTTCCCATTGAATTAGTAGTATATTTATGTTGGTTAAATTTTTCTTCATTTTAAATATTGTATTATTTCATGGGGGGGGGGGGTTGCACTACAAATGAAGATATGTGCAGTGTTCATAGAAATTTGTTCAGTTTTTTTTTTTCCAATCTATAATCCAGCCCCCAACAGTCAAAGGGACCATTATCCCTCCTTAATTCACCATTGGAGGTTGGATGTGTATGCCTGTGTGTTGATTCTCGCCTTCTTCCACCTGCTTCCAATCTCAATGCCCATATTGGGGATTTTAGTTGCAGGCCTAATTGGCACAGTTCTCAGTCTGGTTTATTGTGTCATCATCTGAAACAAATGATCAGAGGTTACTTTGAAGGAAATCCACTTTGTTTTATTCTTTTTTTAATGACCGATTTTAAAGAGCCTGAAGCTGCTGTTGTAATGAAGTTAGGGATTGGTCAAGAAAGTTTGTGCTGTTTTTCCCTGGGGGTGGTGGTCTTAAGTAAATAGATTCCTTGGGTTGAGCTAGTACAAGGACAAAGGCAAAGTGGACTGCTAAATTGGCCATGCCCAGCCAGCCACATGACCACCTAGCCATGCCTACCCAGTCACTTGACTTGAGTCATGCCCACTCAGCCGGTCCGGCCCACCAACAGTGTGAGGGACCATGAATCGGCCACCTGTTCAAAACATTTGAGGACCACTGGATTAGATGAAACCTGGCTAAAAACAGTAATTGTGAGACAGTCCTTGGTGTCCTAGTGCACAATTACCTAAATATAAGCCAGCAGTGTATGGCAGCAGCCAAAAAATCTAATACAATCCTCATAGAGGTGGGTTCCTGCCGGTTCGCACCGGTTTGGTGGAACTGGTAGTGGAAATGGTGACTAGGTCACCAAACCAGTATGGACGGCATGCTCACCAAGCCCCCAAACCGGTTCCCTGGTTACCGCAACATTTTAAACATTTCTTTTGACATTTTTAATGTTCTGAGCATTCACAGATCTATTTACAGGCAAATGCGCATGCGCATGCAAGCCAAGTTCACATGCACTGAACCAGCAGTAATGCCGGCAGAAACCCACCCTTGAATCCTTGGTTGTATAAACAGAGGCATAGAATCACATGTTTGTGTTGTGGATGCATCATCACTGGAGGTTTTAAAGAAGAGACTGGGCTGCCACTTGTCTGAAATGGTATAGGGTCTTCTACTTGAGCAGGGGGTTGGACTCAAAGACTTCAAAGGTCCCTTCCAGCACTATTCTGAATTTAAAAAATGTATCAATAAATAAAAAATGAGTTTTGAAACCAGATGAGGAACTTTGGATTTAGGCATTTGAAACCATGTTGGAGAATGGGAGCACATTCACCTCTTGCCTGTCACATTTTAGAATTCCTTTGCAGGGGAATAACTTGTTGAGGTTCATACGAATATCTCTTTCCCTCTCTTTTAGTATCTGTGACCGTTACTGTCGATGCTCAGGTGAGGGTCACTAACAAAGAGTACAACAAATCTCTGGAAGACGTAAACTCTAACTATTATCGGGAAGTGGAGGATCAGTTTAAAAAGCAGGTAAGATTTACTGGATCAAGGAAATAGCCTACATCTGATCAATGTCACCATTTCAATGTAAGGTATCTTACACTCTTCTTTAACCAAGGCCAAGACTATTTCATACCAAGAACGTGTCTTCTTCCCAATCAAAAACTCTCTTCTTGGATTCTCAGCTTTCTGCAGCTGGAGAATTAGACAAAACACAGCACAGACCACCTACTAAATGCTTTAGGAGGCTTGCTTCTAATTCAAGTCTCTTTCCTGGCATAGGTTTCTTTGCTTATGAAGGCTTTCTTTTACTTTTTCTACCTTGCAGATGAAAGTTGTTTATCGTAATGTCCCTGGATACAAAGATGTGAAGATCTTACGAATGAGGTGTGTGTCTAAAAAATGACCAATTTATTCTTTGGGATGATGAGGCATCAAGTGAACTTGAATATGGGTAGACCTTTTCTCCCATTGTGGATCCTCTTTTTTCGTTTAAGTAATTCCTCTTTAGGAAGAGGGACATGGTGGCTCAGTGGCTAAGACACTGAGCCTGTCGATCAAGCAGTTTGAATCCCTAATGCCACATAACGGAGTGAGCTCCAGTTATTTGTCTCAGCTTCTGCCAACCTAGCAGTTCGAAAGCATGTAAAAAAGACAAATAGAAAAAATAGAAACCATCTTTGGTGCGAAAGTAACAGCGTTGTGAACTTGAATATGGGTAGAACTTTTCTCCCACTGTTGATCCTCTTTTTTGGTTTAAGTAACTCCTCTTCAGATTTCTTTTTTTAAATCATGTGGATAGACCAGGGCCTCAGCATGTCTTATATATATACATTCACTCATCATGTGTTCCAGGAAACATCTGAGGGGGATGAAAAATATTCTTGCAAGTTAATTAAAGCAGTTAGAACTGAACTAAAGTCCAGATTGAAATCCCACTCAGTTATGAAGCTGCCAGAGGAACTTTGGCCTAGTCTGAAACTTTTATTGTAAGCTCTCTCGGAAAACTGTTGTGTGGATTAAATAGAGTAGAAATGGAATTCATTTCTAGTTCTAGTTCATTTCGTATTTGATGGAGGAAAGGGATGGGGCTATCACAGTCTTTAACATATCTTCATGGAGCAATAAATGGTAGTTCAGGAATTGTTCTTCTTTCATTGTTCTCTTAGTAAAGGCAGCATTATTGTGGAGCATACAGTCATATTGCAAGTACCCATCGAGAACAATGAGGAAATAATCAATCAGCAGGTGGAGAATATTACAAAAAAAGTGAATCACTCCTTGGTAGACATCCAATCTGATGGGAACTGTCACAATTATTCAGGTATGGTTTAGCTTGGTAAACTCTTCCGCTTGAATGTGATTTCCTTTGACAAATAAGCAAGATTCCTGGCTACTTCTTCTTTTAGACAAGAGTGTTTTTAGAATGAGCCACTTTTTTTCTGCAGGAACAGACTTCCTTTTGAATGGCTTCCCTATGTCACAAAATTTAATAATAGGGGGTAGAGCAAGGTACCATATCTGTGCTGCAAGTCTCAAAATAGCCACTAGATGGCGGCATATACATCCTTTTTTTCTTTTCTTGAATGAAGGCAAAATATAAGTGTCTCAGAATAATGTTGCAGGATCCAGTCTGGGTCAGTAACTGGCACCAGAGATTTACTTTCCAAGCTTTCGGATTCATGCTGGAGCCCATCCTCAGGGATCTTCCTTTACCGGAATATGCGCTTTGGGCTATTCTTTGGGTCATATTTATGTGTTGTCTTCCTGTTGGTTGATTGGAATGCTGATGGCATGGAATTGGCTGATGTTTCCTTATGCTGCCAAAGCCTTGGCTCTTAAGTATCTGATAAGCTGGTGGTAAATCAGCACTTCTGTTGACTGACAAGGGCCTGTTTCCCAGACTTCGATCATTTACCTGGCTATCTTTGTAACTGCACGGCCAACGATTTAGTAGCTTCAAACTTGAATGTATGTCATTGTTCATTGCAATGTGAGACTCTCAATGAGTTTGGCATCCTCGTCTGACCACTCACTTGTATTCTTGCAGTGGCTAACCTCCTTCCCGCCTGTCCTACATAGTCAGAAGGGCAATCCATGCAGGGGATCCAGTAGATTACATTAGTATATCTCACCTCCAAGAGATCTTCGCAAAGTATGATTTGTCCTCATATGGTAGCCTCTGGACAGTGTGAGTTCCTACTTGCAGATTTCGGAAGCTGCGTTCTACTGCTTCTGAAATACTTTTTATGTATGGCAGGGTGTTTCAAACAATTAGCCTTGTTCTCACCTTGCCATATAGAGTGTGGCGATTTAGGACAGGGAGGAAGCTAACCACCAGATTGTAAGAACACAAGCGAGTGGTCAGACGAGGTGATTCATACTCACTGGTAGCCTCATAGTGCAATGAACAAGGATATACATTCTAAAATTGTTGGCTGTGCAACTACAAAGATAGCCAGATATATGATTGAAGCCTGGGAAACTGGAGGCCCTAGTCAGGCAACAGAAGACTTTTAAAAATCTTAGACACTGTCATATCATTTGATGATTTATTCTTCCCCAGATTACTTCAAAAGAATAATTATTTTGATGCCGGGGATCCTATTTAATATCACAATGTTTTTAATACAGAAGAATCTTGAAGGAAATAGGCAGGTATATAACAACCCCAGATAACTAATTCATACAATTATACTTTTTTTCCCCAGGACCAAATCTGTGCTTTGTTCCTTTAAACAACTCAATTCTAAATTCAACTTATTCATATAAGGGTAAGTTTCAGATGTGTCAAGATTATTGGGACTATGCTTTATATTTCCCAATTATGAAATTGTTCAATCCACCTTTTAAATGTAGAATTCCTAAAAGTACCACTGATATCTGAACTGCTGGCTTTTCATACATAAATGAAAGTCCCTAGAAGCATTGTTGATATATAGATGCAATCCACCAATCAAGTCAATCCATCTCATCAAATTACTTTATATCAACTTGTAGTGCCAGTCCCAAAACTCAATCATGGCAGGCCAAGAGGACTCCAAATCCATGGAGAATCACTCACTCGCTCAGCCAGCCAGTCATTCAATCTTCTCCAGCTCCTCTATGTCCACTTGTAGCATTAGCAGTGAGGCAATGACAGGAGGCGAAGGTGAAGAAAAAGCTGTGCAGGTTATTCTAACAGATGTTGTGTTCTTCATTTATGTTAAAGTGCTAATCCTTGAGCCAGCAGAAAAACTTATGGGCATCAATTGTCAGACTCAACACAGACAGTACTAACAGACTGCCTATGATGTAGTCATTCCTGTTGAATGTAGAGCCATTAAGGAAAGGGATTGATGGATTCCCTGGCTTCATTTCACCTCCCATCAAGTTTATCCTTATGCAGGAAATCAACTCTCAGTCATTCTTGCTAAAGTGCGGCATGGCTGGGGCTGGGAGAATGTAGGCAGGTGCTTGGAGGTGGAAGCTAAGGATTTATTGAATTTTCCTAACAGAGTAGAGGTATGCAATTTCTTTCTGCCTAAAACTTGTCAACCATAATACTTCTGAACATGGGTTTAGTGCTCTCAGGTCTGCAGTATTGGTATGGGTGCAGCTCTCCCTGTGTCTCTTCTTGTTCTTCCACTGAAATAAAAAAGGTAAAATGGATGCTTATGTGAAATCATTTCCTGCCAAAAATTGATTTAAAAATATTCTAATATGCACAAGAGTGCTAAAGCAACACAGGCAGAATTTGATTTTCTTCTCCAAAACAATTGACTTTCTGTGCAGCATCCCAAGGGGGAAGTGGATAGGTATGGCAACAACTGGTTTAGTATATTGTTCAATGATGCCACTTATCCAGTTATCAAACACTTATCAACCTTAGAAAATACCAGCGAGCATCTTGAAGGCAGATGACTCTGAGGAAGCCAGGGGGCTGTTTCTCTCACAGCTCAATCCAAAATAATGTGGAAATGATACTCATCCCCAGAGAGAGAAGAAGGCATCTCAGCAGCCATTTTGTTAGTGGAGTGTATTAGATGCTTCCTGTAGTAAAAATGTGCTTGGAGAAGAGGGAAATCATTTTAAAACTGGAATAGCTAAGGGCAAGTTTAATCATAAACTTGAATACAGAATACAGAAAACACTATAATTATTATCTTAACAAATGGAGAAAAATCCAGAAATATTGAGGAAGTATTTGAATGGAAAAAAGCGGGGAACATTCAAGGTCGAGGAACAAGGATGAAGAAAATATAAAAGGGGGTTGTATTTTTTTTAATCCAAAGTTCAACTTGACCATAAATAAAAACTGCATTTTAGCATTATAAATAGCACAGAAACTGAAAGAAAATAATAATTGAAGATATACTATAAGGACACATTTATGCTATGATTAGAAGGACATGAAGAAGAGCCCAAAGAAAGATGGAAGGGATGGGTTTTCGGTCCCCACATCTGTTTTGTAATAGAATTTTAGTGCTTTCTTGCAGAGCTATGCCACCTATAAATTCTTTCAGTTCTTACAATCATCTCTCTCTCTCTCTCTCTCTCCCACCCTCCCTCCCTCCCTCTCTCTCTCTTTCTCTCATTGTAGTTCCATCATAATGACAACTCATTCTTGCTCATCTTGCTATCTTTTATTTTCTACCATGGAAGATCTTTTTCAAAACTGCTTTTATTCTGTTCATGGGATAGTTGGAGCGGGAACAGGATGATCTTACTATGTCTGAGCAAATTTGCTGAGTTTCAGTCACCAGCTCATAGTTTGTTGCAGAGTAGAGCTTGTTGGTTTGATCTACATGTATTGTCCATATTTCACTATATATTTACCTCTTTTTTTCCCAGACTCCTGTAAAAGTGTAACTGATACTAAGTATGCAAACTACTATTATCCCTACATAAGGAATGGTACTGTGAGCTGTATCACAAAATGTTTCAGTGGCACTCCAGATTCCATGAACTGCTTCAATGGTGTTTGTCGGCTCTCTGAAAAAGGCCCCCACTGCATGTAAGTAGAGAGAAGGAGGAGTATCGAGTCCTTAGATTCTACAACCCACCAACTACTTAAATCTTCATTAGTTCCTAGTTCTAATAGGGTACTCTTCCACCTTCCTAATTTTTTCTGTCCATAGAATCCTACATTTTCTGTAAATTTCATGCCAAAGCTGTTATAATGTAATTATCAAAATATATTCAATGTAGAATTTTAAGAAAAATGAAGAAAATGAGAAAAGCAGAGAAAACGACCTATTTGGAATACCAAACTATGTACAATGAAAGAGAATCTTGATATAGTTTGATTGGTCCCAAAGGACTCTCTTGGAGTACTGAAACCACCATGTAACCTACAAGGCCTGAGTGATTTGAGGGATTGCAAAGTTTAGGAATGGAGGAGAAACATGAAAGTCCCTAAATTTTAAAATGAGACAACTTCAAGAAAAATTTAAATGTTTTCTTCCCCTGATCTATGGAAGGATTTGGAGCTTGATCGTCTTGGAGGGTTTCAGTCTTTATTTCTTTGGAGGCTAAGTTAGAAGCTGCTCAGAAATTCATTGCTGTCATGACAATCATGCAGATAGCTAGAAACTTGTTCTGGTTTTTACTTTGGAGAAGTTATTTATGATCCATGTATGGATAAAATTTATGTCACTTTATGTCATGGGCAGATTACTTTCTAATTATATGGAAACACCACACCAAAAGCAACAGGGGCAGAAGAGGAAATCAATTAGAATGATCTCCCTAGGGAGATCCTTAGGATTTCCAACAGAAAGTTTCTGAATAACCATGAAGGTGGTTCCATGGTGACTCTGAGTTCCCTGAGAAGGATTTGGTGAAAGTCTTGAAAGAAATTGCTTCCCAATGACTTCTCCCTGTATGCAAACTGAGGACCATTTCATGGTTCAATACAAGACATTCCCAGAACACTGGAGACTTAAAATTAAGAATCAGCACAACCAAAGTTAGGAATGAACTCAAAGTTCTGCTCTCACTCTGCAATAAGAATGGTGTCATTACTTCTCCAATCTTCATGTATTAGTAGACTGTCATGACAAGTTAGTGCAATGAAATGCTTTCTGGTATGCCCAATTTATTTTAGTAGAATTCTACATAGCTCGCAAACCTTGCTTTGATTCCCAGTATATTTCTGGGTACTTTGTTGTTACCTACAAAGCTGTCTATGGTTTGGTTCCTCAGTTTCTGCAAGCCTATTTCCTCAAAGCAGACTCTTCCCAACCTATGCACTCTGTGGAAATGTATCTGGTTTGAGTTGCTCTCTGTAGATGGCCTGGGTGCTGACGGAAAAGCTTTTTCCATAGCTCCCTTAATTCTGGAATTCTATTTTTCTGTCCTGAAAAGTTAGGATGGCTCCCTCCTTACTAAGACACCAGAAAATAGGTTGCAGAAATTTGACATTAGCACAGATTCTGAAAATTGTGGTTTCATGTCTACTAGTATTATATTGTTTGGCTTTTATGTTTTCATGTTCAAGTATTTTAATTTTATAATTTTTCAATGACGTTTTGATTTTGGGAGCTACCCAGAACCTTCTGAAGTGGGTAGCCTTCTTTATTAATTTTTCTCTTTCCCATAGTTGCAATCATTTGGATGTATACTGGTACCAGGATAATTACTGCCAAACACGTGTCCAAAAGACTGCCCTGGGCCTTGGTCTTGCCCTTGCTGTGCTCTTTGTGGTCAGTACCATCCTGACTGTGTTCCTCATCCGAAACAAGCAAAAAAAATTTAAGAACAGGTAAGAAGTTTATGTATGCATAGTAGTAACATCAAAAATTGACCAAGGTCCTTCTGACAGAAGATGCTTTAATAATTTAGAATACCTGAAATTTTTCAGAGCAATATATGGGACAATGATTATTTTGGATTATTTAAGAGATGAAAAGCCTACCACTACTAATGAACCGAAGAGCTGGCAGCTCAAGGTGAAGAAAAACTCCTGATTTCAATGTTTGTTTATTCCAATCATGTATATGTTTTTTTCTTGTAGATGGTTTGATGATACTGAAGTCTGGTATGGACAAGAAACAGAAGAAGAGTGGATACCATCTGTGGGCCTGATCATCATAAATGAACCAGAAATTTCATCCTGGAATGGTAATTATTTATTCTATCATGAAGGAGAGGAATTAGTGGCGAACACAGAAATTTAGTCTGTTGAGTCACAACTGGTTCCCCAAAGCAAGGATTCAAAGCTTTGATGAAAACCAAGGAACTGCTAATTATCTATTCAGAAAGACCATTATTGGGTTGAAGGGGGTTTCATGCTTACAACCAGTAGATCATTTTACACTGCTCTGGATTTTTCTTTAGAACATCAAAAACAAAATAAAACCCTGAAACCATATTTCAGCTCAGAAGATACTTCAATACAGGTATGTATACTGAATGCGTTTTTTCAAAAGAAAGCAGATAGTGTATGTGGTCTAATCTGGAACAGGGATCAAAACATATAGGCTTATGAAATATGCCGAGTGTGTAGAATAGAATTTGTTCACCCAGGGTTGAATTCTTATTTTCAATTTTGATTGGAATCATGTCAAAGACAAAAGTAAGCCTTAATTGCAGCCTAATTTTAATAACTGCAATTCATCCTAACCAAAAGACACTGTTAATCTTCTTTGTTTTGAGACATCTGCCATTATAATTTTTCAGTTCTGTGAATAATTAGATTTAATTACATCCTTATTATGTGGTGTGTTTCCTATATACATTAGTTAACTAATTAGCAAAAAGTTTATTTATTTCTTCTGCTTGGTTAAGTGGCCTATAGTATACACTTTTGGCAGCACCATTTTTTCCCTTTTATGTTGATCCATATACATTCCAGAAGGTTCCATCCTTTGTTGTGTGCATCTCTGTAGTGAGGAAGCGATCTCTAACATATAATACAACTCCACCTCCTCTTTTGTTAGGACTGTTTCTTTTGAATAGTTTGTATCCTCCTATTAGCACATTCCAGTCATGAGTTTCATCCTACCAAGTTTCAGTAATGACAACTAAATCATACTTGCTCTTGCATTTTTCCTGAAATTTGAGCATTAGTTTATAGGTATTTAAGTTCTTTGTGGATTACCCTGGGTATGCTTCCTACATCTCTTACTTTGCACCTGTGTTTTTCGTTTCTTTACTACCTACTTCCTTATTTGATTGTTTATCTAGTGATTTATGCTTAGAATTAGGACCTAAAGTTCGTGAAGATTGGTCACCTTCCCCCCTCAATTTCCATTTAATCTTCCAATAAGATGAGCCACATGTCTTTCTAATATATCCTTTCTGGTTCTTGTGAGGTACAGTCCCTCCCTTGCCAGGAGTCCTTCATGTAGGTAAGGCAGGCCATCGTGGAGGAACCTGAAGTTTTCTTAATGATAACAATTTTTAAGCCAGTGGTTCATTTCTAAAGGATTTCTAAAATCCTTTGCTCTTTCATTGGATATTGGCTTTTTGTTGGAAGTGTACAGGTAACCCCTAAGTTACAAACGCCACTTAGCACCTGTTTGAAGTTACATGATAAGCGCCCCCTATTGTTTACAAATAAGTTCTGAAATTTGAAAGTTGAAGTGAATTTGTTCCTTTTTTATTTGAAAGAAAGGTTTCCCCATGATGGCCTATATGGTACCCATTATCACCATAGGATATAATTTGCCAAAGCACTGTTGGGAATGGTGCCTGTTGGGAAACAGTTTTTACAATCACGGGCAATAATTAGAACCTATTTTGGTTGTCCTTAGGTTGAACTTCTAATGGCCTTCTATACACACACACACACACACACACACACACACACACACACACACAGAGAGATAAATATATTTCCCTGTCTTATGAAACTTGACTATTACCTAACTAAGCAAAGTACCTGCATTGCAGAAATACAGATGATCACAAGAGATCAGCAAACAGATACAGAAAAGTCTAACTCTCTTTTCACTATCCAGGTATGGTAGGTCTAATAATGTAGTTATATATTGCTGTCAGATGATTTAAAAGAGCAAGCCTAGTTTCAAACAATTTTTTTTCTCATAGACATTAGAATTAAATGTATATTTCTGTTTGCAATTGTATTTCCAGAAACCAACAATAGCAGCTAACTACCGATTTTCTACTGAGACAACCAACAAGTTTATGCCTGATTTTCAGAGCTAACATAAATGTATTGGCAAATAAACTGCGATATCAATAAAAATCTGATTGTTGGGAACCTGGTTCCCTGAAACTGTGCAATATCTAATTTATTTTTTAAAAAACCTCAATAATCCTATATAATTAACTGCATATATTTAAGGTATAATATTCCCATAGATACTTATTTATTAATCCAATTATATTAATATTATGTTATATACACTTAAATTTGTAATTTAATATATGTATATTTTATATATGAATAAAATAGTTAAAAATGAATTTTGGTAATGTTTATGGAGTAATATGCTTAGATATGCTTGGCTTTACAAGACCAGCTAGAAAGACCTGCACATGGATTAGAGAACAAATGAAAGTATACGATATCATCAAGAGAGTAAAAGCATTGAAATGGAAATGGGCTGGTCACATGGCAAGAAGAACTGGTGGCAGGTGGACCAAGGCAATCACTGAATGGATCCCACTTGATAAAAAGCATCCACAAAAAAGATCTAAAACAAGATGGATCAATGACATCAAGTATTATGGGCCCAGTTGGCAAAAGGAAGCTCAGGACTGTACAGATTGGAAACATGCAGAAGAGGCTTTCCTCCTGCAGTAGACAGACAATGGCTAAGATGATGATGATGATTGATGATGATACATGAAAGAGAAGTAATGTGAAACATGAATAAAACCTATTTTTAAAGAACTCATCAGTCATGAAATTAATGACTGATAAATTAATTCATAAAAATTAATTTGTAGCAATGATTGTTAATTCAATGGAAACTGCAGGTTTTCTTCTAGTGGAAATTCAATATATGATATTGAGGAATTGGTTATCATGAAGAAATTACAGTAGTTTTTTTTAATGAGAAATTCATTTGTTCCCAATAAAAATGGGGAGAACTAAAGTTATGGCAGAAATAAACATACCTAATTATATAGCAATATGGGATGGGAGTTTAAAATCTAAACCTGATGTTTAAGCAATTTTATATAAATAAAAGAACTCCAAATGCAACCCTGAGAATCTGAGAGCATTTATTATTATATTATAAACCTTTTGTTAGTAACTGGTAATAAGGGAAATATTTGGACAGAAAACAGTTAAAACTAAGTGCATATAGTATTTTTAATTTTCCTTGCACAAAGAATTGTTAAGTGCCAGATCTGAAGCCACTGAATTCTAATCTATGTGATACAAAGAGCCAAGCCAGAGGTTGAAATGCAGGGCAAAGAAGAACTTAGAGCAGGATTCCATAGAAACACAAGTGTGAAGCAGGAGAACTGTTTCAACAAAGAGCAGAAAGGCACAAGTACTTTTTTATATATAGCCCCAGTTGTGGGTTCAGGACAATTCACTGTGGCCAGATGGGCACGAACAGGTAGACATAGTTGGTGTGTGCAACTAGGTTGGTGTGGGTCGGTCAGTGTGGGTGAGTTGGCATGGCTGATGGGCATAGGTGACTGGGTGGGTGTGCCTAGAACTACGCAGAGGAATCAGCATGGTGCCAATGGGTTGCCCCTGCTGAACAAGTTGCTCTAGCCCTAACTGGACATGGGGACAACTCAGCACCCCACCAAAAGAAACATCAGCCCCTAATGTGCAGGCTGAGCATGCCTGGAAAGCCCCCAGACTGCATGACCCACCGACCTTCCATCCACTGACTGGGCCCACAGAGGTCCTCCATTCCTGACTCAGCAGACACCCTGCCACAATGACTGTCAGAGAAAGGGTCCTGTGGCTTATAAGGCAGGACAGGGCAGAATTCCCAGTGGGCAGTGGGCACTTCTGAGCAGTGTGGACTGGCAGCAGCAGAAGCAGCAGTGCTGATCTCCCAGGAAGGACCGCCCTGCATGTTATGCAGCCAATGACAAGCAAGCAGGCAGAGAGTAGGGGGCAGTGGGCTGGAACCAGGAAGCAAGGCGACAAGTTCCTGGGTCCTGCCACAGCTCAGACAAAGTTTGTGCCAGCAGTGGACAAAGGTAGGTGTCTCCCAGGAATTCCAACAGTGGTGCCTGAGTGTCATCTGTGGCCCTCATTAGCCAGGAAAGCAGGAGGCATACCCTCCTTCCCACCCTTGCCAATGTTCCCCCAGAGATGATGTGTCTTAACTCAGACTGATTGGCACATGTGGGCACCAAAATGCCAGTGAGGGAAACTCTTCTGTTGCAGCACCAGAAGCAGTCATGCAGCCCGTGGGAATGGGGCTTGTCTCTAGCTCGGTCCTTCCAGATGGGGTGCGCCCAAAGATCCTTTCTTTGAGCCAATTTCTGCAGTGCTCATAGCCAAAACAACCCCAGCAGCACAAAAAGTGGGAGGGCGGAGTGGGAGGGCGGGGGAGAGAAACAGACGTTCACCCTGCTCCCATAAAACCAAAAGGCAAAGATTATATTGTATAGGGTAAATTTGATGTGTTGGTAAATCATATGTGGTGACAGTACTGGCTGAACCAGAAGACCTCCATTTCAACCAGTCTATTTGCTAACTCAAGTTATACAGCTGCCAACACATGTATTGATACACCATGAAAGGGATTTATGGCAGGGTGGGTTTGGGCTGGCACTACTACCGGTTCGCTCGTGTGCGTGCTTTGCTGTGTGCACAACTGAAAAACAAGATGGTGGCACTGACGGTGCTGACCGGGCAACCAGTTTGGAAACATGGCGGGCCTGGATCGCTGCTGGTTCCAGCAACCCAGGCCGTCAAACCACTACCAGTTTGGCCGAACCAGTCCCAACCGGTAGGAACCCACCACTGCTCTATGGGCTTCCTTGTTGGCAAATAATGTGAGACTGAAATGGCTGTAATAGAAAACATATCTGGCTTCAGCCAGCACCACCATCAAGCACAATACCTTGGTGCCAAATTGGGGGGGGGGGCATAAACTGGGGGAGAAAATGTTTTTTATATGTTAGAAGATGAGAAAATGTCTCAATAAAGCAGGAGATCTGAAAATCCTGATAAATAGGAGTTCAAAGAGTCCTACTTTCCCACATCTGAAGCCTTCTGCTGCTAGTCAAAAGCAGTCAATAGGTCCTGGACAGATCCTCCCTCTGCTGCATCAGAGTAGCTGTAGCAGCTCCAGACAGCATGCAAATGGATTTCTTTATTTAAATTTATATGATTCCCATCTCACTCTACAAAGTTATGGGCTGGGAAAGCATTGTGTGAAGGTTTCCTTTAGGAAGTTAAAGAAACAATGTTGGGGAGATCTCTCTTTGTCTCTGTCTCTCTCTCTGTCTCTCTCTCTGTCTCTCTGTCTCTTTGTCTCTCTCTGTCTGTCTGTGTGTGTGTTTGTGTGTGTGCATGCGTGCGTGTGCGCACAGGGCTCTTTACAAAAGAAGCAATACAGGGACGGCACAGAAGGAAAGGCACCATCAAGCGTTTATGTTTTATAAATGGACCGATATACTTTAAAAAATTTGATAAAAGGAGCAGCTTTCTTGCATGCTTTCTTTCTCTCCCATGGGATATAATCTGGATAGACTTTAAGAACCTTGAGGAATTCCTATTGGTATGGTTCCAAAGGACGCTTGTAATTCATCCTCCTGCTTCTCTTCCCACCCCATTCTGTGATGTCCCGCCTCCATTTCCTTCAGAGTCATTTTTTGAAATGATTTTTGAAACTTCTTGAGGAAGAGAAAGCAGTGGAACTCATGTTAATTATATGTTGCTTGCTAAAGTGTTTTCTTTTTACTGATTCACACTTTCTGCCTGCTTGATTTAAGCATTTTTTTTGGTTAAAATCCATTCCAAGGTCTTGTTTTCTACACAGCTGAGTCTTGGAGACTGGTGCCTCTCTTCTACGCTACTTAGGAAAAGGGAGATCCATCTGGAAGCAGATTTAAGTTTATTATTTGTCAAATGGACAAAAGAGTCAAAGTATCTAGCTGAAGTCCAAAGGTTATATTCAGCAGGTTCTGACCAGTTCTGGAGAACCGGTAGCAGACATTTTGAGAAGTTTGGAGAACTGGTAAATACCACCTCTCACTGGCCCCACCCCCATCTATTCTCTGCCTCCTGAGTCCTAACTGATCGGGAAAAAATGGGGATTTTGTAGTTACCTTCCCCTGGAGTGGGGAGGGAATGGAGATTGTACAGTATCCTTCCCCAGCAACGTCCACCAAACTATGTCCACCAAGCCACTCCACACCCACCAAACCATACCAACAGAACCGGTAGTAAAAAAATTTGAACCTCACCATTTGTGCAGCCCCAAAGAAACCCCTGACATTGGGATTCACTTTCCCCTATGTTGATCTGTGTAAGATTGGTTGGGATTACAGAGGTAGACTTAAACATGCTACCTTGTAAATTAGCAAAGATTCTATAAATTTCAAAGTCATGGCAACAACAGCCTTTACCTCTCTCACATCCAGAGAGTTCAAGGTGCTCCATGGGCAACCTTAGGACAGATCCTAACCCTCCCACCCCACTTTCAGCCATGTCAAAGCACTAGCCATGGCCTCTTCATTAAAAATCCTTTGGATCAATTTTGATTTCTGGTGTTTACACATTGATAAAGTTCTGTAGCTGATGTTGGCTTTTGTATCTTGGAGCGAAGGGAAGGACGCGACAAGAAAGTATGAGGAAGTGACTTTATTCAGCTCATAGTAAACTGCGATTCAACGTGGCGTGGTTCGCGCCAAACATTTATACCCCCGGGTTTGAACGAGGAGCCAATGGGGCGTCGAGTAGCTCGACCAATCAGGGTGAAGATTGAACCGGCTCCGCCCGGGAACCAATCAGGAAAGGAGTCCTTTATACACGCGTTCGTATTTCCCGCGCTAGTATTCAACACCCCTCCCCCCCCAGTCAAAGAGTTCCTTTAGGAAGGGCAAACATAGTCTTGTAGGTAGGCGGGACGGTGGCGTTCTCGTCCCGATCTTCGTGGCTCCCCGGCGGCCGTCGACGGGGGGGAAGCCGCCGGCGGAGGCGTGTCTGTGGTGGGGCGGTGAACCTGCGGTGCGGTCCCGTGAGAGAGCGCTGGCCCCGGGCCCCGTGCCCGAAGTCCATCTGTCCGGGGCGGTGTTTCCGTTGCGGCCGGAGTGTCCGGTAGCGGCTCCGTGCAGTCCGGTAGGGGTGTAGGTTCAGAGTCTCTATAAGGGGTTCGAGGAAGGGAATAGCCGGGTGAGGTGCGCCTGTTCGGAAAGTTCGCATCGGCTTGTCTCCCGTTCCCCGGTTGGAAACGGTCCGTGGGGAAAAGAGTCAACGAAGGTGGCTCCGGCTGAGAGCGGGTGTCTGAGGGACTTGGGCCGTCTGTTTCCGCGGGAAGACGACGCCTTAATTGGTCCACGTGGCGCCTCCATTGTATTCCGTCGGCCAGGCCGACCCTGAAGGAACAGGGGCCAGTCAGGGCTGTGATGGTTGCGGGAACCCACCGTGGATCCCCAGAAAAAGAGCGGGCCCATACAGGATCCCCTAACTTAAACGCGTGGGAAGGGAGGGCCCCCAGGTTGCTCGGCAGATCCCCTGCGTAAAGTGGATGGAGTCTGTCTAGGGGTGTTCGCAATCTCCTACCCATCAAGAGCTCCGCGGGACTTTTATTAGTCGTTGGGCAGGGTATGGAGTGCTGGCTCAAGAGGTAAGCCGCCACTCTCTCTTGCCAGTCGCCCTGGCCCATGCGGCCCAAGGCTTCTTTCGCTGAGCGAACTGCGCGCTCCGCCCGGCCATTACTAGCTGGGTGATAGGGGGCTGTGGCCGCGTGTCTTATTCCTTGCTCGGCCAGGAATTCTTGGAACGTGGTGGAGGTAAACTGGGGCCCATTATCGGAAACTATCACATCCGGTAACCCATGGGTAGCGAACATCTTACGCAGGGCCCTCACTGTACTCTCCGCTGTGGTGGAGGTCATGATTACCAGCTCCACCCACTTAGAGTAAGCATCTACCACTATCATAAAGTTTCGGCCGTGAAAGGGACCGGCGAAATCAATATGTAAACGGGACCATGGGCCTCTAGGGATTTCCCACTCGCGAGGAGCGGCTGTGGGGGGATTCGGCCTAGAATTTTGGCATATTCTACATCGGCCTACATAATCTGCGATTTCGGAATCTAGCAAGGGCCACCACACATAGCTACGGGCTAACGCTTTCATTCGCGCTATGCCTGGGTGGTTTTTATGGAGTGCAGGCAGGATTCGTGCCCGCAGGGCTGTGGGGATCACTACCCTATCCCCCCAGACAAGACACCCCCCGTGAAGGGCGAGTTCGGCTTGTCGCACTTTAAATGGACGGAATTCTTCCGCTACCTTTTCCGTGGGCCACCCCCTCAAAACCCATGAAGCAACCTGAGATAGGACGGGGTCAGCCTTTGTGCAGGCTGCAACGTCCGCGGCCGAGACGGGGAGGTCGGATTCGGCGATGGACAGAACAGAGAGCGCGGGCACGTGGGCTGTGTCCGTCTCTGGCAGAGGGCAACGGCTTAGAGCGTCTGCGTGCCCTAGCTGTTTGCCCGGACGGTATAACAGCGTATACGAATACGCTGTTAGGAACTCCGTCCACCGAGTCATGCGGGGGGACAAAATGGGGGGAGTTGGCTTGTCGCCCGCCAGTAGCCCCAGGAGGGGCTTGTGATCCGTGACCAGGGTGAATTTCCTACCGTAGAGGTAGTCATGGAACCGCTTAATGCCGGAGACTGCAGCCAGGGCCTCTTTATCGATTTGGCTGTAGTTCCGCTCCGTGGAGGAGAGTGTCCGGGAATAGAAAGCTATGGGGGCTTCTGAGCCGTTCGGGAGGATGTGGCTCAGAACCGCCCCTACGCCATAGGGGGAGGCGTCGCAAGTCAGAATTAGAGGCATCCTATCGCTGTACTGGATTAGGACTGCCGATGAAGTTAAAATATCCTTTATAGCCGCGAACGCGTGTGCTTCACGGCTACCCCATTTCCAGGCCGCTGACCGGTCCAGTAGTCGGTGTAGCGGCTCAGCTAGTGACGCCTTGTGGGGGATAAAAGGGGCGTAGAAGTTTAAAAGCCCCAGGAAGGCCTGTAATTCTGCCCTAGAGGTGGGTGCGGGTGCGTTTTTGATGGCGGCAACTTTGGAAGGAGTGGGGTGGATGCCTTGTGCATCAATGAGGAACCCCAAGAATTCGACTTTAGGAACAGCAATTTCGCATTTGCTGCGCTTTAATTTCAGTCCTGCCTCCCTAAAACGTGTGAGGACCTCCCGCAGTGTTTTCAGGAGTTCCGAGTGACTGGGGGCTGCGACCAGGACGTCGTCGAAGTAGGGAACGACGCCTGGGAGCCCATGGAGCAGCCGCTCCATGAGGCTCTGGAAAATCCCAGGGGCGACCGAGACGCCGAATTGTAGGCGGCGGCAACGGAAGGCCCCGCGGTGGGTGACGATGGTCTGGGCTGTAGCCGCATCGTCGTCTACGGGAAGCTGCTGGTAGGCCTGCGCCATGTCTAGCTTGGCGAAAATGCGGCCCTGTCCTAAAGAGTGGAGTAGGTGCTGCACTACGGGAACCGGATACGGGTTTGCCTGCAGGGCCAAATTGATGGTCGACTTGTAGTCGGCACATATCCTCACCGATCCGTCGGGTTTGACCGGGAGGACTATGGGGGTTTCCCAACGGGCGTGATCTACGGGCTCGAGTACCCCCTGCTCGATAAGTTTATCCAGTTCAGCGTCTACCTTTGCTCTCAATGCGAAAGGGACCCTGCGTGCCTTCAGCCTAACGGGAGCGACCTGGGGATCAAGGCAGAGGGAAATGGGGGTGCCCTTGTAACAACCCAATCTCCCATCGAACACATCCGCGAACTCGTCTAGGACGCTATCTGCGGAGAGGGGAACTACCCTGTGCACCCCTTCTATGGTGAGGCCCAAGGCGGGAAACCATTCCAACCCCAGGAGCGCGGGCAGGTCGTTCCTGACGATTAGGACTGGGAGTTTCCCCTTAAAATTCCCGTATTCCACCCGGATGTGGAATATCCCAGCTGTGGGAATCCCATTTCCCTGGTAGTCTAGGAGGGAGACCCCGACGGGGCGCAATCTGCTCTGGGGAACCCCGGGACAAAGGCGGGAAAACAAAGCCCAAGATAGGAGAGAACGGGAAGACCCGGAGTCCACCTCCATTTGACAAAGCTGACCTTCGAGTCGGACGGCGGTGCTTATCTTGCGGCTACCAGCGGGAACGTGGGATGCCTGGTAGACCACGCAGTCGGCGCTGGAGGGCTGGTAGGTTGAATGGCAGTCCTCAGCTCGCCTCGCGGAACGTGGCTGTTGGCGGCGTTGCGGTTGCGATGCCTGGCGCTGGTCGCTGGGCTGCATGAACGATGGGGCTGGCAGGAGAGCCCGGCAGACCCTGGCGAGGTGCCCTTCTCCTCGGCAGCGGCGGCAGACGGCAGAACGGAACGGGCAGGCTGCGCGGCTGTGGCGGCCGCCGCATCCGCGGCAAGGTGCGTTTACGGCTGGCTGAGCGGGCGTCGGTGGTTGCTGGGGTGGCCTCCGCTTCGGCTGCGTCCTCATTTGTCCGACGATTTCTTCCTCCTCCTCCTCCTCGTCTTCGGCAGGGGAGAGGTCGTCGACGAGGTGCGTCTGGGTGGACGGCCCCGCGGCGGCTTGCGCGGGGGGGTTCAGCTGGAGGCGTTCCATGTCGGCCGTGGATTGTTCGGACAGTTCGGCTGCTCGTGCTGTCTCCACGGCTTGCAACAGGGTGATTTTGTGGTTCCGGAGCATGCGGCTGCGCAATTGCACGTCGCGGACCCCGCACACAAACTGCTCCGCGAGGTTCTCCTCCAGGTCTGCAAAATCACACTGGGCGGCTACAGTGCGCAAGGCCTCCAGGAACTGGCTGATGGATTCATTGGGCTTTTGCACTCGGCGGCGGAAAGCGAAACGGCGTGCAAATAGAGAGGGTGAGGGAGCGTAGTGGTTCCTCAGCCTGGACATCAGCTCGTCCCACCCAAGTTTGTAGGCTGGCCTCGGGGCGGCCAGGGCTCTCGCAGAGGCGAACATGGAAGGCTCACAGCAGGACAGGAAGAA
The DNA here is from genome assembly GCF_051295495.1 of Thamnophis sirtalis. NCBI lineage: Eukaryota > Metazoa > Chordata > Lepidosauria > Squamata > Natricidae > Thamnophis > Thamnophis sirtalis. The sequence continues at coordinate 86,238,076 of NW_028261384.1, read as the reverse complement.
GCTGCATTTCTCCTCGTCGGTCTGAGCCTGGTTCTTCGAGGCGATCAGGTAACACTCGAACCGCTCCATGAACCCGTCCCATGATTCTCCGGTGGCTACGCCGAATGGCGCGAAAGGAGGAAGCGACGATGCCATCGTGGTGTGGAGGCGGAGAGAGAGCGAGGAAAGGCGGAGAAAATTTCGCGTTCGCTGCCGGGGTTCTCAGTCTGAGATAGCGTTCGAGCTGGTTCAGACGTGGTGGCAGCTGGCTGTTCTTCTCCGTGGTCGCGGGAATCGGTATCCCACCTTCGTCGCCAGTTTTGTATCTTGGAGCGAAGGGAAGGACGCAACAAGAAAGTATGAGGAAGTGACTTTATTCAGCTCATAGTAAACTGCGATTCAACGTGGCGTGGTTCGCGCCAAACATTTATACCCCCGGGTTTGAACGAGGAGCCAATGGGGCGTCGAGTAGCTCGACCAATCAGGGTGAAGATTGAACCGGCTCCGCCCGGGAACCAATCAGGAAAGGAGTCCTTTATACACGCGTTCGTATTTCCCGCGCTAGTATTCAACATTGGCCACATGCTAAATACTTTCAAATTGTTTTTCTGGCAACAATCCTGACTTATCACAGCCTTATTATTCCAAGATATAGCTAGACCGATTCTCTGTCCCACTATGTGTATGTGTGTGTGTGTGTGTCAGTGGTGGGTTTCCATTTTTTACTACTAGTTTGCCAAATTGGGACCTATGGTGTGTGTGTGTCTGTCTGTCTGTCTCTCTCTCTCTCTGTGTGTGTGTGTGTGTGTGTGTGTGTGTGTGTGTGTGTGTGTGTCCATCCACTTTAGCTTTGCCCTAAATCATCCTTCCAGTCTGAATGTTTGGGTATTTATTGGATTTCCTGCCTGTTAAGGTTTTTCTTTTCTTTTTGACTCTCTGAAACCCCAATTTAACTGGGTGGGGGGCAGAGAGTTGCCTTGGTTGGTGATCTAGCTGGATTTTGCCCCAATTTGCTCAGCTGTCTGCTGGATACTCAGACATGCAGATTACCCTCTCCAAGTCCAGAAGACAACTATCAATTATAAATAGCCTAAGCTGGCTTCCTCCTGGTGCCCTGACAGATAGCACTGCAGGTTGAGGTGCTCAGGGAGGAGGATTTTCGCCAGGCTTCAAGATCTTGGGGAAAGGAGCAGCAAGCGGAGAGATGGAGAAGGCATTTTGTAGTAGAGGGGAAGCAGATTTATAGTCGTTACAGTTGCTCAGGGATAAGATGGCGAAGAAGTAAGAGGCAATAGAGAGAAAACAGAAGGGCTTAATTCATACTTCATATCTGTCTTCCCACAAAAAGAAAACACTAGTCAAGTTACCAAAGGGTAATGGTAAGACAAGGAGGCTAAAACATATGAAGAATAATTGTAGTAATTGGAAATGTCTAATCTAATTAAAAGAAGGACTGGGGTGACATGATAGCACTGTTCCAATATTTGAAGAGGTTTCTACAAAGACAAAGGAGTCAAGCTATTTTCCAAAGCAACAAAAGATAATGAATGGAAACTAACCATGAACAGAAGCAACCTAGAATGAAGGAGAAATTTTCCTAATCATGAGAGCAATCAACCAATGGAACAGCTTGCCTTTAGAAGTTGTGGGTGCTCTATCACTGAGAGCTTTCAAAATAAGATTGGACAACCATTTCTCTGAAATGATATATGATCTGCTGCTTGAACAGGGGGTTGAACTAAAAGATCTCTGAGATCCCTTCCAACTCTATTACTCAGTGTTCTATTCATTTTTTTATTCATTCAGTGCCTGAATTGGAATCAAGAAGAACTTTGGAAGATAGAAAATCAAAGGCTGAGACAACCTCCTTGTATTGAATAAATATAGGGTGTCAATCATACCCCATTTTTCTTTAACACAATATTTATCTATATTGACTCTTATTGTCGTGAGAGTGTCTTTTCTGATGAGGGAAAGATAGGACTCACTTTTGTGGAACTGAGTGGATGGATATTATTGTATAACTCAAACTATATTGTAAAGAAGATATATATCCAACAAAGGAATTGTGAAGAAATTGTCTATCTTTAATTCCTATATAATTGGATAATAATGCCAATTTATCTTAAGAGCAGCAACACAAATATAAGCTAACTAAAATATATATTCTATCTACAAAATCACACAACTTTTTAAAATAGTTACTGGTAAGGTGACCAGATTTTCAGATTGGTAAAGAGGGACACCTTTGACTGGGGGAGGGGGGGAGGGGTTGATTAAAAATTTTATACGGAGCAACAAAAATTTTCATACAACGCAAAAATAGTATTGTAATATTTTTTTTATTTCAACATAACTACAATTTACAAATATAAATTGTAACTGTTACCAAACATCCGAATTTTGATCATGTGACCATGAGGATGCTGCAACGGTTGCTAAGTGTGAAAATGGTCGCTAAGTGTGAAAAATGGTCATCAGTCACTTTTTTCAATGCCATTGTAACTTTGGTCACTATATCACCTTTCTTGCCACAGTTCTTAAGTGAATAAATGCAGCTGATAAGTTAGTAACATAAGTGAATCTGGTTTCCCCATTTGACTTTGTCAAAAGGTGATTATATGACCCCAGGACACTGAAACCATCATAAATACAAATCTGTTGCCAAACATCAAAATTTTGATCGCGTGACCATGAGAATGCTGCGACGGTCGCTAAGTGTGAAAATGGTCGCTAAGTGTGAAAAATGGTCATCAGTCACTTTTTTCAATGCCATTGTAACTTTGGTCACTATACCACCTTTCTTGCCACAGTTCTTAAGTGAATCTTAAGTGAAGATGTTATATCTTAAGTGAATCTTAACTCTTAAGTGAAGATGTTATACAGTAGAACCTCTGGTCACGAACGCTTCTGACCAAAATATTCGCATTCTCCCCGCTGCTGATTTCCCCTTTTTTTTTGTAAGTGCCAAATTTCCAAAATTAGGTTTGATTCATGACCAAATCAGTTTGCGACCAATGTTATGGAACGAATTATGGTTGTGACCAGAGGTTCTACTGTATTCATGCCTTTACATACTCTATATCACCTCAAAATGTTGCACAGCCTTCATAAGTTTCTAATACAGATAAAATTAAATACAACATCAAAACCATAAAAAAGTAAAATTAACCTGGCTGGAAAATCCTATGCCTGACACACTTGCTGCAGTATTTGATGGCTAAAATAAAAAAGAAATATTGTTAAAGTGTATATTATGTTCACTCCCATGTCTTGTCTGCTGTGTTGATTTTGAATTCATTAAAAGAGCTTATTTTACATCAAATCCCTCTCATATTATTCTCCTATGTTCAATAAACCCTAACCATACTATACATGAAATTCCTGTAACTGTATATTTAGTAAATTGTGGAGCTGAGTTTATCCAATTAACTCAGTTTTTTGGACTTGATTAATCACATACAATCAATGTTCCCTCTAATTTTTTTTCAGTGTGAGCGGAAAAGTATAGTGTTTGAGTGGCACATTTTCATGCCTGAGCACCTGAATTTTTTTCACAGATGTCACCTAAGACAACAACGAAATCAGTATTATTTGAAACTCAAAGTTATGTTTATTCAAGGTACCCGCTTAATTAAAAGTGTTATATAATATCAGTATCACTTAACAACGGTCCTGCTTAGCAACCAAAATGTTGGCTCAGAAACTCTGGCATTGAAGCGTGCAAGTCTTAAAGCTGTCAAGTTACAAGACCCTCGCACCCCTAGCCCTTTAGGAAAAAAACACCAGGGGTCTTCAAACCTGACAGCTTTAAGCCTTGTGGACTTCAACTCCCAGAATTCCTCCTCCAGTCATGTTGCAGCAACGTCATCTGCGTGGATCTGCTCCATCTTCGGTTTTTTCACAGGAGGCAGGGCTGCTGCTGAAGATGCCAACGAGCTCCCGCCGCCACTAGAATATGCATTTGTTTAGCATGACATAGAATAGTCTTTCAACCAGAAGTATGGAATAAAAGAGAGACTGATAAATATTAAAAAAAATAAAACCAAAAAGCAGCTATTTATTTGAGTTCTAGATAAACATTTAGTTCAGAAGAGATTAGAATAGAATAGAGAAAGAATAGAATATAGAGAATACAATAGAAATAGAATTGGAAGGGACCTTGGCTTGGAGGTCTTCTAGTCCAACTCCCTGCTTAGGCAGGAAACCCTACACCACTTAAGATAAATGGCTATCCCACATCTTCTTAAAGACTTCCAGTGTTGGGGCATTCACAACTTCTGGAGGCAAGCTGTTCCGTTAATTGTTTTAACTGTTAGGAATTTTCTCCTTAGTTCTAAGTTTCTTCTCTCCTTGATTAGTTTCCACCCATTGCTTCTTGTTCTGCCCTCAGGTGCTTTGGAGAATAGCTTGACTCCCTCTTTTTTTGTGGCAACCCCTGAGATATTGGAAGACTGCTATCATGTCTCCCCAATTCCTTCTTTTCATTATACCCAGTTCTTGCAACCATTCTTCATATGTTTTAGCCTCCAGTCCCCTAATCGTAGAATAGAATGACAGAAGGGACCTTGGAGGTCTTCTAGTCCAACCCCCTGCCTAGGCAGGAAACCCTACACTACTTAAGACAAACGGTTATCCAAAATCTTCTTTAAAACTTCCAATGTTGGAGCATTCCCAACTTCTGGAGGCAAGTTGGTCCATTGGTTAATTGTTCTCACTGTCAGGAAATTTATCCTTAGTTCTAGGTTGCTTCTCTCCTTGATTAGTTTCCATCCATTGCTTCTTGTCCAGCCTTCAGGTGTCTTGGAGAATAGTTTGACTCCCTCTTCTTTGGAGCAACCCCTGAGATATTGGAAGACTGCTATCATGTCTCCCCTAGTCCTTCTTTTCATCAAACTGGACATAACAAGTTCCTACAACCGTTCTTCATATGTCAATATCATTTAGACAAAGTTGATCCCCTTATTCTCCACTCCAGAACCCTGGAGTTTGAAGTTCTTTGGTTCTCTTCTCCCACCCTCTGTGTTCCCACGAGGGGATTAGCATCATAGCTCAACTGCCCCCCTCCCACCCATAAAGACCAGGAGAGCATCGCTGCGCATAGCCAAATGCTACCATAGCAACTATGGCGTTGTCTGATGTCTTTCTTGCACGCTAAGATGGACTGACAGGGTGAAGCATAGCTTGCATTGTCCCTACTAGTGTGGATTCTTTTCCCAGCCTTGGTCACTTTACGAGGGGTGGACTTCAGTTCCCAGAATTCTTCAGCCAGGGAAATTCTGGGAGCTGAAGTCCTCCGTCCCTCCCTTATTCCTGTTTCCTTTTCCTTCATTATATTCAACTGTTTCAATATTAAGTGTAATTCTTCCTTCCTAACATTTTTCCATTTTTTTCCTTATATTCTTTTCCATTTCAACATTGTCTTTGTTCCTTCCATTCTTTCTTCCTTCTTTCAATCCTTCCAATATTTTTTCCTTCATTCCCTTGTCTGTTTCAATATTAAGTACATTTCTTCCTTTCTTCCTATACTTTTTTCCATTTTCTTCCTTATATTCTTTTCCATTTCAACATTGTCTTCCTTTTTTCCTTCCTTCCTTCCTATACATCTTTCCATTTTCTTCCTTATATTATCTTTTCTGTTTCAACAGTCTTTGTTTCTTCCTTCCTTCCTTCCTTCCTTCCTTCCTTCCTTCCTTCCCTTCCTATACTTCTTCTTTCATTCATTATATTTTCTTTTCCATTTCAATATTAAGTGTAATTCTTTGTTCCTCCTTCCTTCTTTCAATCCTTCCAATAATTTTTCCTTCATTCTCTTTTCCTTCAATATTAAGTGCAATTCCTTCCTTCCTTCCTTCCTAAGTTATTTCCATTTTCTTCCTTATATAATATTTTCTGTTTCAACATAAAGTGCCTTCCTTCCCTCCCTCCCATCCCTTTCTTTATGTTTTCTTCATGCTTTCTTTTCTTTTTCCTCTGCTCTTTTTAAATCCCCCCCCCTTCTTCTCCTCCTCTACATTTAGGTTGGATTAGTTTGTACAACGGTCATCAAACTTCTGAAGTAAAAATAAATAAATAAATCATATTTAAGAAGAAGAAGAAAAAGGAAGACGTTTTTAGTTAAGTCAAACGTTTTAATAAAAGTTTCATCTTTTAAGATTCGTCCAACACATCCAATTGTAACCTTAACAGTAAAGAATATCACCCCAGCTGCTAAAGGTTCAACCAGTCTGAGAACCATTGAAAAGACAACAGTGCAAAATCCAAAAGACACAACTTCCTCACCGCCATTGCTTTGGTACCAAATCTTTGAGGAAGGGGCTCCAGAAAGAAGGAGGAGGAGGAGGAGGAGGAGGAGGAGGAGGAGGAGAAGGGAACCAAAGAGAGGCTTTTACCGGGTCTGCGCCCCACAGCCAGGACCGTCCTTGCACCTCAAACCGCGTTTCTTCCTGCAAAGCCCTTCGGGCAACCCGAGAGTTCCGTTTGACGCCAGAAGGGCTTTGCAGGAAGAAACGCGGCTTGAGGCGCAAGGACGGTCTTGGCTGTGGGGCGCAGACTCGGCAAAAGCCTCTCTTTGGTTCCCTCCTCCTCCCGCTCCTTCCACAGCCTGCGTGACGCTTCCGCCGTAGGCTGAGAGCTGCCGCTGAAACAAGTTTGGGAAGGTCCTTTGCGGGTGGGCAGTTCTAGCCGCCTGCAAAGGACTTCTCTACGTTTACTTTGAAAGAAACCTCTGCGCGGCAGTTAGAAACCTCTGCGCGGGGGTTTCTTGCCATGTGCGCGGCCGCGTGGCCGCGCACCTTAGAGGGAACAGTGGTAAGCATCTTGAGAAATTTCAAATTCTCTGAAGGTTAAGAGGGGCTGAAGTTGACTCTCAAAGAAAAAATAAGAGGAAACAAGAGAAAACACGTGAGTTGGAGATTCAAAAGGAAGCATCTAGAGAAATTCAAGAAGCTGTGAACGTTAAGAGGAGCTGGAGGTGACTATCAAAAAAGACGTGAGGAAACAAGAGAAAAGAGGTGAATTGGAGATTCAAAAATAAGCGTCTTGAGAAATTTCAAATTCTCTGAAGGTTAAGAGGGGCTGAAGTTGACTCTCAAAGAAAAAATAAGAGGAAACAATCAAAAACCCGTGAGTAGGAAATTCAAAAGGAAGCATCTAGAGAAATTTCAGAAGCTGTGAAGGTTAAGAGGAGCTGGAGGTGACTATCAAAAAAGACATAAAAGGAAAAAAGAGAAAAGAGGTGAGTTGGAGATTCAAAAGGAAGAATCTAGAGAAATTTCAGAAGCTGTGACAGTTAAGAGGGGCTGAAGTTGAAAATCAAAGAAAAAATAAGAGGAAACAATCAAAAACACGTGAGTTGGAGATTCAAAAAGAAGCATCTAGAGAAATTTCAGAAGCTGTGAAGGTTATGAAGAGCTGAAGGTGACTATCAAAGAAAAAATAAGAGGAAACAATCAAAAACCCGTGAGTAGGAAATTCAAAAGGAAGCATCTAGAGAAATTTCAGAAGCTGTGACGCTTAAGAGGAGCTGGAGGTGACTATCAAAAAAGACATAAGAGGAAACAAGAGGAAAGAGGTGAGTTGGAGATTCAGAAGTAAGCGTCTTGAGAAATTTCAAATGCTCTGAAGGTTAAGAGGGTCCGAAGTTGACTCTCAAAGAAAAAATAAGAGGAAACAATCGAAAACACGTGAGTTGGAGATTCAAAAGGAAGCATCTAGAGAAATTTCAGAAGCTGTGAAGGTTATGAGCTGAAGGTGACTTTCCAAGAAGAAATAAGAGGAAACGAGAAAACAGGTGAGTTGGAGATTCAGAAGTAAGCGTCTTGAGAAATTTCAAATGCTCTGAAGGTTAAGAGATGCTGGAGGTGACTCTCAAAGAAAAAATAAGAGGAAACAAGAGAAAACACGTGATTTGGAGATTCAAAAGGAAGCATCTAGAGAAATTTCAGAAGCTGTGAAGGTTAAGAGGAACTGGAGGTGACTATCAAAAAAGACATAAAAGGAAAAAAGAGAAAAGAGGTGAGTTGGAGATTCAAAAGGAAGCCTCTAGAGAAATTTCAGAAGTTGTGACAGTTAAGAGGGGCTGAAGTTGACAATCAAAGAAAAAATAAGAGGAAACAATCAAAAACACGTGAGTTGGAGATTCAAAAGGAAGCATCTAGAGAAATTTCAGAAGCTGTGAAGGTTATGAGGAGCTGAAGATGACTATCAAAGAAAAAATAAGTGGAAACAAGAGAAAACATGTGAGTTGGAGATTCAAAGGTAAGTGTCTTGAGAAATTTCAAATGCTCTGAAGGTTAAGAGGGGCTGAAGTTGACTCTCAAAGAAAAAATAAGAGGAAACAAGAGAAAACACGTGAGTTGGAGATTCAAAAGGTAGCATCTAGAGAAATTTCAGAAGCTGTGACAGTTAAGAGGGGCTGAAGTTGACAATCAAAGAAAAAATAAGAGGAAACAATCAAAAACACGTGAGTTGGAGATTCAAAAGGAAGCATCTAGAGAAATTTCAGAAGCTGTGAACGTTAAGAGGAGCTGGAGGTGACTATCAAAAAAGACATGAGGAAACAAGAGAAAAGAGGTGAGTTGGAGATTCAAAGGAAAGTGTCTTGAGAAATTTCAAATGCTCTGAAGGTTAAGAGATGCTGGAGGTGACTCTCAAAGAAAAAATAAGAGGAAACAAGAGAAAACACGTGAGTTGGAGATTCAAAAGGAAGCATCTAGAGAAATTTCAGAAGCTGTGAATGTTAAGAGGAGCTGGAGGTGACTATCAAAGCAAAAATAAGAGGAAACAAGAGAAAACATGTGAGTTGGAGATTCAAAGGTAAGCATCTTGGAAATTTCAAATTCTCTGAAGGTTAAGAGGGGCTGAAGTTGACTCTCAAAGAAAAAATAAGAGGAAACAAGAGAAAACACGTGAGTTGGAGATTCAAAAGGAAGCATCTAGAGAAATTTCAGAATCTGTGAAGGTTATGAGGAGCTGAAGGTGACTATCAAAGAAGAAATAAGAGGAAACGAGAAAACTGGTGAGTTGGAGATTCAGAAGTAAGTGTCTTGAGAAATTTCAAATTCTCTGAACGTTAAGAGGGTCTGAAGTTGACTCTCAAAGAAAAAATAAGAGGAAACAATCAAAAACACGTGAGTTGGAGATTCAAAAGGAAGCATCTAGAGAAATTTCAGAAGCTGTGAAGGTTATGAACTGAAGGTGACTATCCAAGAAGAAATAAGAGGAAACGAGAAAACAGGTGAGTTGGAGATTCAGAAGTAAGCGTCTTGAGAAATTTCAAATGCTCTGAAGGTTAAGAGATGCTGGAGGTGACTCTCAAAGAAAAAATAAGAGGAAACAAGAGAAAACACGTGAGTTGGAGATTCAAAAGGAAGCATCTAGAGAAATTTCAGAAGTTGTGAATGTTAAGAGGAGCTGGAGGTGACTATCAAAGCAAAAATAAGAGGAAACAAGAGAAAACATGTGAGTTGGAGATTCAAAGGTAAGCATCTTGGAAATTTCAAATTCTCTGAAGGTTAAGAGGGGCTGAAGTTGACTCTCAAAGAAAAAATAAGAGGAAACAAGAGAAAACACGTGAGTTGGAGATTCAAAAGGAAGCATCTAGAGAAATTTCAGAATCTGTGAAGGTTATGAGGAGCTGAAGGTGACTATCAAAGAAGAAATAAGAGGAAACGAGAAAACTGGTGAGTTGGAGATTCAGAAGTAAGTGTCTTGAGAAATTTCAAATGCTCTGAATGTTAAGAGAGGCTGAAGGTGACTATCAAAGAAAAAATAAGAGGAAACAAGAGAAAACACGTGAGTTGGAAATTCAAGAGGAAGCATCTAGAGAAATTTCAGAAGCTATGAAGGTGAAGAGGAGCTGGAGGTGACTATCAAAGAAAAAATAAGAGGAAACAAGAGAAAACATGTGAGTTGGAGATTCAAAGGTAAGCGTCTTGAGAAAATTCAAATTCTCTGAAGGTTAAGAGGGGCTGAAGTTGACTCTCAAAGAAAAAATAAGAGGAAACAATCGAAAACAGGTGAGTTGGAGATTCAGAAGTAAGCGTCTTGAGAAAATTCAAATGCTGTGAAGGTTAAGAGAGGCTGAAGGTGACTATCAAAGAAAAAATAAGAGGAACCAAGAGAAAACACGTGAGTGGAAATTCAAAAGGAAGCATCTAGAGGAATTTCAGAAGCTGTGAATGTTAAGAGGAGCTCGAGGTGACTATCAAAAAAGACATAAGAGGAAACAAGAGAAAACATGTGAGTTGGAGATTCAAAGGTAAGTGTCTTGAGAAATTTCAAATGCTGTGAAGGTTAAGAGGGGCTGAAGTTGACTCTCAAAGAAAAAATAAGAGGAAACAAGAGAAAACACGTGAGTTGGAGATTCAAAAGGTAGCATCTAGAGAAATTTCAGGAGCTGTGACAGTTAAGAGGGGCTGAAGTTGACAATCAAAGAAAAAATAAGAGGAAACAATCAAAAACACGTGAGTTGGAGATTCAAAAGGAAGCATCTAGAGAAATTTCAGAAGCTGTGAACGTTAAGAGGAGCTGGAGGTGACTATCAAAAAAGACATGAGGAAACAAGAGAAAAGAGGTGAGTTGGAGATTCAAAGGTAAGTGTCTTGAGAAATTTCAAATGCTCTGAAGGTTAAGAGGGGCTGAAGTTGACTCTCAAAGAAAAAATAAGAGGAAACAAGAGAAAACACGTGAGTTGGAGATTCAAAAGGTAGCATCTAGAGAAATTTCAGAAGCTGTGACAGTTAAGAGGGGCTGAAGTTGACAATCAAAGAAAAAATAAGAGGAAACAATCAAAAACACGTGAGTTGGAGATTCAAAAGGAAGCATCTAGAGAAATTTCAGAAGCTGTGAACGTTAAGAGGAGCTGGAGGTGACTATCAAAAAAGACATGAGGAAACAAGAGAAAAGAGGTGAGTTGGAGATTCAGAAATAAGCGTCTTGAGAAATTTTAAATGCTCTGAAGGTTAAGAGGGGCTGAAGTTGACTCTCAAAGAAAAAATAAGAGGAAACAATCAAAAACACGTGAGTTGGAGATTCAAAAGGAAGCATCTAGAGAAATTTCAGAAGCTGTGAAGGTTATGAGCTGAAGGTGACTATCCAAGAAGAAATAAGAGGAAACGAGAAAACAGGTGAGTTGGAGATAAAGAAGTAAGCGTCTTGAGAAATTTCAAATTCTCTGAACGTTAAGAGGGTCTGAAGTTGACTCTCAAAGAAAAAATAAGAGGAAACAATCAAAAACACGTGAGTTGGAGATTCAAAAGGAAGCATCTAGAGAAATTTCAGAAGCTGTGAAGGTTATGAACTGAAGGTGACTATCCAAGAAGAAATAAGAGGAAACGAGAAAACAGGTGAGTTGGAGATTCAGAAGTAAGCGTCTTGAGAAATTTCAAATGCTCTGAAGGTTAAGAGATGCTGGAGGTGACTCTCAAAGAAAAAATAAGAGGAAACAAGAGAAAACACGTGAGTTGGAGATTCAAAAGGAAGCATCTAGAGAAATTTCAGAATCTGTGAAGGTTATGAGGAGCTGAAGGTGACTATCAAAGAAGAAATAAGAGGAAACGAGAAAACTGGTGAGTTGGAGATTCAGAAGTAAGTGTCTTGAGAAATTTCAAATGCTCTGAATGTTAAGAGAGGCTGAAGGTGACTATCAAAGAAAAAATAAGAGGAAACAAGAGAAAACACGTGAGTTGGAAATTCAAGAGGAAGCATCTAGAGAAATTTCAGAAGCTATGAAGGTGAAGAGGAGCTGGAGATGACTATCAAAGAAAAAATAAGAGGAAACAAGAGAAAACACGTGAGTTGGAGATTCAAAGGTAAGCGTCTTGAGAAAATTCAAATTCTCTGAAGGTTAAGAGGGGCTGAAGTTGACTCTCAAAGAAAAAATAAGAGGAAACAATCGAAAACAGGTGAGTTGGAGATTCAGAAGTAAGCGTCTTGAGAAAATTCAAATGCTGTGAAGGTTAAGAGAGGCTGAAGGTGACTATCAAAGAAAAAATAAGAGGAACCAAGAGAAAACACGTGAGTGGAAATTCAAAAGGAAGCATCTAGAGGAATTTCAGAAGCTGTGAATGTTAAGAGGAGCTCGAGGTGACTATCAAAAAAGACATAAGAGGAAACAAGAGGAAAGAGGTGAGTTGGAGATTCAGAAGTAAGCGTCTTGAGAAATTTCAAATGCTCTGAAGGTTAAGAGGGGCTGAAGTTGACTCTCAAAGAAAAAATATGAGGAAACAATCGAAAACACGTGAGTTGGAGATTCAAAAGGAAGCATCTAGAGAAATTTCAGAAGCTGTGAATGTTAAGAGGAGCTGGAGGTGACTATCAAAGAAAAAAAAAGAGGAAACAAGAGAAAACACGTGAGTTGGAGATTCAAAAGGAAGCATCTAGAGAAATTTCAGAAGCTGTGAAGGTTATGAGGAGCTGAAGGTGACTATCAAAGAAGAAATAAGAGGAAACGAGAAAACACGTGAGTTGGAGATTCAAAAGGAAGCATCTAGAGAAATTTCAGAAGCTGTGAAGGTTAAAAAGAGCTGGAGGTGACGATGAAAGAAGAAATAAGAGGAAACAAGAGAAAACACGTTAGTTGGAAATTCAAAAGGAAGCATCTAGAGAAATTTCAGAAGCTGCGAATGTTAAGAGGGAGTAAAGGTGACTATCAAAGAAAAAATATGAGGAAACGAGGGAATACAGGTGAGTTGGAGATTCAAAAGTAAGCGTCTTGAGAAATTTCTTTTTTTTTTAAATATAATTTTTATTAAACATTATTACCTTTAAAAAAACGGAAAAAACAATACAGCGACATAAATACAACGACATAAGCAAGACAAATCATACATAACAATATAAAGTAAAACATACAGATACAAATACCGTTTTAAACATACAACCCCCCCTCCCCCTCCCCACGGTGACTGTCATTCACAGCCCGGTTTTTCTTTCTTTCCTCATTATTAGGTCTCTAAACCATATCTTCTCATTGCAAGATTCAGGGATCTATTACGGTACCTATGTTAACTTTCCCCATTTTAAGTCCCTGCTGTTCTCCTAGTCGCCCACATATACCATAGGTTCCAGCTAAGATAATGTTCTGTTTCTCCTTTGTCCCTCAGCCAACCCGTCATTCTGTCCATTTCTGCACATTCGTAGATCTTTTTAATTAAAGCATCTTCCGGCGGTATAGTGGTGGATTTCCAAAGTTGTGAATAGGCTATTCTTGCGGCCACAATTATATGCAGGCTCAAATGCCATATTGAACTGCTTATGTTATCTGGTTTGATGCTTAGTAACAGGTTCTCAGGTCTCCATTCAATGTTTGCCCCGGTAACCTCTTTTAACCATTTTTTAATCCTTTTCCAATATTCCGTGGCCTCAGTACAGGACCACCAAATATGGTAGAATGTGCCATCCTTTCTTCCACATTTCCAACACAATGGAGATAACCCAGGAAACATCTTAGCTAATCTCGTTGGGGGGAAGTGCCACCTATAAACCATCTTGTATATGTTTTCTTTGAATGCAGTAGAAGTTGTAAGTTTAATGGTCTTACTCCATAGATCCCACCATTTGCCCATTTCAATTTCATAACCTAGGTTTCTCTCCCATACTGTTAGAAGGCTTTTGTCCATCTCTTCATTAGTATCTTGGCAGGTCAAAAATTGGTAGATCTTCGATAACCTTTTTTTGTCTCCACCAAACAAGATCTTATCTAGCCCCTGAGGGTTTGGGTAGATCCCGAAACGTGCCTTATCACTTTTAAACCTGTTTCTAACCTGTAAATATTCCCACCATTCCAAGTTCCTGCCCTGTTGCTCTAATTCCATCTTTGTTTTTATGTTGCCCTCTTCTGTCATGATATCTTTATATGTTATGTTTCTTGTCCAATTAAATAAACTCGGATGCATTAAGGCCTCTAATGGTGCCAACCAACACGGAACCCTAAGATAATATTTTTTCCTCATTTTTTCCCAGACCCCCATCAAAATCTTCCGAATATAATGTCCCATGAAGTACCTATGGGGGGTGTCTCTTTCTTGCCAGAGGGAGGCATGCCATCCCTGGGGGAGGTCATGTCCCTCTATAGCCAATAGGCGCCTTCTATTCAACATCACCCAATCTTTCACCCATGTCATGATTGCTGCGTTATATTATGCTTCCCAGTTGGGTACTCCGAAGCCTCCCAGTTCTCTGCGTTTTTGTAAAGTTTGGGCTTTGATTCGTGCTTTCTTGCCTTGCCATATAAACTGTGTCACTATTGTCTCCAAGGATTTAAAAAAAATTTTATCCAATTTAGTTGGTGCCGTTTGAAACAAAAACAAAAATTTTGGTAATACATATGTCTTGACTGTCGCGATTCTGCCCATCAGAGACAATTGTTTGCTACTCCAATTAGTCATATCTTTGGATACCTGTTGTAGCAATTTCATATAGTTATCTACCTTGATAGAGGAACATCTCTCCGTCAGCCAAATTCCCAAATATTGTACTTTGTGGGCCATGTTGATCCCTAACAGGCTTTGTACTTCCCTTTTCTGGTTCAGAGTCATATTTTTAATTAACAGTTTTGTCTTCTCTTTGTTTATACGTAGCCCCGCTATCCTACCGTACTCCTCTATTTTACATAAAAGTTGTATCCCAGACGCCATAGGGTCCTCCAGGATAAAAACAAGGTCATCGGCGAAAGCCTGGACCTCGAATTCCTGAGCTTTAACTCGTAACCCTTTAATTTGTGTATCGCTTCTCACTATTCTAAGAAGGGGTTCTAATGTGAGGATAAACAGTAGGGGGGATAGCGGGCATCCTTGTCTTGTGCCTTTACCAATCACAATGTCACCCGCCTCTTCTCTGTTTACCAATATTGTCGCGGTTTGTCGTACATAAATTGCCCAAATTGCATTTAAAAAACTTTCTCCAAACTTCATGTTTTCTAATTGTGACAACATAAAATTCCAATTTACCCGATCAAAAGCCTTTTGTGCGTCAAGAAACATAAAGGCCACTTGTTTATCTGGCCGAGCTTCATAATATTCTAAGGCATCCAAAATAATTCTGACATTGTCTTTCAAATGCCTTGACGGCAGGAAGCCATTCTGATCAGAGTGTATAAATTTGTTAAGGAAAAATTTGAGTCTATCTGCCAATATAGCTGCAAAGATTTTATAATCCACATTCAAAAGTGAAATGGGCCTATAGTTTTTAATTTGGGTACGGTCAGCTCCAACTTTAGGCAAAAGGGTTATATAAGCCTCGGCCCATGATTTCGGTGCAATAGAATCCGTCAAGACAGCATTAAATATTGCTATCATCTCTTGTCCTAAAATTTCCAAAAAAGATTTATAGATTTCAACTGGCAAACCATCCATGCCAGGGGTTTTGTTGTTTCCCATTTTTTTAACTGCCTTTTCTAGTTCCTCTAATGTTATCTTTTGGTTCAGTACCCCTTTTGCTTCATTTGAGATCTTGGGTAGATTTGCATTGTCTAAAAATTCCTTAATTTGGACCTCAGAGACTTCTTCCCTACTATATAGTTGCGGAAAAAAGCCTTGGATAATTTCCTGTTTCTCCCCCTTGGTTTCTACTAATTCCCCTTTACTATTCTGCAGTTGAGCTATACGTCTGCTCTCTCTTTCTTTTCGAAGTCTATAAGAGAGCCAGCGACCCGGTTTGTTAGCATGCTCAAAAAAGTTTTGCTTAATCCCCCTAAGCTTTCGAGCGACATCCTCCTGGTCTAAAAGAGAGATCCCATGCTTAATTCTAGCCATTTCTTCTTTTTTCCTGTCGTCTAGTGGGTTCTGTTGCAAGGCTTTTTCTACCACCTCCAGTTTAGTTACCCATTTTGCCCTCTCTTCTAATTTTTTCCTGTGGGTACCTATTGTATGTTTAATAGCTAGGCCTCTCATATATGCCTTGGCCGTATCCCAAAGTATTTGTGGGGTTACTCCTTTCCTATTTTCTTCAAAAAAAAACCTCATTTCCCTTTTAAACATTTGCTGAAATTCTTGTTCTTTCACTATCTCTGTATTCATCATCCACCTTCTCTTCCTCCCCTGCCTTACTCCCTTCCACACCAATAAGAGTGGATTGTGATCGGCCCAGGTGTTGACCTCAATTGCTGCTTCCTTAATCAAGTCCCCAATTTCTGGTGTCAACCAGGCCATGTCGATCCTAGAACAGGATTGGTGTCTATGTGAAAAGAAAGTAAATTGTAGTTTCTGTGGGTGGAGTTCACGCCATACATCCTTTAATTCATATTCCTCCCTCATGTCTTCAAAGGTTTTGGGAAGAACTCTCCTCCTTTCTCTTAATTTCCCCCCCTTTTGGATGTTTCCTGGGTTGTAATCCATTGTCCTATCTGCCACCGCGTTATAGTCACCCACCACACAAATATGATCATAGCCTAACTCTGCAATTTTTAAATGCAACCTTCTAAAGAAGGTACTTTGGTTGTCATTCGGTGCGTATATGGCCACCAGCAAGATTTTATATCGACCAAATTTCAATTCAACCATTAAGATTCTACCCTCCCCATCCGTATACACCAATTTAGAATCGATATGGTCTTTAACATACAACACAGTGCCCCTTTTCTTTTCATCTGCTAAGCTTGTATACATTATACCCAGCCGGGGGTAATACAACACATTTTGCTGGTGGTTCGCTATATGTACTTCTTGCAAGCATGTCAAATCACAATTCTTTTTCCGTAAAGCATTTAGTATTTTATTTCTCTTTCTTAGTGAATTCAAACCATTTATATTTAAGGAGATTAAGCGAAGTTCGTCTGCCATGTTTATTTGTTTAAGGCTTTAGCTTTTGTTGTCTGCCTCGTTTGCAGTCTCTCATCTCTGCTTTGTTTCTCATTTCCCCCTTTCTCATCTCCCGGGACACTATTCTTTCGCTCCTTTCCTTGGCTCTTATTGTCCAGTTCTCCCTCGTTATTCTGAGTTCCCTTCTTCAGCTGGCTTTCGATAAAGTCTTGCGCATCTTGCAATGATTCAATCCGAAACCTCTGGCCTTGCCAGAAAAAAGATAACCCTTCTGGGAAAAGCCACCTATACATCACCTGAAGTTTCCTCAGTTGTGTTGTTAGGTCCTGATATTTCTGCCTCCTTTCCCTCACTCTTTTTGGTATCTGTTTTAGTACTATGACCATCTCCCCCGCACACATGGTATTCTGATCACGTGCCTTCTGGTAAATTTCTTCCCTCAGGGATCGCTTAGTAAACCTCACATGCACTTCACGTGGCAGTTTCTGTCTCCTAGTATAAGAAGTATAGATTCTATATACGTCATCAATGTCGCTCTGTATCAACAATTTATCCTTCTGGGCGATTCCTGCTATCATCTCCACCATGATTTCTTTCAGTTTCTCCCCTCTTTCCTCTGGGATATTTTGAAATCTGAGAAAGAAGGCTGACTTTTCTAATTCCAACATAGCAATCTCATCTTCCAACCTTCTATTAATATGTAGCTGCCTCATTTCCCACCTTGCCATATTCTCTTCACTTTCCTTCATTTTTACTCCTAACTCTTGAATTTGACCCTCCTGTTTCTCCATTTTTGCCCAAATCTCCTTTTGCTGTAAATTCAACTGTTTCAGTTCATCCCTCATGTCTCCCATTTCATTTTTGATGTCGGCCAGGGATTTTTCGGTGATCTCTTGATTCCTTACAATATTATTTTGTATCGATAGCAAAGTTGTCTGTATACTTTGCAATGTGGGTGCCTTCTCTACCCCAGCCATATTGTCTAAAGTTCTGTGTGTTATTGGAGGAGTTGAAGATGGGGACGGCTGAGTAGGTAATGTCGAGGTTTTTTTCCCCACCTTTGCCCAGCTCATATCAATTAAGTTAAGAATATCCCACTGCTTCATAAGCTATCTGCTACCAGTTTGAGCAATGTTCCAAATTATTTTGCTGCTATCTATACAGAAAATTATATGTAAATAAAGTCCCATAGAGAGGTCTGAAAAAAGTACAGGGAGGGGCTCATATCAGGAAGAAAGGAAAGAGGGGGAGGCAAATACATCAACACAAGAAGAAAAAAAGAAAAAAAAACAGACCTCAAAGAGGAGAGAATAAAAAAGAAGAAAGGTTCAACTCGAAGTGTTACCCTTTCAAGTGTCCAGCATCAGTTCCAAAAGGAGAAAAGAGAAAACAATGCACACGGTGGATATAATATTGACTGTCTCACGTGGAGCCTCAGCACAAAAGTTTTCCAAAGGTCTTAGTGGCAAGAGAGCAAGTTCGCTGGTTACTCAGCAAAAGTTTTCCAAAGGTCTTAGAAGCGAGCAGAGCAAGTTCCACAGGTCTTAATAACAAGCAGAGCAGATTCGCTGAGTATTCTCAGCTATGCCTCTGGGTAGAAAAAAAGCTTCCCTCTTCCTGTTTCCACCAACCTAAGCCGCCTTCAAAGACTCTTTATAATGTAAATCCGTCTTCAATTGTTAGTTCATTTACTCCTGTTTGTCTTAATTGCCGCTAAAAGTCCCATCAAAGAGAGAAAAAAAGGATTGCCAGAGATGCAGTAACCAACTAGTAACTCCAACTTACTTTTCAAGAGGAGTTAGGGCGTCCAGATTCACTCCAAAAATCTTACGCCAGACAAAAGTGCTGTATCATGGCTGGGACAGCTCACGCGTCCCTCTCCAGAAGTCTGGGATCGATGCAGAGCCTCTGTTTAGCCGAGGAGATTGCACTTCCCCCCGCCTGCAGAGAAGCACCTCTATTCTTCGCTGAGTCCCTCCAAGACAGCGAACGACAGCTCTCTATGCCGCCAAACCCCTGATTTGTCAGCAAGGCTTCGGAGCAATCTCCAAGCCTGCCGCCATAGCCAATGACGTCACCGGAAGTCCCGCGTCTTGAGAAATTTCAAATGCTCTGAAGGTTAAGAGAGGCTGAAGGTGACTATCAAAGAAAAAATAAAAGAAAACAAGAGAAAACAGGTGAGTTGGAGATTTAAAAGGAAGCGTCTTGAGAAATTTCATATGCTCTGAAGGTTAAGAGGAGCTGAAGTTGACTCTCAAAGAAAAAATAAGAGGAAACAAGAGAAAACATATGAATTGGATATTCAAAAGGAAGCATCAAAAGAAATTTCAGAAGCTGTGAAGGTTAAGAGGAGCTGGACGTGACTATCAAAGAAGTCATTAGAGGAAACAAGAGAAAACAGGTGAGTTGGAGATTCAAAAGGAAGCATCTAGAGAAATTTCAGAAGCTGTGAATGTTAAGAGGAGCTGGAGGTGACTATCAAAGAAAAAATAAGAGGAAACAAGAGAAAACACGTGAGTTGGAGATTCAAAGGTAAGCGTCTTGAGAAAATTCAAATTCTCTGAAGGTTAAGAGGGGCTGAAGTTGACTCTCAAAGAAAAAATAAGAGGAAACAATCGAAAACAGGTGAGTTGGAGATTCAGAAGTAAGTGTCTTGAGAAAATTCAAATGCTGTGAAGGTTAAGAGAGGCTGAAGGTGACTATCAAAGAAAAAATAAGAGGAACCAAGAGAAAACACGTGAGTTGGAAATTCAAAAGGAAGCATCTAGAGGAATTTCAGAAGCTGTGAATGTTAAGAGGAGCTGGAGGTGACTATCAAAAAAGACATAAGAGGAAACAAGAGGAAAGAGGTGAGTTGGAGATTCAAAAGGAAGCATCTAGAGAAATTTCAAATGCTCTGAAGGTTAAGAGGGGCTGAAGTTGACTCTCAAAGAAAAAATATGAGGAAACAAGAGAAAACACGTGAGTTGGAGATTCAAAAGGAAGCATCTAGAGAAATTTCAGAAGCTATGAAGGTTATGAGGAGCTGAAGGTGACTATCAAAGAAGAAATAAGAGGAAACGAGAAAACAGGTGAGTTGGAGATTCAGAAGTAAGCGTCTTGAGAAATTTCAAATGCTCTGAAGGTTAAGAGAGGCTGAAGGTGACTATCAAAGAAAAAATAAGAGGAAACAAGAGAAAACCCGTGAGTTGGAGATTCAAAAGGAAGCATCTAGAGAAATTTCATATGCTCTGAAGGTTAAGAGGGGCTGAAGTTGACTCTCAAAGAAAAAATAAGAGAAAACAATCGAAAACACGTGAGTTGGAGATTAAAAAGGAAGCATCTAGAGAAATTTCAGAAGCTGTGAAGATTATGAGGAGCTCAAGGTGACGATGCAAGAAGAAATAAGAGGAAACAAGAGAAAACACGTGAGTTGGAAATTCAAAAGGAAGCATCTAGAGAAATTTCAGAAGCTGTGAATGTTAAGAGGGAGTAAAGGTGACTATCAAAGAAAAAATATGAGGAAACGAGAGAATACAGGTGAGTTGGAGATTCAAAAGTAAGCGTCTTGAGAAATTTCAAATGCTCTGAAGGTTAAGAGAGGCTGAAGGTGACTATCAAAGAAAAAATAAGAGAAAACAAGAGAAAACAGGTGAGTTGGAGATTTAAAAGGAAGCGTCTTGAGAAATTTCATATGCTCTGAAGGTTAAGAGGAGCTGAAGTTGACTCTCAAAGAAAAAATAAGAGGAAACAAGAGAAAACATATGAATTGGAGATTCAAAAG
The DNA here is from genome assembly GCF_051295495.1 of Thamnophis sirtalis. Lineage (NCBI taxonomy): Eukaryota > Metazoa > Chordata > Lepidosauria > Squamata > Natricidae > Thamnophis > Thamnophis sirtalis. The sequence continues at coordinate 86,217,574 of NW_028261384.1, read as the reverse complement.
GAAGGATCTAGAGAAATTTCAGAAGCTGTGAAAATTATGAGGAGCTGAAGGTGACGAGGAAAGAAGAAATAAGAGGAAACAAGAGAAAAGAGGTGGAGATTCAGAAGAAAGCATCTAAGGAGATTTCAGAAGCTGTGAATGTTAAGAGGAGCTGGAGGTGACTATCAGAGGGAAAAAAAGAGGAAACAAGAGAAAACACGTGAGTTGAAGATTCAAAGGTAAGCGTCTTGAGAAATTTCAAATTCTCTGAAGGTTAAGAGGGGCTGAAGTTGACTCTCAAAGAAAAAATAAGAGGAAACAAGAGAAAACACGTGAGTTGGAGATTCAAAAGGAAGCATCTAGAGAAATTTCAGAAGCTGTGAAGGTTAAGAGGAGCTGGAGGTGACTATCAAAAAATACATGAGGAAACAAGAGAAAAGAGGTGAGTTGGAGATTCAGAAGTAAGTGTCTTGAGAAATTTCAAATGCTCTGAAGGTTAAGAGGGGCTGAAGTTGACTCTCAAAGAAAAAATAAGAGGAAACAAGAGAAAACATGTGAGTTGGAGATTCAAAAGTAAGCGTCTTGAGAAATTTCAAATGCTCTGAAGGTTAAGAGAGGCTGAAGGTGACTATCAAAGAAAAAATAAGAGGAAACAGGAGAAAACAGGTGAGTTGGAGATTCAAAAGGAAACGTCTTGAGAAATTTCATATGCTCTGAAGGTTAAGAGGGGCTGAAGTTGACTCTCAAAGAAAAAATAAGAGCAAACAAGAGAAAACCAGTGAGTTGGGGAATCAAAAGGAAGCATCTAAAGAAATTTCAGAAGCTGTGAATATTAAGAGAAGCTGGAGGTGACTATCCAAGAAGATATAAGAGGAAACAAGAGAAAACAGGTGAGTTGGAGATTCAGAAGTTTCATTTCGTTTAATTTATTTGTATGCCGCCCTTTTCCCTGAAGGGACTCAGGGCGGCTCACAACTCAAAAGGGTGGGGAAATACAAACAGAGTAACAAAACATAAAACCATACATAGTTAAAAGCACAACAATCATACCATTCGAAGTGGGGCAACGAGTTTTTAGCCCCAGGCCTGTCTTGGGTAAGTAAGCGTCTTGAGAAATTTCAAATGCTCTGAAGGTTAAGAGGGGCTGAAGTTGACTCTCAAAGAAAAAATAAGAGGAAACAAGAGAAAACACGTGAGTTGGAGATTCAAAAGGAAGCATCTAGAGAAATTTCAGAAGCTGTGAATGTTAAGAGGAGCTGGAGGTGACTATCAAAGAAAAAATAAGAGGAAACAAGAGAAAACACGTGAGTTGGAGATTCAAAGGTAAGCGTCTTGAGAAAATTCAAATTCTCTGAAGGTTAAGAGGGGCTGAACGTGACTCTCAAAAGAAAAATAGGACGAAACAAAGAGAAAACTCGTGTTGGAGATTCAAAAGGAAGCATCTAGAGAAATTTCAGAAACTCTGAAGGTTAAGAGGGGCTGAAAATGAATCTCAAAAAAAAAAACAGGAAACAAACAGAAAACTCATGAGTTGGAGATTCAAACAGAAGAGTCTAAAGATATTTTAGAAGCTCTGAAGGTTAAGGGGGGGCTGAAGATGACTCTTAAAGAAAAAATAAGAGGAAACAAAAAGAAAACTCATGAGTTGGAGATTCAAAAGGAAGCGTCTAGAGAAATTTCAGAAGCTCTGAAGGTTAAGATGGGCTGAAGGTGACTCTCAAGGAAAAAATAAGAGGAAACAAGAGAAAACTCATAAGTTGGAGATTGAAAAGGAAGCATCTACAGAAACCTCATATGTCTTGATGTTAAAAGGGGCTGAAGGTGATTCTCCAAAAAAATAAAAGGAAACAAAGGTAAAACTCATGAGTTGGAGATTCAAAAGGAAGCATCGACAAAAATTTCAAAAGTTCTAAATGTTAGGAATGGCTGAAAATGACTCTGAAAGAAAAATAAAGGAAACAAGAAAAAGCACGTTAGCATCTACAGAAAACTCAGAGGCTCTAAAGGTTAAGAGGGGCTGAAGATCTCAAAGAAAAAAATAAGAGGGGAAAAAAACCTCATAAGTTGGAGACTGAAAAGGAAGCATCTATAGAAACCTCAGATGCTCTAAATGTTAAAAGGGGCTGAAGGTGATTCTCCAAAAAAATAAAAGGAAACAAAGAGAAAACTCATGAGTTGGAGATTCAAAAGGAAGCATCTAGAGAAATTTCAGGATCTCTGAAGGTTAAGAGGGGCTGAACGTGACTCTCAAGGAAAAAATAAGAGGAAACAAAGAAAACACAAAAGTTGGAGATTGAAAAGGAAGCATCTACAGAAACCTCATATGTCTTGATGTTAAAAGGGGCTGAAGGTGATTCTCCAAAAGAATAAAAAGAAACAAAGGTAAAACTCATGAGTTGGAGATTCAAAAGGAAGCATCGACAAAAATTTCAAAAGCTCTAAATGTTAGGAATGGCTGAAAATGACTCTCAAAGAAAAATAAAGGAAACAAGAAAAAGCACGTTAGTGGGAGATTCAAAAGGAAGCGTCTAGAGAAATTTCAGAAGCTCTGAAGGTTAAGAGGGGCTGAAAATGAATGTCAAAAAAAATAAATAACAGGAAACAAACAGAAAACTCATGAGTTGGAGATTCAAACAGAAGAGTCTAAAGATATTTTGGAAGCTCTGAAGGTTAAGGGGGGGCTGAAGATGACTCTCAAAGAAAAAATAAGAGGAAACAAAAAGAAAACTCATGAGTTGGAGATTCAAAAGGAAGTGTATAGAGAAATTTCAGAAGCTCTGAAGGTTAAGGGGGGGGGCTGAGGATGACTCTCAAAGAAAAAATAAGAGGAAACAAAAAGAAAACTCATAAGTTGGAGATTGAAAAGGAAGCATCTACAGAAACCTCATATGTTTTGATGTTAAAAGGGGCTGAAGGTGATTCTCCAAAAAAATAAAAGGAAACAAAGATAAAACTCATGAGTTTGAGATTCAAAAGGAAGCATCTAGAGAAATTTCAGGATCTCTGAAGGTTAAGAGGGGCTGAACGTGACTCTCAAAAGAAAAATAAGACGACACAAAGAGAAAACTCATGTGTTGGAGATTCAAAAGGAAGCATCTAGAGAAATTTCAGAAACTCTGAAGGTTAAGATGGGCTGAAGGTGACTCTCAAAGAAAAAATAAGAGGAAACAATCGAAAACAGGTGAGTTGGAGATTCAGAAGTAAGTGTCTTGAGAAATTTCAGAAGCTATGAAGGTGAAGAGGAGCTGGAGGTGACTATCAAAAAAGACATAAGAGGAAACAAGAGAAAACACCTGAGTTGGAGATTCAAAAGGAAGCATCTAGAGAAATTTCAGAAGCTGTGAATGTTAATAGGAGCTGGAGGTGACTCTCAAAGAAAAAATAAGAGGAAACAAGAGAAAACATATGAATTGGATATTCAAAAGGAAGCATCAAAAGAAATTTCAGAAGCTGTGAAGGTTAAGAGGAGCTGGACGTGACTATCAAAGAAGACATTAGAGGAAACAAGAGAAAACAGGTGAGTTGGAGATTCAAAAGGAAGCGTCTTGAGAAATTTCATATGCTCTGAAGGTTAAGAGGGGCTGAAGTGGACTCTGAAAGAAAAAATAAGAGGAAACAATCAAAAACAGGTGAGTTGGAGATTCAAAAGAAAGCATCTAGAGAAATTTCAGAAGCTGTGAAGGTTATGAGGAGATGAAGGTGACTATCAAAGAAGAAATAAGAGGAAACAAGAGAAAACAAGTGAGTTGGAGATTCAGAAGTAAGCGTGTTGAGAAATTTCAAATGCTCTGAAGGTTAAGAGAGGCTGAAGGTGACTATCAAAGAAAAAATAAAAGGAAACAAGAGAAAACACGTAAGTTGGAAATTCAAAAAGAAGCATCTAGAGAAATTTCAGAAGCTGTGAATGTTAAGAGGAGCTGGAGGTGACTATCAAAGAAAAAATAAGAGGAAACAAGAGAAAACACGTGAGTTGGAGCTTCAAAAGGAAGCATCTAGAGAAATTGCAGAAGCTGTGAAGGTTAAGAGGAGCTGGAGGTGACTATCAAAAAAGACATAAGAGGAAACAAGAGAAAAGAGGTGAGTTGGAGATTCAGAAGTAAGCGTCTTGAGAAATTTCAAATGCTCTGAAGGTTAAGAGGGGCTGAAGGTGACAATCAAAGAAAAAATACGAGGAATCAAGAGAAAACACGTGAGTTGGAAATTCAAAAGGAAGCATCTAGAGAAATTTCAGAAGCTGTGAAGGTTATGAGGAGCTGAAGGTGACTATCAAAGAAGAAATAAAAGGAAAGAAGAGAAAACAGGTGAGTTGGAGATTCAGAAGTAAGCATCTTGAGAAATTTCAAATGCTCTGAAGGTTAAGAGAGGCTGAAGGTGACAATCAACGAAAAAATAAGAGGAAACAAGAGAAAACACGTGAGTTGGAGATTCAAAAGGAAGCATCTAGAGAAATTTCAGAAGCTCTGAAGGTTAAGAGGGACTGAAGGTGACTATCAAAGAAAACATATGAGGAATCAAGAGAAAACACGTGAGTTGGTGATTCAAAAGGAAGTGTCTTGCCAAATTTCAAATTCTCTGAAGGTTAAGGGGCTGAAGTTGACTCTCAAAGAAAAAATAAGAGGAAACAAGAGAAAACACGTGAGTTGGAGATTCAAAAGGAAGCATCTAGAGAAATTCCAGAAGCTGTGAAGGTGAAGAGGAGCTGGAGGTGACTATAAAAAAAATAATAAGAGGAAACAAGAAAAAACAGGTGAGTTGGAGATACAAAAGGAAGCATCTAGAGAAATTATAGAACCTGTGAAGGTTAAGAGGAGCTGGAGGTGACTATCAAAAAAGACATAAGAGGAAACGAGAAAAGAGGTGAGTTGGACATTCAGAAGTAAGCGTCTTGAGAAATTTCAAATGCTCTGAAGGTTAAGAGGGGCTGAAGTTGACTCTCAAAGAAAAAATAAGAGGAAACAATCGAAAACACGTGAGTTGGAAATTCAAAAGGAAGCATCTAAAGAAATTTCAGAAGCTGTGAATGATAAGAGGAGCTGGAGGTGACTATCAAAGAAAAAATAAGAGGAAACAAGAGAAAACACTTGAGTTGGAGATACAAAAGGAAGCATCTAGAGAAATTTAAGAAGCTGTGAATGTTAGGAGGGTCTCAAGGTGACTATCAAAGAAAAAATAAGAGGAAACAAGAGAAAATACGTGAGTTGGAGATTCAAAAGGAAGCATCTAGAGAAATTTCAGAAGCTCTGAAGGTTAAGAGGAGCTGAAGGTGACTATCAAAAAAGAATAAGAGGAAACAAGAGAAAACAGGTGAGTTGGAGACCTGGCTTTGTGGATTGCCCTAAACTGATATTGCCCTTCCTCAAATTATATATAACCCCCACCTTCCCCTGATGTAGTGATTCTATAGGCTAAAAGAATTGTGTTTAGAGAGGTTCTGCTTAATGGACAATTATGAGCTTTTTGTGGCTCTGACTGTTATTGGCAAGGGGCCTGCTAAGTGATAACATCCTGAATATTAGTTCCCGATGTTGCGAAAATACCCAAGTAACCCCCCTTGCTTTTGAGGAAAGATCCGAGGATGTTAAAAATCCTGAAGTACAGGGTAGAATCAATTCACAGGATGTGGAACAGGTCCTCTCCTGCCAATGGCGCATCATTTATGCATGGGGACGGAACTGTAAGCCAACCCTAACACCTAAGGTCAATCATCTGACAATCCCTGTAAGAAATAGGGTAGAACTTAGGGAGAATGGGCCCCTGCAACAATTGAGAAAAGGGAACTGTATGTTAAGAGTGCTTGAGTTAGGTCAAAGCTTAATTAATCAGTGTGACCCTGCCCGAGGTAAAAAATGCTGATTGTTTTTATCTGCTGGACCTTCATCTTACTATGCTGTTCCAGTTAGCCAGATCTTTGGGAAAAGACCAAGGCCACGATAGTCCTTGAAAAAGGTGGTAGATGGGGAACCAAAGCGGCAGAAGCCCAGCTGCAAGGTGACTTGTACAATCACTTAAAAGGCTGGGGATGAGCCATCTCCCCATTGTTGGCCCCATAGCCATGGGTGTAGAAATCATAGGGTCACCCTCCTCCTTGTGCATCAAATGTTATCAGGAATCTGGCATTTCTGTGGGGTCACTGTCAGAAGAACAGTGCCCATCTGAAATGTACCTTACCCCTAGGAAGACACTCGTAGATGTAAAATTAACCCGCAGCATGTCTTCCTCTGCTCTTAACCTCTTTCAACAGAAGGTCACTTTCTCGCTTCCACCCCCCACTTGTTTTTAACCGTTGGGAGGGGAATTTGACTACTGGAAGATGCCCAAGGCCATTTCAGCCACCCCGATTTCCCATTTGGCTTTCGATTTGATCCATTACAGGATTTTGTGTTCACTTTCCCCCTGGAAACACCAGTTCCCACTATCTCTTTGAAGGTCCAGTCCTCAGGGATAAGCAAATGGACCCTAACCAAGAAATTCCATTACAGCCTCTGACTAGTATGTTCCTAGCAGGAATCTTACAGGTCTGGACTAATGAAAGAAACCTCTGAGCCCATGTCTTTTCCATGAACATAGGCATATGTGTAGAAGAAAATGGAGTCTTTTTCTTATGTGGGAAAAATGCATATCTATGCTTACCTTCCAATTGGACTGGAACATGTACCCTGATACACCTCCTCCCCAAAATGAGTGTGGTAAGCAAGGAACATGCTCTCCCTGTACCTCTAATGGGACATGTTCAGAGAAGGGTGCCGCTCTTAATCCCACAGTTAGCGATTGTTACGTCCCTACGTGTCCCGCCCTCTCCTGTCAATCAGGGAGGGTGTTAGTTAATTGTCCCATTTACATTGTGTTCAGGCGGGAGGTTTGGAGTGTTCCTATTGGTTAACGCTCTGACAGCTGCGAGTATAAAAGAGCTGTCAGAGCGTTAGTGGTTGTCTAGTTTCTGTTTGCTGTTGAAATAAACGTTGCATGAACGCTGAGCCTCGTCATTACCTCAGATGCTAAGTACACAAAACCTGGCGACAAGGATGGGATTTTGAGGGAAAAAATCCACCCAAATACTAGCGTAGATGCTATAATTCTTTTAAACGAATTGAATTTCTTAAAGTATGGCGACGACAACCCCGTTCGCTGCCTACACGCCTGAGAGAGAATCTTGGGAATCATTTATTGAATAGTTTGAATGCTTCCTTTTCACAAATGATTTTAAAGACATCTCAGATGAAAGGTGTCGGGGGTATTTCCTTAATTCTTGTGGGCCTGAGATTTTTGCTACTGCGAGCTCTAGTTGCACCATCCCAAGTTTTTAATGTACCTTGGGACACCCTCATAGCCAAACTAAAGGGCCACTACGCCCCAAAACCATCCCGCTTTGCAAGGCGGTATGCTTTCCGTCAGTGTATTCAAGGTGAGACAGAGACGGTTAGCCAATATGTGGCTGTTTTAAGAAGCATGTGATCACCTTTTCTGTTCAGGACTCAAGCCATGGTCCTGTCCACCATTAAGCCATCTTTCCAAGCAGCCTCCATGTCTCCAGTATCTCCCCTCCCCCCTTGGAGCTGAACCCAGAAGGACATTTCTTTCAACAGTTTTAAGAAAACTGGATTGGTAGAACTGCTGTTGCTTTTAAAGGGTAAAAATATACTTTTTTCCCCCTGGGGAAAGGAGCTTGGAAGAATTGCAAGAGTCTGCAATATCTCTTGTGTAAAGAGGATAACTGGTCTTTAAAGAAAAAGGATTTACCAAACAATGGTTGAATCAAATGTTTCCTGCACAAGATGATGATGGAACATTGTCTCTGGCCAGATTTATCAACTTAGTTTCTGCTTTCGAATTTTGACACTGGCTTGGTGGCCTTGTGATTGGGCGTGGCTTGGTGGCCTTGTGATTGGGCATGGCTTGGTGGTCTTGTGACTGGGTGGGCATAGCTTGGTGATCATGTGACTGAGTGGTCATGGCCAACCCCACATCACTCACGTCGAGGGACATCTTGCTTTGCCTCGCTTGCTTGGCCTCCTGAGCTCTTCTGGTCTTTGTCTATTTACTACTACAGTGTCTGGTTGATTATCTAATGCCTGCCTTTCCTTCTGGATTCGGAACTCCCATAGAGTCCTTGTTCTATTATTCTCCACAATCTTCTATAGAAACTCCTTGATGGCTGGAGAATTCTGGGAGTTTCACTGATCTACCTCTTGAGTTCCATCTAGTGTGGTAAATCCCTGCTTCTATGGATCTGGTGCTTAGTGCCCATTCTTGTACTGTTATGATCAGTGATCTATGCTGCCTTTTACACATATACCACTTCAGGAATAATTATAAAAATGAGGATTACCCACTCATTTCTTTACTACTAGTAGAAACAAAATAAGCAGCCATAAATGTCACCTAAAGTTGGAACCCTATATTTGGATTCTGATCAGTGGTGGGTTTCAAAATGTTTTGTAACCTCTTCTGTAGGTGTGGCCTGGTTTGTGGGAGTGGCTTGCCAGCTATGTGACCTGGTAGAAGTGGCTTGCCGGCCATGTGACTGGGTGGGAGTGGCTTGGTAGTCATGTGACCAGGAGGGAGTGCCTTGGCAGTCATGTGACTGAGTGGGAGTGGCCAAGATGATGTCACTGAATTCTTTGCCCCAATGGATGAACTGCAATAAGATTAAAATAAGTCCGGGGAAGGAGGAGCCACGTCATGATATCACAACGTGAGGTCTTGATACTCCGCCATTGACATTTTTGCCACTGGGCAGTCCATTGAGACCTAAACTGTCCTGTACAGATGGTGATCAGGAAGACAAAGCCTTGCTGGTCTCAGGGACATCTCAAAGTCCCTGATCGACCCAAGGGAAGTGCTTCAAGCCAGCGGTAAATATCCCCCAGGCTGATGAAATCGGGATGCTCCGGAAGGAAGGAAGTGAAAAGAGAAATTGAGTCCATCTGGTGAGGTATTTTTTCTATTTTGCTAAAGACTACCCAAATAATTTTTTCTTTAAAGCCAAATTAGATCCTTAAGCAAAAAAAACCGAGCGGCAAAAATAACCCTAATTGGATTGCTGTGGAAAGTTTTTTTTCTTTGTAACTATTCTTTGTGGATTTAAGTGCTTGCAACATTTTTCATTTCTCCTCTTAAAGTGAAGGGATTGATTTTTTTTCTTCTGCTTTTTGTTGCTTTATTTTTTGACTTCTGGATTAAAACCTTCCTTCTTATTTTAACAATTCTTCCTATTACTTGTTATTAAATCTCACTAAAAGAAATCTAAAGAACTTTGTTTCCTATAAGCCAGAGATAAATATTAGACGGTGAAAAATTAGCACACTCCAAGGTCAGAGGCTGGGGTTTTTGAAATAACATATTCTTTTCTTTCCTTATTTGACTTCACTAACTTGGTAGCTGAAAGGTTTGCAACTTGTTTACAGAAACTGATAAAGAGCCAAGGGCACAAATTGTTTTCACAGGTGCCTCAGAACTATTTTGGCAGGGGAAGGAAAGTGGGGGAAACAGAACCCTTCTCCTTTGAAGACCATAAAAGAACTTGTGTTCAAGTCAATCTAAACTAAAAAATAAAAGAGGCCTGGAAGGCTAGAGTGGCAGTGGCTATTAGGTTTTTTCTTTCTTTCTTCTGTTTTGGAAACATGGATCAATATTCAAATGAGGAAACCTTAAAATTCCAAAAAAGTTTGGCTGGAATTCAAAATCTATTGGAAGGATATGGGAGAATTGAGAAGAAGTTGGAAAGACTAGTCCAATTAAAGGGGAGAATGAAGATATAGAAGATAAAGATAAGACAATAGATGAACTTATTAATGGAGCAAATGTGGGTGAAAGTAAAAAGAAGGGAATATGGAAAAGGGAAATTGACAAATTGGAGCTCTACCCCAGATTCCAGGACACAGAAGAAAAAAATACTAATGATGATAGACATAAGAAGAGAATTTTTTTCAGAAGCAAGATTGACAATCAAAGATAAACTAATCTTAGTAGCAACTGGTGGACAACGAGATTATCTGAGAGAACCTTCAAGCAACAAAGTGCGGAGAGAAGTCTATAAAAACCTTATAAAGGAGATAAAAGAGAGACTGACACCACAATTGGCAAGAGAGATAAGATTATTTTGTTACTGGAAAGATACAGGTTGACAATGATAATAAAAAATTAGTTGATTTTGATGATTAATAAGTAGGAATTTTGTAACTCTTAGATGGTTTGAGATTGTTATCAAATGTTTATTCACTAACAATTAATTAACCATAATAAAAATAACAATGATGATGATGATGATGATGATGAAATGATAATGGATACAGCTTAATGATATATACATGTATGGTAATCTAGTAAAAGAAATTTGGATATAAATTGCAAATGACGACGGGAAAAAGACCTATAAAATATTATTAACATTTTTTTATTTAGATCTAGTTATAAAGGTGTAAGGTTTTTTTGGGAGGGGGGTCTGACAAGAGGAGATGGGAAATAAATAATAAATGATTTTTAGCCAATTATAATAATAACAAGGAAATGGTCATGGTCATTGTTTAACAATATATACATGCTATGGTATTGGCAAAAGTAACTTGGGTATAAATTCTAAACAGTGAGTTGGAAAAAAGGGGGGGAAGGTTAGAAACTTTATTAATTGACTTTTATTTAAAAGATGTTATAAAGGTGTAATGTTATTGGAGGATTTTTTGAAATATCTAATGAATGCCATTATGTGGTTGTGTTTTTAAGTATGAATGATTTGAGGTAAAAGCATGTTCAAATAATTGTAGTCAAATGAGAATTGAAGTACATTAATAGTAAGATATACAAAGATTTTTGATTTAAAGTGTATAATCTAATATGAACTATAAGTAATGACTGTGGAAGAAATGTACGAAAGTTATCTGTAACCAATCAATATGCTTTCTACAAGATGTAATGAAGGATGATTCTTTTTTTGTGTTTTTGTTCAAATTAAAATAAAATAAAAATTTCAAAAAAAAAGATTATTAAAATAAGTACACAAAACAATAAAAGAGCTACTTACAGAAGGAAGATGACTGTCCTTGCCAGTCTTCAGTATCACTGACTCCAATGAATGGCCTGCACAAAGAAGAGACACAGAAATTAACTCTTCCATTGCATGCACTGTATTAGGATGAAACCAGCATACAAAACAGCTACTTACAGAGGGAAGATTACTGCTATAAGCTATGCTGGTCTTTTCCACCACCACTTCACCACCTTTCTCTAATAACCTGCACAAAGAAGAGACATAGAAAGGAAGACTTTAATTGCATGTACTGTATTAGGATGAAACAAGCACACAAAATAATAGAAAAGGAAGATTACTGTCTTTTTCTGCGTCTCCTGCACCACCATCTCACCACCTTGCTCCAATAATCTGCACAAAGACGAGACACAGAAAGGAAGACTTTAATTGCTTGTACTTACTATATTAAGGATGAACCCAGCACACAAAGCAATAAAGACAGCTACTTACAGAGGAAAAATGACTGGCCTTGCCGGTCATTTATTTATTATTTATTAAACAAATTATTACAGCCGCCCATTTCACATACAGATAATTCAAGATGGCTTACAACATTTATTAGTGATATAAACAATTAATTTCATTCAAGTTTGTCAAGAAAGAAAAGTTGGAGCATGGTAGTTTTATTTCCAGTCTTGTTGGAAGTCCAATGTGAGGCCTCTAGGATCTTGTTTTACTGCTCACTTTAGGGCTTCCCTTATCTCTTGCCCTATCCCTCTCATAGATAGAAAGTGGTGCTGCCAGATTAAAAGTAGCTGTTGTGAGAAGATTCTATGGGTGGTTATTGAGCCCTTTTCTCTTAGAGAAGTGGGCTACCAGAGTGTGGTTGAAATTGCTTCCCATCCTGTGTTAGAATCCTCTTAGAACCTCTCCTAGAATTGGTAATATTCTCAGGATCCAAATTGTCCTCTTAACAACCATATTTAAATTGGCTTCATTTGTGATACTAGATCAACATGTGGTTGGCTAATTTACGGCTCCATGTATTGTGCCTACCCAGGAAACTGGGCTACTTCAGTAAATGAGTTCACTTCCCATGAAGCAGTGTGTTGTATCCACAAAGCTCTTAGCAAGATTGGCACCAGTAGGAAATACTGGTAGGAAAAGCAAACAGTGAAAATATTGCTGATTCTTTGTACCTTTTTTATTGTTATCCTTATCCTGAGGCTTAAAAACCTTTCAGAATAGCTATTCTCCCATATGGAGCAACTGCAGCTGTGTTGGGCTAGGGGTCTTATTTCTCATGGCCCTAGTAGCTAAATGATAAAATCTATAGGTTTCTTGGTACCATAATGATGTTTAACAAATGTGTGGCCTCAGCACCCTCTCTGTGGGCACACCAGCTGTTGTGCCAGTTTAACTCCACCGCGCATGCGCAGTATCTCCCGTCAGCCAGTCATCAGGTTTCTGCCATGCACGTGCAGGGGAGGCACTGCAGGGGGAACATGCATATATGGGGGATCAGGGATATGCACATGTGCGGGGGCAAGGCGCATGCGCAGGGGGCATACCTGCATTGCATTTTGGGGGGCTGGGCATGCACACGCTTTTGGCACTCAGTCAGAAATTGTTAGCCATTACTGGTCTAAATAGTTCACATGACATTTGTGTAAGGGCAGGATTACCCTCATATGTATGTATTCATTTATTTATTTATTGTATCTCTATAAAATCTTCAATAATATTTTCAGGTTCCCAAATACAGAATACAGTATCAGGTCTTTTTATATCTGTAACTAAAATTATGACTATAAGCAGTAACATAAAAAATAGCAGGAAGTGAAATAAGACTCACTGTGACTGAGATTTCACATTTGCAATTCTAAATAAAAATAACATTAAAAAAGACTGGATAACAAAACAATACCCATTTGATAGCAAAATAACAAAATTAGCTGTATAAGACTGTTCTTTTTCAGTGAAAACATTCTATTTTCCTCACGTCATGTGTCAGGATCATCTGAAACTTTAATAAAACTTCTGTAGTAAGATCATCTCCCCTCACACCCCCTCTTTTTTAATTTTAGACTCCCGAGAAGTGGAATCTAAGAGAGAAGACGAGACTGGATTCTGATTGCAATAGACAGGGTTAATACAGAACGCGTTCACAGACATCTCCTGACAGCTTCGTCATTGGAAAAGAAGGTTCAGCAAGCAAGCAAGCAAACAAACAAACCAGCCTGGGACTAACGTTGCTATAGAGGTTTCTTGCAAATAAGTTTTAATGAAATCTTAATACACACTCTGCATTCAAGTCGGAGTTTGTTTGTTCGTTTCTATGTTTGTTTGTTTGTTTGAACGCAGGCGGGGCACCTCTCGCCAAATTTCAGAACAGAAAGAACACAGTATATCGAAAAAAATCACACTGCTTAGAAAACGTTCCAGTGCTCCCAGCCATTTAAATTAGGTGACCAGATGTCCTGCATTTGGCAGGACAGGCATGACTTTTCATCATTTTTCCCGCATCCCGCCCGGTTCTCAAAAAAACCCGCTTTATTTTGGCGCTCGCTGGCTCCCCCGCCCATCATCAACCGCCACTAGCTCACTCGTTCCGTTCCCCCATCTATTCTATTCTACACTAAAAATCTAAGCCAGCCCAGCCTGCCGCTCACTGATTGGCCTGGACTCCAGCCAATCAGTGAGCTGGCTGGGATGGAAAACTTTAAGCACGCGGCATCCCAGCCAGCTCACTGATTGGCTGGAGTCCACTTAAGCACGCCGTGCGAGTCTCCATTTCATTTCGCCTTCGCCGTTTGCTGCTTCACTGGTGAGTAACCGGTGGGAATCGGGAGGCTTTGCCGCATCGGGTGGGCACCTTCATGGCGTAGGTTAGCTCAGGATCGATTCCCAGGCCCACCGCTTTTAGGGGCTGGAGGAGCGGGCAGTGGTGGGGACGAAATTGAACAGCGCTGGGAAGGGAAGGCCTTCCCTAGGGAGTCTGGCTTTCCCCCCCCTCGCCCCACCTCCTCCACTAGCCTTTGTCCCTCCACAGTAGGGCGGCTGGGGGGAGGAGACGGCCCTCCTCTCCTTCTCCCCCTTTGCGGAGTTGGGTGGGCAGGCCGTCTCTTCCCCCCAGCCACCCTACTGTGGAGGAACAAAGGCTAGTGGAGGAGGCGAGGCGAGGCGGGGGGGAAAGCCAGACCGCGGCGGCTACTGCCAGCCCGCGGCCTCCCTACCCTGAGAGAGAAACCTGGGAGAAGGTGCGGGGGGAGAGATTCGCATGGGGCGGGATGCAAGAGGGAGTGAGTGAGTCTGGATTGCTGCATAGCGAGTGAGCGGGCGGATGGCAGTGGGATCGCCGCCCGGGAGCTGCCAGAAGCCTTCCCCCCCCTTTCCTTCTCTTGGCTACGAAAAGGATTCGTGGGGGGCAGAGCCACGGAGGGTCTAGGCCGAGACGGGCTGCGCTGAGGTGGGGAGACGGATAAGGCGGAGCTCCGAGCCGTGAGTTTCCTTCTGCAGCCTCCGGCTCCACACTACCCAACAATAGCAGGCTCCGAGTCGGGCCGCGTCACGGGAGGATGCACCAAAGGTACCAAGAAGGGGCACCCTTCGTGGCGTAGGTTAGCTCAGGATCGGTCCCCAGCCCCACTGCTTTTAGGGGCTGGAGGAGCGGGCAGTGGTGGGGACGAAATTGAAGAGTGCTGGAGGAGAGCCTGAGGAAGGGGTTACTTGGGGGAGGCTTAAAAGGAGACGGCCGGGTGGGAAGAGGGCGAGCGCTTTGGAAAATCTCTGAAAACGGAGCGCTAGCTGGGGGAGCCGCTGTTGCATCAGCAGCAGAAGCCCTTCAAGGAAGCCCCTGAGCTGCGAGGGGAGAGGGAAAGATGCCCCAACTTGGAAGCCGTGTAGTTTGAAAGAGAAGCAGCAGCTGCGTCGAGCGTGTGTAGGATTTGCTGGAGAGGAGGACTTGGTGCTGGGTAGGCTTGGAAGGGCTGTAGAGAGCTTTGCGAGGCGGGGGGGAGGGAGCGGCGGGGAAATACGGTCTTCGGGGTGGGGAGAAGAAGCGATTAGTCTCTCAACGGGTCACCCCGAAACTGGGTTTGGGGCTGTGAAGTTCCGCTGTTGGGACACGAGCGGGATCCCAAGGGAGGCTGTTGCAGAAGGGTGAAATCTGAGATTTCTTCGCTTCTGCGGCAGGATAACGTTTGCTCTTTAGAGGAAGGGGGGGAGAGACCACTACAGTTACATTTCTTTTCTTGCTGGGGATTTAGAAGTCTTATGCTCACTTTTATTCCCGGGAAAAAAAACAAACCTGAGCCTCCGCCGTTGTCCAACCCTCGCGTTTCCTGGCAAGAAATCCATCCCCCATTATGACGAGGTACGCCGGCTGTCGATTGGTTAAGGCATCCTCGGCATCCCCCGGGTGATCTCCGGGCCCCCAGCTTCCCCATCTCCTCTCCTATGGGGAGACGTGCATCATAATGTTGTAAGCCACCAGGAGTTACCTGTGTGTGAGGTGGGCTGCCCTATGCATTTGGGTTTGTGCGCTGGAGAGAGAATGAAAAAGAGATGGAGAAATAATTATATTAATTAGAAGCGGCGGTGGCGGACGTCGGACGTCGGCAGCGACTGTAACGACTGCTCGGGCAAGGTGCGGAGGAAGAACGGAAGGTCCCTCCCGCCCACGACGATGGCTCCAGCCATGGACCAGCAGGCTGGCCCCAACAACAACGTGCTGCTCTTGCCACCACCTCCGGGTGGGAAGCAACCACCCCTGTGCGGCACCTGTGCTGCGGTGGGAAGCGAGTCTGCGAGGCGTGGTTGCTTCCCACCCGGAGGTGGCAGCAAGAGCAATGCGTTGTTGTTGAAGAAGATGCCGGGGCCAGCCTGCTCGTCCATGGCTGGAGCCATCGTCGCGGGCGGGAGGGACCTTCCGTTCTTCCTCCGCACCTCACCTGAGCAGTCATTACAGTAGCTGCCGACGTCCGCCACCGCCGCTTCCCTCGTCCGTCTCGATTGCTGGAAGCAGTAACAAACGGCGCGTCCGTTCCGCCGTCAGCGCCCTGACAGCCACCCCAGCCAGCGGCTACCGGGCCTCACTGGAGTCAATTGCAAAACCGTGTTCAGCGCTTTGAGGACCTGAGGCATCTTCGGAAATGCAGTTCCCTATCGGAAAGAATGGAGTAGCTGCGAATTTGTAACAACAACAGAAGATAATAACTTGGTGCTTTGTAGGTTACAAAAATCTCAAGTTTGATTTGCACACCGTTTTTTAAAAGTTAGGTAAAGAAATTATGCTGTGAAAGCGACTAGAAAGCCTCCCCTCCCCTTCCTGTGTGCGAGAAAGGGAAGGAGAGGAAGGAAGGAGGGAGGGGGGAAGGAAAAGAAGAAGGGAGGGGGGAGAAGATGGAAGGAGAAAAGATGGATGGAAGGAGAAAGAATGGGAGGAGAAGGAGGAAGATGGAAGAAAGGAAGAAAAAGAAGAAGGGAGGGAGAAAAGAGGGAAGGAGGTACGAAGAAAAGGGGAAGAGAGGGAAAGAGCAGAAAGACAAAGAGAATGAAGTTGATAGGCAAGAGGAAGGAGGAAGGAAGGAAAAAAGAAAAAGGGAGGGAGCGAGGAAAGAAGAAAAGATGGAACTAGAAAGGAAAGGGAGGGACGGAGGAAAGGGGAAGACAGGGAAAGAGCAGAAAGACAGAGAAGGTGAAGGTAGATAGGGAGAAGGAAGGAAGAAGGAAGAAATAGGAAAGTAGGGAAGGAGGAAGGAACAGAAGCGAAGAGGAAGAGAAATGGAAAGAGCAGAAAGACAGAGAAGGTAGATAGGCAAAAGAAATGAAGCTGAAAGAATGGAAGGAGGAAGGAAGAGAAAAGGAGGAAGGGAGTGAGTGAGGAAAGAAGAGAGGATGGAAGGAGAAAGGAAGGGAGGGAAAGAGCAGAAGACGGATAAGGTGAAGGTAGATAAGCAAGAGGAATGAAGGAAGAAGTGAGGTGTCTCGAGGAGGGGGAAAACATTTAGTGACCAAAGTTACAATGGCATTGAAAAAAGTGACTGATGACCATTTTCACACTTAGCGACCGTTGCGACCATTTTTCACACTTAGTGACCGCTGCAGCATCCTCATGGTCACGTGATCAAAATTTTGTTTGGCAACAGATTCGTATTTATGCTGGTTTCAGTGTCCTGGGGTGACCTTTTGACAAAAAATATTTTTTTAAATCAAGCCCCCCCCCCCTCCGTCAATGGTGTCCCTCTTTACCAATCTGAAAATCTGGTCACCTTAATTTAAATTCAACAGACGCTTGACTGCAAGCTGATAGGCCGTGTGCTCCGCAGACTTGCAACTTCTCTTCCAAAACTAATCGCAAACAAAATTTTCCGACTTATACAACCCCAACCGGAAGATTCTACATTTATAGATCTATTGCCTCGTCCTGGGGTTTCAGTTTCTTGGAGTCCTTTAAAGGGGCCGCCTCCAAACAGGAAGGGAAGCGGAATTATTTGTAGGACGGACCAGAAGTTAGTCCTCCAAGGCGGAGGTTCCGTTCGGCCTCAGCGGCGATGATGAGTTTCGAGTGGCCCTGGCAGTACAGTTTCCCGCCATTCTTTACGTGAGTCCCGGGTCTTATCCATCCTATATGTCCCTGAGATTAAGGGGCTCGTGTCCTCTAGGCACGGTGTGGGGTACAGGCTTTAGAGGTGCCCCGCTTTCCGTAGAAAGTACCACTCTTTTGCCTGTTTCGAGCGGAGCGAGACGATCCACGACTGTTGATTCTGGTCTTCTCTCGGGAAAAAGATACCAGTTTTGCTCTGGATGGTGGATTGTGTGTGTGATCCCCGCGCCCCTCCCAAAAAAACTACTAGGAGCGTTTGAATTACAAGATTTCTGGAGGAAACTTTGTATCCCTGCATTAATTGTAATAATAAATCAGCTCACCGAGGGAACTTCCCCCACTCCCGGAGCTGATCTATAACTCAAAGTAGCATAACTAGTCTGACTAGTGATGAGAGGTATAGGGAGTTGTTCAACATCTGTAAAGTATCAGGTTTCCCATCCATGTATTTATAAATGCATAAGGACAAATACTAATTTGATTAACACGATCCACTTTTCTGTAATCTAGTTTGAAACAAAATTAGGATTATTGCATTAAAAATGGAATGTCTGATCTGACTTGTCTATAGTTGTTAATAGTGTCCAGTGTAGTGCATTTCATACGAAATCCTATCCCACCCCCGCCCCCACAAAAACACTCCTTTCCTCAGGGATCTGAACTTGAAATAGTCAAGAAGAAAAACAGTGGAATGAAAAGACAAAGCGTTATATAGGATATATTGGGGAAATGCAACTGTGGGTACTTAAAACATAGCTAGTGTTGGGAGTAAGAATATTAGATTATATCAAAGATTTTGAAGAAATTTAGATTTCAAGGAAACATTTAAAGAAATAGAAAGGTGTTACTAAGATTTTAAAGAGGATTTTAGGCATAGGAGATTACAAAGAATAGATGGAACTGTGATAGAAGGTAAGATTTGGAAGAGTATAGTTTGTATAGCAAGAAAAACTGCATAAAATAAGATAGGAGGAATGCTATGGAATTTTAAATATGAAAGTAAATAATGGATTTGAATAAGAAGCCCGTTTGGGATTTTGAGGGACTGCCTCTTATCTCAATTGATGAAAGTTTGATAGCAAAACTTTGAATGCAGCAGTGAAGATTAAGGTGCACTCGGAGAGGAGAGTTTCAGAATCAGTGTGGGAGATGGAGGTGAAAACAGCAAGAAGCAAAGTTTTAGTTGACAGGAAGGAGTATGTATTTTCTAAGGAGAAGAAATACTAGTAAAACAGAACTGTCTCCTGCTAGTACTTTCTTACTGTTTTGTCTCTTCCGCATGGTAGATAGAATTTGAATGAAATGATGCAGGAATACTACCTGGAAAGAGGGCAATAAACTAAGGAGGATATTAAATAAATGTTATAGGATATAGATTATAGGATAGTGTGATGCTGTAATCATCTGCCAAATAGTAGGAGGGAAGAACATGAAACTGAGAAAGAAGCAGCTCCTTGGGAACATCATGGCATTACAAAGATTAAGCTACCTGAGCACTGATTAAATTAACTAGACATTTAATTGACCAGAGATACTGTCATAAAAGAAAAAAAATCAGAAAAAGGAAGTGATGAAGTAACAAAAAATAAAAGATTTGGAAAGAAAGTTGGGATCTTGGAGCTAAAAACAAAACTGAAAAATAAAGGAAAGGGAACTGGAGACAACAGGAAATCCAGAGAACAAGAATATTCTCAGAGCAGAAGAGATAAGAAAAACAGATGAAAATTATAAGTTTTTGGATTCAGCACCTGTCTCAAATATATGCTAAATTGGAGAAGCCTTTTGCTACCATTCTTTGATAGCCACAAACAATCAATTAGGGAAACAGTAAAAATCTGCCAAAAGGAAGTATATAAAATACTTCTTGCTCACCACATCCTTATCTGAACTGATAACACCAATGGTTGCTGACACTATTTTACTTTTTTTATTTTATTTGAAGGACATTTTCTAGATGGTTTGGTGTGCTATTTCCAGTCAGACTGTTGGATCCATGATAATATTTGTGTGATAATGACTGCAAAAATGTCAGTATTTTAGGCAGATTAAACTGGCTAAACCAGGCATATTTATTATTTATTTATTATTTATTTATTTAGTTAGTTAGTTAGTTAGTTATTAGACTTATATACCGCTTCATAGGGCTTTCAGCCCTCTCTAAGTGGTTTACAAATTTTTTAGCAAATTGAGTCAGCAACTTGCCCCCACAGTCCAGGTCCTCATTTCACCCACCTCGGAAGGATGGAAGGCTGAGTCGACCTTGAGCCGGTGAGATTTGAACCGCTGAACTGCATATCACAGTCAGCTAAAGTGGCCTGCAGTACTGCACCCTAACCAAGCCGCCACCTCAGCTCTCTCATATAAAACTGAGTTGGTTAAATTATTTGGCTCTGGACCATCCCACCAAAATTGCAACGCAAATTGATAAATTATTTTATGGAAGTTTGGAAAAATCATAAAGAATGTATAGTTTTGTTGGCAATTATGGAAATGTCAACTCGGGGGGTATTTAAAATAACAGGACTAATTTGGATGATTTCTTGTTGGATGATTTCTTGTATTGTATTCAGATCTTTAGTCAATTTTAGCTGTCTTCACTGAAGTGTTAAGACTTGGCGTATGATTCTGGAAGTTCTACTCCTTGATTCTGATTTCTCAGTTAAAATTATTGAGCTTCTGAGATTCTTTTATAGTACATCTGTTTCCTTTTTATGTTTTAGGTTGCAGCCCAATGTGGATACAAGACAAAAGCAGCTGACAGCATGGTGTTCCTTAGTGCTGTCATATTGCCGCCTCAACAAGCTCTATACAATGACTGTTCCAGAGGCTCAAGAGAGTCCACTGTTCAACAATTGGAAACTGCAGCGTATCCTTTCTCTACTATCATGAGTCTGTCTGACCGGCCTTGGTGATGTGACAAGGAATTCATCCAACTCCTGGTGATAAAAGAGTTGGCTTTTTTGTCAGTGAAAAGTTCAAGTTTGAAGCACTATGAGATTGTAGCATTAACCGAGTATGCTATTGGTATGGTCCTAGATGTAGGATTATATGATTTGTGAAAAGTACATAGAATAGATTTGCCTTCTAAAATAATTTTGTTTTTAGGTAAACCACTTTACCTTAAGTTTTTTTAGTTCTGCTGAGGAAAAAGTTCTTGATTTCTAAAGATTTGATTTTAAGCTCTATTTAAAAATGCCATTTTCTGCTTGAAATCACATAGAATGCCTTGATATTGATTTCCCTGAAGCTGTGTTAAAAACAAAATGCTCAGGTGATACTTATTGTTGGCAAGATATTGGTGGCTTGGAAAAGAAAACATTACACAGAATATCGCCAATTGATGAAGAGTTTTGTAAATCATTTTTTCTATAATTTAGTTTAATTTAACTGACATTGTAAAAAGTATAACAGTTTTACAATATTCACTAGAAAATAATTTTCCATACAGTTCTTTTAGATTTGGTTTTGTAAGATATTGATTATCAAGTTTTCTGATGTTCCTGTAATTTTTTTAAAAAACTTTTTTTTCTAATAGAAATTTTCCATAGAATTTTAGATAGTAATTTTATTCCAATCAAAATCTGAAGTTTAATTACAACTGCTGCCAGATTCTTACTGTGCTTATACAGTCAAAATTCTGGGCTGCATAAATACTACTTTCATTCCTTCTCATTCTGTGGCCAAATACTACTCATGGTTATTAGCTGCATGGTACAATTGATGGGAGGATTAAAGTGTGTGCTTCATCAGAAGCAAGATGATTTGATTGTTTGAGGCTACATAATGCTACATTAACATCTTGTTGCAATCCCAAATCTTGAATTCCTTTGAGTTAGGTAGTTTATCACATTTTATCCTGTGCCTAGTGTTTTCTTAACTATGGAACAGGAAAACTCTCACTGGAATCCATCCTTGTTGTGTTAGAGGAGCTCAGAAAAAAAGGTAAGTTTGAGGGTAACATGCCTCTTTAATCACAAATATAATTAACTGCAGGTATACATATCTCCTTCATTTCATTAAGATTAACATCAAAGTAGGTGTGACAAGACATGCAGCCTTAAGGGACTAGATAAGACTTATCTAGAAATAAGTCAGGCTGCTGGAATAGCTAGGGCTGAATTCATCACTTCTGTAAAAACAAGTAATGTTTTTAACAGACATTAATAATAGAGATATTTTATGTTTCATTCCAGGGAATCTTGAATGGCTTGACAAGAACAAGTCTAGCTTTCTTATCCTGTGGCGATGTCCAGAGGAATGGGGCAAGTTAATTTACCAATGGGTAAGAGCAGTATTTTGGGGGGTAACAATGCAAAATTAATTAAATTTTGGTAGAAAATAGTTTTGTAAAGATACGTTGAAACAGTTCCTTTCTCTCTTCCCAGAATCTGAATTTCAGCAGGAGCCCACAGTTCTTTTCTATCTTCATCATCACAACACAAACGTCTTCTGCCTTTTGTCATATTTTTAAATGAAAGTTTAGGTGACCAGAGTGTGGAATTCCTGGAACAATTTTGTCCAGCTGTAATTATAACAAGCAAATTTTATATTATTTTTCATGAATAGCTTTGAAAATCTTGAATATTATCTCATTTTTCATGTTTAAACCTAGTTGCCGGGTTGTTAATCATTTCACAGGAAACTTGTCTCTATTTCATAATGCTAAGTTTATCTTTTAAAACAGTACATGGATAGAATACAAAAAGTAGATCAATAACTTTTACCCTCCTAAGTCTGTTTAGATGAGGTTGATGTCTGAAATTCTTCTCCCAAAGCCATGTCTTCAGAAGTTAGACTGATGACCGATGACAAAAAGGCTTTTTTTTAGTGTTCCCAACTCTACAATGGTTTTCTCAGGAGGCTTCCTTGCACTTGACCGTTGCTTTAATTGTTTTTCAGTATTTTGGGGTACAATTTTATTAGCAAGATATAATAAACTATTTCTTACAAATGTTTGTTATATATTTTCATGTTTTATTTATATTTATTTATTTAATTATTGTGAATATCTTTAGCAGGAAAAAAAGTTTGGAATATAAAACTCAATGATATCAAAAATCAAGTGTTGTATTTCTCCACCTGTCCCCTCCCCATTTCCAGGTTTTGAAGAATGGATCGACAAACTCGGTTTTCACACTCTATGAGTTATCCAATGGCGAGGATACAGAGGAAGAAGGTAACTTTCATCTCGTACATTTCCCATTATAGTAATATATGACAGTGTCAAAAGAGAGATCAATTGTTTGTGTTTCTTTGTCTCATTTTTAATTCAGAGAACCTTTCTTGCTATCCACATTCTTCCCTTGCTGAATTTTTAAAAGTTATTTCAAGTTTCTTATATTAAATATAAGAGAGATAAACAGTTTTCACAACAGCAGAGTATATACTTCATATTTTCTAAATGTAATTGGATTTTAATTCTTACAAACTGGATTCATGCCCTGAATATTTCTCTGATTAATTTGTTTCTATTTATCAATGAAATGTCAGGGCATAGAGGTCATTATTTTGACTGTGTTCCAGATCAATGACCATGCCTTTAATTTGGTTCCATTTGTGCTATGCTAAGCAATGAAAAAAGAAAGACAATCTGAGAACTAGCTGAAATTTTTAAGCTTGTTTTGCAACAATCTATATATGTAATCCTAAAAAGTAAGATTACTTATGAAGCTGTGTAAAGGCTTTCCTGGCAACAGTGGCCTTAGAGCAGAAAATGAGAGTCCAGGAGGGCTTACTTCTTGTCTCAATTGACATATGGCTGTCCATATCCAGTACAAAAATCTGGGTAGCTCACAACTTATATTTGTATTAAATAAATAGAAAATATATGCATATACAAAATAAAATGAATAAAACTCAGAGCAGCTGGAGAATCATTTAAAAAGCCTTCAAGATAACCAGGAGATGGGTTCCGTCACACACTCAAAGCCTCAGGCTTGAACACAAATCAGATCTTCAAAGTCTTATAATAGGCTAGCAGGATTAGGGCCAGCCTAATCACCAGGTGGGTGATATTCTAATCTCCAGATGAGTGATATTCCAATGAACAAGGGTCACAACAGAAAAGGTTCTCCTATTAGCTCAACCAGCCAACATTCTTCGCCAAGGTTCCACCACAAAACCGCGTTCAACTAAAGCGCGCTCGACGAAACCGCGTAGCTGACGTCATCACAGCGCGACAACAGCGCGGAGAAAAAAGCACGCTGTGAACGCTAAAGCTAAAATTAATACCTAAACCTAACCCTAAACCTAATCCTAACCCTTAACCTAGCGCTAAACCTAACCCTTAACCTAACCCTAAACCTAACCCTTACCTTAACTTGAATCAGCTTGCTTTTAAAGCGCTATTTAAAGCGCCCTTTTTTCTCCGCGGTCGCTGTTGTCGCCCTGCTAATGACGTTAGCGACGCGGTTTAATCGGGCGCACTTTAGTGGAGCACAGTTTTGTCGTGCCACGCTTGGCCAATAGTACAGCATACTACTGCGAGATAGATAGGATAGATAGAAACTACTGGATAGAGATGGTTCTGTAAATAGTCCAGCCCTAAGCTATGCAGGGCTTTAAAGTAAGAACCAACACCTTGAATTGCACACAGTGTAGCCAGTGCAACTTGCGGAACAGTAGTGTCAGATGTGCTCAAAAAGTCTGTATCAATTGCCCATGCCCAGTGTGCAAAGGTTCTAGCAGTAACTGTCACTTGTTTTTTGAGCAGGACCTGTGCATTCAGGATGATTGGGCAGTGGCTCTATCTAAAGCTGTGCCATCCCTTCCACAACTAAAAATGGAGGGGCTTGGGACTAGAAGGTCCAAAACCCCAAATCCACTTAGTCTTGCCTGAGCTGAGCTTTCCCATCTAGCTCCCGTGGCCTCTAGACATTTAGACAAGAACTTCCATACCATCACTGAGGTGACCTGGAGTAGAAATAAGCACTGATATCTCAGCTAAAACTGTTTGCTTCATCCAGTGGCTTCATGCAAATGTTAAACAGGAGGAGAGAGTGCCAAACCCTGTAGCGCCTCACAGGAGGCTAAATTTTCTTTTTTTCCCCAAGTTTTTTTATTTTCTGTTTTTTTTAAAAAAAAAATCAAATCAATGTGTGAACAGCGTGGCACCTGGCTGTCATATATTATAATATAAATAAAACTAATAAAATTAATCATAATTATTATATTGAGCCAACTTATGTATTTCTAATAATAATACACATTTATATTAGGCTATGGTCCATCATTATTCAATTATTCCATGTTATATCTTGTTTTTACTTTTCTTATTATAAAGTATACACTGATATTCCCCCTTTTCTTATTTCTATCACTTATTCTAGCTTTTAATCATGTCACTTTATTAAAAAAAATTCCGTCTATCCTATCTAACTTCTAATCATGTCACGTACCTAGAAAAGAAAGAGACAGAGAGAGAAAAGGAAAAGAAAATCAACACAACAAAAAGAAGCACTTCTCCTAACTCTACCCACTTCCACTGCCCAGTTTCTAAGGTTTCTACCCAGACCCATCTCCCTTTCAAACATATCTTTCAACTCTCTTAATATCCCTCCCCCCCAGTTTAATTCAACAATCACTGTTATTTTCATTGTTATCTCCTCTTTCTCTTCTTCCTTCGTTTCTTCTGTTGACTCCTTCCTTTCCTGGGCAGCTTGAGCTTTACTCATCATTCCTCATTTGGTATTTTCCATTTTGTCCATTATCATCTTAAATCTTTTCTCCATGATGTCTTTTGTATTTTGAAAAAGTAACTCCATCTCCTTCGGAATTCCACTCATTTCTTCCTTATAAAGTATCTTATTTTATTTTAAAAGATTCAACTTTTGTCCAACAATCCAAAAACTATTAGTTCAATCCTTAAATTACCCTTCAGGGAATGTGCTAGTCCCAATTCTTTACATCCCGTATATAGACACTCAGTTTCATTTAGATAGTCCCAGAGGTTGTCAAAAGCCTCTTTGCATCCCTTTTCAAGTTCAATCATCTAGCATAACATTCAAGTGTCCTTTTAGCTGAATAATTTCCTCGTTTTTATATTTGGGACTCCAATAATCATGGGGTAGCTAAAAATAGTCCGATATTTTCATGTAGGTGTAGTTTCCCCTTTCGTCACCAGGTGGCACTCTCCACTTAAATTTCAGTATTGTTACTCAAACGTTGTTTTGGTAAACAATTGTAAAACAATTATAAAAGCAGAATAAGTTTCATGGGTAAGTAATTACAGCATTTTAAAAATGCCTTCCCAATACCATTTTCCCCCAATTTCCTATATATTTCAATATTTGTTATTTTTCTCTCCTGTGCCTTTCATTTCTGGTTTGGTATTTACTCAAAGTGCTAGACACCACTTTAAAATATAGATCTGAGCCGATAGTTCTAAATTGTTCCTTGGGGTTAAATTTAAAGCAAAAGGAAAATCCTCTCCCCCGGTTCCAGCACAGTCCACCTACTTCATTCCAACAAGTCTTAGTTGTTCTTTGGTTGTCCCAGCTTTGTGGCAGCCATCTTTAGGCTGTCTCTTCTTCTTGCCATGGCTGAGAGGGAAAAAGACCCCTGGTCAGGCAGGGGGTCTGCGATTATCCTCGACCTCACAGGGTGCCCCGCTTTGCTTCACCAAAGCCTACAGGGCGGCTTTGGCTCCCTCCTGAGCCCACAAACAGGAAGAACTCAGCACAAGGAACCTGGAGACCCATTCCTTGTGTCTGAAATCGCTGTGACATCAACCGGAAGACTGTGTCTGTGTGTATGTGTATGTGTGTGTAGATTTTCATTCTCCCATCAACATTGACTGCAGCCAATTCCAAAAAAGGGGGAGAATTAGTACAGAACCATGCCACCTACCCCCCATTCCCAGGCCTGATCTAGAAGAATACATGATCAATGATATGGAATTCACTAAAGTTAAGAACAATGTGGATGAATGAATATATGATGGAATCTCCTATATGTGTTTTTTTTTAAGAATACAAGTATGTTTTCATCCTTTTTTTTTTTTTTTTTTTCTGTACATCACCCAGAGTAACTTCTTATTAGATGGGTGGCCATATAAATTCAAACTAATAGTACCCCTGTGCTGTTTCTGCCACAGGTCATCCAAAAGTATTCCTTTTCTACACTTTGTGTAAAACATTGTTATGCCAAAGTAATAAGATAGTCTCAGACTGGTTGGAAAGTAAATTTTCAATAGTGGTAAATATTTCATAATATGTGGTTGGAAAGTACATTCTTTGGTCTAAATATTAAATAACTGAATTGGTTATGCTGTTCTAAGTTCAGGTGATGAGCCTTAGGCAAGAATATCTCAGCATGACTGAAGAAAACTTTTGTAAACTTTGTCTGCCATTGTTTATAGAATATTTAGCCTTTCTTGATAATGTTAGATATTTAAAAGAATTATTGCATTCCCTGCAAATGCAGGGAACATGATGCTTTTTTTATATTATGCAAATTCAGAGCTCTAGCAAGATACCTTTTCCTCATTCTCTGTATTGCTAGGTAAGTTGCCACCAATTCTATCCCCAACCAATTTTTTGTATTATCTTGTATATAAATCATGGGTGACTTTCTCTCAACCAAGGATATTTTTTATTCTCTTCTAGAATTCCATGGTTTGGAAGAATTAGTACTTCTCCGAGCTCTGCAGGCCTTGCAACAGGAGCATAAGGCTGAAATATTCACTCTGAATGATGGGCGGGGCGTCAAATTCTTCTAATGCAGATTCTGCTTTGGCTGCCTAGTATGACTGTACAAAGGTGTTCTGGGTTAAAGAGTTTCTCTCTGCTCTGGTTTCCTTGCGTTGAAGGCTGAAACAGCAAATTGTATCTTGATGGCTCAGCGTTTGACTCCATTTTCTTCTCTCTGCAGCTTCTGCCTTTTATTGCGCTATGACGATTTGAATAGATTTATGGAGGAATCAGAATGTTCCTTGTGCTCATATGACACAAAATAACTATTGGCTCTTGAGTTTGGCCTTCCAAATTGAAGCAGACAATAAGCCCTGCTGCTTGCAGCAATGATTTAGGGATAATTTGGGGGATCA
Source organism: Thamnophis sirtalis (assembly GCF_051295495.1). Lineage (NCBI taxonomy): Eukaryota > Metazoa > Chordata > Lepidosauria > Squamata > Natricidae > Thamnophis > Thamnophis sirtalis. Next base: position 86,189,980 of record NW_028261384.1, on the reverse strand, counting down.
AAAATGCAGTACTCTCTCCAGTTGGGCAGAAAGCCACGTAGACTGTGCTATCCACAACAGAATGGGGCGTTAAAGACTTTGGACAAATTAAACTATACTGTGTTTACAGAAAAGTCCTCTGTGTTGGCTTATCTCTGTGTGCTTTTCTCACACCAAGGGGACCTTCAGTTCTTCCCTCCCTCCCCCATATTATTGTTAGTTTCATGTCTGTATTTAGTCTGATTTCATCTTTCAACACTTAGCATCTTGTCTAGAAGATGGGCATTTCTCCTAGATTTTTTTAGCATTAATGTCCTGCAAGTTCATTATGAAATGAAATCTTTCCTTTGAATCACATTTATAAAATTTAAAAAGCCAAGAAAATTGTATTGAAAAACTATTTCTTCTGCTGTCAAATGGGGGGAAATTATGTTCTTCAGAAATTTTTGTGCAGCTCTTAGGATCACTTACTTGCAGTGGCTGCAACTTTTAGCAATGTATTTGATGTGTTGCTTAGATCAGGGTATGATGCAAAGGATCGATAGGATTGCAAAATTAACTTATTTTCATGAGCTTGTTTTAGATATGCTCAAAACTGAATCAGTTGTATTTTCCCTAGCCTGCCTATTGACAACAGCATTAAATAGGTATTGTGAAAATAATTAACTGATAGACTATAGTGAAGGTAGTATTTGATAAACCTTTGGATTTGTCAAAAGATTATTATTTGAATTTCATGGACCTTTCCTTGGCTTAAAAGATTTTCCAGTTGACATATAGGACATCTCACCAAATGAGAAAGAATATTGATAATTAGTCAATTAGAGAATTAGTTAATCAAGCATGACTTTCCAGTAGGTAAATCAGAGCTCATGCCGGTGGAAAGAGATGAATTCACAAAGCAAGGTCTTGGTCATTACCTTTAAACCCTACACGGCATAGGTCCAGGGTATCTGAGGAGTCGTCTTTCCCTGATGGGACAAGCATATTCCACTTGTGGCAGCAGAGGAGGCCTGCTACATATCACATCTGCTAATATTGAAGCAGGTAGGTCCCATCCCTGTGGAACATTCTTCCATCAGAGAGGAGAACTGCCCTCCCTCTCTTGGCCTTCCAGAAGGATATGAAAACCTGGCTTTTGCCAGCTGACCTTGTGGGGGAGGCACACACTGTTGGAGGTGGCTGAGGAATAAAAATATCTCATTCTTGTCCCATTTGGCCCTTATAGGCACAGTTCTTAATATTTTTATGTTGATTCATTTTAACCTTTTAATTATTTTTCACCTGTTGGATAATTCGTAAGCTGCCCAGAGTCACCTTGTAGGGGGAGATGGACGACATAGAAATTTGATGAATAAATAAATAATAAATGGTAAATTACAGTGTATATTGTCACATAGATTGTGTTCAAATTACAAGTAGCAGGTGATAGAAAACTGCTCCAAGGCAAAAAGTTTCTTCCTTAGGCAACAGCCTTTTGAACCTTGGCCCTTAGCTGCCATATTGTCCTTAGATAACATCCATGAATGTTGAGAAAGAGAATTATAAATATAGGTCTCTTATCTACCTTAGACCCTTGCCTCCTATTCACATCATAAAGGATTCATCTTTCTGGCAAATATTTAATTAGGTCTATAACTATGGCGCTCTAGTCTGTCTATCCACAAAAGCTTTGGAAGAGGGCAAAAAGAGAAAATTGTTGCCAAAACATTGCTACTTAGAGAAGAATAATTGGCTTTCATAGCTCAAAAGAGCTATCCTGGCTATTGGGTATATTGTTGCCCCAGCTTTGCCACATTACTTTAGACCTCTTCCTTTAAACATACATTTCAGCCGATACTGTATGGTAGAGTTCCAACTCATCACATATAGATATTTTCTCTTATTTGTTGAGAACATAAATGAGAATAGGCTTTTAAGTTAAATTACCAGAGGTTTCCTAAATCTTTGTATGGCTATTGAAAATAAAAAGAGGTATGCAACGACAGGCTGTTCTCTGGACCCAGTGAATGTTGAGAATATACCCATAGATTATTAGAATTAGAATAATAACTTCTTACTTCCAAAACAAGTTTCTAGGGTATTTTTTTACCTTAAACTAAAATATGATGTTAGAGCATATAATCTATTTTTCATGAAAAACTATAGTACTGTCCTATGACAATAGTAATTTAAATCCTGACATCCTTAGATCTTAAAAAAAAGCTTTCCTAATTTCTGCCATTTTTATGTTTTTGAAAGGAGTTTTTTAAAAGGGAAATTAATCTTGCATCATTTATTTATAATTACCTTGTGAATTGCAACAACACACAACCGAAAGGAGCAGGAGAAACTACAAAAATACCTCAGGGAAGATGATGATAGTGGTTCTAATAAAATTAACAAATGAAGTATTATGGTATTATATTAATCCTTTGGATGATTACTTTGGCCTGTAGGAGGACTGTGACTTTCTGTAAAAATGTCTTCAAATCAGTTGTGCATTCTTTCTAGAAATGTATTTGCATGGAACACAGAGACAATTGTGATGTTTTAAGCTTTTGAATGAATTTATTTATCTTACCCATTTATCCATTCGCTTATTTACTGAACACACTAATTTAACCAGGACAGACATACTTGGGTTGCAAAATTGTATTATTGTACCATTAAATGGAAATAAAAACTAAGTAGTTTTTAGATGTCTGCTTCCATCTAGTGGCTGACTGGATTTTGCAGTTCAGATATGGTAGTCCTACCTTTAATATTTATTACTGTCGTATTACAGCATTATTTACTGAACATGCTTGAAACAGATGATTGTTTATTGACTTCCTTTCTTTTAGTCAATATTCCATTAATTTTACTGCTGGGTGAATCTATTCCTTCTCCCTGCTCTCAAAAACAATGTGAAAAACTGTTGTGGATTGATATGAAGACCATAAAAACTGACATAAGGGGAGATAATCCGTCTTCCACTCTTGAATTTCAAAGAAGAATTTCATAGAACAAAATGGAGCCAGTAAAACTGCTAATTACAGCATTACAAATTAGTGAATGCTCTTTTACCTCTTTCATTTTGCAAGGAGGACTAGAAGTATTTAACCATGACTTTTAAGTCATGCTCAATGTAAGCTTTAGAACAGTTTTTTGTTAAGAAACTTAATTCCAGAATTCTATATTTGGACAATATAGGTAGTCCTGGTTTAGCCATTATAAGTGGGACTAGAAACATAATCATCAAGCAAAGCAGTCACTAAGAGAAACTGCAATTGTGCTTTTGATCTTAAAGCTTTCCTTTCCTTTACAGACCTGTGAAGATTGTAAATGTGTGGGTTGCTCAAAAAGTTATTTTTTCATATTGATGCAACTGAATATAGTTAAGCAAGGACTGTATTAAATTGTGATGTGACTTAGTGCATAGGTTCTCAAATTATATGTTGGAATCTTCTGGGAGAATCACGTTCCATTCAGAAGAGAGTTCCAACTTTTTAAAAATGTTGGCTCGGACATGGTTATGAAGTCCAGAAGTTCAAAGTATTACTAACTACAATGAAATAATTAGTAATCATGGGATGTTGCCCAAATTAATTTTTTATCATAAGGGATCATAGTATTGCAAAATTGGAGAATGCTGAGACTGTGTTTTATAGACAAAGTCATTAATAGCTTTTACTACTATTAATCTCAGTTATAATTTACCAAGCAAATTCTCTGGCAATTTTAGTAAATTGCTGTGAAATCTTCAGCACTCCACTGGCATGTAGATTTCAAATATTATAAAGCCAGATAAAATACATTTATTTGAACTTAAGCAATCTGAATGCTTTCATCTGGCATCAAATAGATATAATGATTTTTCAGGTTTGAAGAAGACATGCTGTTGTATAATTCATTCTGGACATGGAGGAACCTCTAGTTCCAGTTTGGAAGTACAGAATAGTTTGAAGGGGGCACTAGAAGTCCATTGTTGCAGTAACAGGATGTTTTTCTGTGATGCTATTCACAGTTTGTATCAGTTGTACCTGTCTTCACAGTCAGTGGAGGCCTCAGAGGGTATCAAGACAGGTTCTGTCAGCAGTTGCAGTTTCTAGTTCTCGTAGCTGAGTGTTACAGTGAAATACAATTCATTTCATAACATGTTTGTTGAACTGGCATAGTCTAAGCACTCTTTCCAGACTTCATTACACTATACAGCAACTGGCAAGATATACAATAGTCATCCATTCTAATGTTTCCCAACCACCTCATCTGGGCTTTGATAATTGGGGACACAATGCTGGTGGACCAGGTACAATCCAAGACCTTTAAATTGGACACATGCCAACACATGCCAAGGATGGAGCAGAAAGCACATTACTCTCTGTTTCAGAGGAGAAATTCTACAGTTGTTTGATGTGCCTTGTTTAGAGTTCAAGATTCATACCCATATAGGAGAAAAGGGAGAATCACAGTTCTGTAGATTTCTTTGTCCAAAGACCCATCACTCAAGATGATGCTTCCCAAATATTTGAAACTCTTTATATTTATCAGCTGAATGTCGTCAACAGTTATTTTTGGTCCTATAGGTTTGGAATGTGGAACGGACCAATAAAGTCTGGTTCGAAGTGATACGCCAAAGAGCATAGCAATATCTGAAAAAATGTTACGGGGATCACTGTCTTTGCATCTGAAATGCGAAGTCATCAGCAAAGAGGATTTCCTGAATAACTGAACAAGAATCTTTATTCAAGCATCAAAGATCAGAGAGAGCTGTCCAGTTGGTACCTAAAGTAGCTATCTTCTTCAGAACCTGGCAAAGGATCTGAAGCAAAGAACACATTGAGGAGTACAGGCTAGCACACAACCCTGTTTTATTCCATGAAACAGCAAATGCAGCTGATTTATCACCATTGTAAAAAAAATAACCTGTCAATTCTGTCATGAATCAATTTCATGGACTTCTTCATTCATCTATAATGGTTCAGAATGACCCAGAGAGCCTCCCTGTTTGCAGGGGCAAAGGCCTTTAAAAGGTAAATGAAAATAGAGTAAAGAGGTTTGTTCTCAATACACTTCTCCTGAATTTACCTTATGGGAAATAACATTGTGAATATCCATTCTAGCCAAAAGCCACCTGAGAGGTTCTTTTCTGAAAAAGTGACAAGTCTGTATATGCCTATGATGGACCTCAGTGAGATACGTCTGTTGTTTCTGTAGTCTGATTTGCTTCCTATTTTTGATAGCCACAGTGAGAGGCTTAGAATGATATCCTACCCTCTTTTTTAAATTCATCTATGCTTTCTTGATTTCAGCAGAGGAAGGCATGTCTAGAGCATCCAAAACTGACAGCTGAAAAATCTGCCATAAGACAGCTTGATCAACTGCAGATGGCCTATTGAGTAGGTCTAAAAATATTTAACCCATTGGTTTTTCAGTTTTTCCTGGTCTTAAATGCTTTCATCTGGCTTCAAATGTAATCAATAAAATAGTTGCACAACATTATAGCAGTTCAGCCAATAGCTTAAGATTCACAACTGAGAAACAGCAGACAATTGTATATCTGCTGCATAAATAATCAAAAATATCAGTTCAACTAATTATATTGCCAGTAGCACCATTTGCAGCTTTCGTTGAGGTGGGGGTGTGTGATGAAACAGGCCAACCCATCTATTGGTCCTGAGGAGATGGCAACAACTGGTGACAGAAACTAATTTTGTAGAATACAGCTAGTGGATAGGAAGGGCCAAAGTTTGTTAAAATGATTTAGAGGGGGGGAAACCATCTGCAGAAACAACTTGCAGTGCTGCAGTCATATGATCTTTATCCCATATCCCAATTAGTCCAGCTTTCAATAGCAATGTGGGATAGATTTGGATAATAAATGAGAAGTCTAATAATGGACAATTCATGGAGCAGGAGAAAAACCTTCCAAAATAGGCTTTTGGTATCAATATTGGAAAGCCAATTACAGAATAAATGTATAAGATTCCAATCAAATTCTGGTCTCTGCACTTTACATCAATGGAAAATCATCCCAACAAAGAAGGAACTAAATATTATTTAAATGTGTCTGGTACTGAACAGAATGATAAAATAGAGACTTAATGGTATGCCAAAGGAGCTGTACACATATGCTCCTGACCAGTGTTCCCTCTAAGGTGTGCAGGTGCGCGGGCACGCACATGGAAAGTAAACACCGCGCAGCAGTTTCTAACTGCCACGCAGTGTAATTTGCCCAAAACGGACTGCAGTCTGCAGAGTCGCGTTTGAAACCCCCTCCAGCTAAACAGGAATCTTGAGGTGTAGCAGGGCAGCAAAGTGACTGGGTTGAAGACTTGAGGTGGCTCGGGATTCCTGGAGCAACTATTTAGAGGGACCATTGCCCGCAGCTGCTTTTGCACAAGTTTAAGAAGGCTAAATTTGCCTCGTTGGGGGGGGGGGGGAGTGATTGGCCGAAACTCGCTGAAAGAAAGTTCCGTGTCTTTCTGATCCGCATGATTAATTCAGCCTCTGAGATAAACGCATTGTGTGAAAGCAGCCGGCTATCTCTTCCTCTCCAGCATCCGTGCCTCGATTAATACATAAAACCCCACAAGGGGTGGGAGTGGGGGCTGGTCGCGAACCAAGAACGAGCCAACTAAGCCGAGCGTGGGTTGCTCCGCAAAAAGCAACCCACGCTCGAGAGAAACGGCGGCAGTGACACAATGAGGAGAAAGTGAAGGCTTGAAGCTCACTGATGCTGTTTCTTGAGGCTACCCACCTGAGGCTCACATTGGCAAATCCAGGGCGGCGCGGCAGCGATCCTAGACTCCCACCTAGAGCGTGCGCGCCATAGAATCCAAATGCAGAAAGCAGGATCTGTTTCCTCGTGCATCTCTCCCTTTCAAAGAAAATCTTCCCTGTTCTACCTCTCCTGGCTGCAATCTTAGCTATCTTTGAGTCTCCAACTGGTCAAGTGACATCACGTGATGCTTGATAATTCATTGGGATTTTCAAAGCCATTGAGAATATTTTTGCTTTTAAGCTAATTACACTTCCTATCTGTCAGTTTATCTGTGCAATTTTGTTGGATATTTTGGGTCACTAGTTACTATCATTAGTTATATGCAGAATTGTCTCCCAGAGCTCAGTAGTAATAGGTTACTGAAATCACCTTTATAGAAAGGAACAAATTGCCACAATTTTTTAAACAATCAGCAAACATTGTTGAACAGACAGGCAATAAATCCTTGAGTTTACAAATTAATGATGGAAGAAAACTGTTAGATGTGAATGAGACTTTATACATGGGGATTTTAATCATTTTACTCATTTAAAATAGCAAATTGCATATAATATATTAAAATGAAGTATATCAAGTGAAATTCATTAAAATGAAGTATATCAAACATTTACTATTTTAATATTACTAGTATTAAGTGCCATTTATATATTCATTTCAAAGCTCTTTTTTATTTAATCCAAAATGAGTTTGAAAAGATAATTGTGGTGAGTTTGCTTTTGAACAAATATTTCTAAATTTATTCGTTTACAATTTTTAAATTTTTATTAGTTTGATTTGATATAACACTGATTTCATTGTTGTCTTGGGTGACATCTGTGAAAAAAAATCAGGTGCTCAGGCATGAAAATGTGCTGCTCAAACACTATACTTTTCCGCCCACACCAGGGAAAAAAATTAGAGGGAACATTGCTCCTGACCATTGCTTTTATTCATCTCATCTGTCATCTGGTGGTGATTCCAAAACGTGGCTTCAGGCCCAAGGAAATAAAAAAAAATCAAAATAGGGAGCAAGCAGGAAGTCAACTTGTCTGATCATTACACTTACTGGCATTTTCAAGGTGGCATCCATATGGAAGGGGCGTTTATTTGCAAGTGGCTCCTGAATTGTTTTAAATTTCCCAAAGGGCTGAGATAGGATAAGATTGGAGCTTGTAATGCCGGCTGCATTAAAGGAGATAGGTTGTGGTGCCAGATTTTTGTTTTTATTGGAAATTATTTTTGTTATTTATTGCTTGTATGTTTGGTTTTATATAACTATTATGAGCCACTCCAATTGTATTTCTTAAAAATTGGCAGCCACATAAGGCTTTTATACAGATAAATAACATTCTTCTGAATTTGACCTGAGATAGTTTCCCAATCTTGTTCCTGACAGCATTCCAGAACTGAGATGAAAGGCTTTACCCTTGCCAACTGAATTATTTTCAATTACCATGACATGGGAATCTGTGGATGGATGAATAAATTAGCATTAAAAAATATATTAAATAGGAGTTTCCTGGAGGCAAAGAAGACTTGCCAGAAAGTACTGGGACTAAGCTGTTATGGATACAGCATCAAATATGTTGGTGCTCCACCAATATTAGAATGCATACATGTAATACATTAGAACTGAAGAAGGCATTTCATTGCAAACGATATAAGCCTAAGAAAAATTAGAATGGAGTGAACAGGTATTATATTGAGACAAACAGTTACTGAAGAGAACATAAGCCAATAATATTAACATTCAATGGATCTCATTAGTTACAGAATGGTTGTGCTGCATTCTGCATTCACAATTGAGAAAGTTTTTCAAAAACCATTTGAAAGCATCAATTTTTCATAAACTATTCAAAAGTGCCAAATTCAAACACAATGGCTGAGACTTAGGAGACTTAGGTCTCAAATCTCCTCTCCCAGAATATCTGTGTGTCTTCATGTTGTTTGTCAGGGCAATCTGATTTACCCAATTATGGGGCAGAGCATACTACTTCTGTTTTCACCTTTCAGCACCAATCCAGGAGCCTTCAACAGGCAGTTGCTTTTGCGACAAACTATTTTTGTGTTGAATTTATGCTTTACCGAAAAACAAATAAAGGGAGATTAGTAAAGATCTATTTCAGATATTTAGCTCTTATCAGCTAGTCATACACTTCCGGGATTTGAACCCTGTGGCTTATAGGTTAATATATCTACCTAAAATGCAAGTACCCTGGGTTTGAATCCCAGAAGGGTATGGCTACCTGATGAGAAGTGACAAAAAACACTTTAAAATTTCAGTAGTGTAACTTCCCAGCTGTATAGTATTCTGTATTGGTATGACTAGATGTTTAGCTTTTTCTTTCCTTGACAAGTAGATTAATTTCAGCAGTGATAAACAGTTAAGTATTTAAGAATAAGATTAGTATAAAAGCCCATATTATCTAGCAGTTATGTTATATAAAAATATGAAAGGTAAATTCCAAAGCTGCCCTGATGATAAAACACATAAAAAGAAAGTGCCATCATTTAAACACACCACAAGATGGTGCTGATCTGCTGCAATTTATTTGTTTAAAAATTGATATGACCAACAACTCTCTCAGTGACTCCAGGTGGTTTACAAGGATAAACATCTAATCTAAAAGCAATAAAAAAGAAATAATAAGTAAAATTGTTCACTCTTTACCCATTAGCTATTAAGAATCAGATTGGTTAAATGTTTCAAATTAATACTATCAATTACTGAATTTGGTATCTTTATACACAGCATAATAAATGGCTAAGAGGCTGAGGTTAAACATTCCATAATGTGGAGGCGAGTAGATTCTTTCAAATTAACAGGACTGATCTTTAACAATCTGAGCCTGTTCATACCTGGATACGTAACATAATATTGTGCAATTTATTTATGAATTATAAAAATGTATAGAAAAATATACACAATATTAATTTCATATATTAAATATTCTGTGTCTTAAATCCATCTAAAATTATACTGATTATGAAATCAGGAGCATTTGATTTGTGTTAAATGTTAATATTATAATTGTGGAGCCAAATTTATAAAAAAAATTATTTTCTTGCAGAGTAATTCTTCTGGTATATATCCGTGGTGGGTTGCTGCTAGTTCGGCCCGATTCAGCTGAACTGGTAGTAACGGTGGTGGGAGGCCAGACACATGCGCAGAAGCATTGCGTGCGTGGGGGAGTAAGCCCGAACCGGTAGTAAAAATATTTGCTACCCACCACTGGTACATATGATAAACATAAATAATAATTTCATGTGTGAAAGGCAGCTGGGTGTAAAGAAGGAATTAAACACATTTTTTTTAAAAAAAAAACCCTCTCTGTCCCATGGTTTCTAATAAATAATTTGGAAATTACAAAGATATTTGATGTGCATTCTTGATAACAGAATGCTGATCTCCAGTGCTGTGAATTCACACAGTTAAAACTTTAAAGGAAAATAAGAAAACATAAGAAACAGACAACTGATGTCTTGCATTCCAAACCTGATTCACAAATTACTAGGAGCCAAAGTTATAAAAAACCTATAACTGTCCAAGAAATGACCAACTGAAATAAAGAATTCCATAATCCTTCTTACTGAAAATTCCAGTTGCCAGTTAAGTGGATATCTGAATGTATCTCAAAATAGATGCTTAATTCTGTAGGTAATTAGTCCCTTCATCGAGCCCCAATAACACCTGATATAGGTGCCCACAGCCCTATAACACCCATCTGTCTCTGCAAATATGATAATTCCTTTGCAACAAATGCAAAGAACAATGTCTCACAAATTGTCCATCAAGAAACCATAAAGACAAGATTCCCCTTGTATGCAGCACTCAGGACCCAAGATTGAGAGCTTTGACATTGACAAAAGTTATTTATTCATAGAAAAAGCTTAATAGTTTCAAAAGACACTTTTGAACAACTTGGGAATTATTCATATTAGGCCTTGCCTTTAACCCAAACTTTCTCAATTCACAGAAATTGAATACAGTGCAGTGTTTGGGAACTGCAGGATTAACAGAAACAGAGGGAAACAGCAATACCAGGTTAATTCATGCAGTGTCTAAATATTAATCTATTTCTTTTGAAAACTTAAACTATTTCACGGCATCCTATGCGTTCATACTGAGAGTATCAGAGAGTCCAGTTTGGGAATCATACCTTTAACATAAACAACACAATCCAACTGAAAGATAGACAGCCATATAAACTGACAGCCTTAAAAGGCCATTCACATTTTACATCATATAATAACTGGATTTTCATGAGTCTATCAGAATATATCAGTGGAATTAAGTTTTTCTCCATATAATTATGGATACATCTGCTTTTCTATAGCAGAAGATAGTATGTAAGAGCATGCATGCATGCATGCATACATACACAAACACACACACAAATGTTTGTGTGTATTTGAGACATAAAGGGATAAGCTCCAGTCCTTGCATCAGCTCCTCTCCACTGAGCAGTTCAAAAGCATGCAAATTGCAAGTAGATAAATAAGTACCACCTGAGTGAAAAGGTAACTGTTCCGTGATGCTTGACTGGCCACGTGACAAGAAATTTCTTCAGACAGCGCTGGCTCAATGGTCTTGAAAGAGAGATGAACACTGTCCCCATAGTTATCAACAACTAGCAAAGTAAAATTTGCAGGGACTCCTTTACCTTATCTTTTATAGTCATATTTATATTTAACTTTCTCTTTATTTTTATAAATAATTCAAGGCAGTGGCTACACCAGGGTTGTATTCAGCTGGTTCTCTCCAGTTCAGGAGAACCAGTAGTGACGGCTGCAGGAAGCTCTACCCACCTGCTCCAACATAATGCACAAGCACTGGGCATGCACAGAAGGTGGTGCACATGCGCAGGCATGGCACATATGATCACATTTGCAAACCAATAGGGAAGGTAAGTGAATCCCACCTCTGGACTATACCCAATATTTCTTCCTCCTATTTTCCCCACAACAACAATCCCATGAAGTATGATGGTCTGAAAGAGTGATAACCCAAAGTCAATCATATGGTTTTAATGCCTAAGGCAGGACTATAACTCAGTTTCCTAGTTTCTAGCGTAGTGTCTTACCCACTTGGAGATAGAAGAGTTCAATTATAGCATCAAAGACATGGCCAGGTGCTAACTATGGAACAGATCATGTATTACTCATGTGCAAGCTCCAATGGAAGCTTTAAAAAAAGGCCAATTTCCACAAAACCATCTTGAACATATCTTTTTTTCAAGGAAAACATCAGGAATTACTTTGAAGTCCTGAACCTCACTATAAGAGAATCAGAGGAATTATGGCATGATATTATTAAGAATGAATGGGAAAAGAGACTGCCAAAAATGAAGAAAGAGGAGAAAGCAAACGATGTCAGAACAATCATGGAAATTTCCAAGAAGAGAAGAGGAGAGAAGCTAAAACTAAGAAGGAGATAAATCTCAAGAAAGAAATTTTAGACAACTGTTAGAAGAGTTAAGAAACAATATTTCAACAGCATCTGTAAATGCATTAGAAACAGTCATAGAAAAATAAGGAAAGCCTTTCAAAAGAACTCCAAATTCAGAATGAGGGTCCATCTTCAAATTGATTTGCCAAAGTATGCCATTAGACAGACAATAAACCATTCAAAGGGGGGTAAAAGAGTATAATTTATAAATTCTATATGGTACAGATATTAAAACCAAAGATAAAGGATATTCCCTATTACAAGAAACTGTAGTACTAAAAGATAAAGTTAGGCCAGCGATCTAATAATTACAAAGTCACAATCCTACAGGAAATGGTGGAATACCCACCGTCACTGAAATATGGCAAGCCACAGAAGAAGAATCAGCCATGCTGCTAAGTAAACTATTGCTTGCCTGCCTGTCTGCCTGCCTGAGGTCACTATGTGCTTCACTAATTATAGAAAAGTCGTTGATTGTGTTAATCACATCAAGATGTGGAATATGCTCAAAAATGAGAAATCCAGAGCATCCTTTGTCCTCATGGGAAACCTATATGCAGAACAAGAAATCAGAATATAGATAGAACATAGTAAAACAGATTGATTCTGGGGTTGACATAGCAGTGTGGCAAATCTGCATACTATCATTATCATATCATATCATATACTATCATGTTCAAACAAGTGACTTGCCTATATATTAAGGGAAGGTGGATTAAAAGAAAATAAGCATGATTTTAAATGAGGAAGAAATATCAATAATATATGCTATGTTGATGACACTACTCCATAAACTGTATTAATAAAAGTCAAGGAGCACAGAAAAAAATAGGATTAAAATGTTAAAATTAAATATAAAGCTCAACTAATTACAATAGGTAGAATAACCATCCTTAGAATTAACAAAAGGAAGATATAAAAAAGATAGATACCTTTCACCTTTTAGAATCAATCATCAACAGTAAAGAAACGATAGTCAAGGTATATGCCACATTCTAACACTGGGTAGAACAGCCAAGAAGGTCTTGGAAAAGATATTAAAATGTTGGAATGTGTCTATAACTACAAAGATCAGAATAACACAAGCCATGGAAGCAAAAGTTGAGCTTTGAAGAAGCAAAGTAGGAAGAGTATTGATGCCTTTGAAATTTGGTGTTGGAGAAGACTTCTGAAATAAATAGAGAGCCAAGAAAACAAAACAAAAAAGTTCTCATTTAAGCACAAATGAATAAACAATTTAACACATTAAGAAGCAAAAATTGTTATTCTGTTAAGTTTGAAAACACTTTCTCCCTGTCTGCCTTTTCATTCCAGACAACTAGGGAGGACCAATTCTGAGGTACTTATTTAAATTATATTCCTGATTTGGACTCAGAATGGTTTATCAAACCACTGTCTAGGCTGCAGTTCTTATCTCTCAAGGTTTTACTCACAGTCCATTACACAAAATGAATAGACAATAGTAGCAATGGGTGTGTTATTGGAATACAGGTAGTCCTGACCTATGACCACAATTGGGCCCAAAATTTCTGCTGCTAAATGAGACATTTGTTGAGTGAATTTTGCCCCATTTTATGACCTCTCTTGCCAAATTTGTTATGTGAATAACTGCAATTGTTAAATTAATAACATGGTTAAGTGAACCTGGCTTCCACATTGACTTTGCTTGTCAGAAGGCTGCAAAAGGTAACCTCATGACCCTATCAACCATTATAAATGTGAATCAATTGTCAAGCGTCTGAATTTTGATCATGAGACCATGGGGATGCTACAATGGTTGTATGAAAAACAGACATTAAGTCACTTTTTTGAGCGCTGTTGTAACATTGAACTGTCACTAAATGAACTGTTTTTGGAAGTCTAGGACTACCTGTAAATAAATAATCTTTGTGACCTCTAAATGTTTATAACAACTTGATGGCCCAAAGTAATTAATTACATTAAACATAAACATAGATACAGACACATTCAAGATAAAAATCATTATTTCAAGCCCAAAGAGGAAAGGACCATGACCCATTCTGATGTACTGTAAAAGTAGCAATAGACATTACTGACATGCTGTCCGCTTTCCTCTTTCAATTTTTGCATTCAGCCCATTGAAATTCGACATTGTCTTTTTAAGTACAACCTAGCCTCTAAAGCCCCAACTGCTCATCCTCAGGGAAAAGGCACCCAATTAATTACATGATGATTGTTAACATTTCTTACAAAATTTATGTTCAGACAGCTTGGTATGTTACCAGCCTCTAGGAAACAAACAGTAAGGAAACCAACAGAATAGCAGATCAGAAAGTGATGAAGTGATTTAATTATCTATATGAATAAATAATTTGAGGAAAATGGCTCTTTTCTAGCAGTTTCCAATTCGGTTTTTAATGCATTACCGCATGCTTGAGGGAAAAAGCATTGTGATTAGTACCAGTTCCATGTTTTTTATCTGAATGATTCTACTTACAAACTAGCTACTTCTTTGCATACACTGTCATAGTTTTGTGGTGAAATCATGAGAATTATATTTTATGATAAGCCATGAATCATTGCTTACAAATAACATGGCTAAGTTCAAACAACAAAGTTAAAATAAAAAAGATACTGTATATAGTATGATACTTGCCACTGGCTATTTTTTTCCTCTATGTGTAGTATGTATGTATGTAGTATGATGGATGTCATACTACAATACAACTTGGAAGTTTGATGATGTTTCCCAGAGCTAAAGTATGGGGTGTAAGAGAGAGAGGCAGTTAACCAACTATACAGATGTTCAGAAGTAGATTCTTTAAATGTTTGGTTTTCTATAGCTGAAGCTTCTGTAGAAATCAAATTTCTAGCCAAGTTCTTGTGACCCTTAGGCTCTGTTTCTTCCTCAAGTTTAGTTCCTTCCCTTATATTGTGGGAACAGTATTTCCTTGGGCAGCATTTGAAGTGGGTCTTCTTATTCTTTTTACCAAGCAAGAGCTCCCTCCTTCCATATCTTACTGACCTTGAGCAGTAAATCTTTAACATGCACTCAAGGTCCTTGCGTGTCTTTCCAACACGCCCTGGCTTAGCCCTGCCTTTGGGCTTTGCATTCCTGCCAAAATCACCTTCTCCATCTGCCCTTGCTCTCTTTGAATGAAATTCTAATTCTTAATTAAACAACCTGCCTCATGAGGAAACAGCTGATAGAGGATAAGATAAAGGGGCTCACAACCATCTTTTATTTAAATACTGTTTACTCCTCCTATTTTGAGAGTTCTACAAGTTTATTTTTTCTCAGTCTTCCAATTTACTATAAATGATAGTATTCCTCTATTTTTAATTTTCCAGGTACATTTAATAAATATTTGCTAAAACTGCAGCCACTTCATATAAAATTCAACTCTACAATTGCACTGCTCCTGCCTCTTCGCTATTGAGTTCTTCCCTCACTTGCAGGCAGACTCCAAAAATTTCCCTTCTTAACCACAAGCACAATCAGGAGGTGTACAGACAGACAGACGCAGAGATGGGGTGAGGGAGGGAGAGAGAGAACTTCTCTGCAAAAGCAGCAGTTTGCTTCCTCTGAACACTGATACTCATGAAAATAAAAATGGTGTCATACTGGATAGCAGGCTGGAGAGATGAGTAGGCTTCTAACCTTATTTTCCATATATGACTGATAGGCTTATGTTTAGTTATTGTACTTATTCTGTTTTTAATATATTTCAAAGTAGAGAGATGTTGAACCTTTTGTATAGAGAAAGAGATGTGAATCCAGTTACAAACCACATTTCTCCCCTAGCTGTGTGATGAAAGCTGATTTCGTTGGGGTGAGGTTTTGGCAGAGAACTTTCCTTCCCTTTGGGGTAAGGCTGTTTGTTAAAAACTCATCTGCCAATCCACTTTCCTGAAACATCTAAAGAATTGGCCAGCAACAGGACTGCAAAACAATGAAAAAGGCCCTACTTAGCTTTAGGGGAGCCTATTTTGTGCAATGAAGTCACATCCACAGCTGTGGTTGTTGATTACACTACAAGATGAGTAAAAAAAGTGGGCTGTGGTAGAAGAGATATCATTGACAGTCTTATCAGAAAGCTGCACACCCAAAAGAAAGACAGGCAACTTTATGAACCTCTTCAGAACCTTTCAACCTCTTGGTAAGTTACAGGATGATTCCAGATTAAGTCTAAAGTATTTTTCCACAAAATAATCTCTAACAAGGTAATTAATTTTTATTAAGATACACAGTTAGAGATCAAACACAAACTGGAGGAAGTATGTAATGGATTTGATTAGTAGTGCTGGAAGCAATCCATCTGCAAAGATCTATAACCAAATGGTTCAGTCATTTGGAGGTTTGTTCTTTCTATTTGTAAGACACAAGGGATCCTTGTGCACCGGACTGCCAGTGTATTCAGAAAGTATTCAGACCCACTTTGTCAATTTTGCTATGCTGCAGCCTGATTCTACAGTTGTTGTAGTTCATTTTTTTCCTCATTAATCTACACTCAGTACCCCATAATGACAAAATGAAAACAGAATTTTTGAAATGTCTGTAAATTTATGTAAAAGAAAAAAACTGAAATACCACATTGGGAAAAGTATTCAGCCTCTTCACTCAGTACTTTGTTGAAGCACCTTTGGCAGCAATTACAGTCTCCAGTCTTTTGGAGTATGACCCGACAAGCTTTGCGCATCTGGATTGGGAGGATTTTCTGCCATTCTTTCTTAAAATCCTCTCAAGCTCAGTCAGGGTGGATGGCGACCGTCAGTAGACAGCCTTTTTCAGGTCCCTCCAGAGATTTCAATAGGGTTCAAGTTGGAGCTGGGCCATCGAGGACATTCACAGAGTTGTTCCTAAGCTACTCCTGTGTTGTATTGACTGTGTGTTTAGGATCATTGTCATGTTGGAAAGTGAACCTTCAGCCCAGTCTGAAGTCCTGAGTGCCATGGAATATATTTCCATTGAGGATATGCTCCATTCGGCTTTCTCTCAATCCTGACCAGTCTCCCAGTCCCTGCTTCTGACACACACACACCCCACACTGCATGATGCTGCCATCACCACCATGCTTCGTTATTGGGATGATGTTGGGCAGGTGATAGGCAGTGCCTGGTTTTCTTCAGACATAACATTTAGAATTGAGGCCAAACTGTTCAATCTTGATTTCATCAGACCAGAGAATCTTGTTCCTCACAGTGTCATCCTTCAGGTGGTTTTTGGGTTTTGCCCTGAGGAGAGGCTTCTGTCTAGCCACCCAGATCAATGGATAGCTGCAGTGATGATTATCCTTCTGGAAATCTGTCCCATCTCTACACAGGATCTCTGGAGCTCAGTGTAACCATCAGGTTCTTGATCATCTCTCTTATTAAGGCCCTTCTCCCTCTCTTGCTCAGTTTGACCAGGTGACCAGTTCTTGGAAGAGTCCTGATTGTGCCAAACTTCTTCCAGTTGAGAATTATGGAGGCCACTGTACTCTTAGGAACCTTCAGTGCAGCAGAAATAATTATGTCTCTAAGCTCTGCAGGAAGTTCCTTTGACCTTGTAGGAAGTTAGCACCCACCCCTCTCCTAGAAGAACGAAATATCCTATATTAAATATATCCTATATTAAAAAGACAGAATATTATATTTTGCTGGATGAGAAATGGAGAAACATGTTTTAGGCAGGAAAGAGACTCACTCTTAACAGCCCTCTCTACCTTTGTCAATGGGCCATTAAGGCCTGAGTCAGCCTATTCTACATAACAAAGATCTACCCCATTTTATTGCCTTTCATTGCACCACCCACCAAGTTTCAACCAAACTTATTAGCACACAGACAATCTACAAACTAGCTATGACCTCTGACAGCAACTAATCAGGATACACTTCCTGTGCCCTAGGAAGTTCAAAGCCAAAGAGGCATAAAACCCAGGGATTCTCAACATCTCTGTCCCTTTCTGCTCAGGAACTCAAGCCATGTGATCCTGTCCACCATTAAACCATGTTTCCAAACAGTCTTCATGTTTCCAATGTCTTTTCCCCCACTTGGAACGGAACCCAGAAGAATATTTCTTCCAACAACTTCATGGCTTTTGTTCTGCTACACTCGTCAGCTGTGAGGACTTCTATAGAGAAGTGTGTGCCTTTCCAAATCATGTCCAATCAATTTAATTTATCACAGGTGGGCTCCAATCAAGGTTTAGAAACATGTTAGCAATGATAAAGGCATCAGAGCTAAATTTTACATGTTTTTACAATGGTCTGAATACTCATGCCAATGTGATATTTCAGGTTTCTCTTTTTAATAAATTTACAAACATTTCTAAAATTCTGTTTTCTGTCATTATGTTGTACTGAGTATAGATTAATGAGACAAAAATATTTCCAAAACTATAGAATCAGGCTGCAGCATAACAAAAGTGAAAGGGATCTGAATACTTTTTGAATGCATTGGTACGTGCAGTCAGGGGAGGCAGGGGAGGCAGAGCCTCACCACTATCATGATGAAAAGAAAAAAAATGTAAAAGGAAAAAGGCAAGAGCTGAGGTCAGGCTGAGCTAGTTGCTGCCAGAGTCACCATGGATGACTCTGTTTAGTACTTAATTGTTTTAAAAAGCCTCTAAAAAGTGCCGTCTTCAGGAGGAGGTGGGAGAATGACGTGCCTCATCTAGTCTGGCATTTTATGATCAATCAAGCAGAGTTAAGCAAGGGTTAAAAGGCAAAAAATTCCTGACGTAGATGAGGCACGACGTTCCCCCGCCTCCTCCTGTAGAGGGCACTTTTTAAAGGCTTTTTTAAACAGTTAAGCACTAAACAGAGTCATCCACAATCCGGCAGCAACTAGTTCAATCTGACCTCAGCTCTTGCCTTTTCCTTTTACATTTTTTTTTCTTTTCATGATGACAGGCAAGTGCAGAGTTGAAATCCTCTCTGAAACAGCTGGAAAAGGGACATGTGGGTTGGAGGGAGGTGGAGGAATTCAAACTTCATCTCCTGGTGCGGGGTTTTGGGCAGCGCTCTCCCTCCCCATGTGTAGTTTGATTGCAGGCAGAGTCACGTTGTCTTTTCAAACCTGTAATCAGTGAAGCTGGGCTGGATCCTTCCGGGGCTAGGGGGAAAGTGTGTTTGTGCTCCAACATGGCTCTTTGACTGGCTTCCTACCTCCTCCCTAGTCTCCCTGACTCCCTCCAATCCAACTGTGTGTGTGTGTGTGTGTGTGTGCACGCGAGCTTGTTTGAGAGAGTTTGTTTGAATGAGAGAAAGGAAGGGGGTAGGAGAGGTAGTCCAATCCAACTTCTGTGTGTGTGTGTGTGTGTGTGTGTGTTTGTGTGTGTGTGTGTGTTTGAGAGGGGGGAGGGAGGAAGGAAGGAGGGGAAGGGAGAAGAAAAAGAATGAAGGAAACTTATTTAGCAAAGGAGAAAAACAAATGCTGTCGCTTTAAATCAGAACTGAGCATGCCTGGCTATGGAATTCTGGGAGTTGAAATCCACAAGTCTAAAAAAATTGCTGCCTCACCAGCCAGAAACCTCACCGCACGTCACTGATTGTACGTATGTACAGGTAATCCTCACTTGTTGGAAAGAAAACAATTGCTTCATTTAGCAACCATTCATAGTTACAATGGTGATGAAAGAGTAACTTTACAATCAATCTCACATTTATGGTCTATGCAAATTTATAAAGCAAAGTAAAGCTGAAATAAAATCATAACTACAATTGTTGTTTTACTTTGCAATTATTTGCTTAATGACCAAATTGCCTGCCCTAATCATGATTGCTAAATGAGTATTTCCTGTATAAGAATTCTTTCTTTTGTTTTGTAACAGAATCTCAGAATTTTCTAGCCAGAAGTAACATTGTTCCTGTTCAATGCACTGAAAAAAAAATCCTTCTAGACTCCAACCTTTTATTCTGCATCTGCAAAGATGGGGAATTTCCATTTCCCATGAAGGAAATCTGTTCTTCATGTGCACAAGGATAATTCACATGATCTAGGGCTGTTTTGTTGAAAACCAGTTCTAGAACTGAACTCAAATTAAGCCCTGAAGGTATTTATTAGCATATGTTACTACCACATTTCCTATATAATACAGTGCCAGTCCTATTTTAAAGGAAAATGGGATGGGCTCATTACCTTGAGGCTGTCTCTGCACTTCAAACAGATTGACTCCTGTTCACTTCAGAAGTCTAAGGAAAGGGATCTGGTTGGGGGGGGGGGTTTGCCTGTGGTTTCTGGCATCCTCTTCAGAGGGAGTAAAAACTATGAGGACATATAGAAATGCAAAATAGTTTAGGCAACAGTTCTTAAAGAAATTTTCTCTACTTTTACCAGTAAATACACATGAATTAGACAAGATATTGAAACATTATAAGCAGCTTGTATCTATCATTAAACATTAACAAATCCAGATCAATCAGCCTGACATCAATATCTGGAGAAATCCTGAAAAAGGTAATCAAGCAATGCACAGAAACAATCAAGATGATTACCAAAAGTCACCATGGGTTTGTCAAAAACAGATCATTCTAGACAAAACTTACTGCTTTCATTGAGAAAGTAACTAAATTAGTGGACATAGTTTATTTAGGTTTCAATAAAGCATTTGACAAAGTAGACCACAGCCTACTTCTTTGTAAGATAGAAAAATGAGGGATAGACAGCATTCACCACCAGATGGGTTCAGAACTGGCTGACCAACAACATGTAGTTCTCAATGAAACTACATCTACATGGAAGAAAGCATGCCTTCTTTATGTCTTCTGACTTCTGTCTTAAGCCTAGTGCTCTTCAACATCTTCATAAATGTTCTAGATGAAAGAACAGAATTGGAACATCAAATTTGCAGATAATATCAAGCCGGAGTAATAGCTAAGACTTTAGAAAATAGATTTAAGATTCAGAAGGATCCTGATAATCATGAACACTAGTGAACAAAATTCAGTGCTGAGCAAATTAAGTTGTTACACATAGGCAAGGAAAACCAAATACACTGATATAGAATAGGTGGTCCTTAGCTCAATAGCAGTTAACTGTGAGATGAAACTAGGTATCCTAGTGGACTATCACATAAATGTGATAACCAGCAATGTGATGCAGCTGTCAAAAAAGCCAGTGCAGTCCTGGGCTGCATCCACAGAGCCATGCTTTCAAGATCACGTGAAATTATAGTACTTTATGCTGTACTGGTGAGCTAGTTAGAATATTGCATCCAGTTCAGGATGGAAGTAACAGATGGAAGATCATTCTAATCCTAAAGGTTAGAATGTCCATGAATATGATGGAGCTTTTTCTACCCATTCCATCCCTTGGCTCTACTTATACACAAAGAACTCAGGGTGGAGTTCTTAGAAGGAATATTATTTAGAGAATGGGCTGGCTGCCTTGCCCGGGCCATATTGAGTAAAGAATTGTCTTGGGTCACATATAAAATATATAATAATATTAATGTATATAAAATCACATCACAATGTTAAAATGTTATAATCTTGGGGGTCACATTACTAGCTGTCCAGGCTGCATGTGTCCCACAGGTAATACAATACAATACAATAGCAGAGATGGGAGGGACCTTGGAGGTCTTCTAGTCCAACCCCCTGCCTAGGCAGGAAATCCTATACCGTTTCAGACAAATGGCTATCCAACATCTTCTTAAAGACTTCCATTGTTGGGGCAGGTAGAACAGGTAGAACTAGCCTGATTTAAGGAGTATCTTTTCTTCAACTAAGTTGTTTTTATTGTATACTTAACCACATATTTTCAGGTCTAAAGGAGGAACTGTACTAGCAACTCACTGAGTAGGATAAAGAATATAGAATAATAGACTTGGAGGGGACCTTAGAGGTCTTCTAGTCTAACCCTTGGCCCGTGGTAGGAGATCCTATACTGTTCCAGACAAAAATGTGTCTTGTACTTCTTTAATACAACTTTTATGACTGGTTTTGGCAGTTTTGTGGCAGCAGAGCTGGCAAGAGATTTGGACAGTGAGGAGGTTGGGGAGGGACATGAGCCAGTCCTGGACTCTGGGGAAGACTCTGATGAGGACTCTGTGTTGGAGGCAGAGTGGGGGCCAAAGCCGTATGCCAGTTACCAGCTGGCTTCAGAGTCAGACATCAGTGAGACAGACGAACAGCTGGAGTCTGTTCCCAGTGTGTGCATGTGCAGAGTTGCCAGACGAAGGGAACAACTAAAGAACAAGGCTAGACGGGAGTAAGGCCAAAGGTGGACGGTGAATGGCCCCTCCCAGAGGAAATAAAAGAGGAGTGAAAGGGAAGTGGAGGTTGCAGGAGACAATTAGTTTGCTTAATTGGTTTGTGACTCTCCAAGTCTTCTTGCCAAGTTTTGCATCCTGTCAGCTCTCCAAGCCAGATAAGGTCTGTGACTGTAAACCCTCCCTTGAAAGACTTTGCTGGATGTGAATGAGCAGAATTCACAGTAAATTAATAAAAGGGGTTTTTTTCGGGACAAGGAGTTTGCTTCATGCTCTTGGAAAACCTAGGTCAGAACAGGGAAACCTCAAAAAGTTGACTACATGTACCCTAATGCCAAGAAACACATTTCTGCTGGTCCTCGTGCAGGGTCCATAATTTATCTCCCAGAAATTTTTTGTGTTATGTAAGGCTGCCACCCATGTGGAAGATTGAGGATCTTCAAACCCAAGAAAAATATACAATTCCCTCCACTCCCCATATATAGGTCTAACTTGTTCCAAATGCGCTCCAATTTGAGTCTGGATTTGCAATTATTCTTTGCTAAAAGGTATAGAAAAAAAAAGATATAATTACAGATCTCTAAACGTTTATCAGGTAGATCTTCATTGGCTGTGGAATTCTGTGAAAAGCAAAGGATTTCAGGATATATTTGAGGGTATACTTTATAGTCACAATCCTGGGAATTAGAGGGATATCCAAAAAGATGTCCAATATTTTTCTATTTATCTTGGGTGTAAGCAAGAAAAGTTTCAAGGATGTTTGTTGCATTTGCCATTATTCCTATTGAATAATGTTGAAGTCATTTTGGGGCTCACTAGAATGCAGTTTTAACTGTAGTACAATAAATAAATATTTCAATTGATATTTTTATAACTTTACAGCAGAGTTACTTTTCAGCAAAGTTAAAAATATTCATAATATTCATTGAATATTCATTGAACCAGTTTCCAAGTATGGTTAGTTAAGAATTTGATTTAAAATCATTTTGAAATCATTTAAACATTTTTATTACTGCAGCAAACATATTTTAATTCAAGAAATGCAATTTTAAAGGCATACCCTTTTAAAATCTGAAGTTGGATAAGTATATTTTAATATATAAAAGCCTAGTTTCTATAATTATTAATTTCAATGGAATAAGTATCCTATTCACAATTATTCAAAACTTAAAATTCCGTGCAGTATTATGTGCCATTGTAATAATCTGAGAAGAATATATCTCTATTCAAAGCCTTTTACAAAGCATATTTCTACACATGTTGTGCACACTGTTTTCTTTTTTAAAAGTATATATGGGGAAATGAAGTACAAATAAGTTGGACAAGATTCTGTGATTGATACAAAGAGAAATTTAAACTTCACCTATGTACAAATAAGATATTGCAGCACTTCAGAACCACAAACACTTTTATTAAGGCATCTGCTTTTGTGGCCTGGAATCTATTTCATCAAGTGCATTAGCTTTATGCCGATTTGTGCCATACTAAGAGTTTGGAATAAATATAAACAAGGCTCTCTATGAAGCTGCCTCTTTGAGTGTCAAACCACAGGAAGCCTTTTTTTAGAAAAGAAATGGTGACAAAACCAGACTGATTGATGTATGGTAAAATCTTATCTCTCAACTCTGGTGATCCAGTACTAAAGCCAAGAGGAGAACTTGAATCAGAAGGTTATGTTCTCCATTGGTTTACTTGTCAACCACTGAAAGATTTAAACTGGATAAAAAGTGCTGTGGATTTGACTTTGTTAAAAATGAGTTTGAAATTTTATTATGTGGAAACAAACATATTATCGCTAAGATCTATAAATGTTATTGAAATTGAATTTGGAAATAAACATGTAAAATATTGTAAGATTCAGTGGGCAAGGGATTTTGGTTATAATATGATGCTTAAATAATGGGAAAATATATGGATGAAGAGTTTAAAATTTGCATTAAATTATAATCTAAAAGAAAATTTCTATAAAATTATGTATCATTGATATTTAACACCAGATAAGTTATCTAAGATGTATAAAGGTATATCAAATTAATGTTGGAAGTATAAAAATAAAAAGGGACTTTATTATCTGTGATAAAGCAAAAAAAATGGAGTATGATTAATATTTTAATACAGAAAATTTTGAAAATGATAAAGATGAAACCAGAACTTTTCCTTTTGGCCTAATGGAAAAAGACCTGGGGTAAAATCTGGAACTTTGTTATTATATATTTTGACAGAAGTGAGATCACTGAATGCACAAAAGTGGAACTGTTACTGCAACAAAGTCGGAAGTCGATATTTTTTTCCCCTTATTCTTCCTCCCCTTCTTCCTCTCCACCGTTTTCCTATTTACTTTTGTATTTTGTATCTTACTTTATTTTATAACTCAGTAAAAATGTTAAATGGTTAAAAAAAAAGCCTTATGCTGATTTAAGAGCTGTGGTGGTGCAGTGGTTAGAATGCAGTACTGGAAGCTACTTCTGCTGATTGCCAACTGCCAGCAGTTTGGCAGTGTGATTCTGATCAGCTCAAGGTTGACTCGCCTTCCATCCTTCTGGAATTGGTAAAAGCTCAGTAAAATGAGGACCCAGATTGTTGGGGGCAATATGCTGACTCTGTATATCGCTTAGAGAGGGCTATAAAGCACTATGAAAGAGTATATAAGTCTAAGTGCTATTGCTATTTACAATCTTATATTTGTAACTTTTATGGAGTGTGGGATTATTGGTAATTAACTCAGATAGAAACTCAGATAGAAACTGATAAAAATTACTCAGTGAGTTGTATATAATGAACAAGTCACAGAACTGTTACCAATGATAACTGTGGCATGATTTACAAGCAATGGTTTATTTTAATTTTCTTCATCTTTGTATTTTTCCTTAACTGCAGACGGCAGACTACATATAGCATTTTCATTTCTGGTATTATTCCTCCCAACAATAATAACCTCTGAGGTAAATTTGGCTGAGGAAAAGTCATTAATTGAAAGTCATCTGTGAGCTTTCTTTGCTGAATATGGCCTTGAATCTGGGCCATCCCAGTAATATCAATCACGTTCCCAAAAGATAATCTAGATAAATGACTCACATTGCCATCTGGTTCTGAAATTTCTTTATTTTTTAAAAAAAGTTTATGTTACATACTAAGAACCAGTATAGTAGTTTCCACCAAGATTCTCTGTTCCAGCGGGAGCAGTATTCAAATCTAATTGGTCGAAGGGTCTGACAGGTCCCTGTAAAAGGGCTGCTGCCAGACAGAGTCTTTGCTGGATTGTACGTAGTTACTACTTAATGAAGAGCTGTTGTTGCTGAAGCCTGTGTCTGCCTCATTCGTTCACCTGATTTAACACTGGCAACAAAGGTGGGATTGGAAGGCAACTAGGCACCAAAAAGAGCAAAAGCAATCCAGCAAGTCAATCCAGCCCGGAGTGAAGCGCAGCAGAGAATAGCCATCTTAAATTGGCTAATTCAAATCTGCTTGCCAAGACAAGATGACAAGCACGCCTGACAAGGTCTGTACGACCCAGCCACCAAGCACTGGGAATCCTACATGATGAGATTTGACTGCTTCCTTGAAGAAAACAACCTCCTGGGCCTGTCCGAAGGCCAAAAAAAAAAAAAAATCAATGTTCCTGAGCTACTGTGGACCAAAGGTATTCGAGACAGCTAAAGATTTGTCCAAGCCAACGCCACTCCATTCGGTCGGTTGGACAGTTCTACAACAGACACTGTGGACACATTAAGCTCCCAGATCATCTAAATACGTGTGGAGGCACGAATTCAACCTCCGTAACGAGAAGGAAGGTGAAACAATCAACCAATACGTTGCCGCATTTCAAAAGGCTGCGGCCTACAGCGAGTGCATTATTTGTGGTGTTTGGGACATTAGTTTACAGAGGAGGTATCTCGCCAAAACCAACCTCACTCTACAGATCACCCTGGACGAAGCCAGGGCTACCGAGTCCTCGACCAAGTCGATGGAAACCCTACAGAGACAAAGCAGCCCAAAGAGCACGCACAAAACTACAGGAGTGCATCGCGAGACTACGGAGCCAGAAGCTTCAGACAGCGATGACTACATCTATCGCATGTGCGCTGACCACAAAGAATCAGCACAGGAATTTAAATCGTGTTTCCCACCTTGCGCCGCTGTGGAGGAAACCACCAGAGATCGGTTTACTGTTTCCAGGATGCCATCTGCCAGCACTGCGAATGAAAGGAGCACATCGCCAGAGTCTGCAGGAGCAAGTTCCCTGCATCACCCAGACAACCAAGGAGCCAACCTGTATGCCCAAAACCGCAGAGACAAGGGGAATAGCAACCGCGACCCAAGCAGCAAGGGGCAACATTCCAGACCACCATCGGTCAAGCCTGCACGACGCGGGCTAAAAAGCTGAAAGTCACAATCCTCCTTGAGGGGTCTCCATGCTCCATGGAGATTGACACAGGGTCATCACTGACCATTATGTCCTGGGCTACGCTAAAAAGAGCTGTCCCCAACTTGAGGAGGCACAAGCTGAGGGTTCCAGACATATGCCTGAGCGACTACCAGGGGAACCGAATCCTGGTTCTTGGACAAGGCACTTTCAACAGTCTGTTTCCTGTGACAGTAGTCGGCGGAGCCCTGCAAAGCTTCCTAGGCTTTGACTGGTTTGAATCCCTGGGCTTGGAGTGACCGGAATCAACGCCATTCATGATAAAAACACTGAGGAACTCTTTAAGGAGTTCGAGGATGCCTTCGGAACCAGTCTAGGTAAATATGTGGGAACTCCAATTTCTTTTAATTTGGACCCCAACATAGCCCCTATTAGCCTAAAACCCAGGAGAGTCCCTTTCGCTCTCCGCCCCAAAACCGATCTTGAATTGAACAATTTGATTGGCCAGGGAATTCTAGAGCTGGTAGATCACACATGCTGGGAGACCCCTATAGTGACCCCGGCCAAGCCAGATAGGTCAGTCCGCATCTGCACGGACTATGTGCACAATAAATAAGGCTTTACAACAAAGCGCTTATCCTGTGCCCATTGTACAGCATTTACTACATTCGTTAGACCAGTGGTCCCCAACCTTTTTATCGCCGCGGACCAGTCAGCCTTTGATAATTTTACCGTGGCCCGCTGAGCGCGCGCAGGGGTGGGGGGCGTTGTTCGCGACGACACATTGATTGTTTATATATCAGATTGTTTTGATTAAACTTCCCTGGAGCCTTTGCGCACGGCCCAGGAGCTTTTGCGCACGGCTCAGGAGCCTTTGCGCTGCAGCGATCATGTCCCCCGGCCGCTGCAGCGATCATGGCCCCCGGCCGCTGCAGCGATCATGGCCCCCGGTCGCTGCGCGGCCCGGTGCCAGGTACTCCACGGCCTGGCACCGGTCCACGGACCGGGGGTTGGGGACCACTGCGTTAGACCATGGAAAAGTTTTCGCAAAATTAGACATGGCGCAGGAATACCAACAGTTGCCTGTAGATGGCGCCACAGCTGAGGCCCAAACCATTGTGACGCATAGGGGTGCCTTTAAATGCACATGGCTACAATTTGGCGTTAGTATTGCCTCTGGACTGTTTCAAAGCGTCATGGAATGGCTTTTGAAGGGGATACCAGGAGTCGTCCTCTATTTTGACAACATTTTGGTATCAGCTGCAAATTAGGAGCAATTATTCAAAAGACTTAGGACTGCTTTGACCAGAATTAGCGAATAAGGCCTTCACCTCAAAAAAGAAAAAGGCCAAATTAATGTGCCAAGGGTTGAATTCCTAGGCTACCTCATCGACAGCTCTGGGATTCACCCCACAAACAAACAAAAAAAATAAGGCAATCCAGGATGCCCCTATACCTCACAATCAGACCAAGCTCCAGGTGTTCCTTGGACTCCTTAACTTCTATAGCATCTTTCTTAAACAGAAAGCCACAGTTGCTGAGCCCTTACATCAGCTCCTCAGCAAAAAGGCCAAGTGGACCTGGGGCAGAACTGAAGCTGCCACATTTGCCGTGGTGAAAAGACTGCTGTCAGCAGACACATTCTTGGTCCAGTACAACCAGACTCTGTCACTTGTGCTGACTTATGACGCTTCCCCATTTGGCGTCGGGGCTGTCCTCAGCCACTGCATGCCCAAAGGAACCTAGACACCCATTGCCTACTACTCAAGAACCCTGTCAGCTGCCGAGCGGAACTACAGCCAACTGGACCATGAGGCTCTGGCTGCAGTAGGTGGCATAAAACAGTTCCATGAGTATTTGTATGGCCGTGACTTCGAGATCATCACAGACCATAAGCCACTTTTGGGCTTCCTGGCTGGGGACTGGCCTACCCCTGCTTCGCTGTTGCCGCAGATGACTCATTGGACTATTTTCCTCACAGCCTACAGCTACTGCCTCAACCGACCTGGCACCACTTTGGGGCATGCTGACGCCATCAACCGATGCCCTCTACCAGAACTGCTTGCCGATCCAACCCCTGAGACAGCAGTCCTGCTTATAGACTGTCTCAGGGGTTGGTTCTGTCTCCTCCAGTGAGATCGCCCACCAACTCAGTGAAAGACCGGACTCTTAGACAGGTTTTAAACTGGGTGTGGAGAGGATGGCCCAAGGGTCCACCCCCTGATTCGACTAGCAAACTTAGACATTTTAGCATAGGGGATCAAGTTTACGCCCACAACTATGCTGGGGGGAGCCCTCTGGATTCCTGCCATGGTTACAGGCATTACTGGACCTCGCTCGTATCAATTGGAGCTCGAGGACGGTCGAACTTGGAGGCAGCACATTGACCAACTCCACGGCCGTCTCCCAATCCAATCTTAGGCTGCCAGAGGTAATTCCTGCATGAGTTAGCCAAAGCCTTACCTAAAAGGAGCACGAATTCACTCCTTCCACAGAAGTCTCAAACCCGAAGATACAGGGGTACTTATCTAAAGAGGTTGCAGGGCCGCAGCAAGTTCCGAGTGAACCGGTTCCAGAAATGCCACTCATGCCTTATGGAAAATTCCAGGAGCTTGCACCAGGCAAAGCCAGGGAGACAACAGGTCCATTCGACCTGACCGAAGATCCAGCGCCAACTGAACTGCGCAGGTCTGGGTGAGTTACCAGAAAGCCTGCCTACCTGCGTCACTATGTCACAAGTTGGACAAATCCAACTAAGAGGGGAGGGGTGTTACATACTGAGAATCATATAGTAGTTTCCACCAAGGTCCTCTGTTCTGGCGGGAACAGTATTCAAATCAGATTGGTTGAAGGGTCCGACAGCTCCCTGTAAAAGGGCTGCTGCCAGACAGAGTCTTTGCTGGATTGTACATAGTTGCTACTTAATAAAGAGCTGCTGTTGCTGAAGCCTGAGTCTGCCTCATCTGTTCACCTGATCTAACAGTTTATATACCAATTAATGCTAAACTATATTTTTTGGGAAGCCTTTCTAAATTAATGATTTATGAACAAATGCTATGTCCATATACTAGAGATATAGTCAACAAATTACATGTACCTTGTCTAGACTATTTTCATAAACTGGTTTCAAATATCCTTTTCGATTTTATTTTATTTGCATTCTGTTAGATACCTATTATATCTGGATTAACATGCCCAATAAATAATTCTTGGTAGATGTTATTGAATCTTCACTAAGAATTAGCTACTAATATTTTTCTGGAAAGTCTCTTGTGGATAATTTCTATTGAAAGTATTAATTTCATCAAAGAGGTGCTCAAATTGGTTTATTTGAATGGATTACCTAATTAATTCACTTTATTTATTATGTGCCATTAAGTCATTATCAATATAATTTTCTAAATGATAATCTATCCATAACATGTTTTTTCAAATCTCCTAATGGTGCTCCCATCACCACAATAACTAAATCTAATCATCATGCTGTCAATTTTTACCAGGGAGCTGAGTGTTTGAATAATGTACCCAAAATAGGATAATTTAACTTTGGTCATTTGTACCTTGAATGAGAATTCTGAGTTGATTTGTTCAATAATTCATTGGTTTGGAATTTTTTTCTCCACTGTCCACAGTATTCCCAGGAGTTTTCTCCAACACCAACTAAATAAATAAATATATTCAATATAGGTTAATAAAATTGTAGCTCAACCTAGTTCAAATAAAATGGAGAAGCTTTGTCAACTGTCAGGTGAAATATCTTTGAATAAGTTTTATAAAGTAGTGTATAGTCATCATAGTGAGTACGCAGCAGAATAATTTAGGAGGGATTTCTGTTCTGTAACTCAATAATTACATTGACAAGAGAGTTCTTCTAGAAGTCCTTAGTATGTAGACAATTAGGATGATAAATATTTTCTTCTGAAAACATTAAGCCCCTAGAGCAACATTTTATACTGGCTTTGGAAATTCACAGAATTCCAGTACAGCTGTTTTACTAAAGTCAG
Organism: Thamnophis sirtalis; assembly: GCF_051295495.1. Taxonomy (NCBI): domain Eukaryota; kingdom Metazoa; phylum Chordata; class Lepidosauria; order Squamata; family Natricidae; genus Thamnophis; species Thamnophis sirtalis. The sequence continues at coordinate 86,159,304 of NW_028261384.1, read as the reverse complement.
GTTATATTTCTAAAACTACCTTTCGCTAATAGTTTATCTACAATATTCTGGATAGCTAAAATTTCTAAAAGTTGTTCAAAGGCAATACTCTGCAGTGCAGTATCCAACTAAGTAATGGAGCAATGGATTTTCTAGGAACACCCAAACTTGGGGCCTACACATTATTCTTGTCTGTTATGGTATCCTACCTACATTCTTCTCTATTGTTTAATTTATTAAACATCAGCCAGGAGTGGAGATTAGAACTATTGTTCTATTGGAGATTAGAACTATTGTCTTAGTGATTAGCCATAGGAAACCAATCACCTTGATCCTCACTACCTTGTCCCATCTTGCTTTTTCCATGCTCCAACTATTGCAAGTTCTGCCCTTCCATATAACCTCCAGGGTTTTACTACCATGAATATGATATTTTATTCACCAATGATATAGACGTTAATATAGATGTGATATAGAATGAAGAATATTTACCGTGACATGCTTCCCAACATGTTCTCTATTAATGTGAGTACATCTGGCAACACCTCCTTTAGCACCTTTCAGGCCTCCTGCCCCACTAGGTCTTTTGGGTTTTTAGAGTCTCCAATAGAAGATAATATCTGTAGCTCTAGGTAGAACTGTGGGATTGTTGGTATGCTCTGGGTATTGTTTTAGAGTCTTTTAATTTTTTTTAATGAATAGCTAGCATCTGCAAATGAAAGAAACAACCTCAGGAACAATCTGTATTTCCACAAATGCCTGTAGGCCCAACATACACAGTGAAAGCATTCTTAGAAAATAAATGTGAGTGGTTGCAGCCCAGTTTTATTTGGAAGTACACCAATGTGCAAAAAAAAAAGAAGAAGAAGAAGGTAGGTACTAGAGAGAATCTAAGAAATATTTTAAACAATTGGTAGAAGTAACTCTTGCCAGTTGGTCCTCCCATAAATGGATTGATAGACAAACATTTTGCGTGCATGCTGTTAGCAAAGAACAAATATTCTACGTGCATCTACTGGTTCAAAAAGAATAATGGTCAAAGTTGTATAAAGGAATCTCTTCAAATTACTGTTTAGAGTTAACTTACTAAAGAGTAGTAGGAATCATTGGGGAGGGGGGAATCTCCCTGAATCTTATATCAAAGCAGGTTGTCAAGATGTTATAATTATTGAAAGCATCAAAGCTGCTGAAAAATCTAGAATAACCAATAGGGGCATATTTCTATCATTATTTATTATTTGTGCTAGATTGACTGGTAAGATCAGTAGTTGTTAATTAAATCTAATGTGGGTACGTTAATCATGGCATCCAAGCTGAAACAATTGTGAACAAGATTTTTTTCATTTTCATGTGATTGAAGCTACTTAACACTGAAAAATGTAATAGTAAAAACTTGTTCCATTGAATTTCCTCCTGATATATGATCATAGATGGGGTAGCTTGAGACAATTTATGTACAGTTTTAATTTTTATGTCCTGAAAAGCCACAGCTCTGTCTCATCAATCTAGAACTCATAGAACTTATAAAGGATATACACTTAAGCAAACCTGAACCCCAAAAGAATAGATGTCTCAAAAGTACTTTTTCCTTCAAAAGGCAACTGGACTCCACCCCCCTTTGAGGTAGAAGAAAACATTTCACTTCTCATCAAGAGGCTTCATTAGTGATGAATGAGAATGAGATGGATGAGAAGGATACATTTTCTTCTTCCTTTCCACAAAAAAAACAGTCCAATTGCCTTGGGGAGGGGTGAGCACCTTTGAGGCAACTATTACCTAATGACTAAGACTCTCCACAGACAAAAGAATAGAAGTTATCCTCTTAAATCAATTGGTAGTATCTCATCAATCTATGTTCTGCTCAATCAAGATGACTCCGTAGTTTTGAAGATCATTTATTATCCCAAGTGGAAGATCAAACAGGTTCCTAACAAACCTAGCAGACAACTTTGTTCTCCAAAACGTAGAGAAGAGAGCAAGGGGATCAGCCATATTGGACTTAATTCTCACTAACAGAGATGAAATGATAGAAGGTGGTGAAGCTACAGGAACCTTGGTGGGTGAGTGATCATGCAATATTGGAATTCAACATCATGCAAGCACAAGCAGTAGAACAAAGTCAAATTAGAATCTTGGACTTTAAGAGAGCTAATTTCAATAAATTTAGTGCTTGGGAAGGATTCCATGGATAAGAATCCTCAAGGGGAAAACAACTCAAGAAGCTCAGGAAATTTTGAAAAGTGAGATTATAAAAGCCCAGTCTAGCATAATACCAATGAAGAAGAAAAATAACAGCTCTCAAAAGAAACCAGCATGGCTGCATAAAGAACTCTCTGACAAATTGAAAGACAAAAAGGACAAGTATAAAAAGTGGAAAGAGAGGCACATAACTAAGGCAGAATATCAGCAAATAGCCTGAGCTATTTGCTGCAAAGATGAGGAAAGGTAAGGCTCACAACAAACAAAAGCTTGTGACAAAAGTAAAAAAAAACAAAAAAGTTTCTTCCAACATGTTAAAAACAAGAAAAAAGTCAAAGAAACAATTGGTCCATTGCTGGGAGAAAGTGGCAAGAAGGTGACAAGCAACAGGGAGAAAGCAGAACTACTTAATTCATTTTTTGCATCTGTCTTTACACAAAGGGGAAGAAACATTCCAACCTATAAAAAACAGCACCACAAAAAACAGATTAGGAACACAAATTAAAATAGGGAAGAAAATGGTAAATGAGCACCTGTCTACTCTTAGCCAAGTTCAAATCACCAGGACCAGATGGACTATACCCCAAGGTTCTGAAGGAACTGGCAGATGAGATCTCAGAATCACTGAACTATATCTTTCAAAGATCCTGGAGAATTGGGGAACTGCCAGAGGACTGGAAAAGAGCTGGTGTAGTTCCTATCTTCAAAAAAGGAAATAAAATAGATCCAGGAAACTACAGTCCTATTAGCCTGACCTCAATACCAGGGAAGATTCTGGAAAAGATAATCAAGCAACAAATCAGTGAACACCTAGAAGCAAACAAAGTAATAACCAAAAGCTAACATATGCTTGTCAAAAACAGATCATGCCATACTAATCTTATTGTGTTCTTTGACAAAGTGACAAAATTAGTGGACCAGATGAATGCTGTTGATATAATTTACTTGAACTTCAGTTAGGCATTTGATAAAGTAGACCATAACCTACTACTAGAAAAAATAGAAAAATGTGGGTTAGACAGCATCACCACCAGATGGATTCATAACTGGCTGACCAACTGCACTCAAAGTGTAGTCCTCAATGGAACTGCATCTACGTGGAGGAGAGTATGCAGTGGGGTATCCCAAGGTTCTGTTTTAGGCCCAGTCCTCTTCAAAATCTTCATCAGTGATTTGGAGGTGGGGATAGATGGGGAACTCATCAAATTTACAGATGACACCAAGCTAGCAGGAATAGCCAACACTCCAGAAGACAGGCTTAAGACAAAGAAGGATTTTGACAGACTTGAACATTGGGTGCTATCTAACAAAATGAAATTCAATGGTGAAAAGAATAACGTTCTACATTTAGGCAAAGAAAATAAAATGCACAGGTGCAGTATATGTGGCACCAACTGTGAGAGGGATCTTGGAATCCTAGTGGACAACCATTTAAATATGAGTCAGCAGTGTGCAGCAGCTGCCAAAAAAGCCAACATAGTTCTAGACTGCATAAACAGAGGGACAGAATCAATATCATGTGAAGTGTTAATACCACTTTATAACACCTTAGGAAGGCCACACTGAATACTGCATCCAGTTTTGGCCGCCACAATGTAAAAAAGATGTGGAGACTTTAGAAAGAGAACAGAGAAGAGCAACAAAGATGATTAGGGGACTGGAAACTAAAACATATGAAGAACGATTGCAGGAATTGGATATGTCTAGTTTAATGAAAAGAAGGACTAGAGGAGACACGATAGCAGTGTTCCAATATCTCAGGGGCTACCACAAAGAAGAGGGAGTCAAGCGCCAAAGCACCCGAGGGCAGAACAAGAAGCAATGGGTGAAAACTAATCAAGGAGAGAAACAATTTAGAAGTAAGGATAAATTTCCTTAACAGTTAGAACAATTAATCATTAAACTTGCCTCCAGAGGCTGTGAATGCTCCAACAATGGAAGTTTTTAAGAAGATATTGAATAACCATTTTTCTGAAGTGGTGTAGGGTTTCCTGCCTAGGCAAAGGGTTGTCTAGAATACCTCCAAGGTTCCTTCCAACTCTATATTTCAATGAACCTGGAAAAAATTATCTTTATCTGTCATAGCTGTGATCAAATAAACGCCAACATTCTTATGATAGAAAAGTGCTTGTCAGATTACCTCGAACACAGGACACCTTGAGAAAAATGAGCCAAACTCTCCCTGCATCTCTGTGATTTCAACTTGTAGCATTGTTTTCAGCCTGGCAGGTCTTGGAAAGATTTGTTCTTCTGCCTCACACACTCATTTTTCTTTTAAATATAAAATCTCATACTCCTGCTTTTTAAAGGTAGGATTAATAAACCACATATATCTGATTTGTTTCTGTCACAAAGCTTCAAAGAGAGCAATGAAGTTTTTTAAAAGGAAGTATTATTTGGTTGAGGAAAAGATTCAGAATCAATAAGTAAGCACCTTATAAAAAGGTTCTTTGTTCAGGTTAAACATTTCTACTATAAGCTATTCAGAGACACCTAAAATGCATTTTAAAAGCTTGACTTTTGCAAGGGAGTTAAATAAATGTCCACGTGTTACAAGGGAACTGCTGATTTTCCATTACCCACTTTAAAATTTGGCCACTCTGACTGGCAAGGAACACAGGGTACAAAGTTCTTCCTTCGCAGGACCCTTGCCTGTTTGAGTTGCAGATTTACCCTCTAAGATATCCAGATAACTAGCTTTGTTGGAAAACTATAATTGCAGCAGAAAAGGAAGAAGCAACAAATCATGTTTGAACTCTGGTCTCATTGACAAGGTGTAGAAGGGGAATATCTTTTGCCTGTGAACCATGCTAGAACAGATCAAACTTTGGAACTGTAAGTACAAAGAGCTGTGCAGAGATGGAGGAGAATTATGATCTTGGTCAGGGGGAAAGTGGAGGTGCTGAAACAATACTTACAGGACCATAGGCTCTGTTCCTTTATACACAGGATATTCACAAATAATGTCGAGAATAGCTGCTTATCTAGACCGATATTTTTCAATCTTGACAATTTTAAGATGTATGGACTTCAGTTCCCAGTATTCCCAAATACACTGGCTGGAGAGTTCTGGGAACTGAAGTCTACACATCTTAAAGTTGCCAAAGTTGGCACACATTAATCTAGACTTGAAATGTGGAAGCATAGTTAACATGGGACAGTGATTTAAAATCAGGCAAAAAAGATTTTAGTGTGCATAAGAAACTGTGAATCTGAATATTAGATTGCACAAAAACTAATGTAGGCATCACTTATGAAAATGATTGCAATATGTGATGAGAATCATGTCACCAAGGGTGGAAGCTGAGTCAAATGGAGGAAGCTATGATGAAAAATGAATCAGCTGACCTGCAGCTGATACTACTGGCAATAGGTGGAAGTGAGCAATGAGCAGTATATATATATTTAAAACTATGTGGAAAAATAGTAATTATTTTGACTCAACAATCTTTAACATGTTTTTCAAAGTCATCTAGGGAATTGATTGAACTGAGGTGAAAACAGAGACATACTTCCCAAAACATAATAAAATTAAGTGTTGCCTTAATACATTGATAAGACCCAAGTCCTTATAATATTTAAAGTATTTTTTTATATTTCAGGTTGGAATTTTGCAACATTTCCAATTTTGCACTTTTGTAGGAAATTTACTAAAGAATTTGGAATAAAAAAGCTACAAATAATAGGCTGCAACTCCTCCCACTGCAAAAAGAACAGGTAGGGGTTTTATGAAATATCATAAAGAGTCCACCATACGCTGGATCATGGATTTATATTCAATGGCTTGCTTTCCCAAGACCAATCATTGCATAGCTCAGTGGTTTCTTTTCTTGATCAAAAAGATTGTTAGACATTTTAGTAAGAAAAAGTGAAAGGGAGTGTTAATAGTGTTAAATGGCAATTCATTCCATTTCACTGTCCATTATGCTGTAACAATAAGCATTATAATGTAATAAAACTACCAGTAATTAAATTTATTTCTGTTAGCAGATAAAGGTATATTTGTTTTGGGCAACTTATTGAAGCAAGTCCAGAATGTTTTGGAAAGCCCAACACTAACACAAAAGTTTTGAATCACAACAGATTTGTTTTTAGACGGTGAAAACAGCCATTTTTAATACTGCCTGATTCAAAAAAAGTCCCATTTGTTCTGTAAAATCCACATAGTTGTTATTACTTCAGATAACATTTTCTATGGCTGAAGTTAGAACTGAAAGCAAATAAAAACAGACAAGGGTTTGATTTATGTCAGATAACATGCTGTCACCCTTTTAAAAGTCACTGTGATTTATTCTGAATTTAATCAGTCAAAGCTTTTTTTCAATACAAAGATTTAGAGCCAAGGTGGCGCAGTGGTTAAATGCAGCACTGCAGGCTACTGCTAGATCAGCAGGTCAGCGGTTCAAATCTCACCGGCTCAGGGTTGACTCAGCCTTCCATCCTTCCGAGGTGGGTAAAATGAGGACCCAGATTGTTGGGGGCAATATGCTGACTCTCTGTAAACCACTTAGAGAGGCCTGAAAGGCCTATGAAGCGGTATATAAGTCTACTGCTATTGCTATTGCTATTTAGTCCACAAACGTGATCATAAAGATTAGTTCCCCTGAACATATGCATATATGAATAATTTTTTAATGCTAAACAAGAGTCGGCCTCATAAGATTAGGAAACAGGCTTCCACGGTTGTAACTTTCCTGAAGAAAAGGTTGGGCATGTGTTTTTTGTCGCTGTTGTTGTCTGCAGCTTTGTTCTGTATGTTTCAGGGCCCATTATCAAAGTGCCATGAACTATGTCTCTTCTCTTAGCAGGGAATATTTGTGGAATTAGAACAGAGCAGGCCATTCAGCTCCATTCCTCCCTACTTCTTCCTTCCTCTTATCGTGGAAGGGAAACAATTTGACCTTAGGGAACTGAAAATTAATCCCAGCCACAGTTGCTATTTTGAGTAAATACAGTTTGGTGAATTAAACAAACCAACAAGGGTTTTCATGATAAAGTCTCCTGTTGTCATCCCTCATGCCAAGACCTATTCTTCAGATCAGCCACTCTTAGGGATTAGCTCAGGCTACTTGTCTGCTAGCTGAGAGCCAATAATAACCATAGATCATAAGTGAAACTGGCCAACACCTGGAACTGGATGCTTTGGGAAATAAACAGCACCTGTCCTCACAGCCATTCGAGGCTCTTAAGACTCTAATTATGAGTGAAATGGGCACCTTCGTATACCTTTGAATATATATGTGCATCATTCCTTCCCATAGAGTTTGATTCAAGTAAGTTAATATAACATTGGATAACAGAGGTTGATATAATTTGGTATGTTTGCCTCAGTCTCAGGAAGTTCAATGACTGGCTGTTGCTGCTAAGTATTAACTGTGAACCAGGATGTGAAGCCATAATTGGAACTGGATTTGAAAATCATGGCTTGGATTAATCTTGGTAAGTCCAGGACCAAGTGAAATTTGTTCTAAGAAAGGAATGACTAAATAAATCAATGAAAATTTAAAAAAATTGCTTGCTTTCACTGTCACTCCTCTTCATTGTGGGAAGTAGTTTGGGTAATTTACCCATCCCTTTAAGGAATGGAAATCTGGGGAAGCTAAACTACTTCAACTTCAACCACAATAATACATGAGCAAACAATAGATACAAACTCAAAGTAAATTGCTCCAAACTCAATTGCAGAAAATACGACTTCAGCAACAGAGTGGTCAATGTCTGGAGTGGAATGCCTAACTCTGTTGTTACATCCCCAAACCACCATAACTTTAACCTAAGACTGTCTACTGTTGACCTCACTCCATTCCTAAGAGGTCTGTAAGGGGCATGCATAAGTTCACAAGCGTGCCTAACATCCCTGTCCTACTGTCTCCTAGTTTGGAGAATCCAAAGAAACTTCATCATTGTACACTTTCTCTCTCTAGCCAGAAAAAGGAGAACATTCTCCAGACAGGAGGAGGTTAAGAATAATTGTTGCTGCTTTCTCCTGCAAGAAAAGGCGGACTTCATCCAGGGAGAAGGAGCAACATGGAGAGCAAGTGAAGGGGCCTCCATAATTTTGTTATATTTCAGCTTTGTGAATTAAATTACTTACATGAAGTAAATCCAAAGGGCTGCAAATTAAATTCCTGCTCAGTCATAAATATTATTTGGTGACCCAGGCCAGCTTCTTGGCTTTATCTAACCTTATGCTTGTTAAAAAAAAAAAAACAGAGAAAGAAGAATATACAGTATCTGAAGAATCTGAAGAAAGTAGCTAAATGAAATGAATGAATTGGGCATTTCTCAATGGTGTGGCAAAGGATTTGCCTCATAAGTTTCAAATATTGATATCAAGTATACCTGGAAGCTGCATTCCAAGTTCTTGTTCTTCTACCAGATATTGGTTGCCTTGCTTTCCTTCAGACTTTTTCCCTCCTCTTTATTTTTTCATACTTTCTGTGAAGTTTGACTCTGAAAAGAACTTTAATGTTATCCGAAATGGAATCAGTTTATTCCAGTAAAACATAATTTTAAACAGGATATGAATAAGCTACAATAGTGGCTTTACATATTATGCTAACCTATAAATGTTGGTTTATAAGCCACAGTAGTTACATTCAGACACAGTCCTGTGGAAACTGCATTATGGCTTAGAGCAACATGTGAAATCATGACTAATACAACAAATAAGTATCTCCATAGTCTGCAACTAAGGAAAGCCTAATAAGATCAGGCAGATGAGAGCAGAAAAGCTCTCATTTGTAATCCATAAGCAAAGATGATCACATTCTCCAAGAATATCATTAAGATAAACTTACTTGTTCGCCATTTCCTCACCTTTGAAATCTAAAATAAAAGATAATCCATTAAATCTCATGAAAAACAACAGTATAATTAATTTGCATTACGAGTCCAACAACCCCGTATTTATATTAGCAGTTCACTCCATGAACAATTAGTAGTGGTGACAGTAAGAATTTTTTTTTAATTACAAGGACAAAGAGTTTACCATCCAAGCAGAAAAAGACTCCCCCAATGGTTAGCTTTAGCATTTTTGTTCTTATTTTGCTCCATAAAGAATCTCCTGGTCTGCTGCTTCACTGAATGTTTTTGGTTTGTTTTTTCTCAGATTGTTTTTCCTTTGCTGTGCAGTCATACTTATATCTCTGTTCTCACTTGTTAACCTATTTCACTTTTTTCTGTGTGTTCTACTCTCCTGACAGATCTCCAAAGCATCTCTCTGCCTTTGCAAAGCTTGGCCTGTTCCCAGAACAAAGTAGGCCGTTACATGATCATGTCTTCTTATGCTCATAATTTCATCAAGGTCAGGTGCGGTCACATAGTTAAGCACGAAATGAAGGCTGAGCATATAGCTACGTTAAAAGTGACCCTCCACACAGTTGAAGGTTCTCTGAATGACTGTGCTTACTTTTAAAGTAAATCATCGCTTGGGGGGGGTGGGGTGGAGGGGGAGTGGAATTTGTTCCCAATCCAGGCTGATGACAATTCTCATTTGCATCAATAGTATTGTTCCTGTTACTACAAATAGCAGGTGTTGTTTAATATCTCTTTGCCTCTATGCTAGTCTGAAAGCATTTTTTTAAGTTGCTAATATTTTTTTTAATATTCAGCTTTCAGCCTTTTTAAGTTAATCAAGGAAGTAAATGTCAGAATGCAGTGTGCCCCAAAGAGAAAGAAGTGTTCTGTAGATAAGCAGATAAGGCTACAGGTGGAGGAGGAAAATATACCTGCAAGGACAAGGTGATCCTCCTACAAAAAATAATAATTGTGAGTTGCAGCCAGTATACTACAAAAATAACTTGAATGCAAAAATAAGAATTATTAAAACAGTCAGATATAACTAAGTGAATACTAATTATAAATTATAATATACCTATTGTAAATCATTTACTGAACAGTATCCATTGAGCATCATACTACTAAAAATGCCCACATTTTCAAATGCTTTGAAAGATGAACAAGGCAAAGCATTTCTATATGATCAAGTTACAGCAATCAGAGGGAGAAAGAAAGATTTATGCGTTCTTTGGTTTTCTGCCTTCAGTTCTCTCTCATTTTTGCATTAAACTACAGTCAAGCTTGCATATAGTCTGTGACCCGTCAAAAGCGCGGAGGACAAAATCGCGCTCGACGAAAGCGCACATGTGACGTCATCACAGCGCGATGAAAAAAATTAAAAATTGAAATAAAATTAAAATTAAAGCAAGATGATTCACATAAAGGTAAGGGTTAGGTTTAGGGTTAGGTTAAGGGTTAGTGTTAGGTTTAGCGTTACGTTAACGGTTAGGTTTAGGGTTAGATTTAGGCTTAGGATAAGGGTTAGGTTTACAGTTAGGTTTAGGGTTAGGTTTGGGGGGGTTAGGGTAAGGTTTTAGCTTTATTTTTACATTTTTCGATCACAGCGCGATGTTTTCGTCGCGCTGTGATGACGTCAAATGCGCGCTTTCGTCGAGCGCAATTTTGTCCTCCGCGATTTTGTGGTGGAACCCATATAGTCAAGGCTATGGTTTTCCTATTTGCAATGTATGGCTGTGAAAGTTGGACCATAAGAAAGGCTGAGCGCCAAAGAATTTAAGGTCTTTGAACTATAGTGCTGGAGAAGACTCCTGCGAGTCCCTTGGACTGCAAGGCAATCAAACTGGTCAGTTCTAGAGGAGACCTGACTTCCCTTGGACCAGATCTTGAAGATGAAACTCAAATACTTTGGCCACCTAATAAGAAGGAAGGACTCATTGGAGAAGAGCCTAATGCTGAGAATACACTAATACACTTTTGCAAAAGAAGAAGGGGACGGCAGAGAATGAGGTGGCTGGATGCAGTAGGCATGAGCTTAAATGGACTCTGGGGGATGGTGGAGGACAGGAAGGCCTGGAGGAACATTGTCCAGGGGGTCATGATGGATTGGACATGACTTTGCAACTAACAACAACAGCACAATTGCTTTGAGCAAGCTGAACCAGGTACCACTAAGATTGGTTAAAAAGAAATCACTGTGGAAATTGAGAAAAAAGTCCTTTATAATCCAATTGGTCTGATGTCACATAGGCAATTTATGGAATTAGTTCAGCTAAGTGTAATGTAGGATATATTGCTAGAATAGACTTCATCATTAAGAGATTCAGTGGGGACTACCTTAACTGGGGATTTCCATGACATTGTAGACCAGAAAGAAATACAACAATCTCTCTTTATACACTTTTTGCATCCTGCATCCCAATTCATATATGACAGGATAAAGCTTCTGGAACAGCTTTTGGTGCAGGAAAAGTAAGCCACAAAAGAATTACATACAAAAAATGCATTAACAGTCAAAGTGCCTACAAGTTTCAATTTGGAGTTAAGGAATCTATTAGTTCTAGTATGGAAAAGATTTCTATCTAAAGTCATTATGTCAAAATGTCATTAAAACAAAATACTTTTGGTACAATCTTGAACAAACTATTACAATTCAGCGTCATCTTTCATTTGTTGAGGAATAGTATCTAACTCACATTCATGGATGAAAAATAACAGTGAATATCACTAAACTGCAAAAAGGTGAAGCTTGTTGGTAGTCGTTCCTAAGAAGCAGCTATATAGGACAACAGAGGTTGCAGGTGCATTTGGGTTGAAATCAGCTGCAATGAAAATAGATTGGTAAACTCCAATCCTGTTTTAAAAAGCAAACATTTCAAGTTTATGTCGTCTCATCAAAAAGTCAAGGCATAACAGAGAATACAGAAATTTGCTTTGCCCACAAACTTTTACCTTCTCAACCGCCATAAAACTAGGAAAATATGAAGGCAATGACGATGACAATGCAGTTGGCCCCATTGACGCACGTGGGATTTTAAGAGCCTTTTTCATTGAAAGGCGTTTTCCCAAAGTTAAAGTAACACATTTTGCATTTCTATTACCCATTAAAAAAACAGCAGGAATGGCGGCGCGGCGGCGGCAGCAGCAGCAGCAGCAGCAGCAGCAGCAGCACGATATCCCGTTGCTAACCTTTTGCTACCCTCGAACACACGAGTTACTGAGCTTAAAGAAGGCTCTTGGAAGGGTACGCGCTTCCAGCACTCTGGGGTGGGCGTGTCGTGTCGGTGCAGTGCACTGTGGCTCCCTTGGAAAAAAAGAGGTAGGCGGCGAGTAGAACATAACAGGTTAGTTAAAAAAGGGGGAGGAGAAAGCAGCGCCTGGAGGGGGGCGGTGCCGCCGCCGAGCGCACTTAGCGGCTGCTTGGGCACTGGTTTAGTAGGCAAGCAATTGCGCTCCGATATAGCGCGTTTTCTTGACTGGCCGTCCGATGCTAATGCTGCGGGCTTCGCACTCGGGCCCCGGTGCCGGAGCGCTGACACCCCAGACTGATAGGATGGACCAGACTAGTTGCGGCATGGATGAAGATGCTGGCCAGGTTGAGGGTCCCCGGACCCTCGGAGTCTCTGGTCGCCGTGCATCAGCCTACAAAATCAGCCGTCGAAGCTCGACCGAGCTTGGATTAAGAAGTTTCGACGGCGAAGATGGTGCCCCCGCTGTAGCCGCAGGTCCCGACCCCATGGATTTGGAGGGGATGGAGCCGCTAGCTACAGTTTTAGAGAGTTCTAAGTCTCGAGGTCTTCTCGAGGGATCCGCAAGCAGCGAGAGTTCTCCCGAAGTCGCCCCGTCAAACCCTCTGCTCTGTCTCACGGAGAGCCGCCAAGATCGCGAACACTGGGAACAAGAAGAAAACGAAGAAGTTGAGACCCGGGCCGTGGCCACGTCCCCGGACGGTCGCTTTCTCAAGTTTGACATCGAGATTGGCCGCGGCTCCTTCAAGACTGTTTACAAAGGGCTAGACACGGAGACCACTGTGGAAGTGGCTTGGTGCGAGCTGCAGGTTGGTAAAGTGGGCGTCCCGCGTTTCCTAGCAAGCAGGGATCCGGAGGTCCTGGAATAGATGAAAGACAAAGCTCAAAGTGCGGATGGCTGAGTCCCCTGGAAATATATTTGGTTGGGGATATGATAGTTTGGACACCTCGAAAATATTTCTGGTTAGGAGGATAGTGAAAAGAGAGGAAGGGAGCACCTTTTGAATTTGAGGTTTGAAATGGGAGAAGGTTTATGCCAAATCCTTTTTTTCCTGGTAAAGATAGATATGCCATAGCTCCATTGTGCAAACAACAATTCAAATAGCAATCATTTTACTGGATTGTGGTTTAGTCAAAGTTTGAAGCATTTACATCCTTGTTTTCTCCATAAAGTATTTGCACATGGTGTATTTGAGTATTACACCTAACACATACATTTTCCTGCCACTTCTAAAATCTTGTGTTTGTGGTGGTTCAATTTATATTGTTACTAGGCTTTTCACCAGTTTGGAGGCAGATTCATTCAATATTTCTCCCATTTTCAAGGGAAAGGAACATTGAAAATATAGTTGTGCTTAGAAGTAGTGTAAAATGAATCTTTAGGCCAGTCTAAAAAACTTTAAACCAAGCTTGAGTCAAAATGAAATACTTTTATTAGAAAGTTACCAATGCTGCCTCTGACAAATTATCTTCTAGAGGCGTGGTTGGAGAATTAGAAAAGATGAGTAGATGATTCATGTAGGAAATGTTCTGAAACCAAAATGGGGTAAATGAGAGAAAGTTACAAATCAGCCAAGAAGAGGCAGGGACGGAGTGCCTGTGGCATTATCTTGAAGATAATTAATAGATGGTCCTCCTTTTGCTTAGTAAGGAAAGAAGACCCTACTTCACATCTCATCTTATTGGTTGAACTTCCTTATGTATCCTTGAAAAACATCAGGGAGTATTCTACTGCACTACGATGGTCTAGTTGTCTCAGCCACTATTGCTAGTTTGTATATGTTTCAAAATAATCTAAGACTATTCTGGAAGTCTTATTGTATATCATGATTACTTTTATTTGTTCAATTATTCATTTTTATAAAGGTGTTTCTCCCAAAGCAATCCAATTAAAAAACCAGTACAATTGCCAATCCTAAATGTTAGCTAAGATATACAAATTACATTCCCCCCCCCACTTTTTACAAAAACTTACTGGAAAAATTGTTACCCTGAAAGTGTCAATGCATAAAAATAAAGAGATATAGTAATTGTAGGTGATGTTTTAATTATACTGATTTTAATTAGCTGACCTTGGGACATAATTACTTCAAGCAACTCCCAGAATTCCTACATACTCGTGATGTTGGATTTGATGGGAGTTGTAATCTAAATAACCTGGAAAGTATTATGGATGTTTTTAAAGAGAAATTTTTAAAGTTTAATTTGAAGACGTCTGTCTTCAATCTCAAGTTCAAGATCTATTTTTCAATAATGAGGGAATGATCTTCTGTCTGGACTCATGCAGTCACATTTTTTTTTTTAGAATTTAGCCCTTTTATCCACCCGGGTTCCAAGACTAATGTCTGATACAAACTGACCTTTCTTTGAGTATTACTTCCAGTACTCCTGCGGAATGAATTGAAGTAAAAGTATATATTGACAAAATTTCCTTTTCCCATGGAGTGAAAGGTGCAATTGCCCTTGCTTTTTCATCCCATCAAGATTAGTTTCTAGTTTCCAGGATATAGCATGATAGAGTCAGGGAAAGTGCTAGGCTAGCAGCTATTTTCTTTTCTTTGTTGCCAGAGGGATTAATTCATCAGAGTTCAATGTGACTTGCTTGGCAAGTTGTGTGCCATAAAGGTATGGAAGTATATTCCCATAAGTATCTGGAAGTAAATGTTTATGTGTTCATTTATGACTGGGACATATATGAGAATAGAAGTACCAGTAGTTTGTGTGTTCTAAGAATAGTAAAAGGAATCCTTCAGGTTGTAGAAAAATAGTTAAGAGAAATATGATAATTTTTTTCTGAGAGTAAGTAGTAGTAGAAAGTCTTAGAAATAGAGAAGGCCAAAGTTCTTACTTTTCAAGGCACTAAACCAGTTTTCTAAAGGACTTTGTTGAATCTTTGTTACCTTAGTTTAAAACAACATTTTGCTTAATTAAGTGTTTGTGGAAAGCTTCTGTAATTCAATACTGTAAGTAATATAAACAGATTTTTTAAATACAATTTCTATGTCCTGTTTATGAGATCCATTTATAGGAGTTCAGCTAAACACTGTTTTCTAAAGTCAGATAATTGTTTAAAACAGATATAGCCACCTAATTTGAGTAGTAAACTCCAGTAGCAAATCCCAATTAAGTTACTAGAACTTCCATCATCTACAGCTGGTGGTAGTTATGCTAAATGGCAGCAGCTGTAGTCAGTCAAGTCTAGACAGCAACCAGGATAAAAAAGATTGATGTAGCTAATTGGATAACTGCAACTAAAAAAAAAGTACAAATGTGAAGCTCAGCCTTGACTTCTCTCTTTTTTCTTTTCTGCCACTTTCTGACTGCTTACAAAAGTTTTTTAGTTCTTCCAGCCCCAAAATTCTTGCTTGCCCAATTCTTGGCAAACAAATGTAACCTTCACTGAGAAGTTTTACAGTATCTTCTCAGTTTTATCCCGTCATCATCTTTTTTTTTTCCTTCTGCTATATGTTATGATTTCTTAAGTTCCTGCTCCTTAGCTCAAGCACTTTGGACATTTTTTCCATTTTCTTTTTCTCTAAAATTAATTCTTGCTGCACTGCTCAGTATTCATTTTTTCTATCGGCTTAAGAACATTTCACTCTTCTTGCTTTCCAAGGGAACACAGCCTTTCCTCTTCTTTCTATGACTTTTTTCTTCTCTAAAAAAAAGCTACGATATTTATTTGTATGCTTCTTCTCTCATTGTGTTCTGAAGTGGGTTAAATATTTTTATTCCCCAAAAATTCAGCCAATGGGCAATAAAGGGCATTAATGTTTTGATGATGTGAACCAGAATCCCTATAAATAGCTCTTGGCATAAGGACCCATTATCAGCATTCTCCACTTTGAAGTTTCTGGAAAATTATATTGTATCCAGTAATTTTATTTCAGCATTCAATCCTGGACTCCACTATTGTGGAATCAGATATGGAATATCAGAAAAAGAGATCTCTGCTGTATGCTCAGGTAGAAAAAGTAGGAAATTACAATCAATGGGCCAAAGTTTAATGAGCGAATCTGTCCTAATGCATAGTGGTGAGATATTCTTTTTTTGGGTGGGGGTATGAAAACCTCAGTGTTCCTAAATTATTTGCCTGTGGACAAGAGGAAATTGGGTAAGATATATCAGAATGAAACATGTAATTATGCAAAACATTAATATGACTAGTCACATGGTAGCTTGCATCACTAGGCTATGGCTAAACCTATCATTCTAAAAAGGCATGTGTGGCTTAGCTTAGATCACTGGGTTTAACTGAGAAGACTGGTTTATGTACTGAGGACTTGCATTTGAATATTAACTTGCATTTCTTTTATCACAATCGGGATCCATATTTGATCCTAACCCATGTTGAAGCAATATTTTCTCACTTTGCTTAGGACTAGGCAAGGGTCATCATGGACAACTGAGTTTTAATGATTGCAGATATAACTATCAAATATAGACCATGACTATCTCCCCTTGAAAGACATTTTTCAGTTATCCCCACTTTACCTGCTCTGAAGAAAGAAATGTTTATTTTGCAGAAGGAGGAGATAAATCTCAGTTCCAGTCTTAGTCATTTCTTTCTTTCTTTCTTTCTTTTTTTTTGGGGGGGGGGTTACTTTACTGTTGTTGCTGCTGAATAAAGATTGCTATAATTCACAATCTCAATTCATTTTGCTTATGTAGTAATTTCTCCTAAATGGAATTTTTGTCCACAATCTCCTAAATCTACAAAGAAGTCTGGTTTGAGTACGTGAACAAAGGATGCTTATTTCCACAACTTCATAACACAGTGTCATGCAAACACACACATGTATTCTTTTATTTACGAAGTACATGGCAATAATTGCTTCTTTTTTGGAATTATGTTTTCTTTTATGCATGACTGGTTGATCATAGCTCTTTCTAAAACCAAACCTTTGCATTATTTCAGTACAACTCTTTTAGATAATTCAGCCTTTGTGCAAATTTTATCAAATCTCAAATCAAACTGATCAGAAATGTCCAATGTATTACAGCAATGATGGATTTTAGACATGTTATATTCTAGCAAATGTGCTTGCAGCTATTGTTGAAGCAATCTCTTTGTTGTCATTTCTATAGAAATGTTGGAATTTTCTTGAATCTGAAGGCAACCACTACAACATGCTTATTAAAACATAATTATTTGAGGATTCACTACAGTATTTGTCTCCATGTAACATGACAGCTCAACCATGAATACACACCTCCTATTATTATTATTTCTGTCTTTCTACAAAGACAAGATTTAACCCAATGTTACCTTTCTCTATAATCTTGTTTTTTAATTCTTTTTAGTATCTTTTTTTTAATCAAGTTTTTCTGGTTTAGCATGACTAAGGTTATTATTTATTACATTCAGGATTATCATCTTTTGGGAAAATGGCATAGGTATTGATTTATTTTTCTTCTGTAGTTAGCAAAAGGCTAGATGGTGATCAAAGGTGGGTTGCTCCTGGTTCAGCCCAGATCGGGAGCAGTGGTGGGAGGCTCCGCCCATCCACCTGGATGCTTCTGCGCATGTGCAGAATCATCACATGCACACATGAGTGTACGCATGCGCATGAGCAATTTGGTAGTAAAAAAATGATAACCCATCACTGGTGGTGATGTTAATTCATTACAGTAAGCAAATAAAAGAGCTTGTGATGATGTGACTGATGTCCAAAGAGTGAAGATGACTTAATTATTTGAAATTCTGGAATCCACTTATTGTTTCTCCTTAATAATTCTCTGCTTTTGGCTGTTCTTCATTTCTGTCAATTAAAAATGTATTCAGACCACGAATTCCCAATTCTTGTTACATCCAGAAAAGCAAATAATATTGTTCTTTGCTCTCTGTCCAACTTTGATTTTTTAAAACTCAGGCAGGTTTAGCATATTATGAGTTTTGTTTCATACACAATGAGACACTTCATTGCTGTCTAGGTCTATCTCACTTTCCTGCCACACACAGTCACAGTCACAGCTGGATTAAATTCTTATCTGCAAATAAGGTAAATATCCTTGAAGTCATTAGAGTAAGCAGATAGTGCCCTAGCTGGATACAGGACAAGAACGCCTTAAACTGTTAGCTTTTCTTTATGCTTATGTCTTGAAACTAGGTAGATCTTGATTATTTCTCCCACATTCTGTTCTTACTGATATAGCCCTATTAGATATCCATGGCAAGGACTTTGATGATTGTACTGGGGTGGGGGGGAGGCACATAAATCTTTATTAACTACAGTATAAAGAAGTGGTATTATAGGTATTAAAATTATTTCTGGGAATCTGCATCCTGTTGTATTCCTTGCCATCCTATTTAGTACATTTACAGTTTGACCTCAAAATAAAGGGGATGCTTTTCAATGGTAAGAAAGTGGGTTTCTTGAGTGGAAATTAGGATGTTGGCTGGGCCTTGCCTCAAAGTAACATAGTGTAACCTTGAACGTTTTCTTTTCACATTAAGGTTGCAAAGTTGATGATAATTTACTAGAAACTAGATGCTAAGAAAAGACATTCTACATATGCTCAAAAGTAACAATGGCCATTTTCTCATAACTGAATTTAAATGCTAAATTAGAAAACTGGGGGGGGGGCATAAAATTGGCTGCCCCTACTGGACAGGTTTTGACAGAGGACTAAACCTTTTGGTCTGTTGTGGTGCAAGATTTTAATACAAATGTGATCTCTGGGCTTCTTTCGAATACAGAATTAGCTCTTTAATGCTATTCTGGAATAGATTTAAATTTCTTGCACTCAAGCAAAGCCGCTCAGAGATCTTTTGGGAAAAAGTGGTAAATGATTGACTGGATGGATATATAGATAGATTTCTTACTTTAGCCTGAATCTGGTCGCAATTCATTGACATAATTGTAGGATGTCACAGAGTTGAATAGGAATCATAGGCCATGAGTAATCTCCACTGATGTTCTTCAGTTTGCAGATGCTAACTAAAAATAAAAAAACCTGACAAAAATTTACAATATCTTCTTACTATCTCTCATTCTCCCTCCCTCCCTCTTTCTCTTTTTTACTTAAAATCAGTTCTTGTACTGTGGAGGCTTTTGTAGAAACACAGGGTTTTCTGTCACTTGTTCTTTAAATAAACTTCTGTCCTATTTTTTCCTGCAGTTGTTCATTATGTTACCTATTAAAATATCTGTGGTCAGCAAACCACAAACCTAAGCGGTTGGTACCCAGACTCTTCATCCAAAATGGGCTGTCTGGGTCTATTTCTGGTTTTCAGAAGTAGGTTCAAGCTATTTTATGCCTGCCCTCTTTTGTGGGGTGGGGGAAGTATAGGGAAGAAAAGTAGTGAGGATGTCAGGAGAGGATAAATATTTATTGAAGTGATCTTGCAAGTATTAAAGGGAAGAATTGGATGTGTTTGTGGTCCCAAGAGAAAGGCGGGGAAACTTGAAATCGATATTGTGGGATCAGAATCAGGATTCAGGATTCAATAAATACATTCATAAATGCAAACATTGCTATTTTGGGTGCCATGACTTTAAAGCAAAGTAGTAATTATGCCTATATGCTTATATGCCAGGCTTTTTCAGATATTGGATACTTTGGTAGGATGGGCAATTTGCACACTAGTCCCTATGTTATTTTACTTTACTTATTTTTACTTATTTTACTTTATTTTTACTTTAAGGCTCATACCTTAAAAATTTAAGACCAATAATACTAAACCAATAAATAAATAATAATATAGATATATGTATTTCTTCCTCACAATTTGTTTAATTCCAATTAAGTAGGTGCCTGGGAAACAGGACTTAGAGAGCACTATTTTTAAGAAATAAGGAAAAATGCCAGGAATGACTCTGCGCTTCTATAATGACATGGGAAAAGAAGGTACAATCACGAATGCATTATGTACAATGCCGGTGTGCCAATTCATTTATTACAACATAATTTGTATGCCACCTATTCCTTATCTCCATTATTCCGAATGTTCTGGCCACATGTCCTTTCTTTAACTGCAACTACTCTACTTAGGGTTCTTCTACAATTTTAGCAATGACATTTTCTCAGCTCTGAGATTCCTATGTAGTGTGAGTAGATAGTATGAATGGGCAGTGATTGATTTTAAAATGAGAGAAAAGGGATCCCATAACTGGAAAAACTGCCCTCATTAAACTAGGGTTTTGCAGAATGGGGAGAAAAGGTCAATGTACATACATGGACAATTTTCTTTAGTTATAATGTGGATTCTACAACTAGAGCAAAACCTAGCATTTAGGTTCAGTACTGAGACTGTGTGTGTGTGTGTGTGTAGACTAGAAGGTACCATAACCAATGAGTAATCCATTTGCCCCCTTTGAATCTTCACTGGTCTTTATTGCAAAAACTGTATCTTGCTCTAAGAGAATCTAGTTGGAGAAAAATGCTGAAATAGGCAGAGTATGTAAGTGTAAATGTTGAAGGTATCATTACAAGGAGGTACCCTTTCTGGGCCTGGCATTCTTGATCATGTCCAGGATTAAGAGATAGCCATCTTCAAACTTGGTCCATCCATATCAATTACCTGAGGCTGCAGCAAAGGCCTGGAATAGTATTGGCTGGGTGTCAAACAGCTGTTATTTGAACCCAATGCCCTACCTCTTGTCTTAAGATCTGATCTGTGGTCTTGCCTATGAGAAGGAATTCCTGGGTTAGCTATTTCCTGTGCTGAGAAATAAATGGCAAATTTGCAAGGAAGGAAAAAGCAAGAAATAAGCTTCTAAATATGCATTTGAATGCTGTGGATAGAGATCTATCATAGACCACTTTCTGGTGGTGGTGGTGGTGATGATGGTGATAACCATTGGCATTGACAAAATCACCTTCAGTCAATTGCAAAATATATCCTTTATTTGGAACAGCTAACATCCTGTGACGATCTTTAATACCATCAAAAAGCAACATCTTCCTATTCCCAAACTTGATAGATAACAAATCCAGTCTAAACATCTGGCTAACTGTATAACCAATTTATTAAACTTGTATACACCTAACTCATTGCCTCTAGGCTGCTCACAACAATGAAACAAAGAAATTACAGTAAATCTCATTTGTCAAATCATTTGTATCAGCCTTCATTCTACCAATTTGTAATTTGGGGGAGGTCAGTTTAGACAACCAGTATTTCTACAAAAACTAATAGTTTATCAAGCAACATGAAAGGAGACTAGTCCCTCCAGATGGGGATGCACTGTGGGGCTGACAGATGATTTCATCTCATTGAATCTTGCCTTGTTAATGAAAACAAATTGATGGAAGTTCATATATTACATTGTCTAAGCAATTGATCAAGCAGCAAATTGTATCTGCCATTAATCAGATTTTGGAAAGACATCTTTTTCCATGTGATCTCTGCCCTTGCCCCACATCTCATTGAGGTAACCCAAGGAGCTGGTTTGTAGTTGCCAAAAGGTCACCTCATAGCATCTCTGTTCAGCCTTTTCTACAATTGCCCTGAACGCACTACTACACACTCTTGAACTGAGAGACCTCAGCATTCTGTTGGTTTCTAAAGGGGCTTTGAAACATGCTTTCAATTAATTAATTAAATTTATATGCCACCCATCTCACTATCAAAAGAAACTTTGTTTTGGATAAAACCTTTAACCATGGATTTTAATTGTTATTAAATTAAATTAACCATGGAGATTAATTTTAACTGATGTTGGTAACTGTTTTTAGCTCATTTGGTTTGAATTTTGATTTTATAATTTATTATAAACTAAGACATATTGGTAGCTGGCAATCTAGTAAGTTTTAATTTTGCTCAGTAGCAACCCAATCTCTTTATAGGGCTGGTGTCAAGCACCAATAAAATCAGGAGATCAGACAGTTCAAATGGTTATAAAGGTTTATTGTAAGCTTGAACTCTCTACAAGAATCTGAACTACTAATGGCCAAGGGAAAGTAGTAGGAGATAAGAGCAGAAGGAATTCAAGGTGGGCTTAGATCTTTTGTGGGTGTGCAGGGACTCATGACTGATGACATGTTTGACCTCTCCCTCAGGCTCAGCCTCAGCCTGGTCATCTCCTACAACTGATGCCATAAGATTAGAGAGTCACTAGGCATTTTAAGGGAATCCGGGTGATGTCCATGTCCAGACATTTTTGTGTTGACACACCCCTTCTTCCTTCAGAATAGGAATGAATCATAGGGAAGGTATTTCTAGGGAGGTAGAATTGCTTATGCACCTCCCTTTTAAATGACTAGCTAACCTGCTGAGGCTTAGGGAGTAGAAATCTCAAGAATTTGAACATTTCAGAAAACTGGTTTCCTTTTTTTTAAGACGCATCAAATTATATAATAGGTGTCAAATTCATACAGAGATTCAATATTGTTTTCTTTTAAATAATTCACTCCTTATCTTCTAATTTCAAGAGGCAAATCTTCCAAATTAGACTTGCTTCTAGTAAAAGCTACATTGGCTTTGTTTTTGCCTTATATGTGTACCAGCAACTTTGTAAGCAATACAAACATGCATACATTTCTGTACTACTTAAGAAATGCGTTTTTATATTGACTTTTTCAAATATATGCATTTTTTTCTAGGACTCTTTCTTAAGTGCTGTTTTAATGTTTTCACAGCATTTCACATGTTTTGCAATGATACTGTAGTCCTAATACACAGTATGTAAGTATTTTAGTTTTGTACCTATTTGTTCAGGAAATTTAAGAGATATGATGCAAATTAATTTTCCCCATTTCTAATTGTTTCTAAGCTGACTTTTTAGAGCTTATTTAGAAACATAGTCCTGTGATGTAGATGCGGGCTCCAATATTGCATTAGGCCATAATGTGATTTGGGTTTGTTATAAGAACCCAGCCATTGTGTTTCGTAAACCCAGATGTAGTATAAGCCTAGTTAGTTGTGGCTTATTTAACAAACCATAGTTAAATATATCCTGGTTTTGTGTAATATATGAATACAATTAATATGTAGACTCTGCAGAATCACATTTATCATAGTACTGTAAAAGTGTTATCATATAAACTAATTCAGAACACTTCTCATGAGGGAATGAACCTCCTGTGCAACAGTTCCACCTCCATAAAAATTACAAGTATGCTCCTTGCTATAGGTTTTCCTTATTTATAAAGTTGTTCCAGCTCTGGATTTCTTCTTCGGGCCCCTCCTGAACTGCATACAATGAAGCTTTCACAGTGGCTGAGGGCACACAGCTGCATTTGTAGCAAAACTTCATAAACACCCCAAAGTATAAAAATATGATCCACCTCCAGCTCCACCAGAGGTTCTGGCCAATAGGGAGGTGAGGCGGTTCCTGCCGGCACAGGGAGGAAGTGTGGTCTAACAGGTGGGCACAGGGCCATCACAGACACTATCCCTCTGGCAAAACTGCCTCTTTTTAACACATTTCATCTGTTTCCCTGTTGTTTCTTTTCCAAATATGCTTACTGGAATATGGAAGAAGGCAGACATGGACAGTTGTGTGGTATTTTTTTCCTGGGCCTTTGGTTTTTCTTTTTTTCTTCTTCTTGCAAATAACCACATGCACACAGAGGAATTTCTTAACACAGTCAATTTCTGCAACCCAGAAAGTGCCTCTGTTCCAGCACTGAGTGGATGGAGCAGAGAATTTGGTGGTGGCAGCAGTTTTGGCACTTAGCCAATTGGATCCAATTCTGATTTGCAAGAAAAATAGTTGGATTACTGCCATTACCTACCTCTCTAGTTCCCCCTCTCCTGCAGCTTTTTCAAAGGCAATCTAACCATTGCAGATAGGGAATTACAGTGGCTATTAGAAGAACAGGTTGCTTGAGCAAGGATGACTGTGATTTTCTAGATATTTAATCCGTATCTTTATATGAGAGTGCTCCTTTTCTATAGCTGTAAAATGAACCCGGGAAAGCAGGGTTGATAAATTTTGCTTTAGACTTCTTTCTCTTCCCAAGAATGGCAAAATGAGTCCAGGATTCTTGTCTTTTTATGTTATCTTCCTTATCTCTCAGAATATTCTTCTGACTTTTGGTTCTGTGCTGTGTGTCAGAGAAATGAACATTAATTTGGGGAGCTTGGTATTCTGCTATGTGTTTTGTAATGGTGGTCAAAGAGTTTCCACAGGACTTTCTGATGATTCCATTTTGCTTCCTAGTTGAAAAAACAAATATGTTCCGCATGCTGGCCATTGACATTTGTATAGAAAAACTTTGAGCAAGGAAATTTGTAAAGCCTTCCACAAGTACTCTCTTTTACAAGAGAGAGACTAAATTAATTACTATACAGTGTTATGGTGAAGACTGAAAAGGCAATAAAATATCAAGTGATTATTGGCTCTGCTGGACTTTGTACTTGTTTCTGGTTTTATGTTTGAAATAAGTATTCCCTCAGGGACCTCCAGTTTGTAATTTGATGCTGGTACGGACTGGATAGTACCAGATTTCAGCTGTCTGGATTTCTCTCCTACCTAACATGGTCATTTGAAATGAATATCAAATATTGTACTTAGGCAGACTAGCTTGACTTTTACAGGTAAAATGTTACTAAAGAAGCACCCTGCTGATTGCACAAAGCTTATGACATATGTTCCACCCTTTAAACCCTTCTTTAAAGGACCTAAATCTCCTAAATCTATCCCATTTTAGATTCTGGCCTCACCTTTTTCATTTTATATTTGTCAACAGACCAGAGAATGCCTCATCTGACTCTTGAGTTGCACAACCTTGATATAAAGGAACATTTATAAATTCAACTTTAATTTATCATCATCAGTTTTACTTCTAATTCACATTTTGCATAGACAGATCAGGCCTAATTATTCACTTTGACCTTCCATTTTCTACTTAATGCTCAGTATGGCCTGTGAATTGAGTAGGGTTCTGGCTGGCTTTTCTTTTCAAGGAGGCGATGAGGTATGGTGGAATTAAAACTGAGGTAAATTCAGACAGATTTGGGTCCTTGCTCTAACTACTTGACTCAAATATACTACATATTCTCTTTATTTTCCCAATACCTGTGTTATTCACGGTTGAATTCAGTGTTTAGTTAAAAACCTTAAGTTTAGGAAAGAATACTGATGCAGCTATATAATAAGTCAGAATGTGCTTTCCCAAAGAAGTATAGATTGTTTACATATTCTCCTTAATAATCATTTACTGACCACTCTTCTGACTTAAAAACAAGAATAAAAATATCTTCAAAATTCTATTTTCCTAAGGGGATTACTTGACTCTGTTTTATTTTCCATACCAATATCTAGTGGATCTCAGTCCCTTGTTTGTATAATCTCCAGCTGACTGGAACATACCATAGAAGAAGTTAACTATGACAGCCATGAATATGGCTAGCTTGCAGTTGAGGTCTGTGAGGAGTGAGAGGAGTAAGCATCTCAGTTTTAGATACAAAAATGTTAGGATAAATAGTAAAGAAGATATGAGTTAAATGTCTCAGGCAGAAAAAGCAGAAAATGCAATAAAGCCAATTAAAAGTATGTAAAATAAGCTTGTGATGAATATGAACATAATTGGAGAGCTCACCAATGTCTGTGATCCTGGAAGACACCAAGTGACAGGGAGAAAGTCAGGATGGACAAATGAAAACTAATTGTGAAGTCTGGAAGGTTAGGTAGATATGTGAAGATTGTAGAGGATATCACACATATAATCATGTATAGGTGTCTGCTCGCAACAGTTTTGGTTGTATTTCATGTAATAAGTTTCTGATCTTCAGAGATCAATATTATTCCACTGAGATAAAGGTAATTGGTCTGGGAAAGCTAAGAGGGGTAGATAGCATTGATGGATGCCTAATAATCCATTCATGAGACTATCTGAAAAAGTAAGGCAGAGGAAAATCATTCCCTTCAAAGGATTCATTCCTTGGAATTAATATTATGAATAAAAATATCTCTCACAATTCCAGTTTGAAATAAAATGTGAGCATTTTAAAATGTGAAATTTTGATTTCAAAATCTAGAATCTTAATTTGACTACAGTATATTGGTATGAATTCAACAGCCTCAAAAATGAGCTTTTGAGATTCTTTCTTTTTTCTTCATGTTTGTTAGACACGGAAATTATCCAAAATGGAAAGGCAACGTTTCAGTGAGGAGGTAGAGATGCTGAAGGGACTCCAACACCCTAACATTGTCCGTTTCTATGACTCATGGAAGTCTTCTATCAAAGGACAAGTCTGCATTGTGCTGGTGACAGAACTCATGACGTCAGGCACACTTAAAACGTGAGCACACAACAGATTGGATGGGAATGGGTGGCTGGAATGAAAAGCAGCTTTGGAGGAGCTATGTTGAGGGTTTTTTCGGCGGGGGGGCATTTTTTAACCCATCTCCTGTATTAAAGGACAGGTCTACAAGCCACAGAGAGGGTCATTGTGCAGCAAAATATTAATAACATTGCTATTTCTCTAGAAAACATTTCAAAGATTGTCTGATACGTTCCTCTTTCTGCTGAAGAAAAAGAAGTGTCTGAACTGAGATCTTCAGGCTTCCTGCATGTTTTCCCTTAATTGCTAACCAACAACTTTTTATCCAAATGCTGATTACTTGCAAAAACAAATTATTTGCAATTAATCAGTGTGGGAATAGGATTCAAATAAGG
The DNA here is from genome assembly GCF_051295495.1 of Thamnophis sirtalis. Classification (NCBI taxonomy): domain Eukaryota; kingdom Metazoa; phylum Chordata; class Lepidosauria; order Squamata; family Natricidae; genus Thamnophis; species Thamnophis sirtalis. Next base: position 86,132,509 of record NW_028261384.1, on the reverse strand, counting down.
ACCACTCTGCTACATTGTAGGACAATGAAAGGAAGTTTTTCTTTCAAAGATAATTGGGTTGCATTAAGGTGAATTCCTTCAGACTACAAATGAGTTTGAATCTGTAATTCATGTTTCCAATATTCAGTTCTGGAGATATATTTGAACCAAAGATTGGTGCATTGTATTTCAGATGATGGTCATCTTTCATCAAGAGTGCAACTTTGGGAGGGATGCGTAAAGTGGTGAAATTCATTTCTTTTAACTACCAGTTCTGTGGGCGTGGCTTGGTGGGCATGGCAGGGGAAGGATACTGCAAATCTCCATTCCCTCCCCACTCCTGGGGGAAGGGCCAAGGTGGCGCAGTGGTTAAAAGCAGCACTGCAGGCTACTGCTAGATCAGCAGGTCAGCGGTTCAAATCTCACCGGCTCAGGGTTGACTCAGCCTTCCATCCTTCCGAGGTGGGTGAAATGAGGACCCAGATTGTTGGGGGCAATATGCTGACTCTCTGTAAACCGCTTAGAGAGGCCTGAAAGGCCTATGAAGCGGTATATAAGTCTACTGCTATTGCTATTGCTATAAGGGTATTGCAAAATCTCCATTCCCACCTCACTCGGGGGCCAGTCAGAGGTGGCATTTGCCAGTTCTCCGAACCCATCAAAATTTCCACTACTGGTTTTCCAGAACGTGTCAGAACCTGCTGAATTTCACCCTGGATGCACATGGAGCAGTAAGAGAGGAAGGAGGCAGCCACGTAGCCAGTTAGTTCAGTTGAATCAACTCTGGTCATCAGTGGGATGATAGATGTTGTGGTCAGAGTCCCATCACATTTTTTCTCCTTGGGTTGTGGTTTTTTAAAAAGTATTTTCATGAACTATGTGGTATTTATTTATTTAAATTTATTTGCTTACAAGCATTAAAATAATAAAAAAGAAATATTTCTAAAACAATGAAATTGGAAATTTTATCTTGCTTTGTTTTTATTCTTTCAGCGAACTTCAGAAAATTCAAAGATAAGGAAACTTCACTTTATTCCTTTCTTTTATTTTTCTGTTAAACATCTAATCACCAGTTTATGATTATATCACTGAGTAGACTAGTCATCATGGGATTATTTGGGAACACTGCTTTTGAGACTCTTGACTCATCAATATCTTTGGCATTTTGAAAGCATTTAGGTTCTGCCTATCATGGCCCACAGTCAATGATGATGAGATGGCTCTGAACCAGATCTCTCTCTCGATCTCTCTTTCTCTTTGTAGATATTTGAAACGATTCAAGGAGATGAAGATGAAAGTTCTTCAGAGATGGAGCAGACAGATTCTTCGAGGACTCCATTTTCTACACACACGATCCCCCCCAATAATCCATCGGGACCTGAAATGTGATAATGTCTTTATCACAGGCCCTACTGGCTCAGTCAAAATTGGAGACCTTGGTTTGGCCACACTCAAGTGTGCTTCATTTGCCAAGAGTGTCATAGGTACTTGATGTGTATTTGAAAGTAAAGAATGTGTAGCAGAATATATTGATTTGACATTATGTAGCCATTCATCCTTAAAACTATATTCAGCAATAGTAATTATTAGGATTACCTTGCTAAGATATTTGGATCTATTTGCTTCCAAAATTTGGAAATAAGCATGAGTTGCACAGATGGTAGTATTAAATGGCATAACTTTGCTGGGATTGGGAACATATGCACACTCTTATATACTTATGCATTCCGTTCTGTTCTGTTCTGTTCTGTTCTATTCTATTCTATTCTATTCTATTCTATTCTATTCCACTCTGCTCTATTCTTCCTATGGAAGAGGCAATCTTTTAAGCAAAACCTTAAGGGACAGAATTGTTAGTTTAAGTATTTCTCGATTCTCACAAGGTTGCTTCAATAATGTATTACTGTTCCCATTGAACTAAATGGGTCTTTTATGGCCTTTATATAGAAAGTCCTTGACTTACAATGGTTCATTTAGTGACCATTTGAAGTTACAGCACTAAAAAAAAGACTTATCACCATTTCCATACTTATTGCCATTGCAGCATCCTCATGATCAAAATTCAGACTCTTGGCAACTGACTCATATTTACAACAGTTGCAATGTTCCGGGGTCATGTGATCACCTTTTGTGACCTTCTGATGAGCAAAATCAATGGGGAACCACAACTTAACAACTGCAGTGATTCACTTAACAAATGTCACAAGAAAGCTTGTAAAATGGGACAAAATTCACTTAACAAATGTCTCACTTAGCAATAGAAATGTTGGGTTCAATTGTGGTCATAAGTCAAGAACTATCTGTATATCTCATGGTTAAATGTGAATGAGTTTTGCCCAGGGCCTGTTTAAAAACTTTGTACATACCAGGCGCTATTGTCTGAGATGTTAAGTAGAGATGGGAAATCAAGGTTTAAAGATGTCCTGGGCACTGCCATGGTGTCACTTAATATTAAGTTAATATTAAGTCTCAAGTAAATCCTTTCCTTCCTTTTCCAGGAACCCCTGAATTCATGGCTCCAGAGATGTATGAGGAAAAGTATGATGAAGCAGTGGATGTTTATGCCTTTGGCATGTGCATGCTTGAAATGGCAACCTCAGAATACCCCTATTCAGAATGCCAGAATGCAGCTCAGATCTATCGTAAGGTTACCTCGGTAAGAGTACAACCTCCACCTTCTCTCACTTCTCTGCATTCCTGGCTCTCTCTGTTGCAGTGTCCTTATGTGGTGGAAAGGGAGAAAGAAACTTTCCCATGATTACTTTCTAATTTTTTAAATTAGATTGCTAGTGCAATTTTGGATTTAGAATGGAACCATGTTCCAGGCATCCAGATTAGTTTAGTGTGTTAGCCCAGCTAATTAGGTTTTACAGAAAAGGGCTAAGCAACTGCCTTTTTTTTCTTCGTAGCAGGAAAGGCAAGCAAGATTTGTTGTCATAAGAGAAAAAGAGATTGAATTGCTCTCCCTTCTACCCTGACCCGTTTTGATCCTGTCTCTTGTTTCTCAAAACAGGGTATGAAACCAAACAGTTTTCACAAGGTGAAGGTGCCTGAACTAAAGGAGATAATTGAGGGTTGTATCCGAATGAACAAAAATGAAAGGTAGAAAACAGCATAGCTGCTTACGTGATTATGCTAAATCAATGAATATCGGTGTTTTGTGGTTTCTGCATGCATATCTGCCTGTGGGTGTAAAAGTGCATGTTGAACCCCTTTTAAAAATTCCATAATATCTGGTAAACACAAAAAATAATCTAAGTAGGAATGGGTAGGAAGTATGGGTAGACCTAGGTAAGGAATGGGTAAAAAGAATTCAGTACCTATTTGCACCCCTTTAAAATACAATAGTCCTCAACTTACAACCCTTCCTTTAATGGCCATTCAAAGTTACAACAGCACTGAAAAAAGTGACATGACCAATTTTCACACTTAGAATTGTTGCGGCATCCCCATGGCCACTTGATCAAAATTTGAACACCTGGCAACTGGCATGTTTTATTATGATGTTGTCTTGTCACAGGATCACATGATCCCCTTTTGCAACCTTCTGACAAACAAAGTCAATGGGGAAGCCAGGTTCACATAACAATCATGATATTAATTTAACAATGGCAGTGATTTACTTAACATCTGTGGCAAGAAAGATCATAAAATGGGGCAAAATTTATTTAACAATTGTCTTGTTCTGGGCTCAGTTGTGGTTGTAAATCAACAACTACTTGTATTCTTGTTTTAGAAATCACTTAGAATCTTACATAGAACCTGACAGCCAAATTGGGAACATATAAATATATATAATATTCAATATTCAATATTCAATATTCAATATTCAATATTCAATATATAATATATAATATATAATATATAATATATAATATATAATATATAATATATAATATATAATATATAATATATAATATATAATATATAATATATAATATATAATATATAATATATAATATATAATATATAATATATAATATATAATATATAATATATAATATATAATATATAATATATAATATATAATATATAATATATAATATATAATATATAATATATAATATATAATATGTATATATATTCTCCAAGGTAGACAATTCAGTGCAAAGATTCAAAATAGCATGTAGTTCAAGTACATTGTAATTTGAGATGTGCCTTTTGTCAGGATGGACATAAAATACTGAATCACCAATTAAGATACTGTCAGTCTAAATCTCAAATTCCCTTGGAATTCAAGACCCTCAGACTTGTAATGCTACTTCAGAGACTGTCATTATTAAATGTGGGAGACAGCTGTGTCATGGAAACTATTAGATGGTAGGGTGGGTTGGTTTAACAACACAACCCAAATTCTGCTTTCTTGAGCACCAAACAAGTTTCAGACACTCACAACTGGCTGAATATTGAGGAGGCTATCTAACAAAAAAAAAGGGGGGGGTTAAGAAGTAAGTTTATATACCATATTTTTCGGAGTATAAGATGCACCGGAGTATAAGACGCACCAAGGTTTTGAAGAGGCAATTTTTTTAAAAAAGTAAGTAGGTAGATAGAGGGATAGAGGGGGAGAGAAAGAGAAAGAAATACAGTAGGTAGATAGGGAAAGAGAGAGTAGTTAGATAGATAGGTAGATAGATAGGTAGATAAAGAGATAAAGAGAGAGAGAGAGAGAGAGAGAGAGAGAGAGAGAGAGAAATAGAGAGATACAATAGGTAGTAGGGAGAGAGTGTAGGTAGGTAGGTACATAGGTAGATAGAGGGAGAGGGAGAGAGAAATACAGTAGATAAGTAGGGAGAGAGAGAGTAGGTAGGTAGATGTTTCCAGGTGTATATATCCATGTGCTGGAGAAGGAAATCACTGACAATCTGCAGCACCTAAGACTTGTTTCTGTTGGCACAGCACTTGATCAATGTAATTCTCATCAATCAGTTAAAGAGCTTTCCAAAATGGGTTCCAAAGTTTTTGCAATCTGCAAACCTCCCAAAAACGGTCCGTTTTCCGTGAAAACGGGTCCATTGTTTTTAAAAGGCATGAATAGCCGGGGGGGGGGCTTTCAGAGTGCTCCTGGGGGAGGGGGGAGGGGCAAAAAAAGCAGGCCTGTTTTTTGTCAAAAACAATACATGCATAGCATTATGGAGGTTTATAGACTGCTGCTGGGGGTTGGGCGGGGCAAAAAACACTGTTTTTGGTCACTTCTGCCCTCCCCAGCCCCCACAAGCTCTCTGAAAGCTTCCATAAGGGTATGCATGGCCATTTTGGTGAAGGGGTGGGGCTTCAGGAGGCAAAAAATGCTGTATTCGATGCATAAGACGCACCCAGATTTTCAGCCTTTTTTTTGAAGGGAAAAGGTGCATCTTATACTCTGAAAAATACAGCCGTTAAGGGCATGGGATAAATTGGTGTTCATGTACTTATGAAGATCCTGGCCTGGGTACCTCTTTAAGTCATATTGAAATAACAATCTGGGGAATTAAACTTACTTTCTGTTACCTTCCTTTTCCAGAATAGTTTAAATTCAACTTGCTTCCCTATCTTCCCTGCAGATATACCATCCAGGATCTTCTGGATCACTCCTTCTTCCATGAGGATACAGGGGTCCATGTTGAATTAGCCGAAGAGGATGATGGTATTAAGACCACTTTGAAGCTTTGGCTACGGATGGATGACACTAAAAAACTGCATGGGAAGTACAAGGACAACAATGCCTTGGAGTTTTACTTTGAGCTATATAAGGATGTGGCTGAGGAAGTTGCCCAAGAAATGGTACACCTTACTGTCATTCATTTCTCTACTATTTCTCCAAATCTTTCCAGGTTAGAATATTTTATAAATAAGGGATTTAGAGTAGAGCCATCTCTGTCTTTTATTTTTCTAACTGCATTTTGTACTAGCACATCCTAAGAATGGCACATCTTCTGAGGGAAGTGGCTATCCATTAACTCTTATGATGGCAGTATCATATCCTAACATAGGAATAATCATTATTTATTCAAATCTGTATTTAAGAAATCAGAGTAGTTTCATATTATCTTTTCTCTCACATTGCATTCTGTGTCGTGAGATTTATCACAGTTGAGATTTACTCTTTATCTGTTCCCTTACAATGTCACATTGGATGTATATTTTTCTACAAATTCTGTCTGCTGGTAGCTCAGGAATTGCTCACACCACCAGAGATTTGTGTGTGTGAATATATCTAATCACAAACCTACCTCACACTCACATCCAAAACTTACAATTTAATTACACATCTACAATAGAGTCTGCTCTGAGGACAGTACTGCAGATAACAGATAAGATGTATGACCTTGTCTGACTGTCCTTCTGTTTTCTGTCTTCCTGCTCTGCTATCCTTCTACTCTATCTCACTGGCCCATCATGCAGGTGGTTCTAGGCTTTGTATGTGAGGCAGACTACAAGCCAGTGGCAAAAGCAGTGCGAGAGCGAGTTCTTGCTATCAAACGCCAGCGGGAGAAGACCAAACAAGCTCAGGAACAGCAGAAGCGCCAGGAGCAATCTCTAGCAATGACTCCTGATATCCTGCATTTGCTGGACCTGGACTCCCCCTCGCCTCTCAGTCCTGTCCAGACCTCAAACCCCACCACACCAGGGTCTGCTGATTCTGCCCTTGGATCAACTTTTCCCACAGAGCCAGAAGAGCCAGAGGTTGATCAGCACCAGCCATTCCAGTTTCATCCCAATTATTCCTCTACCACATGTAAGCACACCCATTCATTTTGTTGTCTCTATCTTCAACCAATGACTGACTGTATGACTACATATGACCTCCAGCATAATGAACCACAGTCTCTATAATTCCCAGACGGAGAGGCATTTGAAGTTTGACTCAGCTGCACAAGCATTCTGAAAATCTCTAGCTTGCATCTTTTAAATATTTCTGTCAGTTTTTGCTGAGATTTTTTGCTCTCTTTTTGTCTTGGAGGGATCTAACATTTACACTGAAGCTGCGCAAAATTAGCAGTGCTCTGGGAAGCTTAAAAGGCCACCAGATTAGATGCAGTCAAATCTTACTTTATATCTCCCCTTTTCCCTCCACAGCTGATTGTGAAACTGATGGATATTTAAGTTCCTCTGGATTTGTGGACTCGCCCGAAAAACTGAAGAGTCATTCTAGCCCAATAACTGTTTCAAGACATTCTTTTGCTTCGGTGAGTGGAAATTCTGTCCCTGGCATGTGCAGCTGCCGTGGCTGAGGCTTAGACATGGGGAGAAGATGAATTGGCTAGGCATTGCAACTCCCCTTTCCTTCTTTATACCCACAGACCATTGCTGTGAGCCTGGATCCTGTCTCTATCAGTGACATCTCTTCCCCCGTCGACAGGTAGGAGAATTTCAGAGGTTAGCTATTATGGGCTATGTCTCAGGATGCAGAGTGAACAATATCTTGCTGCTTGCTCTCTCTTCTAAACCCTAAAATATACTGTACCGAGATAAATAAAGCTGAATTCCCTAGAATAAAGATAACTTCTATAGGGATTACCCAGGAAGATGTGCTTTTAAAACGTCTGTTATATATTGGACTTTCCCCCTCTAGTGCTTGCCTTCACAAGAGCTCTACTTCATGCCAGCATCTGTTAATTTCTAAATAACTCAGAACATGATCCTCATGGAGATAACATTGGACCCACTTTGACAGCCTTTTGCAAGGCATTGAAGAACTGATGAACGTGGGGCAGGGGCACCCGGAGTGGGATGGAGCTCAACAAGTGGCTTATTTGATTGACTGGTGGTTGTTGCCAGGAGGGAGAGATTATTGCTTTTTTATTGTTTTTATGTTGTTGTTTTTTATCTTTGTAAACTGCCCAGAGTAACAGAGAGGGAACTGGGCAGACATATACATTTTCTTCAATAAATAATTTAAATAATTTCCAAGGCACCATGATTCAACAACTTTGTCTTTGGAATAAAAAATAAAAATTTGATTGAAAAAAAAAACTTTGTCTTTGGTATCTGGGGATGCCAAAGATGTATTGGGCTGTATGGACCACTTTCTAATAACCATTACTATGCCCAACTAACTGACAATAGAACTCTGATGCAGCCTATCTGGGCTTGCTTTCTCTATTTGAAGTTTATCAGATATTGATTTTATTTCCCCAATCCAAATAATCAGTGCTGTCTGAAACAAAAAAGAAAAGCAAAAAGGCATTCAATTCACCATGGTGCTTTTTGGGAAAGGACATAGATCTAAATCTAAATTACACAACAAACAGGAAAGCTATTCTCAAGGCCTTTCCCAAACGGTTACTTGAATGAAAGAGAGAGAAGACCAAGGAACATAACAGCAGATTCTCCTAAGAGGAAGACAATGCTCACATTCACAGAAGAACTTCATGGGAATTTCATTTTGGCCAAAAAAAAAACAAAACCCTTTAGTAAGGGCAATTTGTTAAGGGTAGCAAAGAATTGCAAGTATAGGTTGAATATGTATAGCAGAAAAGGTGTGGTGAAATTACCATTGGTAGGATTGCATTGGAATCTTGTGGTAATATCCCATACTTCTTTTTCCCCTCTCTATACTTTCCATCCTTTCCAGCTTGGAAAGGATGGAATGGACAAGAAGGTACATATTCCCTCCGAGCAAGAATTAAGGCCATTTCTTGAAAGGCTCAGCTTTGCCTGAAACAATAAATTTAAAAAGGACAAGAAGTGAGATAACTTTTATGATACATCCAAACTGATCACATTTCTAATTTGTTTCCTCATCATCATCTGTGAATAGTTACACATCTGATGTGGCCTCTGGCTTGAGTGATGGCTATGAGGGTCTCTCCGCAAGTGAGGATAGATCAAAGCCCTTGACCAAGCGAGGCTCTGGAAGGCTGGCTCGCCGTCGTGCCCGATCTCGTCTGCGCATTACTAATGTGAGTGCTATCACTTGCAACACTTAGGTTTTATTGTTGTTGTTATTGTTGTAATTAACAGACAATAATAGAAAAAAGGATTTATATAGATACAACTGTACTAAGATTGTGAGATAATATTAATAGTGGAAAAAGGAGAAAATAGCCCTGGAAAATTATAATCATAAGCAAAGCAACTCCAGAACGGTTGATCAGAAGTTACAACTCACCATCTCCTGGTTTCTACCTTAAGCGCCTAAACCATTACTCCAAGCTGGCTCTTTATGAAAAAATGGAACCGTGCAATTTGGCATAAAATTTAATTATGTCTATCAGATCTAGAACCATTTTCTTAAATAAAACATGATGAGGACACAATATTAAGTTGCATAAATTTTTTGTGTCCTTTCCCTACTATTACTGTATATACTCAAGTATAAGCCTAGTTTTTCAGCCCACTTTTTGAGCTGAAAAAAGCCGCCTCGGCTTATACTCGAGTCAGTGAAAAATTTGCCCAAAATGGAGGAGAAAAAGGGGCGGGGCCATGCCACTGGGTGACGCTCGTGAATGGCCCAGCGCCCCTGAGTTTCCCCTCCCTCTGTGTCAGTTTGCCGCGCAGCGTGCACCGCACCATCCCCCCTCCTCACGTTCTAATGTAATGCAGGGCTATCTTACGATTCCCCTTCCTCCCCCTCCTGCCGCTCTGCAACGATGTCCCACCTCCTCCTTGTTATGGCAAGCAGCCACATAGCGATGTCCCACCTCCTCTGGTACAGTGATCCAATGATAGGAATCACTGTGCTGTGTGTCATAGGAGGCAGGACATCATCATCACAGCGGGACATCAGCATCATGAGGTGAGTGAAGTATTTCATTGAATACACCGGTATTGTGTGATAATAATTTGTTATGCAGAGCAAATTTTTACAATGGCTACTGTATATTTAATGGGCACAGGCAGGCTGTATATGTTATTCAATGGGCAATGGCATTATTGGTATCTATTTTTATTTTTGAAATTTATCGGTAGCTGCTGCATTTCCCACCCTAGGCTTATACTCGAGTCAATAACTTTTCCAGTTTTTTGTGGTAAAATTAGGTGCCTCGGCTTATATTCGGGTCAGCCTATACTCGAGTATATACGGTATGTTTATTTGCTCCCCTACAATTCTAGAGTCAGATAATTAACCACTGTGACATTTGTGTCTGCGTTAGTCCTATGGACTGGTTTTTTTTTTTTTAAAAAAGACAGCAATTTGGAGAAATGAGTTGAATAGAAGTGTAGTACCTACTATATTGATAGAGAAAATACTTTGTATTATGTATAAACATACATAATTTGTGGACATTGCATTGTCTGGACCAAATCTTTTTTGGACAACATTAACAATAATAATACAAATAGTATGTAAAATTCTTATCTTCCAACTTTGACAATATTTTTCTCATTTCATATTTCTTTTATATTTCCCCATTAATTCATTTAAATATAAATAACATTTCTTTGTGTCCCATATTTGTTATCCCTTCCTAGGTGTTGTCCTTCAATATTATGAAAATCACTCATTATGCCACCATAGCGTCAATGTTCCAAATGTATGGGAATACTAACAACACCAATTATAAACAATATTCAATCCATCCTGGGAGTACAATATATTTTAACACACTATTCATATTAATAATACAGTTACATTGCCTAATCTTGGATTACAATTTACTAATCTGCATTTATTGGGATTATGGTATTTTCCCATTTTATTAATATATTTGCTCATTATCCATCATCTCTTAATCTTTCTAGAATTCCATTTTTTTTATTTTTTTGGTCAATCTTTTCTCTCTCTTTCTTGAGCTCTTGTATCTCTTATTAATTTTTTGTATCTACTAATCTTTCCCTCCTGAGTATCCTTTATATCTTTTTGTTGCATTATTTGAACACCCATCTCCAAGATTTCCTTTTATTGTTTTTTTTAGAGAGATTTTTCTCTTTTCTCTCTGTACTATTATACATTGGGGAGCTTCTTTCTTTTCATTTCTATTTTCCCCTTCCCCTGTTTTTTCTAATTTCTCATCTATTTCTTGTTCTCTAATAAAAGAAATACTTAATCCCTTATGTACTTATATTCCCTGCTGTCCTGGTAAGAATCACCCTCTCTTCCTATATAAACATATAAGAACTATTTTGCAGTACAAGGAACGAAATTAGTAAATAACAGAAAAAACAATTTTTATTTGAACTGAATATATAAATATCTCCTTTCGGAATTGTAATTATAAGATTTGATCATCTAGTATTATTTATTTATTTATTAGATTGTTATCCTGCTTTTATTACTTTATAAGTAACTCAATATGGTAAACATACTTAATATTTCTTCCTCCAGTTTCCTATAAAAATAACCTTATGAGGTGGGTTGAACTGGGAGAGAGTGACTGGCCGAACATCACCTAGTCAGCTGATTTTCCTAAAATGGGACTACAACTCAGGCTCCTGATTTCTAGGCCATGACATAGTTACTAACAACTACACCCTACTAACTCCTACTGTCCTTTTTGAATGCCTTCCAAATATTCTCATTATAACTTCAGTTAGGTAAATAGCTCTGGATTTCCACATTTATTAATTCAGCAAATTAGCCTGAGGAATCAGTACAGACTACTTTTAAACTCCTTATTTTTGTCTGACCTTCAGATTTTCAGAGAATACTTTATATTAATCTTGGGGGAAGGTTATTTGTTGTAAGTAGCATACAGAAATAATCTATTCAGAGGAATTTAGCATTTTTATATGCAATGGAATTTCCATAATTTCAAAATCTTTTATATATGTATGTTTAAAATCTTTACCAATCATACACATATCATGACTAATTATTCAGAATATTACTGTAGTGTCTTCATAGTCTATTTTTGTTTTTAAGAAACAAAATTATATAAATTGGATGGTATGCATTAGGCTTCTGCCAATCTACTTAACTGTAATATTGTAAAATATCTCAGCAGAAATACATATAAATGTATGCATTAAAAAACCGCTTTTGTATGATTAACATGCTGGCAGGAATAATTCCTCTCCAAATCATCCATGTTCTAACAAACTGTCTTGAAAAGTTTGAAGCCCATCAAGAAGGCTGGATTCCCGTGTGTGTGTGTGTGTGTCTGTGTGTGTTGCTTGCACATGTTCACAGAAACCCTAATATTAATCCCCCTAATTTCTGTAGATGCCAAATCAGAATGATCAAGTAGTTGAATGTCAACTACAAACATATAATAACAAGATGGTCACCTTCAAATTTGACCTGGATGGAGACAATCCTGAGGAAATCGCAGCTGCCATGGTATGGATGTTGATTTTTTTAATTCACATTATCTATAACAGTAGGAACTGGGGGCAGGATGGAACGTCCTTAATTCTGCTTGTGACTGTGCCTCTGGATTTCCAGGTTGCCAAGGAATTTATCCTGAAATCTGAACAGGAGCAATTCATCCAAGGAATTCATGATATTATCCTGCGTGTAGAAGCACTACTCCAGAAGGATAAGTTGAACAAAGAACAGGGGGCTCTGGGCAAGCCTGATGTGCAATGTAAATCTCCTACTTCAGCTACTAACGCTCCCTCAGTGAGTTTCAGATCTTTACTGGTTGAGAATTAGGATAGAAAATATTTATTTAACATCCGGAAATGCTCCTTTTTATTATTTTCCAAATGAGTAGCTGGTGCATCTCCTCATTTTTTTGGTCAGCTAAGCACACTAACAGAGATAAGCCATTTTTCCTTTGGCTTTTCTTATACTCATCCTACAATCACTTAAAATGCTGAGGCCACTTTCATTAAGGCACTTTATTACAAGAAAAATTCAGATTTGTCTGGAAATTGAACCTCGAATAAGATTCTTCTTCCATTAATCCCAAATACACAATAGCTAAGAAGGATAGAGCATTCTTCAGATGGTCAGAGAGATCTCTCTTCGTTATCTATTGAATGATTATTTACATTTTTTACCTTTTTCCTGTTTTCTTTTAGGCCGAGCTGCCACTGCAAGACCTCTCATGTTCCATCTCCTCATCATCATCTCTCAGTGGTATGTAATCAAACATTTGCTCAACCCATATTATTTTTCAATTGCTACTTGAAAAGCTATTTCATTTACTGGGTCTGATCTCTCAGATACTGAAACCTAACAGGCAATGAGAGAGGAAATAGGACTGAAATCCTCTGAGAATTTAACCCATTATAATATTACTCCTACTAGTCTTCATTATTTATAAAAATGGAAGGATAAATCTTTCCAAAATTTAATAGTCAGTTATTGATACATTCAAAGAATTATGGTTTCCTCTAGGATTCTATTATTTTCACCCAAAAAAAGTGCAGGAGACAGATTCCTAGGGAATTAATAAAAATGATTTTTTTTTCATATGGTCTCAATTTTTCTTGATTATATTGCTGAAACAAAGAATGCTTGGAATAATAGTATTTTTTAATGAAGAGGCACTATAAATGCCATTCATTTTGGGTACCCAAAATATATTTGTGAATTTAGAATTATTTAATTCTAAGTGTACACTTTTGCATTAGGCTGCAATTGCCAGTTCTCAAGATTTTAATAAAAATTGAAACAGAGTTTATCTGCTTTATGCTGTTTTGGAATACAAATGTGTTTCATAAGACAAGAAAAGAAGATATAATGATTGAATACTATACCTTCGTGATGGCGAACCTATGGCATGGATGCTACAGGTGGCACATGGAGCCATATTTGCCAGGACAGCAGTCCTCCGCTCCAGCACATGTGCATGGACCAGCCAGCAAATTTTTAGCCTTCCAGAGGGCCAGGGAAGGCCATTTTCGCCCTCCCCAGGCTTCAGGAAAGCCTCCGGAGTCAGGGGAAGGTGAAAACTCCCCTCCCTGCATGGAGAGGGCGCCCGCGCATGTACAGGGAGCACATGCAAATGTGTAGGTGTGGGGGTCATGCACACAGGTGGGTGGGCATGCATGTATGCATGCACAATTGTACGTGCACACACAATTTTGGCACACCTTTAGAAAAAGGTTAGCCATCACTGCTATACCTTATCAAAAATAATATGCTAGCAAATATGAAAATGAGAAATGATGAAAGACCTTATAGGATGTTCATTCTTCATATTCATATTCCTCCTTATAGGATTATTCATTAAGGGATGTTAATCTGTAGTAAAGGATCTAAATATGTATTCTAAGAATTCAACTTTTTACAGATTTTGGTTGCCTTAGCTCAGGACAGCCTGTGTCATCACCTATCCATACTTCAGTGGTGGATGCAATTTCTGAGAATGATCCTTTCAGCCCCACCATTCCCCCAACAACTACCCAAAACCTTGGGCAGCCACTGCTCTCAACTACATCTGCAGGTAAAACGGATTGTTTGTGGTTACTTCTACCAGTAGTTGTAAAATACTATTTAAGTAAACAGCATTCAGGGAAGCTAACCAGGCTTGCTATCTTGAAAGATCTTTATCCAGCAATGTAAAATGCTGGACATTGGCTAGATATCTAAGATGATAACAACTATTATTTCCTGCCTTTATGTTGTACCACACAAGGTGGTGTATATAATATCACCTCTTCCTATTTTCCCAACAACAACCCTGTGAGTGGATTGAACTGAGAAAAAGTTACTGGATCAAAATAGTGCTGGTGATAATGATATAACATTATTCAACAATAAAGGGATAATCTGGAGGAGTCTAATATCCTGCATGAACCATCCTTTAAAAAAAACAAAGAGAGAAATTGAATTTGGAAAAACTTGTAAAAATGGTTTACTTACAGTATTTATGATCTGGGCAGGGGCAAGACTTTTTGTAATCCCAATAATGTGGGGAAATCTAAGCGAATTATATAACACAATACATTATGTCTCTCACTCTATCTTATACTAGTCTCCCATTCCTCTATTTCTTTTTAAAATATCTTAAACCTTTTGAAATAGAATCAATCAATACATAAGCAGCCATGCCAAACTCATCACATATTTTAGTTTCCCAAGGTGCAAAATATGGACATTGATGGAAAAAGCCGGGAAATGATCCACAATATTAATTAGGAAATAAAGCTTGATTGGTGACTGGAAAGAACAAAATTAACTGGGTCCAGCTGCTCTGCAAACATAGGGAAGGCTTTCTGCAATGCTACATAATGAGTGAAATACAGCTGATTTCTCTTCCTTTGCTTTTAGGAGCAACTGACCTGCCAATTTGCTTTTTTCCTTACAGGCATCACCAGTACACCTGGACAAACTTGGCCAACCTACCATATGTATCCAGGGACTCCTACAACTCCCTCTTACTTTGTCCCCATTCCTCAACCAATTTCTCTGCCAAATTCTGTTCTCCCCACATTACCCCTTGCCAATTCCACTGCCCCATCCATTGGCACCACTGTGCATGCACCACCTATCCCAATGTGGTCTACCTCTACTTCCCCTTTGTTCTCCTTCGCCAATGTCTTCTCTCTGGCTATGATGAGTATGGCCCAGTCATTTCTCCCAGCAGTATCTGTAGGGACTGCCCAGACAGGGCCTCTCTATACCTCGCCACTCCCACAGCCACCAGTTCTGTGTCCACCAAGCCCAACTACCGTACGTTTTATCTATCCTGAGCTGGGGTCTTCCCCAAAACCAGCCCACTTTGTCAATGGAATGTTGGGGTCAGTGGTGTCTCCAGGCTGTAAGCCAACTCCAGTCCCCGTGGTTGCTGGGAATTCTGAGAACCATCCAGTAAGTCTTTTGAATCAAGTATCTTGTGTGCCTATAGATGTGGGGGGGGGGGGGGACAAGAGGCTCTCTTGTGTCCTTATGCCTCAATTCTAAGGTACTGTTGAAATGTATTACTTAACTATGATGAGTGAATACAAATGGGAACATTGTTACATGGAAGTTTGTTCATTTTAGGGAATAGTGAATGCTTTATATTTAGTCATCAAAGGTAGCAATTCTAACAATGGGCATGGGGATTTTTTTATTATTATACAAGAGGAACATTCTTGGGAAGCTTTACCTCAGCTCCATAGGAACCTCAGTTAAATATTGACTGAGAACTCCTGATTGTAGCATTTTCTCCCTATCAGGGTGAGATGTACATTATTTTAGCTTGTCTGAATCCCAGATTAATCCTCTGATTTAATGAATTATCAATGGATAACACAGATATCTCTTGAAGAAATAAATTAGAGTTCCACTGCCTGGTGAATGGACCAAAAATAGGAAATTCTCTATTGATTTATTTCCCTTTCTCCACAGGTACCTCCTGTTTCTTCATGGTCTGGAACAGAATTAACCGTATCAGATCAGTCTACCTCCAATGGTTCCCCTGCTGAACACACAACTGTCAGTGAAGGTAAGAAGTGTTTCAGAAGAATTGGAGCAGGAAATTTGAAGCCCTCTGCAAGTAGCTGTGGTGCAAAGTCATGACTAAGAGCAGCATATATTATTATCCATTGATAATTCAGATAGCTCAAAATCAGCACAGCGCCAGATGTGGTGATGCATATATTGTTCAAACGGGATAAATTTTGCAACACAATGCTGCATTGCAAATTTTGACACCCCACTCCCTTCTACAAATACTATGTGTTAGGCTTAAATTGTTCTTAGCTATACTGATATAAAACTCTGTTCTTTTCCTAAGAGAGTACCAACAGTTGCAAAGTGTGCAAAATCTCTTCACATGCTTGACTGCATCCATTTTGTTGATGTGGTTAAGTGACCTTAATGGGAAGTCTAACTAGTAAATATTGGCTATGGCAAGCTGCAAAATTGTCCCTTCCAATCCCTGAAAATCTTCTCTGGTGCCTTTCTCTTCAAACATCAATTGACTCAATGGCTAGTTTTTTGTGTTGCTGCAGGTGGCACAAGGCTGCTGCTGTAGTCACAGACTTGTGGAACGATGGAAAAGTTCTAAAACCATACTTTCCTGCTTTATTACTTTCACAGGCATGATAAAGAGAAAGAGGGAGAAGAGGATCTGAGCTAGCCCTTTTGCTTTTATTTTGATTTTTTTGACACCCAAACTGAGCTCCAAATGCATCCCTCTCCTTGAAACTTTGGCTGTCTTGTTTTACAGGGAAGGTTTACCACTCTTATGGAAGCATGTATATAAGCACCTTATAAGCCGTGACCTTTCACCAGCTTTCAAAATGAGTCACAGCCAGAGCATTAACCAAATGAAATGGGAGGCAAAAGTACCAGCTGTCTTTCCTTTGTTTGGCACTCTGTTACTTGTTTGGGGCCATAGATTTCATGGAACTTTAAGTAGCATTGCTTGGGCTTCATAATATCCTGTGAGCAGTGGCTGGTAACTGTAACATCTAGAGGGGAATTCTAGGAGTATATGCCCACACATCTTAAAGTTACTAATTTTGAAAAATATTACTCTATAGGAAGATTTGCCCTCTTCATACTTCATTTTTCTTTATCAGGAGAGACCAAGCCACAAATCCTGGGCCGTTTCCAGGTGACACCCACACGAAATATCCCATCAGAATCCCCCCCCAAAGACAATGGACCCAACATCTCGAGTACTTCTGAATCTGATAGTGGATCTCCTGGTGAAACACCTGTGCAGGAAGGCGAGGAGGGCACTACTACTGTGGCAGAAGGAGAGGGCGAAGGAGAGTTGCCACATGGCAATACTGTTTGGATGAATTTTATGCACATCCCTTCCTGCCCCAGCAGCGATGATTCAGATAACACAGAAGATGATGACGTCTGGGTTGAACTACAAGCCTTGCGTCAGAAGTGAGTAGTCTTGGTACTACTTGGCAGTAAGTAAGTTTTCCCTCTATTCCATTCAGTAATAATCCCTTTATTTCTGTTCTTTTCTCAGGCATCTTTCTGAAGTAGAAAAGCTTCAGGCCCAACAAAAACAAGAAATAGAGGAGCTTTATGCCCGCCTTGGCAAGGTGCCACCTGCTGGAATTGTATCACCTGCCACCATACTCTCCAGTCGCCAACGCCGCCTCTCTAAGGGCAGCTCCAATACCCTGAGGCGCAGCAGCCTACAGCGCCCAGACACAACGCAGCCACAAGGTAAGTCCTTTCTTACCTCCTTGCTAAGTGCATGCAAGCATGCTACAGACTTCATTGACTAATCTGCGGTAGTTGTAAGGCAAATTTCAGTAAGCCTACTTAAATGAGAAAGTGTCTTATGGCACTTTGGAAAATGTCCTTGGCGAATAAAGGAATATAGAACTTATGCAGTGTGCCCCACCCTGATTCTGTGTACACCAGCTCAATGTTTTGTGAGAAACAATTCAGCACTGCTGTTTTGTTAACAAGCTCTGGGCCTTTCCTGGATGTCTGTAAGCTGAGAACCTTTCATATTTGCCAACCTATTTATGAAAAATTGTTTCAATGAAATAACAAGACTATAGCCCTGAACTCAATGAAAACACTTTAATAGTGAACAAATGCAACTTTTTATGGATAAATCCTTTTAACCTCATTCACATACAGATTGTACAGCTATTTATTCACTTACCTGTTTCCAGACACATAAAATCCCTGAGAAGGGAGGAGACTTTAATCACCCCCACTCATCCCATAGCAGTAGTTAAAATAACTGTTTCCTTGTTTCTAATATTAGAAGAAACTAATGATCTTGATTAAGATTTTGGTAGGATGGGTGGGTGGGAGAATTTTTTTTAACCCCCCCCCCATTCCAATGCAAGTAACATACATATTGTAATTGTGTGTGATATTGTATAATGATGTTAGCTTCCCATATTATACTTATATGTATTGATTTTTGTTAACAGCTGTCTTTGCATTAATGTGATTATTGCCTCTCCAGGGATCATGAGGAGAAATTCTGTGGGTGGCAGCAACCTTGCCTCCCAGGAACAGCGACAAAGTAAAGGCGTGAAGTTTGCTAGTGATATTGGATGTCTGGTAAGGAATGGACTAGGCATGCAGCTGGCTGGGAATTCTGGGAGTTAAAATCCACATATTTTAAAATTGCTAAGTTTGAGAAACACTAGAATGTTTCTAGAATGTTTGCTCTGGGCCAGAGGTTAAGTACCCTCTGTTGGGCAGTGCAACCCATATTGCCTTTTTCTTGTTTGAAGAAATTAGATCAATTTTTCCCATGCATGGTATCCAGATATTTTCATCTACATGGCAAAAGTAGCACCACAGCCTTGGACCACAAGCCCTGATCCTTTGGTACATGCAGATATTGTCGTATATGCAGATAGTGCAGACTTGTACTACAACACAGCAGAATCTTGTTTTCTTCAGGCTGACTAGTTTGACCCCTCTCCCCCACTGCAAAATTCACTTTGTCATTCTCCCAAATGTGATAATTCCAGGCATGAATTAGCCAAACCAGAAATGTTTTCTATGTTCACTAATTCGCTACAAAAATGAAAGAGATAGAATGTTAAATATGGTACCAAAAAGGACAAGGTGGAATATTTGATTAGCATTTGGCAAATAATGCCTGGACAAGCACTGTTCATTAGAAGGGAGTAACCTGTTGTACCTCTCTAGTAAGTCTAAACCACACCTAAGAATAAATTTACTGGTTTGTAAAACTATCCCATCAGTAATATATTATGGCTCATACTGTATAGACTTGCCAACAGCCACTGTAGGACACTTTATAACTCAATTATATACATTGTCAGGAGAGCAGGAGGAATAGTATACGAGGGTGCATAAGAAGCTAATAAAAATACTTGGAAAAATTGCAATTAGGAAAATAAGTTTTTCAAAATCTTCAGCTTGTTTAAAGAGAGCAGGAAACAATAAATATCTGAAGAACAATGTTCATATCAAAAACCTGCCCTGGCAAAACTTGGATCTCACTCATGAACATGTATGTTTGCTGCCTTAAGTTATATATAAAAGGTGAGATAAAAATATAATACTAAGCTGCCTTTTGCTATTGACTGGTGATGATTTTGTGTTCAAGTGATGCTCCAGTAGTTTTGCACCCAAGGTGCCTATTACTATTGGTACATTTTTGCTTTTTTTTGCCACAGTCATTCTATTTTGCAGGTCTTTGTGGTTTCTGTTTTTCTCCAGTTCTCTCTTCTATTCTGCTGTCTCCAAGTGCCATATCCATTGTTCAGAATTCCTTGTTTTTCTTATCAATAATTTTTAAACATGTATTGTCTGTTTGAATTCTATAATTCTAGAGTACTGCTTTATTTTTTTACTACTTTTTCTATTTTGTGGTCAGTCAATTGCAAAAGGTAGCTTTACTTGGAACAGATTATATCTTACAATGATTTTTTTCACATCATCAAACAACATCTGCCTATTGTATGTCCTTGGGAAGGACTTGATAGATGGACAAAAATGCCAAATCCAGTCTAAACAACTTATTTACTGTGCAGATCCATAATATCTAATATAGATCAGGACCCTATAAGAGTCAAACAACAGAGCTTGAATACAGCACACTAGTTTATTATTTTGCTATAGTTGTCAAAATATGACAACCAAGTCCATGTTTAATATTTCAAGAGATATTAGAATAATTATGTCCATTAATAACACTTGAAATACTTTCTCCAAATTTCTAATTATGCATAACATAGGACAAGAGCTGAATAGAAGCTGAAATTCTCAGGTATCAAATTCTGGCTAGAGAAATCATGCCATTATAGTAATAGACTGTCTGGGTTGAATATATTAATCATGGTTTGTTAGATACATGTTAATAATATGTAACACCTCTTCTGGGTTACATCAAGCATCCATCTAGGTCTGACAGGAAAAGCATGTTACGGGTCCCATGCAGAGGTGTGTTGCTCCCGGTTCTGCTGAACCAGTAGTGGAGGAGGAGGGAGGCTCTGCTCACTCATCCACCCAGACACTTTGCGTATGCGTTGTGCGCATGACAAGCATAAGTAATCCAGAAGTAAACCGATTAGCAACCCACCACTGGTTCCTTCTGCTACATACCACCCACTCTTTGGAATATCATTCCCTCAAGGCAAGATTAGCCTCAACCCTATTGGATTCTAGAAATCTCTTTAAGAGTGGTTTTTTCCAGCAGGCTTGGGAATCCTACAAGAACAAGGAGCCCATGAAGTAATTTATGTGAGATTTGATACATTTTAAGTTTATTGTTTTAATAGCTATTTAAAAGTTGTTTTTAGGTTAGTTGTTTTTAATGGTTATTTAAAAATTGTTTTTTAAATAATCACAGTCACATCAGTGAGATGGACAGGTTTATAAATCTGATAAATGAAATAAAACATATACTGTGCTAACCATGAATTAAATCTATTAAACCATAGTAATAAGATTCAAATATCACATACTAGGAGTGCATCACTTGTGACACTCCAGAATTAAAACTTCCATTAGTTCAGCCCTAGCCAGCAATATCAATAGCAAGGGACTTTATGAGTTGAAGTATAGTAACATCTGAGTAATAAAAATGATCAGCCCCTACAAAATGATGGATTTTTATGGCTTAGCATGTTAAGTAAGTCCATTTCATCAATCAGAGTAGACATCAAGTGCCTGCTATTTAAAATTCATTGTTCTCAAAAATTATTTTTGTTTCTTCAGTAACCAGACCATTGGAGGATGCTTTTGTGGATTCTACCTCAACCTGGTGCCCACCCTCAAAAGGATGGAATGAAAGGGCCTTTTGCAACCTATGCCTTTTGCCCTGTTTATAAGGGCTGTCACTATTATTTAGTATGGCAAAGATATTTTGAGAAAAAAGGAACAGAATTGATGCTCCTGAGAATTGTATCTGTACCAAACAAATAAGGATGACCATACTTCAGTGCTACTGAATTTTTCTTTATAAGCTTTGGATATGCAAAGGGATGTCAAGCCTCTGCAATTTGGGAGGATTTCTCATGAAAATGTCAGGATGTGCGTGCTTTTCTGCTGCTTCTCTCTTATAAAAGAATGCAACGAAAATAGAAGCAAAGTGTGCTCTATGAGATCTTTCATGCTCTGGAGTGGAATCCTTATGCTTCAAGCTTTATTGACTATGTGCCTTGATAAGAGGGAGATCAGGGCCTAGAGAAGGATCTTACTTGCTCTCCTTAAGTACGAAAGCCACCTGAGGCTTCTCTTTAAGCAGCTGTCTTATGGGAGATGAATATGCCTTAGCCTTAAAGGTCCTCTGCTTATTAATTCAGCTGCAAGTTTAGCCCTAAAAGCAGTGACAGTCTCCTTTGCACTTTTGAAAATTTTTGCCTTGATTAAGGTTCAACTTTTTTTTTTACAAAGGTATCTGCACTTTGAAGTGAAAGCCTTGTACATGAGATTTTGTACATCTACCATAATATATAAAGGCGGGCTTTGAAAGGAAATATGATATTGCATAAAGCAGCACCAACCTGGCTGAAATAAATAAAATGTGAACAATTAAAATAAATAAACATAATTCAGACAAAAACAGTCTAGATTCTTTGACCCTTTTTTCCCCTGTCTTCCCTATACAATATTTACTATATTCTGAGCTCCCTATTGAGGTTGTGTTCGGACTAAGAGCTTTTAGAAAGCTATTCTTTTTTCTTCCATAATCTTTTTAGATTCAAATATTGAGAAGCAGGGTTAGTGAAAAAACAAGTGTTGCAAGTAGGAAATAATTGACTCCTCCCTCCTCCCAAGTATTGATGTTAATAAGGCAAGCAGTAGCACAATAAAGGCTTTATTAGGAGGCTAACCCACTGGAGGGCAGGATCCAGGAGGTGTTTTGAATCCCCCGCTCACTAAACAAGGAATGCTGCATTCCTGTATTGAGATGATCCCACCTACTAAGTCCTCTCTTGACTTCCAATGTTCTGCACACCAGCATTAATGCTACAGTGCTTTTGGCAGAGCCCCCCCTCCCCCCAATTGCTATTTGAAGACTTCTAGCCACAGAATCTAGTCTTCCATTTCCTTGGTGCTATAGATAGATAAATGTGCACGAAAGCAGCAAATTTATGGTAATAGTTGAGTAAGTATAGATGAATTCACCTCCATTGTCATCAGTAGAACTTCCAGGGGAATAAAATGGGCCAGTAAAAGAGAAAGAACAATGCATACAATGCCTCTCTTCACAAGCTGAGAAAGCATTGTATTCTACTTTTTCTTACATCTCCAGTAAAATTGTTTTAATAGTAAACATCTTTGATGCAAAAGGCATATTCCACAGTAAAAGAAATGTATTTATAAAAAACTGCCATAGCTGGAATATACCAAAGAGGAACAATATTATGATCAAAACTCTTTAGAAGGAAAGGAAAGGATCTAACAGAAACAACAAAGACAAATGGATGAAATTGGCAATGGATGAAAGCAACAAGCAGGAACTGTCACACATTTCAACTATCTGAGTCATTTACTCTCCAATAATTCTGGTGTACCTGATTTTTTTTTGGGGGGGGGGGGGACTACTCATGCCAAGTATGTAATTCTTCTGAAAATAGTTTATTCTTGTATTCCACTTTTGAAGAACAAAAGTGATGGAGTACTATTGAGCTCAATCCTGCTTCTTTGGTTCATACAAAATATACTCTAAGTAGTAGTATTAGAAGGTTAAGTTATAATTGCCTTAATTAGCTCTGATCACTAGACCTGAGAATATTCTAGAATCTCTTCTAATAAGAGGGGGAAATCCTGCTGCTAAAATCTGAATTACAAACAAAGAGCATAGGACACATTTTCTATTAAAGAAAAATATCCTTTCTTTGAGCTTTAAAGAAATATGCATTTGATAAATACCTTGGCTGGCTTCTAGTCAATTGCTGGTTTAATGATTCACTTACTCCAAATATATAAGAAACAATAAGAGCAACAATACAGTTGACAAAGTAGCACATCAAAAAGTTTATGGCCTGGAAATTCTTGCCAAAGCCTGCAAGAATTCTGCTTAATAGAAAACCTCAACAATTCAGGGGTAGGGACCTACCTGTGCAATAAGAATCTTTTTTTTGTCATTTGAAGGAGAAAAAAAGTACAGGCACACTTAAATACTAAATGTCAAGTTTATTTTTTCTACTTTTTGAAGTCACCCCTATATAATTTTTATTAAGAATATTTATTATAATAGGAAAATCTAACTAAACTTAAACAGTACACTTAAATACTAAATGTCAAGTTTATTTTTTCTACTTTTTGAAGTCACCCCTATATAATTTTTATTAAGAATATTTATTATAATAGGAAAATCTAACTAAATTTAAACAGAATAGAGAAATGAGTGAAAAGTGCAAAAACAAAGAAAAAGGAAGAGAACAAAATATAAAGAACCACCACAAGTATAAATTTTAGTAACTCTCCAGCCTCTCTAAAATTACAAACATTTATCACTTTATGTGATATCCCATCTGCTATCTATTCCATAAAGCATTTTTTTCCAGTCCCAGTTTCAGCAGAAAGTCCATAAAGAGTAGCTATTAGTAACATATCTTATTTTAACTATTTCAAATAAACCCATCTTTATATTCCTTCCTTTTACCTCTATCAGTGTCAATCTTCAGTTTGTTCAAATATTCTTGTAGGATTTGATTTCTCTTCATTTCTTCTGTGTCCCATCACAGAAAGCTTTCAAGCTTCATCAGGCCTTGCCCCAACACAAAGCAAAACAAAACCGCCAAAGTTCAATTCTTGTATTTGCTTACGCTGTATAGGCAGATTTTTTCCAGACTAAACATATACTATCCTAAACTGATGGCTATACCTTGGGAGATTCTAGAGACCGGCTATCCCAAATTATTTCCGCTTCCCAAAATCCAGCTCTGTGGTGGAAGTTTCTTGTCTTGCCCTCTTTCTTCAAACATGTTCCCTCCTTTGAAAGAATCTGCTGTTTTTCTGTAAACCATCACTTCACCTCACCTTCATATATATGTTCCATCACACCTCTTTTGAAAAATTATCTAGATCACTCTCTTGGTTTATCATTTGTATTTCCCTTTTCAACTTCAAACTTTAACCAATTTCTTTTGTACAATCAATGAAACCTTTCTCTAAATCAGGGGTCCCCAAAACTTGGGCTATGGTGGATCAGCACCTGTCTGTGGTGCACCAGAAACTGAGCCATACAAATGAGTGAATTCCTATCTGCGCATGTGTGGGATGCAGGCAGTGTGTGAAATCATGCCCTTTCCAGTCCTTGGAAAAACCTCTTTCCACGGAACCAGTCCCTGGCACCCAAAACGTTGGGGACAGCTGTTCTAAATCATTCTCTTGGCCTATCAGTTATATATACAGTTTTGATACCATCTCTTATTTTGTCAAATAACATTTGTTCTATATCTGATATTTTTTCAATAATATCTTTTGAACATACAGGCAATCCTGACTCAGAATCCTTTGTTTAGTGGCTATTTGATGTTAAAATGGCACTGAAAAAAGTAATACAACCATTTCCCACATTTTTCACACTGCATTCCCATGGTCACATGATCAAAATTCAGACATTTCGCAACTGACTCAGATTTATGATAGTTGTAATGTCCCAAGGTCATGTGATCACCTTATGCAACTTTTTGAAAAAGTCATTGAGAAGGCAGATTCACTTAACAACTATGATACTAATTAAATAAGTGCAGTAATTCACTTAATAACTCTGGCAAGAAGTCTCAAAATGGGGCAAAACTGACTTAACAACTGTCTTGCTTAGTAACAAAAATTTGGGGCTCAATTGTGGTTGTAAGTTTCTCCATAGAAGCAGACATCATTAATATTGTTAACATTGTGGCTACTGTTTTCTAATCCCATTTTTTAAAATTCTCCTTTAGTGTTGTTATTGTTATAACATAAACCAACTGTCAAGCCTCTATATCTTTATGCAAAAATTTTAGTTCCCTCTAATGGTCAATTTTTGAAATCATTAAAATATTTATCCATGTCATGTGAAAACCATATCAGAAGCTAATTGTGCTTTATAAGTAATTCCAAATCTTTTTATATCTGGACCCTTAATCCATTTAGGACTTTCTAGGCTCAAAATCCTATTTTATGTTTTGCTGTTTATTTCAGATTCTTTGAATTTTTAAGCTTACAATTAAAAAAAAATTCATGATTAAATGTAAACTCACAATCATTTTCAAATTTGTAATTGTGAAGGTCTCTAATAGCTTAGAAATAGTTAATGAGCAATTTCTAAAAGTGTGGCTTGCAAACATAATTTCTTTTAAAAAGTCCCACTGGAGTTGTGAGAAAGATGGCTAATCTCATCATATCCCAGCACTCAAATCCACAGAAAACGACTGCCCTGCCGTCTAGTGGGAAACAGTCATATGGAGCATACATGGACAATCTCCTTTTCCAGAGAAATTCCAAGGAATTAACTTACTCACCAATTCCTTTGGCAAAGATCTTTGCCATAATCTTTTGCCAGACCTTCCCTGCCCTGCCCATATGGGGTGCCGCAGGGTTCGGTCCTGTCCCCCCTACTTTTTAATATCTACATGAAACCACTGGGCGAGATCATTCGGCGGCACGGGATAAAATGCCACCAGTATGCAGACGATACACAGTTGTATCTGTCCGCCCCGTGCCAACTCAATGAAGCGGTGGACGTGATGAGGCTGTTAGAGACTGGATGAGGGTTAACAAGCTTGTGCTCAATCCAGATAAGACCGAGTGGCTGTTGTGCTTCCCTCCCACTAATTTGGCAAGTGTTCCATCTCTCAGGCTGGGGGGTCAAATACTACGCCCCTCAGACAGGGTCCGCAACTTGGGAGTCCTCCTGGACCCACAGCTGACTTTTGAACACCATTTGTCAGCTGTGACCAGGGGGGCATCTGCCCAGGTTCGCCTGGTGCACCAGTTGCGCCCCTACCTGAACCGGGAGGCTCTCACAACAGTCACTCGTGCCCTTGTGACCTCCAGGCTGGAGTACTGCAATGTGCTCTACATGGGGCTGCCCTTGAAGAGTATTCGGCGACTTCAGCTAGTCCAGAATGCGGCCGCACGAGCGATTGTGGGTGCACCTCGTTTCACCCACATAACACCTATCCTCCGCGAGCTGCACTGGCTACCTGTCGATCTCCAGGTACGCTTCAAGGTGCTACTTGTCACCTACAAAGCCCTTCATGGTAGTGGATCTGGGTACTTGAGAGACCGCCTACTGCCAATTACCTCCACTCGACCAATTAGATCCCATAGATTAGGCCTCCTCCGAGTTCCATCCTTCCGAGGTGGGTAAAATGAGGATCCGGATTGTTGTTGGGGGCAATATGCTGACTCTGTAAACCGCTTAGAGAGGGCTGAAAGCCCTATGAAGCGGTATATAAGTCTAACTGCTATTGCTATTGCTATTGCCATCTGCCGGTCAATGTCGACTGGCAACCACGCGGAGGAGAGCCTTCTCGGTGGCAGCTCCGACCCTATGGAACGATCTCCCCGTGGAGATTCGTACCCTCACCACCCTCCAGACCTTCCGCACAGCCCTTAAAACCTGGCTGTCCCGTCAGGCCTGGGGTTAAAGACCGCAACCCACCCGAATTGTATGAATGTTGTGCTTTTAATGATGTACTGTCTTATGTGTTAATTTGTTTGTCCTCCCTTCCTTCCGAATTGTGAGCCGCCCTGAGTCCCCCCAGGGAAAAGGGCGGCATATAAATAAACTACTCATACTCATACTCACTTTTTGAAATCAATTTTGCTTTGAAAAGGGGTGCTCAGATATTCTGAGCCTCATTAAATATTGTTACTTTTGATGCTTCCGAAGCATCAAATGCTTCGGAATGTGTGATAATTTGCAAAGCTGTTAAAAATTACATGTGAGTAATGTGTTTCTAATATCTGGGGGGGGGGGGGGAAATATTAGTGTGCTGGTACTAATTCTGTGTGACAATAGAATTATCTTATTTAAACACTGTAGTCATTCTCTGGATATTTTCAATTGAAATTACGTATTAGTTCATGCCCTGGATGACCTTATTAGTTTAAGCTACCTTGAGGATCAATCTGAACTGAAAAGGCTTACATTTTAAGAGACGTTTGTTCCACATTAATAGAATTGTGACTCGTATACGCTCTTGCTAAATCATAAAGTGTCTGAGGGTAAGCAAAGTACCTTTAAGTCCAAGTAGCCAAGAACCCCTTAATGTACAATATCATGGCAGCTATTACAGAAACGGCTACAGTTCCCTACTTATGAACAGATTGTTTTCCAAGAGGCTATTACTAAGTGCCTTTTTCATAAGTCCAAGTATTTTAAAAAAAATGTTACATTTCTTCACCTGATTAATTGCAAATTAACCCTAATCCCTGAATGCTCTTTAAACAGCAGTGAACACCTCAGCTTTCTCTCATTGCTCACTTACTTGCTCAGACTTCAGCCACTGGGGCAAAGACAGGCCATTGGGACCCGCACTGGGAAAGAACTGCCAGCAAGATAAACCAGTACAATCCACAAATGAAAGGGTGAGGTGTACACTGTTTGGTCTTGATCATATAAACGATAAGCAAGCTATACCGTTTAATTCTTCACAGGGATAAGTAGGAGCAAATTTGGTGGGAGCTTCCCAGCAATGAGAGACTCCCAGCTCCAATGCCCATTCTCATGCCACCCATTTTCCTGCCATTAAACCTCTCCAAGCATGTATGAGTCAATTGTTCTTCTCTGATAGAGCCCCCTCCTGTGTCAGTATTCAGGTGGAGACAATTTTTAGTGCCTCAGCAATTCTTTTCTCCTGAGGTGTTTGGACCCTGTTCAGGCATGTTCATGTCCGTTTCTGCTCCACTCAGTTAAGGCTCATGGAGCCTACCAGACATGCTCCTGGCCAAGGATGTGGTACTGCCACCTTCCTGATAGGAGGCTCACAGCATGCATAAACTAATCTATTTTCTACTTATAGAACCTTCTAGACTGGAGTCAGGGATAGGTTTGTTTGTATGGGTAAACGTTTGTCATTCTAAAGTTCATAAGTAAGGGAGTGTCTATATTTTTTTTGGTAATTAAATAACAAAAAGAATGTAAAGCAATAATAATAGACGCAAACATATACTTTTTAGGACTCTTAAAGAAATTTCATTCTTTTAGTGTTCTATAATTGGATAATTATAGAACCTGATTTTAGTCTGTTTTCAAACCTAATATACTGTAATCCCAAGTATCTATGCTAGAAGACACTAAGCAAACATTTATCTTAAAAAAAAGTCTTATCTTTTTGTGGATGGAAAGAGGACAAGAAAATATAGATGAGTTCAACTAACTTTACAACTTTCTGGAAAGTTAAATTGGCTTATCTATCTAAAGTAACAACAAATACATGTATAATGTGGGATTTGGTAGGCACTGCTTATAACTTTCAAAAATCATTCAGAACAAACTATAGGATGAGGTATTTTAATAGAATTATCAAAGCACAAAATGTTTCAATGAAAAGACAAGCTTTACAATGACTAGTAATAAATAGAGTGTTTCCAAAGGGTAGCATTTTTAACTTAAATTATATGGAGTTAGAATTATCCAATGAAGTGACAAATATAATTATTAAATGATGGAATAAGAGTTGCAGATTGCTGTAAACATTATGGGCAGGAATTAAAGTAGCACATGATTCGGTATAAACATGTAATAAATTCAGATTTTGGTTAAATTCAGATATTGCATTGGGTCCAATATGGGCATTGATTAGGAAAGGGGTTGTGAAATTGTGAATAGCCTCCATCTGGATATTATAACCAAAAACTTTGAAAATGCCGATCTCCCTCAGAGTCACTCTGGCCAGTGTACAAATAAAATATTAAAATATAAAAACTGTATATAAAATGCAAAAGAGGCAAATATGAATAAAATTCAATGTTAAAAATTAATTAAAAGATAGGGAATGCTTTCAGGGTGCTAGCCAGCCCTATGGTTGCATGCTGCTCTGTGTACTCCAAGCAAGGCCAGGGTTCTTTCCGAAAGGTCAGGAATGGGGCCTGCCTCACCTCTGGTCGCCGTTATTCATTCATTCTCTTACTCGTTCTTCTATTTCAAATTTCAATAAATGTTTATGCATTTTAGTAATTATATGTTTATATTTATACATGGTTATATTTCAAATTAAATATTAGTATTCAAAATTATATTTTTGTCTACTTTTCTAATAATTGTAAATAAAAGAATCACTGACAATTATATCCTTCTGTCATCAGTTCTTCTCTTGGTTCTATTTTAAAATGGACAAAACTTTAATATCTTGCATTAAATTAACCTTGTTTTTGTCTATTATTTCTCATCAATAAAATGTTTTTTTGCGCTGCTATCCATAGACGTTTTTCGGAGCGCAACCTCGCTTTTTATCTATTCCATAGTACCTCTCATACTTTCAAACAGATTACTCAAGATGGATGGTGAGTTTTAGGATAGCTAATAAAATATTTCTTTTCTAATAATAATTGCCAATTTGGAAAGATTTAAAGATTAAAATACATTAATTAAATTGTTACAGTTAGCTGCAGAAAAAGAGATGAACAATTCAAATATAATGGTTACACATGTTTTAGGTCAATAGTCTTCAAAGGTATTATATTCAGAACCTACAATTCTAAGTAAGAATATTTAAAAGATTTAAAAAACAATCCTTTGAGCAAGATTCTTATTACAATTTTGCTTCTTGTCATGTTTATAAATATGTTTGTTCTTTGCAAGGAATTTAGAATTGGACATGATTAGCAGAGCTTTCCATTGTGGAGGCAACATTGGTAACCTTATTGAGGCATCGTGTGTGTGCTCTAGCTGAGTGGGGGTGGAGGGACCTACAGAATACAAAGCAAAGGTAGGATAGCAGGGGTCATGTTACTTCATAAAACAGCTTTGAAGGTCTATTTCCCCCTCAAAGCACCATGAAAATGAAATACCCCTTTGAAGTTTACACAGCTCTAGTAAATATAAATATGCTGATAAAACCTGACACCTTGGTAAGTTACATGTATATGAGGAACACAAAGAGTTCACCTATACTATTTCTAATACTAATAAATCATTACAGATGTAAAATATATTTTAAAACATAACTCAGTACATTAAGTTCTGAGCCTTCTTCCTCAGGCAGTTTGGAGTTCTACCCCAAAATAACTTCTCACACACAATTATCCTCCATTGAGTTTGTTTATTGGAGTTTCACAAAGCAGATAAAAGGTTTAAATAGCTTTTATAGCTTAGACATGGCGATATATATGTTATCAGTGAACACTTTGAAATGCAGGGTGTTATCCTTGGAGTTGTGCAACTTATCGTCAAGTAGTCTGAGCGCACAAAGAGGAATGTTGACTTTCAACATCTAAAATGAGTAATTCTTCAATTCTTTCACTCTCAATCTGATGAGGTTTTTGCTGCCTGTGCTCGCATGATTTCAGCCTCTGATTCTACTTCCTTCAACAAGCCATCTTGGGAGAAAGCGTACATGGTGTAGGTATCTGCACATGACAGCTCAGGAAAATTCCAGTATGCATACTACTAGCCTCTGCTAAATAAATCTTAACAGTCATTTCCACCACCAGTCAAGAGGTATTGCACCATGACACTCTCTCTGCCTTAAACTGGATGCAAAGGAATAGTGTAGAGAAAATTTCAAAGCCGAAGAGCCAGCGCTGTCTAAAGACATTTCCATGGTCATGTGGCTGGCATGACTAAATGCCGAAGGCACACGGAACATTGTTACCTTCCCACTAAAGTGGTACCTATTTTTCTACCTGTATTTTTTACGTGCTTTCAAACTGCTAGGTTGGCAGAAGCTGGGACAAGTAACGGAAGCTTACTCCGTTGCGCAGCACTAGGTTCAAACCGCCGAGTTGCAGACCTTTCTGATCGAAAGCTCAGTGTCTTAGCCACTGAACCACCCTTGATGTCAGATATGCTTTAAGAAAAAAAAACAATGTCATTCTGGAAAGGGGGGGGGGGGGGAGATAGAGATAGATCCAATCAGTTTGGATGAGGTATTCTGTATGAACAAGTGATGGATTCCCATATTCTGGAGAAAGGACCACTAAAATGTAGATAAATACATGTTTACATTTCAAAACCTTTCTTATATCTTTGAAAAGTAAAAAAAAAAATCTCAATACCTGCAAATTCTAACTCAAAGCTCTTAGCTATTTGGATCCAGGAAATAGGCTGGGATATAGCTAGGAGCAATGCATTTTGCTTCCTTGGAGCCAAAGCATACAAGGAAACTCTCTGCTTCATGCAACTCACTGTGAAAATTTATAGTATAATCTGGAGTTGCCAGATTTCAGTTTCCAAGATGGTGTAGTGGATAAGCTTCGGCTTATGAGAACAGAAACTCAGGATTCACTGGACCAGGGCATTTGAAGAATAATTGTCAGCCAGTCATTTCTTGAGTAGTTGTAACTGCAAGAATAAAACTAGGGCAAAATAGGAGAAAACCACGCGGGGATCTTGATCTCCCCTCCTAAAATCAGGGAGGGAAGGGAGAAAACAATCCATTTCTAGGTTGTCTGCAGGCCCAAGATATTGCTTGCCATGCAAGAGGTCTGAATTTCCGCCCTCGCCCCCGATTTTAAACAGAAAAGTTTCCATTTTCTGTGGACTTACGGAGACGCGCAAGAACCCAGACAACTTAAGGTTATTGAAGCCCAAGGACTCAAACAACGAAACTGGCTCACGTGCTTTCCCTTTCGGACAGCCATGGCACTCAGATTACAAAAGGATACAGATTCCTGCGACGGCAACTCCTAGCCCGAGCGCTAAGGCGTTGTTGCGAGTGTTCATCCCTCGCCGAACCACCCTCATGCCCGGCCCTGGATTAAATCCAGCGGGAGCCATCCTTTGCGGGTTGGCATTCATCGGCGGCACGCGCAAAAACTTCCCTCCTCGTTGTGGCGCAGACATCTCTCCCAGGACCTTGGCAAGAAAGTAGATATCAACTCCAGGAAGATAAATCCAGTGAGGACCGCGCGGCCATTTTTGTTGAGGGCTATGACGTACGCTTATCGCGACGCCAGGCTTTTTTTAAAAATAAAAAACCCCTGACTGTTACTGCTGTGAAGGTCATGCTTTTTTTGCCATCTTTGATAAGGGCAAACTCTAATTAAAAGGGGAGGTGTGACATATATTTTGAGCTGACAGTTTATGGCACGGTATGGTAGATGAGGATTTCCTCAAATTAATTGTGTGTCTTTTTTCTCCCCTTCAAAGTGAAAGCTAAAAACTTGGAGAAGCACAGTTTTTCTTTCCTTGACTAGGTATTTAATTTACTCGATAAATTCACACATATTCTAATTGAATTTAATATGTGCTATTGCAATTTAATGGCACAACTCTGAATGTATTTCGTATTGTCCCCTTAAACAAAGCCGGATTTTTAAAATAAGGTTGCTGTTCATTTTCTAAAGATAGGTTTATATGAAATATATTACTAGCCATATCATGAATGTACCTACCGCTTCAGTACTTTTCTTCTCTCTCACCTACAATTAATCTTCAGTCAGAGATGCATTTAGGAGTATTCCCTGCAGGAGCTTAAAGAAAGTACAATTTTATATTAGACTAATTTAATCTTTAAATTTCTAAATTACTTTATTATCCCCTTTCATAAAGTTTACATTGAATTGTATTTATTTTTGATGCTTTAATGGCATTTCAATACTGTTAAATCTAAGCTGTTTACATGAACAGCATTAACATATAAAACATCAATAGATAATATCTTAATATGATAGATGTCACTGTACCCTGTTTTAACCATCATTATATTCCTTATTAATAGAAACAGAACAAACTGTTGGAAGAAATCAATTACTGTAGTTTAATGATAATTTTTTTTTCAGAGTATTAACAATACTTTTAGAATGGGCTTACCTGCACAGGTGTCTGCCCGATACCAGTATTCAGAACCTATCTTTGGAGTAGTGACCCCTGGAATTATCCAAGATACTTTGCTTCACATGGCTATAGAGAATGAGCGATATTTGAGTGAGCTGCGTGATGAGGCAGGCAGTTTCAAAGTCACACAGATAGTAGGTAAGAATTGGCCTTAACAAGTTCTTGAAACAGAGATGAAATTCTGAAAGACATTTTAGAAGAGCCTCTAACTATGATAATTTTTCTTTGTGTCTGTGCCAGAATTTGTTTTTCTTTTAGCTGGGAAGTGGAGTCTAACTGAATCAGCCACATATCAAGCAATAGAAATATTTGAAAGGTATTTATTTTCTCTTTGACTGTCGATATTAGGATAGAACCTTTAATTTATATGTTTATCACAGATTAAATAAAATTAATTTTGTAGTATTTACCTCTAAGTAGATGTGCTTAAAGTTGCAGTTTTATTTCTTGTAACCTTTATTGTTTTATAGATGTAGTTATAGCAGCCAAATCACAGCTTTAACCTATAAATATATAAACTAAAATATATACTCTTCCTTTTTAAAGTCTCAAAAGATTGTTTGTGGGGAATACTTTATCAACAGTTACAAATCAAAAGATATTTAATGACAAGCCTGCTTTGAATAGCAAAAGCCCAAATTCTATCAGAGGGGGAATTTGTGGACACCACTACAAATGCATTCAGTCTACAAATATACAATTTAGATTTCAATGCTTCTTTTTCTTTTCTTGCATGCTTCTTTCCCATCTCTTGTTTTTATAAAACTTTGTCTGAAACCAAGTCTGGAGTATTTAAATTGCATTCTTGTGCCACTTTAATTATCCCAGTTAATATCCAATTGTGAATATACTGCACCAAAAATACTGAATCAAATGGACAATTCGATTCTTGGGCGCGCAGGGCGGGTGGTGGTGGTGGTGAAGGTCCTAAAGCTTATTGTAGCTGTTTCATACATTGATTCATGATTCTTTGGAATAGCTGTCACTCTGTAAAATCAGTGTAGTTACACGGTTACTTGTTTCTGTAAATTATAAAGCAAATTTCAAGTAAGTATCTGCTCTTTTCTCTAGATACATTATCAATGCTTTTGTATTTTTAGGTATATGCTCAAACTTTTAGAAGAGGTCTCTAATTTGACTCTAGGAAAGGAAGAAGACAGCAATTGGGCCTCATTGAAAGTACAAATGGAAGACACGTATATGCTGCGTTTAGTCTCTTGCATTCAGCTTGCCAGCAAGCTTTCTTTCCATTACAAAGTAAGGAGATTCAAGTTTTGTTTCTGAGATATCTTGTGGACTTTCTCAATGACAGAAAAAGCACTGTTAAATGCACGTGTGCATTTGAGAAAAATATAATTATTTCTCACTAGACAATCTGATCAGAAGACGAAAATAGATGTTATAAACTGCTCAGCAATGGTGTCTTTATAAATAGCTTGCGTTAATTGTTAGAGCTGAAGGAGATGTATGACTATATATGAAGTTGGCTTTCACAATGATGAACTATCAACTATGAGGGAGATGGGATGGTTAAGAAGTTTGATATATAAATAAATATAAACTATTAGCAGTAGAAAGAATTAATTGGGCAGCTTTTTAATATGATTCATGTTGTGTTAAAAACTGCAACATACAACACAACCCATTCCAATAAAACATAGTACACTATGGCAAAGTAAAATTGGCATTTTGGATGTAATGTTCTTACTTCTTTTACACAGATTGTTAATAACAAAATGGTTCTGAAGTTTCTGAAGTCTTTGGGTTTCTCGTACACTACAGAAGAATTATTAGAATCAGAACTAGCTATTTTGAAGGCTCTGCATTTTCAAGTCAATGTTCCAGTTCCACTTGCTTATGTTGAAGTTCTCCTAGAAGTTTTAGGTATACCTAGGAAACATATACTGTAGTCTATGAAACAGCTTTGCCCTGCTAGTATTGTGTTTTATCAAAAGTAAGACAGGGTCTTATTTTCTTTTGATCCCCCAAATAAGAGCTTGGCCTTATTTTTGGGGAAGTCTTATTATTTTTGAGGTGCAGGAGGCAGCGAGCGTGGTCACCTCATAGCTGCTACTGTGCTGCAATATATTCAGGGAGGGCTTATTTTCAGAGGAGGGCTTATTTTAGGGCATGCGCTCCAAAGCCTGATTGGGCTTATTATTCGGGGAGGTCTTATTTTTAGGGAAACAGTAAAAAATTGGTATTGATTCTGATTTGTCTATATCTCTTACCGTAGCTGAGCAGCCACTCTTAAATTGGTAAATCTCTTTATTTCCTAGGTTCTACAGCAGGTGGAAGCACTTATCCAACATTTGCTGCTCTTAAAAAAAATCTCCAAATTACATCCTAGAGCAGTAGGATAAAGTGACAATTTACAGAACATCTCAGGGGAAGGCAGTGACTACACATTTTCTTCTTTTAACCAATGAACTACAGGGCCATGTCCCTGTTGTTCTTAGGAATCCTATTATTTCTTTTTGTGTGTGGGGGGGGGGTTGCTTCTAGTGGTTAGAAAGCTAAATGTTTCAATAAAATGGGTTGTGGATCAGTGATTATTCTCAATCTTTATCTCAGGCATCACAGATATAGTTAAGTTTTATGGGTTGTTATAATATGACCGCCAATTTGGCGTAGTGTTTAAGGCACAAGGCTAGAAACCAGGAAATGATGAGTTCTTGTCCTGCTTTGGACATGGAGTTAGCTAAATGGAAAGTATTGAAATAGACAGAAACAAGAGAGTGGGGGAAGCAAATTTATCCATGGCTCACAGATCATAAGATCAAGGAGATAGATTCTCACACCTTATAGAAACCCACTCTCTTTCTTATAGCATCTAATTCTTGGACTTTCCCCTCCCAATACTAGGATACAATGGCTATTTACGTCCCACAAAAGAGCTGCATGAAATGTGCAAACATTTATTGAGTTTATCATATCTTTTGCGGAACAATATTTATGATACCTTGCTGAAGTCTTCAATAGAAAACTCCTCACCAAGTGAACTTCAACTGTAAGTTCTGAAAGAAGCAAGCTAGCAATAAATGTATGCCATAAAGGGAAGTCAAAATTTGAGAGTTGTGCATATTGAAGCAGCACAAATGGAAAATTAACTTTATAGACCAAGAATATCTGGGTTAGTTTTCCACTACCAGATTTTAAAAGAGATGTGTTTGTAAACAAAGCTCTCCTGATAGAATCTAGCTTCAGTATGCAAACATCATAATGATTTTTTTTGGGATCATATAAACCTTTCCTTCTGCAGAATGTTTAAATATGGACAATGCTCAGCTTAAAGCATTTTTTTTTACTTGGTTGGGATAGTTTTGAACTTTAAATGTACCTAAATATTCCCTATGTAAGTTATTGTGATATGAATTGGAGGAGTTACTGGGAAGACATAATTACAATTACTTTGTTTTACACCACTGGAATGAGTTATGGCGTAAAATTAAAAGCTGCAGAATTGAAAACTGCGCTGAGCAAACAAGTGAAGCCCCATGCACAGGATGCAGGCAGCATGCGAAACCACACCCCTTCTGGTCTACAGAAAAACCAGTCTCCATAGAACCAGTCTCTGGTCCCCAAAGGTTGGCAGCCTCTGCATTAGTGAACTTTTAAATAGAAACTGTTTCATTTTGGATCCTTTTACTTGCCTTTTAACATTTCAAATAACCTTTTTGAATCTGGGTTTTTTTAATTACAGAAAAGTGTCACTGATTTCACAAATCTGCAGGTTTTCTTAAGAAAACCTTTGGTTCCCAATGTTACATTTTTAACACTTTGGCGCAATATACAGAAATTGGAAAAAAATATTTTTCCTATGCTAATAGGGTTGTTGGCTATACATTAAATTTTGTTAATGTTTAGTTTTTGGGAGATGAAAACATTAAATTTATCTCTTCATTGTTAGCTGCCAGCAAAATACAGCCCCACTCAGCACTGTTGCCTAATATATTCAATGTAAGAGGAGAAATTCAGAAGAAAGTATACTGTTTTATTATATGGATACTCACAGCAGTACCTGGGCTCCACTGAACACAATGAATTTGTGAGAAATGTGCTATTTAAATATAATGATGCTATAGGCATTCTAGCCATTATGTCTTCAAAACATATATTTTGATTCAAAAGATGAGTGAATGTAACAGAGAAATGCTTTACAAATAATCAACTATTTTACCATATTGGTTTGATATGGCTAAATACCCGTGTTTCCCCTAAAATACGACTGGCTCTTATTTTCTTTTGGGCCCCCAAATAAACTAGGGCTTGTTTGAGGGGGGGGTGTCTTATTTTTTCTCCATCTACGGGAGTTCCATTTCTGCTTGCTCATGGTGGGACAGGCCAGGTGGTGTACCAGTGCAGTTGCTGTGAGGCGAGGGTGGGGGTTGGAGCTGCCTCACATGCCTCAAACCAGCTTACCTCAAGGCCCCCGCAGTTAGGCCACCCACACCCCAATATTTGCCCTGTGGCAGAGCCTCCAGCAGCCCCATCCAGCAGAACACCATGTGACTGTCGGCCCACTTCTGCTTACTTGTGGCCAAAACAGAGGAGGTGGCAAAATGACGTGCTAGTGCCACGACTACGAGGTGAGGTGGTGGGGGGGTGGAACTGCCCAATGCACCCCACGCTGGCTTATCTCAAGGCCCCTAGAGCCAAGCCATCCACACCCTGACACCAGACTGTCCTTGTGGCTGCTCCATTGCAGCTGCAAGCAGAAGTGGGTTGGTGGCCATGTAGGCTCCTGCTCCACATGGCTATTTGTGCTGCCACTGCGAGGCAGGTGTCAGCATGGATGGCCTGGCTGTGGGAGCGCTGAGGTAAGCTCCATCACCACCTCACCTCACGGCCATGGCAAAGTGAGCAACCAGATGAAATGGTCAGCCGGCCAGCCATGTAGACTCTTAAGTAGGGCTGATTTTGGTGGTAGGGCTTATATTAAGCACAAAAACATACAAGAGCTTATTTTGGGATAGGTTTTATTTTAAGGAAAACAGGGGAAGTTTGTACTTCCAAATGTACATCATTATTATATTGCTGAAATACAGTTCTTGTTCTTTTTGTCATTTTAATTTCATAGAGCCAAATTTGTGTCTGTAAAGGAAGACCTCATGCTACTAGCTGTAGGAGTAATTGGTGCAAGTTCTTTCCTGCTGAATCATGAAGACTGGAATCAGGTACATATATCTTATCATTTAGTCCACTCATGTATTAAATGAAGAGATTTTTGTTGTCCTACATGTGACTTGCTAGCCATAAGATCCCCAGCTTTATAGGATATAGCATACCCATCTAAAACTTTTCTGTCTTTCTTTTGAAAGGTTGTGGACTACCTCAATAGCACCACAGGCATCAGTCTGCAGAGCATTACTGAGGCAGTCTATGCAATTCTGAAGCACAGTCTAGGTAATAGAGTGAATGATTGTTAGAAACCCTTCATTTTTCTGAAGTTGAAGAGCCTAATTATCAAGAAATGTACTATAGTATTTGACATAAGCATGGGATTTGTAAGCAGATAACTACTAAAATGGCATTACACATCCTCATAACTTCAATAGTTTAATGGATATCACACAGTTTTTGTTATCTTAATCTTTTAAGAGGGAAGATTCAAAGAAAAGTATCTTGTCCGTGATTAGGGCATCAAAACCATTTACAGCAGTCTTGCATAACCATTACAACACAAAAATTATAGCAGTGTAAGACAAATATTAGATGTATGGATTATGACAATAAATATTACATGTAAAAGCAGAAGCTTTAGTATAAACAAGTAAATGTACCTGACAAAAAATACATTAATGTGTTCCTATCTCTAGAACTGATAAACTGTTCCGAAAAAAAATCAATGTATTTATTTTGTATTTCTAGTTTAGTGCAATAATGAAACTACAATAACCTAACTAAGCAGAGCCTCGACCACGAATATTGTCTCCTTTTCCTGTCCTATTGGAGAAAATACATGATTCTTTTCCTAAGCTTAGTTGTATACTTTAGCTACATGTTATGTAAACTATGCTATGAAGCTTTTTGCTTCATTCCATTTTATAATGTAATATCAAGCTTGAGGATTTTTCTTCTTCTAAATTAATGTATGGCTGTCACAGTCCCAAGTCCTATTTTGGTATATTGCGCCATGCTGAATTCTTTTTCCTTCATAATTGTCATTTATTATAGAATTGCGAAGAAACCCAAGCTAGACCCCACTTCAGATTTGTCAGCATGAACTTGAGCGCTTTTGTCCACTGTTCCTCTGAGTTAAACTGGGTTTTAATGGAGTAGGAACCACCATTTCCACCTGTATCTTCAATCTTGCCCTTTTCCACGTCCATTCTGTATTGGAAAAACAGATCCTATTAGACACTGAAAATGCTGGCATTTTATCTTAAATTAGCACTACATTATTTTTTTTAATAAATCCCACTCCTCTTTTGTAATGCCCTGATTTATTAATCTTTAGATATAAGTTTTATGTTAAAGCTCTTGTTGAGAGAGATAATAAGTTTTCCTTATTTGACATATTTTCAACAACCAAACGACAAAGCAGAGTCAACTAAAAAATACCAAGACCACTAAATGTGATAGCTTATTATTAGTACTTTGAAGAACCACAATAATCTAGCTGTTGTTATATTGCGTTAAAATAGAAAAGCAAAACTTCTGGTATACCTGATACCTTGAAATTAATAGAAAATAATTCAATTATATAATAGTTTAGCAAGAGATACTTAATTTAGATTAACCAGACAGAATTAAAGTTTGTAAGAAAAGAAAACCTACTTTCTGCACCATTGACATTTACCTGTAAGGTAAACAGAAACGGGTCTCGCCCTTTTCTACTTCCTCTTTGAATTGTTGTACACAATCTAGAAATGCCACCATTGCATGGTCAAATTTATTGTCCCAGAAAAACCGTAAGCCTCCTGAACAGTAAAGAGGGAGCTCCTTGAAGACATAAATGTAAATATTAGAAATACAGGGAATTGTCCTATGGCTCTACATTATTATTAATGAAGCTGCTTAGCGTCTTTACTCAATAAAGAGCATTCATTGCAAGTTAGGTAGCATGAATAATCTTTGTTGTTTATTACTGCTCTTCTAAACTACCGTAGGTCAAGGCTATAGGAAACAAGAAAATAAAATCTGTTTTACTCTAATGGAGAATTATCCGTTTCTCATAAACCCGAGCTTCTTTTTCAATTAGTATCTAGGGCATTTTAAAATACAAATACCATATTTTTTGGACTATAAGATGCTTTGGATATAAAATTCATGTAGCTTTTGGGGAAGAAAACAAGAAAAAAAAATCTGCCTCTGCCCCGTAGCAATTTGCCTCCTTGCAGCAAGCAGCAAACATGGTTACCTTAGCACAGCCTGATTTAGCATGAACAGCTGATTGGTGATTGGATCTGTTTCCTGGAATACTGCCTATCAGCTGTTCCAGGCTACAGTGATAACCACTGCCCCTTGCCACCATCACCACGCATTGCCGCTGCCACCTATCGCCACCTCTCTTTTCGGCCTCTGTGCGTCCCATTTTCGACCTTCACACGTCCCATTTTCGGCCTGTTCCAGGCAGCAGGGATAGGTACAGCAAATTGCTGGGAGGCAGAGGTTGAAGGGTGGGTGCCAGTGGATGGGCGGGGCTTTGGCAACATTCGTTGTATAAGATGCACAGACATTTCCACAAACTTTTTTGGGGGGTGAGGGGAGGGAATCTTAAACATTGAAAAATATGGTAAATCCCTATGGGATCCATGGTAAAACAAGTGTAGAGAGATGCTACCCAAAAACACTTATTCATACTTATGTTCCACACATTCAGTATCATATTTAAGGAGACTATATAAAATATCAAATTAAACAGTACAATTGTAAAAAGATAATATTCAAACACGTCCCTAAATACATATGCAGTACAGTGTTCACATATTTAAGTTGTATGTTTATTATATTTGTTTACATACACTGCATAAACACAATGTGTAATAG
The DNA here is from genome assembly GCF_051295495.1 of Thamnophis sirtalis. Taxonomy (NCBI): domain Eukaryota; kingdom Metazoa; phylum Chordata; class Lepidosauria; order Squamata; family Natricidae; genus Thamnophis; species Thamnophis sirtalis. Next base: position 86,090,879 of record NW_028261384.1, on the reverse strand, counting down.
TTCCAAAATATAAATTCAATTATCTTCATCTAAGTATTTTATCATGCATGAATATTTCATTAAACTAAAAATGCTAAAAGCTAAACCAATTCTGTCTTTTATTAAGCCCATTTCCCATCAATAAATACTCAGAAACCAAGATATTTCAACATATTATATTTAAAGTGGAATAGCCAAACTATGATTAAAAACTTTGGGCAACCTGGATATATATTGTTCCGAACTGACTAATCTCTTCTAAGTACAAACAGATACAGTACTCTAGAAATCCAAAATGCAGGTGCATGAAAGGGATTTTTGGAAACTAAAATGTGAGGAAGTCTCTTACCTTAGATTTGTCAGTAAGAGACTCTAAATAAGAGTGATTTCCATATGGAATAAGACGATATCTGCAAGAAACAGCCACAAGAATAATTTGATTGAAATGTGTTGAATAGGCTTCTATACCAATAAACAAGTCAACTAATCTTGCCATTCCTATGGCTGACAAAGGGAGGGGTGGCTTGATGTCTCCGTATCTACCTTTGAAAGATCAGGCCCATCTTGTTGGCAAGGGCATGGAGAAGCAGAACAGTCTGCCCCCAGGCTGCATTGATCTCATTCCATTCCACAGGGACACTTGGAAGGCGGCCTAGACGAAAGTTGTTTATTGTGCCAAACTGCCCGCTATGCCTATGCAGGAAGAAATCTAATCAGCTAAGCTTTTGAGGAAAACAGAAAAATCTAACCCACAGTACAAACAAGTCTTTTTAAGCAAGTTATGGACCTTATCCAAAATTAAAATGATTTTCTAAACATAAACATCAAGATCCACAGCTTTTATGAAAATCTGTCTTTAGCACAGGAAGTCAGTCTGATATTGCCCAGATTATTTAAAATCCATCACTATTAGTTCCAGTCAGTTTGGCAAAGCAATATGAAACTTTAAAACAAGGGTAGAAGGATCTTGGACAGGACCATGTGTGAAATATTACTAATTAGTTATCATTAAAAAAATACTACAGATAGTACCCTCCAAAAAGGGAATAAATATTGATTAAAGAGCTTATTTATTCATGGTGAAAGACCTAAGACTCTCAAATAAGGGTTGCTTCTTAAAAAGTGGAAAGTAAGAATCCAACTATGAGTGGACACTGTAAAGTATAAACTGAAAACAGTATTCAGTTAGACTTCTGCAGCAAACTTAAACTGAAACTATTATACTTGCTCTAATGCTGTCCAGTCTTCTGAAATTTTCAACTTTGCTGAGCCCAAATGATCAAATATGCTGTTGTATATATGTTGCAACTTAAATGCATTTTCCTCCATCCAGATTCAACTACTGGTACTCTACTACATTTCTCCCATCCCAGTCTATCCAAATCTCTTTTCTTACCAGATATGGAAAGTAGCATTGAATACATTGGTTTTCTTTAACTTGTCCAGCTGCATTTGCGCATAACGCATTTGATTATCAACACTTTTCAGTTCATCATCCAATTCTAGTTGCTGCCGCTTGAATTCACTGTATTCTTTTTGATACCTCCAGGAAACATCAAGAGAATAAGGTTAATTCTTTGGAGGACCTCCCTAAACCTTTAAGGATTCAGCATGTAGAATAGTGGCAAATCCAAAAGAACAAATTTTAAGAGGGATAATTTTAAGAGGCTTCAAAAATGTTCAGATGAATTAGAAATTAATTTCATGAGAATTAATTTGAGTAAAAAAAATAGTTCCTATCTAGTGCTAGACAGATGGCATAAAGATAAGCATTTCCCTGTCTGACTTATGAAACTATATTTACTTCTATCTGGACTTTCCTATCAAGTATTCAGGATAGCTAGAGTAAGTGAGCCACAGATAGGATATTAAAGGAAATGTGAAAAACACAAGAACCAATAAAAAGTCTGTCAGGGATAAGGAGAAAATGAAGTGTAGCAGAATGTGGTAAGTAATAGCTGGGAAAGCAGTATAAAAAGCGGGAAGATGTTTAGTATAGGCATAAAAAATGGAAATTTTAGTATAAGCAGGAAAAAAATGGAAAAACAGTCACCAATAAACATGAAAACTTGGATATGAACTCCAACAACATATTTAAGCAATATTTCACTCACTCAGCTTCCTCCTGATCCAGCCTCTCAGCCTCAGTTTTGACCTTCTCAAAATCATCAGTCAGTGCCTTGCGCTTTTGCTCTACTTCCTCCAATTCTTCAATTAACCTCTCTTCCTCAAGAGCAAATTCTTTCAGTTCCAACTGTAATTTCTCCTTGTCATCTTCAGTCATTTGCTCCAGGATTTCAAGGCATTTCCTAAAAAAAACAAAAAACCAGTGATTATATGGGGTGGCAATGAACCATATAGAACCCTTTAACCTCACTTTCTTTCACAATTATGTACCTGGAAACCCAGCCAGTAATCTCTGAGTATCAAATCTGTGTAGATATACAGTTGTCCTTGACTTACAATAGTTCACTTAGTGACTGTAAGAAGTTACAATAGCATTGAAAAAAGCGACTTATGACCATTTTTCACACTTATGACTGTTGCAGCATCCCAGGGTCATGTAATTTACATTCAGATGCTTGACAACTGATTCATATTTATGATGGTTGCAGTGTCCCGAAGTCATGTAATCATCATTTGCAACTTTCTAACAAGCAAACTCAATGGGAAAGCCAGATTCATTTAACAAACATGTTACCAATTTAACAATTGCAGTGATTCATTTAACAAATGTGGCAAGAAAAGTCATAAAATGGGGCAAAATTCACTTAATAAATTTCTCACTTGGCAACATAAATTATGGTCACAAGTCAAGGATTACCTATAATTTGTTATATTTTAAAATAGAAGCTGAATTGCAACAGCTTGAGTATATACGTGTCTGAGAGCATATGGTACCTTTTTCAGTAAAAAATATTTTAGTGAACAAAAGTAAAACTCTGTGTCTTTATTCTGTCAAGAACATATTGTAGTCCTTCTGAAATTTATTACTCACTTGTAGTTCTGGCATTCATTCTCTGTAATATTAAGCTGTGTGTCTAACTGGTCCAGAAGTGTATCAGTGCATTCTTCACATAGAGGATGATCCACATCTGTTTGGCCAGACATGATGTCAAACAGATCTCCAGTGACCTGTAAGGAAAGAAAAGCTCATTTTAGAAAAGAGAAAATAGTTCTACAATTTGTTAAATGAGACAGAAAGCTTTTGTCAAACAAAACTACTATTCATTAGCGCTTTGTTTTGATAAAAAAGGTTGAAAATTATTGTATTTTATTCTTCCAACCACTCTTTTCTAAACATTGATAGTACATTCAAGAATAGGGATAAATTTGCCTTGAGTCTTCTGCTGAGATTTTCCATGGTTCCTCCATCAGAGGCCTCTCCAATCAGAGTGAAACTGTTGGCACTTTCTGTTGACATCATCCTGAAAAATGCAGCAAGATTTTGTTATAAGCTGTGTTCTCATAGATCAGTGATGGTTAACCTTTTTGGGACTGAGTGCCGAAACAGTGCACATGCACAAGCTGGAACCCAGAAGAGAGCAGCTGTCCGGTACGAATGCACGTGATGGAGCCTGGAAGAGCAGCTGATGACGGCGTGCATGCCCAGAGAGGGCTGAGGTTAATTTTTTTTTAACATCAAAAATTCTGATGTTAAACCATAGTAGTTTACATTTTGTTCCACAAACAATTTCCAGTTCCTAAATAGTAAATAGGTTTTGCTCTTTATACCCATGATGACGAACCTATGGCACGCGTGCTATAGGTGGCACATAGAGCCATTTGCTAAGGCACACGAGGTGTTGCCCTATCAGCTGGCCAGTGCACATGCTCGGGCTTCCAGCTGACTTCGGCCTTCTTTTGAAGCCGTTTTTCACCTTCAGGAGGCTTCCCTGAAGGCTCCAGAGAGCGAAAAACAGCCCTATGGCCAAACTATAGGGCCGTTTTTCATCCTCTAGAGACATCAGGGGCCTTCAGGAGGCTTCCCTGAAGATTCTGGAGTGCAAAAACTGGCCCTAAGGACAAACTGGACTTCCAGTTTGCTCGTAGGGCTGGTTTCTGCCCTCTAGAGCCTTCAGGGAAGCCTCCTGAAGGCGCCAGAGGGCGAAAAATGGTCCTATGGACAAACAAAATCATAATTCCCAAATTTCCGGGTTCCATATAGGTCTGTTTTTCGCCCTCCGGAGCCTTCAGAGGCCTTCAGGAGGCTTCCCTGGAGGCTCCAGAGGGCAAAAACTGGTCCTACGAGCAAACCAGAAATCACCATTCCCGAACTTCAGGGTTCCTCATAGGTCCATTTTTCGCCCTCCAGAGCCTTCAGGGAAGCTCCTGAGGCCCCCTGAGGGCATGGAAGGAGGGAGGGAATGCTGTTTTCACCCTCCCCAAGCTCCTAGAAAGTCTCTGGAGCCTGGGGAAGGTGAAAAAACCACTCCAAAAGCAGGGGGGGGGAGTCGCATCCATAGCATTATGAGTGGCACATCAATGCATGATCCCCCTGCACTCCCCCCCACTTTTGGCACAGGAACCAAAAAAGATTTGCCATCACTGCTATATACTATCTTTGAAAACAGAATCTATAATTTGCAGGCTTAAGCTACAAAGAAAAAGATGTCTGAATTGTTAGAGATAAACAATAGAGTTAAAAAATAACAAAGTTTTGTTTGGATTCATTGCATCCAAGAATCACTTGGATTCAATTTAAATGCCTCTTAGAAAACTATTCCTTTTCATTAGAATATATATTAGCTAGTTTATACAAGTTATCAAGAACCATGGCCACATAAAAAATCTTTTGTAGAATGGTTGCTCTGATCTGGAAAAAAAATGGCAGGGATGAATGTCCTATGGCAGAAATAATAGGGGGATACTTCGGTCTCATTACTGTGGAGGGCAAACATAACTAGCTTTTTAAATTTTTGCAACTAAACTAACTAATAATATTGGACCAATTCCCCTAATTCCTAGACTCCTTCTGAAAATTGTTGTTCTATAATAGAGAATCCAGTTCAAAATGAACTATATGTAGTCCTTGACATGACAACAATTGGGACCAGAACTCTCTATCGCTAAGCAATAGTCAGGCATGGGAAATCAAGTACTAAATGTGTAGATGTTCAAATCATTTTTTAAAATTGCTGTTCACAAAAGGGCATAATCTTGCCAGAGTAAACTCTTCATACCTATCTGATAAAAACTGTGAAGAAATTAGGGAGGGTCTCTTCTGCATCACTTTCTGCATAACGACAACTCAAGGCTGATATTTCACTTTACTCCTCCCTCCCACAGCTCAGCACCAGATTACATTACATCAATTGTTATTAAGTGACTTAGTGATTTTACAATTTTTCAACCTTTTTTTCAGTCATTAAGCAAATCCAGTTTTCTCCATTGACTTTGCTAGCTGGAAGCCCTCAAGGAAAGTCGTGAATGGTAATCACATGATCCTGAGATGCTGCACCCATAATACATGATGGTTGCCAGGCAATCACATTTTGATCACATGACCATAGGGATGCTGCATTGATCATGAGTGCAAGAACCATTTGTAAGTGGTGCTGTCATAACCTTGAATTGAACCTTAATAAGTGGTCATAGGACTATTTGTGTTTCCTTTCAAAGGAAGGCTGAAAGAACTAAAATATATTTTGTTTTCACTTCCTATAGGTAGGGAGAATTCTTGTTTCTTTTATTATCTTTTGCTCTAGCTCTAGCTCTATTTTTTTGCTTTTATTAGCAGCTGAGGGTATGAGTGTGTGCATGTGCACATCCTCCACCCGAATTAAAATGCAACAACCTCAGAAAGACTTCAGTATCAGAATTTGATCAAAATGTCCAGTCTGTGAAAGAATGGCATTTACTACAAAGGTATTAGAGCAGAGAACATAATAATTAATACCTGGCTGGGGGAATGAATCTTCTGGACACTCCATCTTGGCGATTTTCAATAAACACTTCCTAAAAAGAAATTTAGCATTAGCATCTTGTGATTCCTTACCAAAGAGAAATAAATGTTTGAGTCCATAAGCAGCTTTTAATAACCTGTCACTTTACAAGGTACACATATTATAAGGAAAATTTGCAGACTAAATGCCAAAAAAATAATACTTCCTAATAATGACTGGTGTTTAACTTCTAATGATGCATTGCTTTTAATTTAGAATCATATGCTAACTTTACCTCAGTCAAAGGGGTCTCTTCCTCCTGTGCATCACTCAGTTTTGTTGGAACAGTGGTAAGCAGAGGAGCTACACAAAAGATAAACAATTACCACAGAAAAAATAAAAATATTTGCACATAACGCTAAACTCAGCAGAAATATTACTATATCTGTCAATAATATTTTTCCTTTGAGGTTTTGCTTCCCAATTCCAAGGAGATTTCTGAAACAGAGTTCAGATTTGAGAACTGCCTCAGATTAAGCTCTGCTGAATTCTTCATAACAACACTGTGTTACTGTTTCCAACAATCTTATATTCTACTTTCATTGAATTTTCTCAGCCATTGACAAGTGTATGCATTCACAATGTGGAATTCATGATTGCATTGGCCTTAGGCACATTTTCTTTACCTGTCAATTCCTGGATGGTGACTTTGTCAAGAACGTTGAAAGATGTGTCCAATTTAAGGGGCTGGCTACAACGCTGGCAAACAAAGCTGACCTGCATGGTACAAGCAGGTGACTTATATGCATCCATATCTCTGAAAGTAAAAAGATAGTCAATACAATGTTTCTAACATTTTGTAGGTAGGTATACATTTATATTTTATATTTGCTATCCAGTTTGTGTTTTCTATCCATGTAGTTCTATTGTAAAAATTCAGGAATGGTTACTACTATACTAGGTATCTTCTCTCATGCAGCATGAATGGGATGTTTCTGCCATTATTATTACAGTGATCATCCATCTCTTCCTCTGGCATTATCATGGAGAACATTTATTTATATATCCTATCTATGCATAGACAGACCTTAACTCTATGCCTGTGGGAAAACATCAATTTGATGACACATATTGAATCAATCCAATTAATGACATATGATTTAATCATCACCTTTTCAAGTGTAACTCCCAAGAAAATCAGCTAGGTTCTGATACTAAGTATCTTTGGGGAAAACAGGAACTGTCCAAACTAAGAATCTACTCACAAAAATTAGTCAGGTACCAGTACGGTTCAATCCTTAACATGATTTTGGTAGTGCAACCCCATCTTATGGAACAATACACATACTTATCTTTGAGGTACTTTGAATGCATAATCTGTTCTACTGCAGTTTACTGATATTTACTACCTATAAAGAACACAGCTTTAGTTTCCTTCTTCTGGTCCAGTTTAAAATGAAGCTGGTAGACAAATTATGGCTGGGAATAGAAAAGGGTAAATTCGTTGGAATCTACCTTGATTCCATCCAAGTCTCTCTGTCGTTCTTACCTACTCCACGCCCAACAACGAACTAATAAGGTGCTTGTTAAGTGGCCATAACCAGGTTCCCTGACGATGGGAGGGATACCCAATCGATACGTATTTAAAGTTTCCCCAGGAGCGAACGAAATCGATTGGTTAAAAAAAATCACCGCTAGACCATCTTTCCCTCACAACAACAACACGGTCGACTTTCTCTTCCTCTGAAAGTGCTTTCCCTCCCAAGCAACCCCGCCGCCTCTCAAAACGGCTTCGCAGAAAGTTTTCTCTTCCGGAGAAATCGCACTCTGCTCACGCCCGTAGGAAGCACACAGACGGGGCCGCCTTCTCGCTCTCCGTGGCATCAGAGAGGGAGCCTGTGTGCTGGACTGGAAAAGCTATTTGCAGAGATGCAAAGTCGGTGATGTCCTTCTTGCACGAATGGAAACCGCACAACTGATACGTGTTACTGTCACGACCACCCCCATATTCACAGCAGCATAGAGGAAGCCCACGAAGTGGCTTCACCACAATGTTGGGGCTGCGGGTATCTGGTTGGCTCTTTGCTGCCATCTGTTGACCATAGTAACGCAGCTAGATCCAAAACGCAAAAATGCTTCAGTTTAAAGGCAATACAATAATCAAAAAGAGAACCATGGAAGGTAGGCCATCTCTTAGGGGCAAAAGATACTAAAGAACAAACGGCTACAGAAGGAAATAATACCTAGGATTTTTACACAGCGGAAGATAACCTGTAAGTTGCAGGGAAAAAGTCACTTCGAACGCGAACCATCCTCAACTTCCTACTTCTATGCTGATTGGCTCCACGTCAATCACTTCACTTATTACTACCGAGCTTCACCCATATCAACCGGAAGTTGTTTCTTCAGCGCATGTGCACAGCACCGGATAAGGCCTGTCCCACAAAGGCTCAAGGAACAATCACGTTGGCTAAAATCGCGTTCTGTGATTGGTTAAGAAAGGGCGGTGGCGGGGCGTTATGTTCTCACTTCCGGCGGTAACGAAGCCGGTGGTTTTCTCAGGTGGTCGCGCGCGCGGGATAAAAGGAAACAGATCTGGCTCGGAATATTGGCTTCTCCGCCCCGCTATGGCTTCTCTGCTCAAGGTGGACCCAGAAGTTAAGATCAAGGTACGGGGGGGGGAGGGGGGGAAGTCCTAATAAGCCCGCCGCGAGCGTGCCTTTAGGCATGTGCAGAGTGGTATAGAAGGTCAACGCAAGCAAGTTGCCGCCACGGTGACTATTTTTGCCAGTCGAACGTGATCCAAGCATGGTAGTTTTTTCTATTACAGCGACAAGCCACAGACCCGTTGAACGGCACGTGTTTGGATCAAGTGATCTGCCGTTGGGAGCTTTACTGGTAGGGCGTCACTGGGCTTCCATTCGTCAGCCAGTCTGCTTAGAGGAACCGCAAATTCCTCTATAATTACGCAGGTTGTAGGCCAACAAACACGACAGTTTGCTGTTTATTCTTATCATGGGAGTTAAAACCCGCCAAGCAGTGCAACCCTTCCAGCTTCCCATGGCAATGAAAACAAGATGTTTGCGTTAGAATATTTTTTATCTAGCGAGATCATTGAATTCCACGAAAATCATATGTTTCACACATTTCTTGGATGGGATATTTATTTACCTTGAAAAGCACCCCAATTTATATAATTTAGGAACATAATTCAAGACTATTAATTATTCGGCCACCATGCTTCCTGCAAAACCTAGATGTGTAGCTTTATAGCAATAATTTTGATTTTAACAAATGTTATGTAGGGTTTTATTCTATAAAGGCTGTATGGAGTAATTTTCTATTATTTGAATACAGCACATACAAAGTTTTTTTTTAAATTTACTGGGTAAAACGGTAGGTTCCATTTGATATTGACATTGTTATAGGTCTTCCACAATGTCTTATAGTATTAAATAGGATTCGTTTAAATTGAATTTTAAAAAATAATATTCAGTATGTCTAGTATGCAGATTAGTAAGCAAAATTACATTGTTATTGACAAAATGTAATTACAGAATACTTATGAATAATTGAACGAAAATAAAAATGAATCTGCAATAGTCATAGTTGTATATATTTCAAAGGTAAATCCTGATATGTAGAAAAGATGTGCACACAATAGTAATTGTATTCTGAGAAATATATATAACTGCTTCAAAATCCTATTTAATTTTTCACCCTTTAAATGATTGAATGGGTGAAAAAATTGCGTAAAGTAAAATGGATTCCTTTTAGTGGCTGTAATAAAACAGCAGACTTTAAGCCAAATCAATTTGACCAGTGGTGTTGGATTTATATTTTAAGAAAGATATGTAAATGTAATGTTAATTATGAATGCAGTTTTTTAATTTTTCTTTATAATTCAATCCTAAAAATTGCTCAAAAATAAGACTAACAGCCCCTTCATGGATTATTGCCTTGAAGTTATAAGCTATGCCATGCAGGGCCACCCAAGACGGACAGGTCATAGCAGAGAGCTCTGTCAAAATGTGGTCCACTGGAGAAGGAAATGGCAAACCCACTCAGACAGTACCAAAGGCAAACAAGGCCTGGAGTCCATGGGGTCGCGATGGTCAGATACAAATTCGCAACCAGCAACAAGACTAGTAGAATGTAATGAGCCTTATTGCCAGAAGTGTATAAAAGATGGACTTAAACCAGATTTTTTTAAAAAAAGTGCTTCAAGTAAAAAAAATACGTTAAGAATGCTCCAATTTCTTTATTTTTTTTCTTTTTGTTCTACCATAATGTTTGTTTTATTAAGATGATACCTCATCACATTAATAAAATGAAATGTTAATGCATTTTGAATAACATTGTTTATTTCTATTCACCAATAAAATTAAAATTAGTTTTGGCTTTGTAAAATGCAATTCCATTTTTTAAAATATAAATAGTACAGCAAATTCTACTGCATCATCTATATCTCTATATATATTTTTCAATTTTTTGAAAAATGACCCTACGATTTAAAGAATTCTGACTACAAGACCAGAAAATCTTGTTCTTCACAATCTCAGAGTCCCTCAGGTGTTTTTTTGCAAACTCCAAGCTGGCTTTTATATGTTTGGCACCAAGGCAAGGCTTCCGTCCAGCCACTCTGCCATAAAGCCCAGATTGGTGGAGGGCTGCGATGGTAGTTATCCTTCTGGATCTCTGTCCCATCTCCCATAGAATCTTTGGAGCTCAGTCAGAGTGACCATTGAACTCTTGGTCACCTCTCTTACTAAAGCTTTCTTCCCTGTTTGCTCAGTTTGATCTGGTAACCAGCTCCTGGAAGAGTCCTGGTTGTGCCAAACTTCTTTCAGTTGAGAACTATGGAAGCCATTGTGCTCTTAGGAACCTTCAATGCAGCAGAAATAATCCTGTCTCAGCTCTACAGGCAATTCATTTGACCTCATGGCTTTGGCTCTGCTGCAGTATGCATTGTCAGCTGTGAGGCCTTCTATAAAGAAGTGTATGCCTTTCCAAATCACATCCAATCAATTTAATTTACCACAGGTGGACTCCAATCAAGATGTAGAAACATGTCAACAATTATCAAAAGAAATTGGAGGCACCTGAACTAAATTTCACATGTTGCAAAGCGTCTGAATACTTATGTTAATGTGATAGTTCAGGTTTTTATTTTTAATAAATTTACAAATATTTCTAAAGCTGTGTTCACTTTGTCATGATGGCCTTCTGAGTGTAGATTAATGAGAAAAAGAAAGTTTCAACTATAAAATCAGGCTGCAGCATAGCAAAATTAACAAAAGTGAAGGTGGTCTGAATACTTTCTGAATACACTATAGAACAGTAGGATAATGGTAAATAAAATTTATTGACACCATCTTCATTTGAAATTCTACTTGTTCTTACTGCTGTTCTTAAAAGGGGAAAGATGGGAATTTACTTTTAGTTAGCAGAAACTAAAAGAAGTTAACACTAACAAAATATAATTAATTTAGGAAGAGATTAAGAAAAATCAAATATAGTATTAATAAGGAAAGTTCTAATACTTGTAAAAGTAGGAGACCTTGTGACATCTGTTGACAGAAATTTTGAGGGATAAGACACAATATGTGATAAAATAATATATTGCAACTTTAATGAAAAATTTTGAATTGGGAAAAGTTAAAAAGAACTCAGATCAAATGAAGATAAACCAAGGCATGATAGTAGAGTATGTTTCAGTTCTGTACATGTCAGTAAAAAAGTAAAACCACTCAGTTCAATATGATATTACTTAGGTTAGTCTTTCTAGGATTTTGGCTGAAAAGTCGTTAAAATTTAATGCAAAACAAGCAGATCATATTTGGGGGGAAAAGGAATAAGTGATCAACCTAATTGAAAATTAAGCAGAAAAGTTGAGAATAATAAGCATGTCAAGGTGCAAGAAGATAAAAATCAGTAAAAATATTTTCAATATGGAAGAATGATAATTTGAACAGTGGTTTAGGTAGAAACTAATGAATTTTTGAAATATTGGAGAAAATTCATATTAGCTCAAGCAGTAATATGAACAAATAAAAAGAAGTAAAAAAATTGTTCTCTTCCTGAAACAATAATTTTGGTAACCAATATCTCACAAACTACAGATTTGTGAATATATAAGTACTATTTTATACAGACTGATTTTAAAATCCATCTTGGAGGGAAGATGGGCAGCATAAAAATTTGATTTTTTTCCCTTTTACAATTTTGCAATCCCTTAATTCAGAGTTGTTGGGATGACTGAATGGAGCTGAGTAATTTATTGGTTAGGTGGTCTTCCTGATGCCTACATGGAGTTCACAGCAGATATTTTCTCTTTGTGCCCTGATAGTACTGTCTGTCATTGTCTAGGATTAAATTCTCAACTTTCCAAATGAGAGGCAAGCATCTTAACCTCTAGGCTACCTCACTGCTTGTCAAAAAAATGTATATATGTATGTGTATATAATTGCAGTATATGCACTGCAATTATTTTTTTATAAAAATAGATGAAAGCAAACAACAGCAATGATACAAAATCAAACTAGGTAGGAAGCAAAAGTGATACATGTAATCCTCAATTTACACCCATTAAATGACTGAAAAAAAGTCATTTAGGACCAGTGCTCACATGATTGTTGCAATAGTCACATGATCAAAATACAAGAGCTTGGCAAACTGGCTCATATTTACCACGGTTACAGCATTTTAGAATCACTTTTTGTCATTTATGATTGTCCCAGTAAGCTTCTGGTAAGCAAAATCAACGAGGCAAGCTGGATTTGCTTAATGACTATATGATTCATTTAATGACTGCAGTGATTCGCTTAATAAGTAGTTAAATTGGAAAGCCAGATTCGTCTAACAACGTGTTACTATCTTAACAATTGCAGTGATTCACTTAATGATGGCAAAAAGTAAAATCAGCTATGCTTCATTTAACAACTGCCTTGCTTAGCAACAGAAATTCAGGTCTCAGTTCTAGTTGTAAGTTGAGGACTTACATGTGTATGGTTCCAAAACAGTGAAATTTTGAGAAGAGGGTTATACTGGGCCCTAATACATAGGAAATCATTAAAAATATTTTAATCTAATACTCTTCTAAAGTATCTCCTGGTTTTGTAGTATCTAATTGATTTATTATATATGCCTTATATTCTGCAACAATGATTCAAAAATATCACTTGCAAGTGATAAATTGTAATTTATTCAGGTGAGCAAAGATAAAGTGCTTGGGGTGATGATGTTGCACTTAATTCAGATATGCTGTACTAAACTGCACCTTTTCTCTTTTGCAGGTAGACTCTTTCAGGGAGAGAATCACAAGTGAAGTAAGTGTCTGATTTCTGCTTGCAATTTCAAAGAATAGACTTGACTAGAGCAGAGCTTTGGAGAATAATTTGATCTTTTCTTTGCAGCAGCCCTTCAAATACTGGAAAATGAATATGGCTTCAGATTGTTACATTTGCTTTTGATTGTCATAAAAGAGGCTTTCCCTATAGTTTAGTGCTTACTGACAGAAAATTGTAGGACTTTTGTTATGTATCTTTAGAAGTAGCTCAGCTTTCCAAGCATTTATCTATTTGGTGTTTTCTCCTGATCCATACCAAGGCTTGGTCTTAGCCTTCCTTTTATGGAATCAGCAGTTGCATTAATAAAATTCATGCATCATAATTAGTGGTCTTTCTCTTTCAGGCTGAGGATCTAGTGGCAAATTTTTTCCCAAAGAAGCTTTTAGAACTTGATGGGTTCCTTAAGGTAAGAGCTTTATTTCCTTTATTTTGAGAATGATACTTTATTTCAAGAATGATACATTATCAAATAACAGTCTGCTAGTTATTAGCTTTTAATACCACATTGGATACTGTTCCTGAGCATAAATACCTCACTCTTTTGGATATTCTGCCCTAGGATCCCATTCTGAACATTCATGATCTCACACAAATCCACTCAGACATGAACCTTCCTGTTCCGGACCCAATTCTGCTGACAAACAGTCACGATGGACTGGATAGGGTAAGGTTGGTCATCTGTTCGTAACATTTAATGATTGATTAAAACAACATAATTATATTAATTATACTTGCTGATAAGCTGGAGAGAGAACAAAGCTTTTTGGCATTTGAAGCAATTATCTGCTTTGTAGCATCTGTTTCCAGAGGCTACTCTTAAGGAAGACTATGTATATAATATTTCCTCTCTTCTTTTTTTAGTCCAATATGAAAAAGCGAAAATCAGAAGACTCTGAAGAAACCTTCCAAGGTAGATTTTGTATTAGTTAATTATTGGCTACCAATTTGGTTTTTGGAAATTTGTCCTAATTGATGAAATCACTGAGATCACAAAGTAGGTAAAACTGTTCAGAATCCTAGAACATTGATATGGTAACAAAAAAATCCATGAATGTTATGTATATTTATTTTGCATCCGGACGTACTACGAACAAAATGCATGTTAAGCTGGCTGCTTAATATTTGATAAGCTTTTTGGAATTTGAAATGATTCTCTGAAATGCCATTTTTCTATCTCTGTATAAAGCAGTGTCTCTGTATAATTTGAACAGAGTAGGATCCTAGAATTGGATGTAATCTAAAGAATGGAAGGTGATTACTTATTACCATAACCTCAACCAGAGATCAACACTTGTACTACGGAGTTTAAAAATTGGATTAAAAGTGGAATGGGGAAAAAAGATTTGAATTTCTATGAGAAATTGGGGTGGCTTGCTTCCCTGGAATAAGTAACTAGTGTCAGACTTGCCCTAAAGAAAGACCCTTGACTCCATTAGGTTGAAGCAAACGTTTTTTGTTATTAAGGAAATTGGTTGCAGTAAAGTCAGGCTAGTTCTAAGGTTTTCCACATGAAAAAGATACAGAAAAGGTTTTCTGCAACCAATCCATGCTTCACCAATCGGAACTCACCAAGTTATGAGAACATTGAGATGTAGGCAATTCACATTTCTTTTCCAGGGTGCATGGCCTTGGTGGTGTCTCTGGTACAAACCTGATTCTCGTCTTCATCACCTGTCATTCCCCACTCCCTATTTCCCATCACGTACACACAATCATATTGCCCATTTGTCCACTACCACCCCTCCTTCAGCCTTTGATGGCAAGAACTGGCAGGACCTACAACTAGTCTCTTTCTGTGGCACTAGGTACCAAAGTGTTTGTCATGCCTAATGGTATGCTGAAGAGCAACCAGCAACTGGTGGACATCATTGAGAAAGTAAAACCAGAGATTCGGCTGCTGATTGAGAAGTGCAATACAGTAAGCATTGGTTTGCCTTTTTTGCCTTGAGATTCTGTTTTACAAAACAATTATTAGACATGCTGCTTTTAAGAGGGGAGAGATAAAATCAAATGCTTTTCTGAAATTGCAGTTTACAATTCAATAAATATTCTCTGCACCTCTAGGATATCTTTTGCAGAGGTATTATATTAAGGCAACATTTGTTACAAATCTAGACTTACAAACAATCATTTAGTGACAATACAATGCCATGGAAAAAAGTAACGGACAACCATTTTCCACACAATTGATTGCAGCATTTCCCATGATCATATGATCAAGTTCAAATACTTGACAATTGGCATGTATTTATGATGAATGCAGTGCACAACATCACCTTTTGAAATCACCTGACAAGCAAAGTGAATAGGGAAGACAGGTTTACGTAATGTTCTGACCTAGGCTTCCCCAAATGACGAAGTAGACTCCTTGTCCTGGCAAAACCTCTTTTTATTAAGTTATTCCTCTCATTCACATCCAGCAAAGTCTTTCAAGGGTAAATTTACAGTCAGAGACTTTATCTGGCTTGGAGAGCTGCCAGGACGATATCTTCAAAACTTGGCAAGGAGTCTCAGAGAGACACGAACCAATTAAGCAAACTAACTGTCTCCTACAAACTCTATCCCCTTTCCCTCCTCTTTTATTTTCTCTGGGAGGGGCATTCACCATCCACCTGTGGCCTTACCCCAAGTCAACCCTTGTTCCTTATCTATTCTCTTTGTCTGGCAACTCTGCATATGCACACACTAGGAACAGGCTTCAAAGGCAGCTGATAACTGTCAGACGACCCTGGGCCCTTCACTGCCTCCGATGCAGAGCCCTCATCAGAGCCTTCCCCAGACTCCAGGACTGGCTCATGTTCCTCCCCAACTTCCTCATTGTCCGAATCTGCTGCCAGCTCTGCTGGCCATTAGCAGACCCCAACACTTAACAACTCTGTTACTATCTTAACAACTGCAATGATTCATTTAACAACTGTCATACGAAAGCTGCAACAAAAAAATTAGGCTCAATTTTGGTTGTAAGTTAAGGACTGCTAGTACTCTGTTTTATTTTTTAAAAATTGCCATATTTTTCGGAGTATAAGACTCACCTTTTTTCCTCAAAAAAAAGGCTGAAAATCTGAGTGCGTCTTGTACACCGAATACAGCATTTTTTGCCTCCCAAAGCACTGTTCCTTTCACCAAAATGGCCGTGCATACTCTTATGAAGGCTTTCAGAGAGCTCCTGGGGGATGGGGAGGGCACAAATGCGCAAAAAACAGCCCGTTTTTTGCCCCCCCCCCGGCCCCCAGCAACACTCTATAAGCCTCCATAAGGCTATACATGCAATTTTTTGACGAAAAATGGGCCATTTTCTGCTCATTTTTGCCCCCCCCAGGAGCACTCTGCAAGCCCTCCCCCCCCCCAAGGCTATTCATGCCTTTTTTTTAAAAAAAAAATTGGCCCGTTTTCGCAAGGTTTGCAGAGTACAAAAACTTTTTTCCTTTCGGAAAGCTCTTTAACTGATTGATGAGAATTATATTGATCAAGTGCTGTGCCAGCAGAAACAAAGTCTTAGGTGCTGCAAATTGTCACCGATTTCCCTCTCCAGCACATGGATAAATACACCTGGAAACATCTACCTACCTACCTACTCTCTCTCCTTACCTACCTACTGTATTTCTCCCCCTCTACCTACCTACTTTTTTTTTAAATTTGCCTCTTCAAAACCTTGGTGCATCTTATACTCTGAAAAATACGGTATATGTCATCTGTCAAATAATCAGTTCTACATATTGTAGATTGTAGAGAAATTTGGATATAATTGGCTGCTGCTATGCTGTACAAAGATACTTTCTGTGTAGACTATTAGGAGTATCAATTTTTGATTGGATGGAGGTGCAGTCAGTCATGACTGTGCTCCTGCGTCTGAAGGGCTGTAACACATCAATCAGTGTTAACCCAATGTTAGAATTGATCATAAGGGTCTAAGGGCCAAATGTTTGTTAAATTGTTACTTTTTATGACTATTCTGGAAAAAAATGGCCTCTCAGTTAAGCAAATGGTTCATGCAGAGCTCAGCTAGCAAAACATTTGTAGACTATCCAGGAGGATAGCAATTCTTTAACATGCAGTTTTGTTCTTCAGGTCAAAATGTGGGTACAACTGCTGATTCCCAGGATAGAAGATGGAAACAACTTTGGTGTTTCTATTCAGGTAAATTGATTATGGAAGAGATAATTCTGGGAAATTATGCCTATGGATAAAGTACTATGGATGGAACTTTCTCTCCTTTTTTCATATAAAGTTTTTTATTTTTTCATTTTCATAACATATAACCACATGTATACTATTACGTAGCAAACATCGTATTATATTATTAAATGTTCACATCAATTTGCCTTACCATCAATTCCCAAAAACAATTAAACAATTATTGGCTCTTCTGCTCTCCATACACCATATTTGTACCTTATCCATCACTTTCTTCTCCCTCTCTCCTTCTCCCTACCTCCTTTCTTCATTCTATCGTCCTTCTCTTCTCTACTTTCCCTTCCTCTCTCCTTTTCCTCTCTCTCCTTTCCACTCCTTCTTTCTCTCTTCTTCCCCCTCCCCTATCCCTCTTTTCTTTCCTTACCTCTCTCCTCTACTTCACACTCTTCATCTCATTTACTTGTGTATTTCAGCTTCTGAGCAAGCTCCATTTTATGTTGTTGGTATTTATAATTCTTTTTCAATATACACATTTAATTTTAACTTATATTTTTCTTATTTTTTAAAAAGGGGGGGGGAAGTATGCATATATAGTAATAGTGTTTTTAAACCCATCCACCCCCAGCCTATTTTTGGCCGAGATGTAGACCTGGTTATAATTCCCAGCTATTCTCATCATTATATTTATATCATTGTGCATCCTTACACGCCCCAAATTTGTGGTTCTGTCTTTAAATCTCAATAATTTCCCATTGTAAGTATATTTCATGTTCCCTCTCCATTTTTCCCTATCTTGGCTTAGGTTAACCTTAATTGTCTTTAAATAACAATCCTTACTATTCAATGTTCATTACAATTCCCTTAATCTACTATATAGAATAACAAGTGGTACACATCTCACTTTGTTCATCATTTTAAAAGTTCTATATATGTCCATGTTTCATATATTTTAACCCATGCTTAATTGTCCTTCTATTGTCATATTCAATCAATTAGCAACTCAGTTTAATTATCATGTATAAAAGTGAATCACAAACCTCTGCTTTACAATTTCCCCATATCATTTTCATATTTGTCCATATTCCATATGTTTTAACCTTTATTTAATTATCTTTCCATTATCATATTCAGTCAGTTAGCAACTCCATTGTCATATTTAGGAATAACCCCTTATTCCTTTATATTTTCACATATAACAATTTCTAGTTTTCTGATTTTTTCCTAGTAAGTCTTTTGTAAGTCTATTTCTGCCTTCTCCCTTTTCTTTGTTTTGACACGTCCAGCCTCTTCAATTTTCCCCAAACCTCTGTCAAAAAGATCTTTTATATTTCCCTTTGTTGGGGTATAACCTCATATTTCAATTTTCCTTATGCCATGTCAATCTCCAAAACATCTTTTTTCTGCTTTTTATTCCCTTTTGTTGGGATAAATGCCCCCTTTACAATTTTCTCTATACCACTGTTGAACCCAATGAAGTTTTTTGTCTGCTTTTTATTTCCCACCGTTTCTATCCCTTCATTATCCCTCCCCCTTCTTCACTTCTTCCTTCAGTTCCTGTTTCTCTGAGTTCACAATTCTATTTACACTTTCATGAGTTTCAGAGTTCTGGTCCACCTTAAATTTAGCTAGTTCAACTGATGTGGAGAAGAAGAGCGGCGGGAGCCATCTTAATCTTTTGTTCTTCCTTAATGTCCAGTTCAAAATTGTAGTTAGTTATACAGTTCTTACTTCAAAGTTTTGGTCCACCTTAAATTTAGCTAATTCAGCTAATGTGAAGCAGAAGAGAAACAGGAGCCACCTTGATCTTTTGCAAAGAAAAAAAACGTTGTATTTTCCCATTTCTTGATTTTATTATTTTTTTCCCCCTTGTTACCTTCCACCTCTCGTTGGTTATAGTTACTCAGAATATATTTATTGAAACAAACTTGCATACAGCCAAACTTGAGAATGTTTCTCTTCGCCATCTTCTTTTCCAAGTTCTGATTTATGGCAGTTGGTTAATTAAATCTTCCTGCACCAGCAAGATTAGGTTATCAACTATCAGTGAGAAAATAGTACTTTTTTCTTGATTTTTTTCCCCTTGTTACATTCCACCTCTCATTAATTGGAGTTGCTTAAGATATATTAGTTAGAAGAAATTCGGACAAAGCAAATCTCCTCGGTATGTTTGGTTTCTATTTCAAATCCAAAACCAAATTTAGAGTTTGTACTTGAGTGGTTTGTCACTTCTCTACTTTCTCCTTTTTTGTCCAAATTGTTTCAAGCAAATGGCTTTTTTTTTGAGCTAGTGATTCAACCCTCCATTTTTCCCTTTTAATACAATACAATAGCAGAGTTGGAAGGGACCTTGGAAGTCTTCTAGTCCAACCCCCTGCCTAGACAGGAATCTTATACCATTTTAGACAAATGGCTATCCAACATCTTAAAGACTTCCAGTGTTGGGGCATTCACAACTTCTGGAGGCAAGCTATTCCACTGATTAATTGTTCTAACTGTCAGAAAATTTCTCCTCAGTTCTAAGTTGCTTCTCTCCTTGATTAGTTTCTATCCATTGCTTCTTGTTCTACCCTCAGGTGCCTTGGAGAATAGCTTGGCTCCCTCTTCTTTGTGGCAACCCCTGAGATATTGGAACACTGCTATCATGTCTCCCCTAGTCCTTCTTTTCATTAAACTAGACATACCCAGTTCCTGCAACCGTTCTTCATATGTTTTGGTCTACAGTCCCCTAATCATCTTTGTTACTCTTCTCTGCACTCTTTCTAGAGTCTCCACATCTTTTCTACATCGTGGCGACCAAAACTGAATGGTGGCTTTACCAAGGCACTATTAACACTTCACGTGATCTTAATTCTATCCCTCTGTTTATGTAGCCTAAAACTGTGTTGGCTTTTTTGGCAACTGCTGGCTCATATTTAAATGGTTGTCCGCTAGGACTCCAAGATCCCTCTCACAGTTACTACTATTGATCAAGGTACCACCTATACTGCACCTGTGCATTTTGTTTTTCTTGCCTAAATGTAGAACTTACTCTTTTCACCATTGAATTTCATTTTGTTAGATAATGCCCAATGTTCAAGTTTGTCAAGATCCTTCTGTATCTTAAGCCTTTCTTCTGGAGTGTTGGCTATTCCTGCCAGCCTTGTGTCATCTGCAAATTTGATGAGTTCCCTATTTATTCCCTCATCCAAATCATTGATGAAGATGTTGAAGAGTACTGGACCTAAAACAGAGCCTTGGGGTACTCCACTGCATAATTCCCTCCATGTAGATGCAGTTCCATTGAGGACTACATGTTGAGTGCAGTCGGTCAGCCAGTTACGAATCCATCTGCTGGTGATGCTATCCAACCCACATTCTTCTACTTTATCTAGTAGTAGGCATTGGTCTACCTTATCAAATGCCTTACTGAAGTCTAAGTAAACTATATCGACGCTATTCCCCTGTCCACTAATTTTGTCACTTTGTCAAAGAACGCAATAAGATTATTCTGGCATGATCTGTTTGTGACAAACCCATGTTGGCTTTTCTTTCTTTCTTTTTGCCAAAATACAGATCTGTCCATTAATATTATTTATATTCTCAAGATTCTTTGCCTTTTCCAAGTTTTGATGTATGACTGTGGGTTAAATAGATCTTCTTACTAATCTTTCATCTTGTCCTGTATGCTCCTGCTCAGTTGCTTTGGCTTGAAGCCTGCTTCTTGTGCAGCCATGTTACCACGCTGTTGCTCCTACTCCGATTCAGAGAGCCAATCTTCGACCTGCGCAGAACCTGTTGACTCCCTCTGGGTCTGATGAGATGCTGCTCTTTCTTCAGTGGAGTGGGTGGGTGGGTTCTGATCCAAAAAGGATCTCGGAATTGGTTTGTCAGACAGGATTCATGTGAGGCTCTTCAGAGCTCACATCCCCCATGTCTGTTCAGCTGGAGAACTTCCGATCGACTGAATGGAACTTTCTCTTAATGGGGGAAGAACAAATCATTATTTAGAAGTTGACTGACTTGTAGGAAGTGTTTTCCCTGATATGACTGCTTTTGTCTGAAACGGTACAGGGTCTCCTGCCTGAGCAGGGGGTTGGACTAGAAGATCTTCAAGGTCACTTCCAACTATGTTATTGTGCTAAGCAGTGATGGTGAATCTTTTAGGCACCAAGTGCCGAAAAGGGAGTACTTAACATGTGCTCATCTTGGCCGCAACCAGGAAGAGGAGCTACCCAGGGGGCATGCATGCATCAAAAAAAGATGCATGCATGCGCTCCGTCCAGGAGGTCATCCAGTTACAGCTGTGCATTCAAACGCACCGATCAGCTGGCTATCGCCAGAAAACTGAAGACAAGCTCTTCCGATTTCCAGCACTGCTGTTTGCACAAAGACCAGTTGATCATCACATGTGCAAGCATGCCAGAAACCCAGAAAATGAACAGGCGATGTTGCATGTGCCAGGAGATATCAGTTCAGTTCAGATATGGCTCTGGGTGCCACTTCAGGCATGCATGTCATAGGTTCGCCATCACAGTGCTAGTGTTTTATATTATTCTACTGCATTTTGATTATTTTTATTTCATTTGACTCAGGTTATTTAAATTGGAAGTTAGAAATCATAGGCATAATGCTGTGATCAGAGATAGTCCTTGCTTATCCACTGCCTCATTCAGAGACCATTTAAAATTGTGATAGTGCTGAAAAAAATGTCCTATGACCATATCAATGACATTTGTTGTGTTCCTCAATCATATGATCACCATTATAATCAGTACACAATGTCCTGTATCTGGTCACCTTGTAGAGCAGAAAGATATTAGAGGAAGGAATTGGAAGAGAGTAAACAGGTACAAAATGGGGAATATATGCAAAAGGGATGTGATGGTACCAGTTTGAGGCTAGGATCCATAACCATGCTGTGCAATCACCCCATTGTATTTCTACCTATTTTCTTGTAATCCATCTCCCTATTTTCTTGTTCACCACTCTATGAGTGCAAAAATAGGTCAGGCATAGGACAGATTTGCATACCAAAATTGCCTGGTTTCCCATCCCCCTTTGCAGAGTAGAGAAATTGGAAAGAAAGGGATTATAGGAAAGTTTGCAGGCACATAATAGGCAATATACCAGGCTGTTTGCATGGTATCCCATGGCTCCCAGCCCTGGCACCAATGCATTGTTTTCAATGTCTATTTCCCATTATGTGTCTACTTTCTAGATGAGCATTCCAAAGGATAGAAAAGTTGTTGGGAAGCAAAGGAAAGCCTAGGATATGACACTGGTAGGTCTTTTCAGCTTTGAGCCAGCAGGGATTGGGAAAAAGAAAAGAAAGCAAACCCAATTACAGGTAGTCCTTGACATAAGCACAGTCGAGCCCAAAATTTATGTTGCTAAGCGAAACAGTTAAGTAAGTTTTGTCCCATTTTATGATCTTTTTTGCCACAATTGTTAAGTGAATCACTGCAGTTGATCAGTTAGTAGCATGGTTGTTAAGTCAATCTGGCTTCCTCATTGACTTTGTCAATGTTGACAGAATGTTGTCAAGGTGATCAAGTGACCCCAGGACACCACAACTGTCATAAGTACAGGTCAATTGCCAAGCCCCTGAATTTTGATCACATGACTTAGGATGCTGCAACAGTTGTAAGTGTGAAAAATAGTCATAAGTCACTTTTTTCACTGCTGTTGTAACTTTGAATCATCACTATGTGAATGGTTGTAAGTCAAGGACTACCTGCACTTCATTTCCTATTTAGCAACCATTTCAATTAACAGCTGCAAGCCCCAGTTACTGTTGCTAAACCAAGTCTTGTATTCTACCTATAAATGCTGTCTGGATGTAGCCAATTATAATTATCCTCAGTTTGAAGTCTTCTCTTAATATTGCTAACTTCTTTATTTGCAGGAAGAGACTGTGGCGGAGCTCCGAACTGTGGAGAGTGAGGCAGCTTCATATTTAGACCAGATCTCTAGGTGAATATCCTTGCAGACCATTTCAAGTTTTTTCTAGATGGGTAACTCTCCAGAGTATATATTGTGTGTCACTTACACCACCCATTGTAGCACTTTCCCCCTTTTATTTCAGATACTACATCACACGAGCAAAGTTGGTTTCTAAAATAGCAAAATATCCTCATGTGGTAAGTGTTAAGTGGAGATATTAAATTGACTACTGAATTAGATTTAGGACCATTGGGTGGATTAGAAATAATTGAAAAGATTCTAGAGCATGTTTTCCTTGGGAATAACATTATGAATAAACTGCCTAGATCTATATTAGATAAAAAGTGGGAAGTCTCTAGAAACCCCTAGAAACAATTGTATTGCTGGATAACTATTTTCTCGAGATTTAAGGTAAAAGTATAAAATATTTTAAAACATGGTGATTAACTTTCTTAACTTGCAGCCCTTATCACTGGACGGAAAAAAAAGCCCTCCTTTCGCTTCCACAATTGGAAAAAGTTACCCAATCCTACCCTAAGTGCACATCCTTGCTTCAGATTTCCAATCTGAAGGTTTCACATAAGACTAGTTTTCCAATTAGAATTTAATTAATAATATTCCAGAAATGGTTGGTGTTCTGTTTATGAAAACCCTGAGAACATGACAGGTTTTTGTACTGTTAAATCTGAGAGATGGAATGAAACTCCTTAGCTACAAGTTGTCTTAGTGCAGAGATGGGAAATCTGTACTATAGCTTCCAGCCATACAGTAATAATGAAAGATCCTAAAAATTCTTCACTCCTACTTGTTGCTTGGTAGGAACTACATCAAGGGTGTCAAGTTTGTATTGTCACTATGTTGTCATGTGATGTATTGCAACTTTTCCCTCCTTTGGTAAAGTGGGCGTGGCCAGCATGTGATGCATCCAGCCCACAGGCAGCAAGTTTGGCAGCCCTGGATTAAATGGTTCTGATTAAATAACTGTCTCTGTAGGAAGATTATCGCCGCACAGTGACTGAAATGGATGAAAAAGAATACATCAGTCTCCGCCTCATCATTTCAGAGCTCAGAAATCAATATGTAAGTTACTGTTATTTCTTCCCAAGTTGGAAGATAATATCCCTTTTCCTAATGAATTAAGAGTTTCCTGTCACAAAAGTAGGTAAGAGTCTTTTGACCTCTGTGTGTTGCTGAATTCAACTCGTATAACTCCTAGCGACCATAGTCAAGTGAGAAGTATTGGAAGTTGCAAATAAATAGTATGTTGAGTACTGTATTTTTGTGCTGTTGTTTTAGATTATTTATTTAGATTTATTATTTGTCCAGCAGAAGCAATTAGCAATTAACTTCTTGTTGAAAGAAATATGGTGATATATCCTTTCTAAGGAATAATACTAATATAAGCAAGCTAGTGAGTAACAAATTGCATAGATACTGGAAGCCTTAAGAAAGAGATTGAAATTATTTGTGGGGGGAAAATAAATACTTTTTAGTTTAGTTTAGTTTATTGGGATTTATAGGCCGCCCTTTTCCCTGAGGGGACTCAGGGCGGCTTACATTCATAGGGAAAGGGGGGGTGCAATATAAAAACATAAACAATATATGAATAAAATAAACAGTAAAACACAACTTTCATTCAGCACTCAACACTCGGGCGGGGTGAATTAGAAACTTATCCCCAGGCCTGACGGGATAGCCAGGTCTTGAGGGCTTTGCGGAAGGTCTGGACGGTGGTAAGGGTGCGAATCTCGACGGGGAGGTCGTTCCACAGGGTCGGAGCTGCTACTGAAAAGGCTCTCCTCCGCGTAGTCGCCAGTCGGCATTGACTGGCGGATGGAATTCGGAGGAGGCCCAATCTGTGTGATCTAATTGGTCGGAGGGAGGTAATCGGCAGGAGGCGGTCTCTCAAGTATTCAGATCCACTACCATGGAGGGCTTTAAAGGTGGTAAGTAATACCCTGAAGCGCACCCGGAGATCGACAGGTAGCCAGTGCAGCTCGCGGAGGATAGGTGTTATGTGGGCGAACTGTGGTGCGCCCACTATCACTCGCGCGGCTGCATTCTGGACTAACTGCAGTCGCCGAATGCACTTCAAGGGCAGCCCCATGTAGAGCACATTGCAGTATTCCAGCCTAGAGATCACAAGGGCTCGAGTGACTGTTGCGAGGGCCTCCCGGTTCAGGTAGCGTCGCAACTGGCGGACCAGGCGAACCTGGGCAAATGCCTCCCTGGTCACAGCCGACAAATGATGGTCAAAAGTCAGCTGTGGGTCCAGGAGGACTCCCAAGTTGCGAACCCTATCTGAGGGGTGTAAAATTTGACCCCCCAGCCTGAGCGATGGAACACTGGCCAAATTGTTGGGAGGGAAACACAACAGCCACTCAGTCTTGTCTGGGTTGAGTACCAGTTTGTTAACACTCATCCAGTTCTTAACGGCCTCAAGGCCCCGGTTCATCATGTCCACCGCTTCATTGAGTTGGCACGGGGCGGACAGATACAATTGAGTATCGTCCGCGTATTGATGGTATTTTATCCCGTGCCTCCGAATGATCTCGCCCAGCGGTTTCATGTATATGTTAAATAGTAGGGGGGATAAGACCGAACCCTGTGGCACCCCATATGTTAGGGGCCTCAGGAACGATCTCTGCCCCCCGACCAACACCGACTGCGACCTGTCCGAGAGGTAGGAGGAGAACCACTGCAAAACAGTGCCTCCCACCCCCACCTCCCACAGTCGTCGCAGAAGGATACCATGGTCGATGGTATCGAAAGCCGCCGAGAGGTCAAGGAGAACCAGGATGGACACATGGCCTCCATCTCTGGCTCTCCAGAGATCATCGGTCAATGCGACCAAAGCGGTTTCTGTGCTGTAACCAGGTCTGAAGCCGGACTGGAAGGGGTCAAGGTAACTAGCTTCCTCCAAGGACCGTTGAAGCTGGAAGGCCACCACCTTCTCAACAACCTTCCCAACAAAGGGGAGGTTGGAGACTGGACGGTAGTTGTTAAAAACGGCTGGATCCAAGGATGGTTTCTTCAGGAGGGGTCTCACCACCGCCGTTTTAAGCGCGGCGGGGAAGTGCCCCTCCTGAAGGGAGGCGGTCACGACCGCCTGGATCCAGCCGCGTGTCACCTCACTGCTGTTGGCAACCAGCCAGGAGGGACACGGGTCCAGTATACAGGTGGAGGCACTCACAGCTCGTATGGCCTTGTCCACATCCCCAGAGGTAACATCCTGAAACTCATCCCAGAGATGGTTTGCCAAGTAATCCCCCTGTGACTCGGCTGGATCTGCAAAGGTGGAGTCCAAGTCCGACCGAAACCGAGCAACTTTGTCCGCTAAGAACTGGGCATACTCCTCAGCCTTACCCTGTAGGGGGTCCCCCACATCCCTCCTATTTAGGAGGGAGCGGGTGATCCTAAACAGGACGGCTGGGCGGGACTCAGCGGACGCAACCAAGGTGGCAATATGTGTTCTTTTAGCTGCCCTCAATGCCCTGATGTATTCCTTGGTGCATGTTGTCAAAAGTGCTCGGTTCGATTCGGACTTATCGGACCTCCACAAGTGCTCTAGGCGTCTCCTCCGGCGCTTCTTTTCCCGGAGCTCCTCGGTGAACCAAGGAGGCCTCCGGAATCCGCCGACCCGGAGCGGCCATAGTGGCGCAATCCGGTCGAGAGACTCCGATGCCGCTGAGTACCAGGCAGCAACCAGAGTCTCCGCCGAACTGTGGGCGAGAGTATCAGGAATAACCCCAAGCTCCGTCTGGAACCTCAAGGGGACCATAAGTCGCCTGGAACGGAACCACCTGGTCGGTTCCTCCTCCCTACGGTGGGGGTTTGGCCTCCGGAAGTCAAGCCTCAGTAGGCAGTGGTCTGACCACAACAGGGGTATGATCTCATTACCCCTCAGACCAAGATCACAAATCCACTGCTCCGAGA
This sequence comes from Thamnophis sirtalis, assembly GCF_051295495.1. Taxonomy (NCBI): domain Eukaryota; kingdom Metazoa; phylum Chordata; class Lepidosauria; order Squamata; family Natricidae; genus Thamnophis; species Thamnophis sirtalis. Next base: position 86,063,674 of record NW_028261384.1, on the reverse strand, counting down.
GGAATACGAGGTCGAGCATGTGACCCGCTGAGTGGGTTGCGCCCCGAATTACCTGGGTCAAGCCCATGGCTGTCATGGAAGCCATGAACTCCTGCGCTCCATCAGAGTGTTCACCGAGCGAAGGCAAATTAAAGTCCCCCAGAACCATGAGCCTGGGGAACTCAATTGCCAGCTCGGCTACTGATTCGAGGAGCGGGGGGGGGGGGGCTGCTGCAACGCAGTTGGGAGGCAGGTACGTTAGTAGCACACCCACTTGACCCTTGAGGTCCAACTTCACCAGCAGGGACTCACACCCGACAAGCTCCGGAGCAGGGATCCTACGAGGTGCTAAAGACTCCCGGATAACAATAGCCACACCGCCACCCCTTCCCTGGGCTCTCGGCTGATGATGCACCTGAAATCCTTCTGGGCACAGCTCTACGAGGGGGACTCCTCCCTCTGGGCCCAGCCAGGTTTCAGTAATACATGCCAGGTCTGCCCTCTCGTCAAAAATTAAGTCCTGGACGAGGGGAGCCTTGTGAACAACAGACCTGGCATTTAGCAACAACAGCCTGAGACCAGGGTCCTGACTACTCGCGCCATCTGGCCTCAGAGTGGGACTCATAGGGCCGGAAGGAGGGATCTCTGTGATGTAGCGAGCCCTCCTTCCCCGGTAATGGCCAGCCCTAAAGTCCCCGCCATATCTGCCCCTCCCTGCTACGACCGCAATGCTCCGACCCACTCCCGTGGCAGTAGTCCCCCCAACCACCCCGGTGACCCCCCGCATTCCCCAGCAGGCCCTCCAAGTCAGGCATAATCATTCACTCACACAAGCAATCCCCACATTAAAGTTAAAACAGAAAAATACAACAATAATTGCAATAAAAGTGGGAGCATTCACTCAATTACAAGCATATACATACATATCCCATGCTAAGGCAGAAGGAAGAAGAGGAAAGAAAAGAAAGAATTTGTTTAAAAAGAAATAGAAATGCGCAGCTTTTAAATTAAAATTGCGAGTTCAAGGAGAGTCACATGGCTCTCAACAGATGGTTCTGCAGTTGATAGTAATGATGTTAAAGCAAAAGCTGAGTCACGGGGAAAAGCTGGGGGAAAGGAGCGTCTGTGAGGGTTGTAATGATAGTGGTCACAATCACAGTCACTATCACAGTCAGTCCCATAAGGTGGCCAGTCTCTACTAACACCCGAACCACGTCCTCTAGAATAATCCTGGTTCACTAAAGAGACCGGGGGTTCAACAGGCCGGGCAATGTTGGTCAAAAGGTCCTGCGGGGGTTCAGTGCGAACGCACAATGCTGCCATCATCTGTCCACCCGCAGCCCAGTCCTGGAGTTTTCTTTCTGGGGGTAAAACCACTTTTTAGTCTATAATTCAACTGTGTATGAAATTGTGGTTGCTGCCCATCTTAGAATAATAGTATTGTCCAAACCATTGAAATATTGAGAAATACAGTAAAATATATGCTGGTTAACAGATAAAACAAATCTTTGGATATCTTTTAACAAAACAAGAAACAGACAAAGAAATAAAAAGTAAAACATTTCTGTGTAATGTGTTGTATTAGAGAAACATAAACAGATATTTAAGCGCAGTCCCCATGTAATTGGCTTTGTGGCTCCATATAATTGTGCAGGCTTCTTGATTGTAGAACAGTCCCACTGCTTATTTAAGGAATCACCCTCAGATAACATGAAACTTTCCAATCTGTTTGGATTTGCAAATACCAGACAAGTGCTTAAGTGATACTGATTTAATTTCTATTCATATCTAGCATTGATCAGTCTGAGTAACTACTCAGACTGATCAATGCTAGATATGAATAGAAATGAAGAATGTAATGAAAATGAAATAGAAATGAAGAATGTAATGAAAAATAAGAATAGAATAATTGATACTTTTGCTTCCTTAGTTAATAATTAGATCACCTATTTTAAGCATATCCTATGCCTTTTTTGCAGGAGGGGACATAAAAATGGGAAATATAACTCTATTCACATAATATGTAGAATTTACAGACTGGGCACACATAACATTCTAAACCTAATTCAAACCAGACTGTGTTATGTAACCCAAGGCTATTATGGCTTCTTCCACAAACTAAATTTAAACAAAGTGGCATAACATAGTTTCTGAACCAGGGCATAACGATAAAAACATGATCAATTAGCTATGCTACTTTTACAGATTTTTTAAAAAGAAATTCCCTGGTTTATTTGGACATTTTACATGTTTTATGTTATATTGAGAAAAGTACAATGAATTAAAATTGCTTCAGATCTAAAATTAATTAAATGTGAAAAGTCTCCTGCAGCAACCTAATTGAGGGCCTACAAATTGTGGTGAGAAATATTGGAAATGTATCACTTCCTTTTTTGAACTCCTTAATAGCCGAGCACAACACATAAAGAAAACCTTCTAACAGAAACCTTTCTTTTTCTTTCTCAGTGAAAGAAATATTGAAATTGTTTTCAAAAAACTAAAGAGTGTACATATACAGAACCCAAGTATACCTAAATACTAACTCTAGTTTATTAATAAAATCATCAGTAATGTGAAATTTAAGTACATTTCTCTCAAATAAGGCTTTTGAAATGCTTATCTTCTTATTGCTGTTTAATGTTTTCATTTATATATTTAAATTTATTGGCCACCCAATCCCAGTGGAGTCTGGATTGCATATAAATTTTTTTTAAAAGTGTACAAAACAGTTAAAGATATTAAATGTTCTAATAAAATCCACAAAACAAATGGGCCTTTAAACAAACAACAAGAAAAACCCATCAGCCCCTTGGGTCAAAGCCAGTTTTTCAAGCCTTTCCAGAACCCTAGAAGAAAGCGTGCCATGCTTATGTCTGAGGGATGCGATTCCAGCATGGTGGGGGTACAACAGAGAAGGTACACTTCCTAGATCCCATAAGATGGCAAGATTTAATAGAGGGGTCCTGGAACACACCCATTTTGCTGGATCTTAACTGATGAGCAGGAATTAGTATCTTAGGTAATCAGGCCCTACGTAATGTAGGACTTTTTAGATAATAATCAGAATCTTGAATTGCACTCTTAAGCCAACTGATAGCCATTGCTGCTCATATAGCATTGGTGACACATTACCACACCGACAGCCTTAGAGATCTTTCTTCATGTGGCACAGTTACAACCAGGAGTTAAAAAGCTTTCATTTAAACTGGGCAAGTGACATAAGTCATTAGCACTGGTCAATAGCAGCTAATACTTTTTTAACAATTGAAAGAAAAAACATATTTAATCATGGGCTGTGCAGCTAATTTATACCATTGTGTTGTGTTCACTTCAGTATTTCTTCCATATACTCTACTATAGGAGTAGCTAATGGAAATGCAATTCCAAATTTCTCATTTGTAAACCTGACAGGTCTTTTGACAACTTGTTCTCAATCATAGTTATCGTGATGTGTTAAAGTGATGAAAATAAAGGTGACACTATGAAGATTAGTCATTATGATAGACAGGAGTGGCACTACGTACTTCCATGTTGTTGGATTGGTAGTTCCCTCCAGATCTACTGGAATAAAATTTCAAAATTGTAACTGATGGCAGGACTGTTCTTTGAGATTCTTGTCTGGAACATTAGTGTCTGCCAAAGAAATGCTTTTCATTTATTAAAAATATTGGGAAATGGAGAAGAAAATGGCAAATGACAATACTGACTGAAAATTTTGGGAGATGAAATCTGATGACTTTTGTTAAGTATCGGACTAGGAAAGGCTATGTTACTGTAACATTGATTAATTTGAAGGTAGGATATTCTCTTTATTTCAGCTTCAATCTTGTGGTATTGCACTCTTGGTAGTGGCAATTTATATTTACAACTACAACGGCATTCATGATTCAGGTCAACACTTCAAATGCAAGCCTATTGAAAAAGAATCCTCTATACCTAAAGAATCATCTATTCAATTGATAGTATCTTAGAAACATTTGTGGGAAACCCATGAGTCTATGAAATTGGTTTAATTTTAACTCAATAGTTCCCAAACAACCTTGCATTTATTGAAGTATAGAATGTTATGTTGTTGGCCAACAATTGTTCTGAGTTTCTCTGGAGAGAAATATGATACTCATGGCTAAACAAATATAAAACTAACAACCAGATTCTCTCCTTCCAGGTGACTCTGCATGACATGATTCTAAAGAATATTGAGAAGATCAAGCGACCCCGGAGCAGCAATGCAGAGACCCTCTACTGAACTGGCTGCATTCTGAACTTATGAACTCTTCAGTAGGCTCAAGAAAGTCTTTGCCTCAATTTATGTGACTATCAAGATGGGGAAGCTGGCTGGAAACAGTCCTCACCATACTTTTAGTTAAACATCTAAAGAAACTCTCACCTAGTCCTTTTCTGGTTGGTTTTTTTATTGGATCTTTAAATTTCTCCCTTTTCCTACTATGTATTTGAGATATAGAAGGCTAGAACAGAGCATCTTCTCCTATATTGGTAGGAATGGGAGATTTGCCAAGCTGCTGCAGGCAAGGATCCCGAGATCAGAAGCCCTAAATGATCCAGATCTAGCATCCCTGACAAATTGCTTCCCAGGTAGGTTGTCCCTGCCAAAAGCATTGTTGACCTACTCAGAGCTGATGTTTCTAGTCATAAGCTTCACTTCAGTCTTCCCACTGAAACTCAGTTTTTCATCTCAACATGGTTTGCCCTTATCTAATTTGTCCAATCATGCAAGTTCTAATGCCACTGTAAATTTCTCCTTTCTACACGTACTTCTTCCATTACTTTTATTTTATCATTCTGAATACACACACACACACCACACACACAATCTTCCAGACGTTTATGAGAAAGTAAATCTACTCTTGCCTAACAAGGAACTCTAGCACAGCATTTGAGTGCGGTGGGCATTCTCACATTTTTTTTTCCTTGGGGTAAAGCAAACCTATTAGATAGTTTAGCAAAATTGATCTGCCAAATTTCAGCATGAACGATCAAACACGGTCAAGTATATTCATCTTAATCCTTTTTTCTCTAATTAAATGAGCCTAGCACTTGTTTCTTGCCTCACTTTCACGAATGCCCAAAGTGTCCTAGGTGTCCTGCTAGGTCTGAATAAGTCCAGTTGGCTTCTTCCATTTTTCTCGTTCTGGTTTTCATGAGAACAGGAAGGGGTTGCTGTCTATCTGGGATGCTGCAGTTTCTTTTCAGATTTACTATTTATCTTTATATCCATCTAGTGACGTAGTCTTGTTAGTGGTGTTAGATTTGTTAAAAAATAGGCAACAGTGGCAGGATGAATGAAGTTTGTTGGCTGCTTCCCCTGCTTGTTTTAAAGAGATCTTTTCTCTGCCATCTCCCAAGTGCACAGGAGGTTCGTTCATTGCCCTGAACTCATTGCAGATGCTTCTGCATCACTGTCATTTGTAGCTGGACAAGCCATACCTTAGCCCGGTAAAAATTCACATAACAACTGCCCTCACCACCTGCTCCTGAGAGCAGCCTTCCCTGCTTTTGTTTCCTTGTATCAGCTGCTTTGTTGGATTGTTTATATTTCCTTGCTACATTGAACCTATGTACAACTTCTATTATGCCAACAAATTAAAAGTAACAGGAACTTTGAATCTATCTTTAATCACCCTCATAGATGCCAGTGCACTGGTAACCAAGATTTCTGTGTGTATTCATTTGATTTTTGCCCTTTATTATTCTTATCTCAGCCCTGTTAGTGGGAAAGAGGTATAATTTTGAGTCCGTCTCCTCGATGAAGTTTGAAGACATCCTCATTTTATTTATTTTTTTGTAGTATACATTGAAACCTAGTTGGCTTCCAAGCTGAATGAATATTGTTCATTCAGAATGTACTTAAGCAGGAGTAAACTGCTTGCAATATCTGGTCTCATTTCATGCAGCTTGACATTGAACGTCTTTTACAATCAATCAATTTATTTCTCTAGCAAAAGCAATGAATCCTTGATCTGTGTCTTCTTTGTAAGGGGGAAAAGAGAGAATGCATTGGAATAAGGAAAGGGGTGAAAAAGAGGAATTCCGGAAAGAATAAATGCAAACTGGCTAAATGGGTCAGTTGTTTTAGCTCTGTCCATCTCGGCATATGATGCAGCCTAGACTGATTACTTCTAGAGAAACATGGCCTTCCACGGAAACAGAAAAAAATGCCTCCTTCTATGTTATGATAGTCAATAAACCATAAGAAACAGAATTTCATCATAAAAGAGGAAAGGAGCAAAGCCTCAGATACATATATTGCAATCTTTATATGTGAATTGATAGTGTTGGTTAGTAATGAATAGTGCCAGAGTGTGTTTTCTTAAATAAAACATGTATCTCTCTACTATTGGCCCATTCAGTCATGCTGTTCCATACTCGTTGCTAACTTTTCCTGAACTGAAGTTGAAGAGCACTAGCTTTGCAGATCCAGTGCATTTCATTCAGTTCTCAACTAAAACATTGTATTATGAATTTGAATACTTAAAACTTATAGAACTATAGCCTTCCAACATTCACCACCACAGACCAGGGAAGAACATGCTAGAGAGATGAATAAAAATGTTCTTGGTGTGGAAAATCTGACTTATCCAATGCAGGTAAGTAATTACAGATTCTAGAGACATCAAAAGGAGTGTATGTTTAAGTGAAGATACAGACGAGTTCATGCTAGGTGTGGGAGAAATCCCTCTCATCTAATTGGGCACTAAAGGACCAGAAAAACATAGATAAGGTAACTCAAAGCTCTGAGGTTCCAGTTTAGTGAATTCTGCAGCTCTTCATAAGGATCACTCTATGATATCACTCAATGCTTTCTTCCTATTCCCAATTAATTATTATACTGCTGAATGAAATGAGCGCAAGCATAAATTCCTTTTCACACTCTTAAGGTGCAAGAAGAATCCAGTAATATGATAGACAAGCAAAGTTTAGCATAGTAAAGATGAGTCAGCAAGTGTATGGCTGAAATAGACCTAGCTACAAAAAGCTCTCTTTCCCATAGGAACAAACACCTGTGTTGCCTAGAAGGTATATAGAATATTTGACTCCACATAAGAATAGCAACTTCTCTTCAAGCCTCTTCCATGAAATTCAATTTTTCTGCTGAACTATCCACTGTTTGGAAATACTCATATTCTGTATATTGTCAGAGCAATGATCAAATACATTGTTTTAAAGCAAGGTACAGTTGTATGCAAAAATTTAGGCATTCCTGGTCAAATTCTTAATTGCATAAAAGATGGTGCAAGTTCTACATAGTGTAGAATAAAACAGGACATCTTTTTGTACCTTTGGAAGCTTTTTAACGTGCAGCTTGCAAATTCAGAATGACAGAACAGTGAATAGATGCAAAATATGATAGCAAAAGTTTGCTCACCTTGGTATTCAAAGCATTTGGCAGAAATGCAATTTCCAAATGCTTCCCATAGATAGCTAATATTGTTTTAGGATTCATGCGCATACACATTTTTTCTTGTAGAGATTTTCTCAGAAATATTAAGCCGCCTATAAATAATACAGTCAGATTTGTAGGAAGGTGTCATTTGCCTTTTTATCATACAAAGATTTTATTTCTGTTCATTTTGCAATTCATTAAAATGCACAAAATGACCAGGGATGCATTTACATATAATGGTATATTCCTAATGATAGCAAAGTGATCCTTACATCAGAATTGACACAATTCAACCTGATCTATAGTACTGCAACCTTGAATGTGTTCTTTTAATGGTATTGGTTAGATTTTGCTTTTTTCTTTTTGTGAAGTTTTTTTCTCAGGGATTGTCACACTACTGAATGGGCTGATAATTTAAATTCTTAGAATATAAATTCCTGTGGGGGTTATAGTTTATTGGTTTGGTTTTATAGGATGCAGTTGAAGGGAAGAAAAATACGGGTAACAAGAGGAAGGAAAGTGCAGAATCTGGACTATTTTTCTGTGTAAGTATGTTTAGTGAATAGCTTTTCTTAGGTCAGACAATCCCTAGAACTCATCCCATGATATTAGTAGTATCCCTTTTTCACAACAAGGGTTGCAGAGCTTGCTCTAAAACAGTTTGCCATCATAAATCAGATGGATGCAGTACCTCTAACATGCAATCAGAAACACCAAGTTTGTTTTTCCTTCACTTCCACTGTATCCACTTGTAGGTGCTATATAAGTCATGTTGGTAACAGTTGGCACAGGATAAAAAGGTAGAGTTCATTTTTTTATGTGGTATAACTCTTAGGGCAAAATATACATGCCTGTATCCAAACTCCAAGTTGAATTGTCAGTTTACACAGGCTTATTGTGAGGCTTCTAATTTGATCTAGCTGTGAGTTGTACATATACTAACCAATTAAAGTATAGTGAGAAAGAAGAGAATATGCCCATTTTATAAATACCTCCTAACCCTCCCACAACTATCAAAAGAGCAGCATTTTGCTTCTTAAATTTCTTTTCATATCTGATTTTACTTCTTATTCCAGTAGTGGGTGAGTGTAAAGTGATCATGTTTAGAGTGATTCTTGCCTTTTGGGGAAAAATCAACATCAAAAATTCCCAGCTGATTAAGGGGAACAGTTAGTATATTTAGTGTAAAATCTGCTCTAGTCTTGACTCTACACAGACGGTAGTAAGTCTGAGATCTTCAAATTCCATTCATGCTTTGAGTTGAGATTTATCTGACTTGTCTTGGCTCAAGTTCTTCCTCCTCTTCCTCAAGGCTAATTTCACAGCTCATTATAGCTTGTTCTAATGGTATCTGTTGAGGGGAAGCACTGTTGAAGGAGTAAGTCTATGATTTGGGTTTTATCCTGGATTTAACAGCTCTGTAGGAACAGCTGATGGCAATAGCCAAGAGGCCTTTACCCAGTTCTATCTGGTTCACTAATTGCACTCTACCTAGGAAAAGTAAATAATAGTGACTCATGCCATCATCACCACTTGAACTACTGCAGTACCTATTTCAGGCTGCCTTTAAAGCAGATGTTAAATCTATCTTAAAGTACTATTGCTTGTATGTTTGCTCTACTGCTCATTAGAGCGAAAGAACATGCTTATGTTGTGAATCTGGACTGGTTACCAGTAGGCTTTCAGGTACATTTAAAGTGCTGGTTTTTACTTTATTTATTTATTTATTTATTTTTATGGCATACTTTCAGGATTCTTACAGTAGAGCTGGTTCAACCAATTTAATTTTACTGAGAACTGCTAGTGATTCTCCATTTTTTAAGAGGCCAAAACTCAAAGATAAATGCTTTTCAGTAGTCGTACTACTCCCCTGGAACACACAAACACGCACACAGTCTTCAAATTTGATTGCCTTCTGGAAGAAGCTAAAAATGAACTAGAGGGCTGTCTGGGATATGATTGTATCTGTAGTGGTATGTTAATGGCTGCTCGACTATTATACCATGTTGCAGGTTTTATGTTTTTATGTAAATTAGCAAATGTTGATGGGGGCCTAAGAATCCTCCAAGACCACAGCAAGAGATTGTGTGCATCTGCCTGTTTTGTCTTTACCCCTCATCCTAGCACAAATTCCTGCTCAGTTGTAAACATTTGATCTGAGGGTAAATTAGCCTTTTGTCAACACTGGAAATTCTCAATAAAATTACAATTCTTTTATAGAGGAAATTGTTACTTGTTTCAGTGATTTCAAATATGAGTTTCTCAAATAATCTGATTCCATGAGCAAATGAATTGGATATCCAGGACTGAGGCACTGAAGAGCCTCCACATTTTGAAGTCCTTGTCCTTTCAAGAGAGCTTTTTTACATTACTGTGGCAGATCTTTCCAACAGGTTTCTCTGAGGTATTAACTGTTCCCTTTGAGTCTAGGATAACTCACCACAGCCAACTTGCTATAGGACTTCTCTCCACAGGACAGAGGTTACACTAATATTGAAAAAAAGTGGAATAGAATCATTAAAGGATGCAAATAAAGGACAAAATGAAATGTGAATGACAATTAAAATAATGTTTTAATTATTTTAAATGATTAAATCAAAATGTTGAATTGTCCTGCAATGAGTTGGCTATGGTGAGTTATCCCATTCCAAACCTAAATGTTTACATACAACAAGTCTATTTGCCTGCTGAATTTTAATTTGTTTCTATAATGTGTGAACAAGTATTCCCTTTGCTATCTACTTTTTCCAATCAGCGAGGGATTTAATTTGTTTCTGCTGGAAGGAAGATTTAAAAAAACAGTGCTTGTGTAGTTTTGTACAACATAGAAGTTGCTTGCCTGGGTGACAGTGAAGACAGATGAAGAATCAATATATACAAAAGGGGTTCCTTATTTTATAAGCAACTAGCTTTAAATAGGGGCTCTTAATTCAATTAATATTAACAAATACTGATATTAAATCTATGTTTATCAATTTATTAGCTGCCTAAAGTTGCCCAAAGAATGAGATGGTATTTAATAGGTAAATAATATTGGGGGGGGGAGTATCTCCAGAGTGGCTGGAGCTGGCAACTCTATGTTGATAGCATAGGGAAGTTGGGCATTATACAGCATTTTTTTAATTTTTTCCTTTTTGTTGAGCTCATTTAATAGTCACAAGTTCTTTGGGGAAATAAGGTTATGCTTTCTGCAAAATGCAGTCTGTCTATAATGGTTCTTTCATATAGTCAGCAAATAAATGTCAACACGCAAGTATTTTTCTAGATAGCTTCTGACTTTCAGATTGTTTTTAAATTGTCTGGGTGATGTGATGTTTCCATTATTGGTTTAACTTGTTTAATGAATAGTTATGTTTTCTCTCTCAATAAGTATTCTTTGATTAATTTGAAATGTACACATTTAGGGGGTGCTTGGCCTCTTTCCTGCACTGTAATTGAAAATCTTTTATACCTTCTAATTGACAGAATGTCATTAAGTGGACTAGTGATTTTTCTTGCCTCCTGATTTAATCAAAGAGGAGCTGACACTGCTACTTATTTGTAAAGAGCATTGCTTTTAATTTCATCATCTTATCCATTTTCTCAACTTGAAAATACAGTATTATAAGATCTGGGTGGGGTCAGTTGTGTTCCTTCTAAAGCACAACAAATTGTATGTGGTAAAAGCTCCATAATTAGATAAACCCATTCCCATTTCCTGTTTGTAATTTTCCCTTCAATTGCAGAGGCACAATATGCATTCAGGGTTTTAAAATACAGGTAGTCCTTACAACCATAATTGAGCCCCAAATTTTTGTTCCTAAGTGACACATTTGTTAATTGAATTTTGCCCCATTTTACGACCTGGCTTTCCCATTTACTTCGCTTGTCAGAAAGTCGCAGAAGTTGATCACATGATCCCAGGAAACTGCAATGATCGTAAATGTGAATCAGTTTCCAAGTCTTAATTTTGATCATGGGGATTGTGCAGTGGTCGTAAGTGTGAAAAACTCATCTTTTTAGTGTCATTGAAATGTCAAACAACTGTTGTAAGTTGTGGACTAACTGTAATCAGAATAATGTGGGAAAATATAAAAATCAGTTGAATACCAGTTCTATTTAAACATGCTTGCATCTGTCTGCTGACATTGTTTATTTTGTGGCCCACTAGTTCTAAAAAGAATTATAAGACATTGTGCAAATTCTCAAGTTTCCCTCCTTATCTTTGTCTTCTAGTTTTACTTGTCAACACCAGCCATTTCCAAGTCACTCTAACATTCAAGAGGACTGCTTTATTAATTTTAATGGATATATAAAAAGATGAGTTGCAAACTATCTGTAAGCAAAATATGAATGGCTCAAATACTTTCTACCTTTATAGAATCAGTGCAGATTTGCATGGACTTGCTTATTTTATTTACCTATCCTTATTTCACAAATTAAGTTTGCTAAGAAGTGGGGAGTATTTTAGCAAGGGCTGTGGAAAAGGAACAAAATGTTATGTAAAACAAAAAAAATAACATTTTAGAAACTAGAAAAAATGAACAGGATATTCATTTCTCCAGCTTCTTTTCTTTTTCAAGGTTTCCTATTTAGCCCATCAAGAATAGGGTTGAGTTTCTTTTTACTGGCCTACATAAGCTTAACATGTATAATTGCCATTGTCAGTAACATTTGCAGTATGGTTCTATTAATGTTTAGATGCAGTGAAAGCAATCCAGTTCAAAGTCTGTGTCATCACAGAGTTATTGTAATGTAAAATGTACAAAGGTCTTCTGCAGCTGAGCTCAGAAAGCAAATAATTGACTTGCAACTGCACAGCAGCAAATTAGGCAGGATATAGCAATTCAAAGGGGTCCAGATCCCTAGGGAATATGGTATTTTCTAAGATAGTTACCATAGCATTTTCTAAGATACTTACTCAATAGTTTGAGCCCTACGTAACATGAGCCAAAGATAGCCATCTTTGGCCAAAAGTTGCATCTTGGTCTGCTTAAAATTTCAAATCCCCCCCCCCAAAAAAAACAGGAACAGAAAAAATGGGTGGGATTGTAAGTAAAGACGTGTAGATAATTCTGCCTCTAGCCATTGCTAGTCAAATACTTGTCAGAGGTCTAAAGGAGATATAGCAACACTTTAGCAGACAAACAGCACATTTTGTTAGATATCTTAGTAACTTTTACCTCATCCTACCCCCACTTTTTTCTTAAAATTGAAAGTAGCCTATTCTGAGATTATATGTTTTTAAAAGTCTCAATATATTTGATCAAGTAATACAGGTTAGCCTTCTCCACTTCCCTTCCCAGGCCTTCAATAACCTATATGTGTTCCATAATGCCATATGTGGCACCCACATTTTCCCAAGGCACCCATACACTATTTGTCTTTGACTCCCGTGTTTCCTGCTTAATCTGAGGTTATAACAGCAGCAGGGATTGCCATTGCTAAGCGATGTAGTTATGTGATGTCATGCTGTATTATCATATCACCCTAATTGCTATCATAATCTGAGGATTACTTCTAAGGAATATTTTAAGGCCATGTCTGTTCTTTCCCAACAAAATCAAGGCAGCCTATGTAGTAGACCTTGCCTTAGAATTTTCCCATAACAACTCTGTGATATAAGCTGGGCTGAGACGGTACACTTAGCCCAAAGATATGCAGTGATTTTTCATTATTATTCATCAAATTTATTGTGGTCATCCATCCCAAATTACTGGACAGCTCATAACATCCAAATATAGACTTAAAATTGTTAAAAACCTGACAGTAAAAAAACAACTAGCTGAGATCCAGCTTTTTGATGGTTGCCTCAAATCGAAAGAAATTATGTCCAAGCAAGAATATGTTTTCTTTAATAAAATACATTGAGAGATGAAAGAATTAGGGTTACAAACATTTTAGCATTTGTTGCAACTCTTTTCAAATATTTGTACTAATTTCAATTTAGCACTAATACTAAAGCAACCATTTTTAGCTTTGATGCAGCACCTTGATGCAGCACAGATAGATCTTTTCATTGGCAACAGAAAGGATTGCAGCTAGCTGCTCACAAAATGGTCTTCTGGACTAACCACTGTAGAGGATGGATTTAAACCAGGTTTTTTTCCCCCAACCTCATCAAGAATGACTGTATTTTGAATGGTTACATTATATTTAACAATACTTTAAAAAAATTCTTAAATGTTGCTTCTCTAATCTCTTTCAAGGAAGGAGGGTAGCTAATGCCAGTTATAGAGCAGATCCAAAAGGCATTTGCTTTTTGTCCACCCTATCCTACATCACATTTGGTACCGTGCATGCAGACTATTGGATGGAGAACAAATCGAACAGTGGAAAATGAGAAAAGTGCAGGCAACAGATACAGCCTGCAGATAAAAATGAAGACTAGAGGTTGTTTAGACAAGCAGATCTTCAAAGATACCAAATTTTAAGAAAACGTTGCAACTGTAGTCCAAGGGACAATTAGGTACCTGAGGCCAGCTATGGAGGACAACAATTTGCCCTGGAAAGAGACAGAAAGAGCTCATTCATTCTGTAAGTTTCAGGAAACCAAATAGCAAACTGGAAGTAGGAATGGAAATTCCCACAAAGACCTTCTGCCTGCAAGAGTCTCTGTTTTTCTTTCCTCAGCAAGCCAGGCATAAAAAAGAATAAAACTGTCTGAAGTCTTCTGGCTGAGCTGAGTGGAAATTTAGTGTGAATTCAAAGAAGAAATAGAAAATGCTTTATGAAAGAGGGAACCTTTCAAACTTCATAGCCTTTAGATTTCCTGAAGCATGACACAAGATCATGTCTCAATCCAGAAAAAGATAAAGCCACAGACATTCACTTATGCCTGTTGTTCGTACCCTTCTATTTGGCAGACCCATGGAGGCAGGCAATGCAATTCCTAAGTCCTAACTTCGCTCGCTACCTTGCCTGGCTGCGGGACAAATTTGCTCAGCATTCATTTTCAAAGAAGTATAAGGTATGGCAAAGCATATACCCTTCTAACATGTGAATATATCTCGATAAAAATGTTGCCTTTCTATGAGTTAATGTCATACTCTGCATCGATTCTGATGAACCAATCAAAGCAATATTCATAGCGTGTGTTGTTTGGCTATTAAGGTATTTTGTTAATTGTTGGCATCAATCCTATGTATTTAGATTGCTGTAGCCATCATGAATCCTTCAAGGAGCAGTTGCATTTAATCATTGTAATGAATGTTCTTTGCTATCCAAGGAGGAGATAGCTTTTTTGTTTTCCAAAGCATGCTGAAACTATCACACATTCTAGTATCTATTTGCCATTCCTTGGAAAATGAGTGGAGGAGCAAACTGAAATAAGTGGTTTATGATTTATCCTGTGACTCAACATTATTTTCTCTAGCCCCAGGATGTATGTGCAACAGCACAAACATCTCCACAGGCATAAAGAGGAGAGTCATATTCCTTTGCTGACCTTTGACAAACCTTTCCTTTCAGATTTCTCCCTCCTTCTAGTCTGTTTTTCATTCTAGCTAGTTATAATTCCAGAGAGCGGTTTGGAAGGCTCCACTATTTCAGCTGCTGCAAAGATGAATCAGAAAGTTCTTTTCCTCATGCTCTTTCTAGCCTTTCTAGCAATTTTTGCTTTAGTGAGTATCTTGTTGACCAGAGGCGGGAAGTATGAGAGCTGTGCTTCTCAATCTCGAGCTTTAACTGAGCATCTAAATAACAAATGGAGCTGGCTCTTTGCTGATGTATCACAAGAGGAATTAGTCCATGTAGTACAGTATATGAAATCCAACCTTGGAGCCACGTTGGAAGATGCTTCTCATGCAAAGCCTTCTGATAACTGCATTCATTCTGTTGATTTGGAGTTGCCCTCTAAAGCAGACACTTTGTCATGTCTGGATCAAGGAGGAAGATGCCCACCTAGGCAGGCTTTGGTTGTAGTGTATTTTGGAAATCAGCCAGATCCAAATGTTACTGAATATGTGGTGGGTCCCCTCCCACAGCCTTTGTATCACCGGGATGTGACAGTGCAAAAGTATGGAGGACAGCTGCCATATTATCGCAGACCTTCACTGATTGCTGAACACAAGCAGATGGCCCACTTTCTTCAGAGTACTGTGTTCCCCACAGCCCCAAGCTTCATGCATGAAGTATTGAACTACGATGGAGCCAACCTAGCAGCAATGACTACATCACCAAAGGGAATGAAATCTGGGGATCGTGCAACTTGGTTGATCTTGTACCAGAATGTAACTGGTTTCTTTTTACATCCTGTTGGGCTTGAAGTGCTTATAGACCACAAAAACCTGGATATTACCCATTGGATTGTCAAGAAAGTATTTTATGGTGGCCAATACTATAGGGACATGGCCCAATTGGAAAGAGAATTCATAGAGGGGCACGTGCATGTGGAAACGGTGAACAGCGTTCCAGTTGATGGGGGATTCTCCTCAATGAAACCAAGGGTGCATCATGCCAAACTGAGTTCCCTGAATTATGAACCTTTTGGACCACGTTACGTTGTGAAAAACAACCAAGTCCACTCTGAATCCTGGAGTTTTGCCTACCGAATGGATTTGCATAGAGGACCACAACTTTTTGACATTAGGTTCAAAAATGAAAGGGTTGTGTATGAGCTCAGTGTGCAAGACGCTATGTCCGTCTATGGCTCCAACAACCCTGGCGGGATGTCTATTAGATACATGGATGGAAGTTTTGGAATTGGAAAGTTCTCATCTCCTCTTATGCGAGGCCTTGACTGCCCTTATTCTGCTACTTATCTTAACGTTACCTTCCTAGCAGAAGTAGAAAGACCTCTCATTATTCGTGATGCTATTTGTGTTTTTGAACAGGATATGGGAGTTCCATTTCGGCGTCACTTTTCCAATTTTCACTCTCTGTATTATGGAGGGCTACGAAGCACAGCATTGGTCTTCCGCTCTGTGTCCACTATTGGCAATTATGACTATATCTGGGACTTTGTATTTAATCCAAATGGAGCAATTGAAAGCAAAGTCCGTGCCACTGGTTATATAAGTTCATCTTACCTCCATAATGATGGTCTAGAATATGGAAACAGAGTTGGAGACTACACTCTGGGAACAATTCATACACACTTTGTTGGCTTCAAGCTGGATCTAGATGTCGCTGGTAAGTATGCAGATTTTCTGTTTCCATCAAGTAAATCCTGAATCCTATCTATTTCTATTGTGTGCATTTAGATAGGTCTTTATCTTTGACAGAAATGTGAATGTATAGTATATCCTTTGTTATTTAATCACACTGGATGAAGATACAGATTGATTCCAAGAGTATCAGCCTCTCTTATGTTTATACTCTCCCTGTAAATGGCAAAAGTAAAGGTTCCCCTCGCACATATGTACTAGTCGTTCCCAACTCTAGGGGTGGTGCTCATCTCCGTTTCAAAGCCTAAGAACCAGCACTGTCCGAAAACATCTCCATGATCATGTTGCCAGCATGATTAAATGCCAAAGGCACATGGAACACTGTTACCTTCCTATTTTTCTACTTGCATTTTTACATGCTTTCGAACTGCTAGATTGGCAAAAGCTGGGACAAGTAACGGTAACTCACTTTGTTATGCGGCACTATGGATTCGAACTGCCAACCTTTCTGATCAACAAGTTCAGTGTCTTAGCCACCTCTTCCCTTGGCTCTCCCTGTAGCCTATTAATGATTCGATGTCCTTTTCAGATTCCTATATTAGCAAATCCTCTAAGTTCAGGCTTTGTACTGTTTGTAATTGCAGAGTAAGAAGCAAGGTTCTGCTGAGTATTGGTTCTAACCTACTCCAGAATACTCATCTTAGCACACCTTAACCCTCTATTTTCAGAAATGATCTCTTACTAATATATAATCCTTTTATGAGATCTCAATGCAATTTGTAATTTGATTTCCAGGGGATAATGCCTTTGTCCTCTGAAGATGGCTTTCTTTTGAGATTTTTTTGTGTTTAATAAGCAGAAGATACAAACATGTCAGTTTTATCCCAACTGGCAACAAGTAAATTTTTCTTGATCTTTCTGAGCAAAAAAGCATTATGTCCTTTCAGTCAGATGATCCAAATTCCAAATTATCATTCTCCATTAGACCATTTTAACTTCCTTTTTGGCGAGATGTTGTAAGAGAAAGACAGGATGGTTTTCCATCTGTATTCTTCTCTCCCCTTCCTCCTATTATAGCAGTTCAGTGAAAAGCAACCTTGTTTTTCCAAAAGTTGCCTTGAATTCTTATTTACTTGCATGTTTATATTGTTTGTAAGTGTTTTTGAAGGTTTTTTTAATTCCCAAAGGCAGTTTATAAATAATTGTAACATATAAAGAAACAGAATGTAAAAACAGCTAAATCAATGTTGTCACTTAAGTTATTTCTCTCTCTAGGAGCTTCCAGCCAGAAATCTTACAAGCACAAGAAACTGTTATTTACTTATTTACTGGTTTTGGGAACAGTCATCATCACAGCAGTTTTAGAAGTACTAAAGTTACAAATTATTATTTTATCAGATTGTATTGCATAGTGCAGGCTGGATATTGAAATGGCAGTATTGTTCTCCTTCCCCACTATAGTGAGAGTAATAATCAGTAAGGAATTAAAAAAAAAAACCTACTGCTTTTTCCTTCCTTCCTTCCTTCCTTCCTTCCTTCCTTCCTTCCTTCCTTCCTTCCTTCCTTCCTTCCTTCCTTCCTTCCTTCCTTTCCTCTCTCTCTCCTAGAGGGCTGTCCAAATTCATTAGCACACTACATTAAATACAATAGAAATATATAGAATTTAAAAGAGCCTTACCATCCATCCTAATCCTGGAGGAAAAGCCAGGTTTTTAAAAACTTTTAAAAAGCTTTTGAGGATTGAAACATACAATATGAGAGGAGGATGTTCTAGAAGGCAGGAGCTCTTCCAGAAAAGGCCTATTTTCTGGATCCATGAGATGATATTTAATTAATAGAAACAGGAGTGTGCCCGCTCTATTTGATAATATAGAAAGACAGAAACCATTGGAGAAAGGCAGCCCCTTCAAACAAGCAAAACCTATGCCATGAAGGGAGGTGGTATTCAGCAGGATGGAGATTTTACCGTATCCTTCCCCTGCCACGCCCACCAAATCATGCCACACCCACAGAACCAATAGTAAATAATTTGAACATCACAACTGATGTACAGGTAATAACAATGATCTTGAATTATATCCAGAATCTGTCTTGTAGCCAATGCCATTCATGGAGTAGCAATTATATATGGGCATACTGAGGAATGCGCATCTCTGCTTCCATTGTCATATTCTGAACTAGTTGTTACTTTCGAGTGGTCTTCTAGGGCTGTCCCATATAGATGACACTGCAATAGTCCACATGAAAGGTGACTGGGATGGGATTGTTTGCAGGGGGCCCTGGTTCAGTAACAGGTGCATATATTAATATCAGTAAATGTCTTCCTGATTACAGTTGCTGAATATTCTTCAGACAGGAACTGTGAATCCAGAAAATACTCTCAAATTGCATGCCATTTCTGAATGTGGAAGGGTTATCTCATCTAGGATTTAATATGGAAAAATTCCAGGGCTGGGCAGTCTACCTGCTCAGAGAAATTTAGTCCTGTTGGGGTTTTTACATCATCATGGCTAAATTCCTGACCCATTGGAGTTTTAGCTGGTTTAAACAATTCCATCCCAAACATTCTGAGTAGCTGGTTAATCTTGGTTTGTGAGATTTTGTATCCTCCCCTGGTTTTATCTATTTGTAAACCAAGATATTGCCTAATTTCACTGAGATGTTTTATACTGAACTGCTCCTTTACAGTGTTATAATCCTCATAGCTTCTTGCTCAGTTTTAGTGATTAATGCTATGTTATCAGTGAACAATAGCAACAATGAAATCACACCGTCGCTTTCTTTCTTAAACAAACATGGATCAACCATGCCAGCTCTTAGTTAACTCTTTAACTATACATTGATTCCATTCATATCCTGATTGCTTCAAGCCACAAAGACTCTTTTTCAACCTCCAGCAGTCAGTTTTTCTATCAGTTTTAAATCCCGCAGGCTTCTGTAAATATATAGTATGTTGCAATGGTGCATGCAGATATGCTGTCTCTACATCTAAATGATTAACTATATATTCATTCTTAGCTGCCCACACTAATGCTGCACGTAACCTTATAGCCTTTAAACTAGGCGCAAAGACTTCATCATAATCATTGGCTGACTGAGCAAACCCTTGTGCAACTAACCTGGCTTTATGAGTTACAGTCCTATCTACACTATTTTTATGTTTGAAAATCCATTTAAATGCTTACTCTAAATGCATCTTCCAAAGATTTAGAACCATTTTACTTTTTATCTTGTGTGCTATTGATAAGGAAGTCAATAGTTCACCATTTTGAGATTATTTTATTGTTAAATTAAATTAAATCTCTAATTTATATAATTTATTTGACATCCGGCTCTTTTATATCCTTTGCTTCC
Source organism: Thamnophis sirtalis (assembly GCF_051295495.1). Lineage (NCBI taxonomy): Eukaryota > Metazoa > Chordata > Lepidosauria > Squamata > Natricidae > Thamnophis > Thamnophis sirtalis. Next base: position 86,043,853 of record NW_028261384.1, on the reverse strand, counting down.
TTTCTCTCAGGGAAAAGATCAGAACTGCTCAAATAGAACAATAATGGCTTCTGGTGGTTTTAGGTCAACTGCTTGCATTGTGTCTCTTCTTCCTGTTCCATACCTTGAATCCAATAGATCAGTAAACATAATAAAAATAGATCTTTAAACGAATTCTGATCCTTAATTAACTATTCATGGGAAGTTAAAATGATACTAAGAAATACTACTGGCATGTTAAGAATTCAGCCTAATAGTTGATGTCCTCTTCAAGTGGAGCCCTGTTTCTGCTGACCAGTGGTCCCATCTTTGGCAAAAGTATAGAGATAACTTTTCATTGCCTTCTTCCAAGATATTTCAGCTGTCCAATCTATGTTACAACCTTACTAGTTCTTAGTGGTCTTCTAAGTATGTACTACATTTGGGAGATCAGCCACGAGCAGTTCAATGCTGCCACCTATCTCGATTAAATGGCCAGTGATCAAAAAGCAAAAGAAAGTAAAGGGTTAATTAGCTCAATGAAAACATAGCATAGAATACAATAATCAAAAACTTCTTTCTCTAGTTGGAAGCACATGGACAAAGTTGCCAAAGATAAATTTGGCTTACTGAGGGGGGTTGGGGCAGTCTCCAGTTTGGCACACTAGTTTGGGAACTTTAATTCTCACAATTCCCAGCAAGATGAGAAGTAGGGACATTTGGAAGGGGATTCAAAATTCTCAAAAATGTTCAAGGACTGATATTTTGGCAGTAGGGCTAATAGAATACCTATAACTGCAAATCAGTTAATGATACCTATTCATTTTATGCTGCAAGGTTTACTACATTTCTGAGTAGACAAGTCTTGATTCTGATCTTTGATGGAGAAAGTCTCTGCAGAATTACTCACTTGAGTTGTGTTTATTCTGGACAGGGAAGAAAATTCCAATAACACAAACATAGATGTGCCTTACAAGAGGAAGTGGTTTTAAGAGAAAGTTGGGGAAAATAGCCTTTACTGTGATTAGTTTTGGAAAACAACAATGAAAAGGGGGTTTCCCTATTCTGCCTAGAGTTTTCCATTTCTGGTGACTGCTTTTCCCATTAACAAAAGGTCAGTTTTAGGGCACTTTCAGCTGAAATGAATGCTGGATAGATTAACTAATTGTTGCCCATCTTTGCTATTCTTAATTAGCTAGCCTGAACATAGTGAAATGCATGTTAAAAATGCAGATCCATGTACACAATAGATTTCCTATATGAATATTTGTGTTTCACACGTGATTTTTTTTTATTGAACAGAAGATAATAACATCTTAATAGAAGAATAAGTAGGGTCTAAACAATGTAGATGTACCGTATTTTCACGACCATAAGCCGCACTGAAAATCCTAAAATTTGATCCAAAATCGGCAGTGCGGCTTATAACCCGGTGCGCTTTATATGTGGAAAAAGATCTCCCAGCTGCTTTGCTCCTCGCGACTGCAATAGATGTCCAGAAGCGGCCCCTGGGGCCAATGGGGACCGGACCCCCAGCTCGACAGCCCCTGTCGCCTCTGGACGTCCACCGCAGCTGTGAGGAGCCGAGGAGAGCGCGGAGAAGAGCGCGCGATGGCCCCCGGCGCTCCGGGAAGCGGGAGAGGCGCGCGGCCCGGCCTCTCCTCCCTGGACGCCGCAGCAGCAGCCCCAAGCGCACCGATCCCCGCGCCCTTCGCATCGGGGCATGCTCTTGCAGCACGCCCCGATGCGAAAAACACAGAGATCGGCGGCGACGTCCAGGGAGGAGAAATCAAACCGCGCGCCTCTCCCGCCTCCCGGAGCGCCAAGAACCGTCGTGCGCTCCCCTCCACACTCTCCTCGGCTCCCCACAACCGCAACAGACGTCCAGAAGCGACAGGGGCCACCGAGCCGGAAATCCAATCCCCACCAGCCCCAAAAGCCGCTTCTGGACATCTGTTGCAGTCGCGAGGAGCGGCACGAGGGTTCTTGGCGCTCCGGGGGGCGCCGAGGGCGGCTGGGAGGGGCGCGCGGCTTGGTTTCTCCTCCCTGGACGCCGCAGCAGCAGCCCCAAACTCACCGATCCCAGTGCCTTTCGCATCGGGGGGCGCTGCAAGAGCATGCCCCGATGCGAAAAACACAGAGATCGGTGCGCCCGGGGCCGCCGCTGCGACGTCCAGGGAGGAGAAACCAAGCCGCGCGCCCCTCCCAGCCGCCCTCGGCGCCCCCCGGAGCGCCAAGAACCCTCGTGCCGCTCCTCACGACTGCAACAGATGTCCAGAAGCGTCGGGAAATGTGCGGCTTATAACCCGGTGCGCTTTATATGTGGAAAAAGTTTGAAAAATTAACGTTAATTGATACTGCGGCTTATAATCCGGTGCGGCTTTTGGTCGTGAAAATACGGTACATTTGATTGAGCAATAATTTTATCCTACCTAGCAGAAAAATATGCCCAGTCTTAAGTTCCATTGTATGCAGCTGTCACAAACAAAAAAGCAGCTTTTTATAACATACAAGAGAAATTCTATGGAAGAAATTATTGCCTAATATTATAAATTAAAGACTTATTTTATTAATAATATATACAGTTATATTGTCCTGAGAGCTACGCACAGTGCTCTGGGTCAATGCACTGATTCAATTCCCCTGACCTTGGATGTTTAACAAGGATTTCTCTTTGCTCCATTATTAAATTTTGCTAACAATTTTATTGTCTCCTATTTTAATCACTGGTGATTTCATCTGCCTAACTTAACTGAGAGGAATATCCCAATCCACTTTTATGTGGATAAGGTTATCCTTTCACCGTTCCTGTGGAGAGCACTTATACATTATTGTGAAGACTGGGAAATATGAACTACCAGAAAACAAATGTCATAATCATCCTAGCATTTTTCTTGCAGGTGCAAAATCTGTTTTTTGGGTCAACAATCATCATCTTACACAATCAAATGCAGCATCTGGGTTTAACACAACATTTTTTATGCCCACATTTATTGAATTTTGCCATCTTCTCTGTTGTCTTCCATGGGGCACTTGCCATCTATATTAAAGTGGAAGGTGATGTAACGCAACTGTGTGAGGTGCTGCTCATTGAACATAGCCATATCACTGTAAATGTTTCTCCTGCATTTTCTCTGATATTGACACAGTGCCCATTTGCTTCTAAACTGTGTGGTGGCTTACAAGGTCAAGGAGAGAAACACCTAACAACCAAGAAAGTGTGCTCATCTCACCGGCATGTAAAGTACACTCAATTAACATTTGGTGACTGTCCAGCACTCAGCAACATATAGAACTGCTGGGTGCACCATGTTTCATATAACTTTGATTTTATATGGATTGGCATGAGTCAATCATAGAGCACACCAGTGATCGCTTTCCACCGTAACCATACTTTGTTTACTCTTGCACACACTTTGTTTTTGATGCTGCCATCACTTTGTAGATGGGATCCTAGGTGACAAAAGGAGTTGGTCTTCACTAGATTCTCACTGCTGACTTGTATGATGGCATTGCTTGGACTGCTCTCTAAATACTCAGTCTTTCTGATATTGAGGCACAAGCTAAATTGGTTAAGATGGTTGTTCCACATCTGCACTTCTCTAGTGGTAACTACACTTCAACAAGAGAATAATTATGGAAGCTATCGAAATAGAGAAACATCCACAAAACATGAATAAATGTGATGATACCTCCCACCTACCAGACATCTAGAAACCAGCCCTAGTCAACAAACGAGCCCCTTCTACCACCCAGGCTGTTACAACAGAAAACAACAACGGACACACAACCAGCACCAATCAGCATCAATCTACCACTCATGATACAATCACACAGCCAATCAATCCACTTATTGAAACAAAGCCAGCACTCCACACACCCCCACCAAGATTTACAGAAAGACGGCAGCTCCAACCACACTTTAAGCCGAAAACACCAGCCTGAAGATGGGGAGTCAGACCTCGCTGAAACGTTGCCAAGACAATCTATATATATAACAGTGGGGCAAAAAAGTATTTAGTCAGCCACCAATTGTGCAAGTTCTCCCACTTAAAAAGATGAGAGAGGCCTGTAATTGACCTCAGAGGTAGACCTCAACTATGAGATACAAAATGAGAAAACAAATCCAGACAATCACATCAATCACAAGAATTTTTTTGCAGGTTATGGTGGAAAATAAGTATTTGGTCACCTACAAACAAGCAAGATTTCTGGCTCTCACAGACCTGTAACTTCTTCTTTAAGAGGCTCCTCTGTCCTCCACTCATTACCTGTATTAATGGCACCTGTTTTAACTTGTTAGCAGTATAAAAGACACCTGTCCACAACCTCAAACAGTCACACTCCAAACTCCACTATGGTGAAGACCAAAGAGCTGTCGAAGGATACCAGAAACAAAATTGTAGACCTGCACCAGGCTGGGAAGACTGGTTCCATTATCTGTCAATCAGCTCGTCACAAGAGTCCATCACGACAGAAACCCAATATTTTTACTGTTGCCTTTGTTATATTTGTATTTATGCTGATAAATAAATAAAGGGAGACTAGTATAGATCTCTTTCAAGCTATTTAGCTCTCATCAGCTAGCCATACCCTTACTGGGATTCGAACCTGTGCTGATAATGGAAGCAGTTAGCTTCCTCCCATAATTGAGGCATATCGGGTTGTGACACTAAATATGTACCTTCTTTCCTGGCTTCAGCTGATAAGGAAGAGACCTGTGGCTTAATGGCTAAGACGTTTGCCTAAGATGCAATACAGCACAGGTTCGAATCCCAGTAAGGGTATGGCTAGCTGATGAGAGCTAAATAGCTTGAAATAGATCTATACTAGTCTCCCTTTATTTATCAGCACAAATACAACACACACACACACACACATACATACATACATATCTCCTGACCACCCTGTCAATTCCCCTCCCCTTGAGCCTCTCCCCCTAGCAACGGCCACTTATCTGCCTGCAGAAAGGGGAGGAGAAGGGAGGAAGGTTTCAAATTCTTAATCTGACATTACTCAGGTGTAGCCTTGAGGTGTATAATATTTCTGGGAACTTTATTTAGGCAGGATGTCAGACTGGAGGCAGTAGAACTAAGATAGCAACCAGCGATGAAGATAACTTAAATCTTACTGGTATGTTTTCTGCCATTCATAGGCATCTAAGTTGGAACTGTATAGTAATAAAAACATGATGAAGCATACTTTGAAAAAATCAAGATGGCAGCAAAGACTACCTGATTGAAATCTCACCTTAAACATGTCTGACACATATAAAAAAAGGGAAGTACCTCACATGATTTTGGCCATTATCCTGACTTATTTGACACCCCACCCCCACCCCATGAGAGCATATCTTAGTCAATCTTCTGGCTAATTAGTTTCCCTCTTCTGCATTGTCAAGTCTCCCAATTTTATTTCTGCCCCACATCCGGTATATTAGCAATTGCCACTTGTGCTGGCTTAGCCATAGATTCTTTTGTGAACTAGTCATCTGGATCTGGTATAGTTTTCTTTATTTTTCCATTAATTCCTTTTTTCCCCAGGGGATTATTTTCCTCTATTTCAGCCACAGAACTATGAGATTAAAAAAAAAAAACTATGCATGAAATATGCATGGGAGTATGACTCCTGGCCAAATACAGGTAGTCCTCGACTTACAACCACACTTGAGCCCCCAAATTCCTCTTAAGCAAGAGAGTTGTTAAGAGAAGTTTACCCCATTTTACAACTTGTTTGTCACAGTTGTTAAGAGAACGACTGCAGTTGTTCAGTTAGTAACATGGTTGTTAAGTGAATCTGACTTCCACATTGACTTTGCTTGTCAAAAGATCCTGGAGCACTGCAACCGCCATGTATTCAGTTGCCGAGTGTCTGAATTTTGATCCCATGATCACAAGGATATTACAAAGATTGTACGTGTGGGAAATGATCATGTTACTTTTTTAGTGCTGTTGTAACTTCGAACGGCCACGAAACGAACTGTTATAACTTTAGGACTACCCATAATGACAGACTTCCTGGAACATGAATGATCTTTAACAATTACAATTCTAGTACTCAGCAGAAATGCAGCGTTTACAGTAGATAAGAGCTACTATATGGAAGCCCTCTTCCTTTTTTAAAAAGCCCTTTCACAGACAGATGCTTCCTGACAGCCTTGTTCACATAAAGATAGTAGGCTTTTATCTTCATGGAAAATATATTGCATTGCAGTAAAAACCAGAATTTCCTGAACTTCATGTATCATTCTAATCACAAAAATTCCAAGAACATATTTATTCTAACGATCTATTATTATTCTAAGTATGTAGTTATCCTATTGCTGCCTGATACACTCAGTATGTCACAACTATTCTTGCTGCCTGGACAAAGAACTGATGAAAGTTACACTTTCTTTGGCAAATAATGATATAGACTTGTTCATTTGTTCTCTACACTTTGAAAACTGATTCCTGTAACTGATTAATAAAAATATTCAATCTAAATATCCTAAATCCTTACATTATTATAATATGGTTTTTATCTTCATTTCCTCTGTGCAGTATGCTGAGACAGTCTCAAATCCTTATCTCAAAAAAACTTCCAATTGCTCCAGTAGGAGAAACTTGATTTAGGGTCACAGCAGTCTTAGTAACCTGCCTCCACCACTGCATGGTGTAATGGCACTTTTTCTCCACATATTCTGAATTTCATTACCTTCTATTGCTTGCTTACAATGATTCTAAGGCTGTTTCTTCACTAATGACATACATCATCTTCAGTGCACTACTCTAAGGTGATGTAAAGCACATCCTCATTAATATAATTTTAACACAGCCATTGCCGAAAGACTACAAAATGCAATAGGTTGCTAGTGCAAAAGTGACCTAAATAATTTATTTCTAACACTGGCTGCAATTTCTCAAGCTGCACCACTTGCAGTTCGCCCATATATTTCATTTGTGCAGCTTTCCTCTAACTTTCTGTGATCAGATAAACTTAATCTCTGAAGATAACCCCAAACTCTACTATTGCAGTCCATCAGCTGTTCTTAGTTATTCTAACTTATGCTACATCCTTAGCATTCTAGTCCAACTTCAGTTCTTTGCAGCAGTAGATCAACTGATCCTCCAATTTACTTATATGCACTTTTGAGATTTATCTCAGGTTTTATACCAATAACAATTGTGCTATGTACTTAATAGAGCAACATTACTCTTATTAAGAGTAATACACAGCCTATTAATTTGTTTGGGGAATAGTAAAAATGCATCAATGAGCAATGTAGCAATAGGTTCAGGAATCTTTTCAAAATGAGGTAATCTGTTGTTTTCAATTTAATATTTAGCTCCTTTCCTGTTATCCATAGTCTTTTAGTACATGCATTATTCATTTTTGGCATCCTGAAGAGATTAAAGCTCAGTGAAAGGGCGTTTACTTTTTAACCGAAGCCATGAATTCTAAGCCTCCACTTTTTGGACCCAATCCAGTAAAGTCCCATTTCCTGCAGAAAATAGATAAAGCCTCTTGCCATCTAGCAGCTATTGAATTGTCTTTGGAACTGCCTTCATTTAAACATCTGGTGAGTCTTCAAGGCATATCTTTGCAGCAATGAACCCAAAAGCTCTCCTTGTTCTTCTTATACTTGCTTTGGTTACGATTTTTGCCTTGGTATGTGTGTTGGTGACCAGGAAGGAGAAGTCTAGTCATTGTGGTGCTAAGTCACCTATTTCCTTGGATAGAAGTCAGAAGAACAAGAATATGATATTTGCTGCCCTGTCAGCAGAAGAGATGGTGCAGGTGGTGAAATATCTGCAACTAAGGTTGCCCTTGGTAGATGCTTCTCAGGTTGTATCTTCCAATAATTTTATTCATTATGTTGATGTCAATATCCCCCGCAAAGAAGAGGTGCTGAAATTCCTTGATCATGATGGACCACGCCCTCCTCGACAAGCATTGGCTGTGGTGTATTTTGGAAATCAACTAGAACCAAATGTCACTGAGTATGTTGTAGGGCCACTTCCAGTGCCCACTTATCATTGGGATGTGACGGTGCAAAAATATGGAAAGAAAATATCCTATCATGGCAGGACTCTAATACTAAGTGAATTCGGAGATATTGAAACATTCCTAGTGGAGAAGAAATTTATAGAGGCACCCACTTTTATGGATCAAGTATTTGGACATAATGGAAGCAATTTTGAAGGTATCCTTGCATTACCTGGGGGGTTTCAGTCTGGGGGTCGCTATTCCTGGATTACCTTGTTTCAGAATGTAAAAGGCTTTTTCTTGCATCCATTGGGACTAGAAGTGCTTGTTGACCACAGCAGTTTGAATGTCTCTGATTGGAAAGTTCCAAAAGTATTTTATAATGGCCAATATTTTAACAGTTTTGCAGAACTGGAAGAAAAATTCAAAGCCAAGAGGGTGATTGTAACAAAAGTTAAGCCGGTTTCTTCTGATGGGGGCTTTTCCTCACTTCATCCAAGGACACCCCCTCTAAGATCTGGATCCTTCTATCATGAGCCCTTTGGGCCTCACTACAATGTGAGAAACAACCAAGTAACTACCCCAACCTGGAGCTTTGCCTTTCGGATGGATGTACACAGAGGACTCCATCTCTATGATATCCGATTCAAGGATCAAAGAATTGTATATGAACTTAGTGTGCAGGATGCCATTTCTATCTATGGCTCCAATAGTCCTGGTGGAATGTTAACCCGATACATGGATGCAAGTTTTGGAATGGGAAGATTTGCACATTCGTTAGTTCGTGGAGTTGATTGTCCTTACTCTGCCACTTACCTTGATGCTGTTTATTTAATTGAAAACCTCAAGCCAGAGGTACACAATAACTCAATCTGTGTGTTTGAGCAGAATACAGGGACCCCTTTCCGACGTCATTTTTCCAATTTTCAGTCTGTCTATTATGGGGGACTCGCTAGCTCTGCACTAGTAATGCGTTTTATAGTTACCATTGGTAACTATGACTATGTCTGGAATTTTATTTTTCATCCAAATGGTGCCATTGAAAGCAAAGTCCAAGCAACTGGATACATAATCTCATCTTTCCTCCATAGTGATGGGCTGGATTATGGTAATAGAGTTGCGGATCACACACTTGGTACAATCCATACTCATGTCATCAACTACAGAGTTGATTTAGATGTTGGAGGTAAGTCCTTGGGAGTCTTAAATAATTTTGATTGTTGCAGTTTTGCACTATTTTCTGCTGCTGTTGGCAACTCTATGCCCTACTGCTTCTTCTTACTGTATCTATCTCAATTTGGGTTTCTTATGGAAAAGCCAAAGAGTGATTTGATGGTTAGTAGAATCAGAGACCAGACTTGGTCAGATAGTCAATATTGATGAGCTGCAGAATTATTTAATATTTCAATATTTCCTACTGAACCTCCAAATTAAAAGTTTGCAACTCAATTTCTAGAGCAAAGTAACTCTGCACCTGAAGAGGGCACCATTTGAACAATGAAAACATTTTCTTTCCTCCCTCCCTCTCTCCCTCCCTCCCTCTCCCCCTCTCTTTTTCTCCCTCCTTCCTCCCTCTTCAACTTACAACCCAATTGAGCTCAAAATTTGCATTGCTAAGCAAGGCAATTATTAATAAGTTGTGCCCCATTTTACAACCTTTCTTGCCACCGTTGTTAATTGAATCACTGCAGTTGTTAAGTTAGCAATATAGTTGTTAAGTGAATCTGACTTCCCCATGACTTTGCTTAAAAGAAGGTCGCAAAAGGTGATCATGGGACCCTGGAACACTGGAAACGGCCCAAATATGAGTCAGTTGCCAAGCGTCTGACCTTTGATCATGTGATCATGGGGATACGACGCACAGTCATATGTGTGAAAAATGGTCATAAGTCATTTGTTTCAGTGCCATTGTAATTTCAAACAGTCCCTAAACAAGAAATGGGATATACAAATAGCCTGTTGTAAGTCCAGGACTACCTGTATCTCATTCTTTCAGCTTCAGTCTCTCATAACTTTGTTTGTTCAAGAGCTGAAGGCTCTATGCATAGAGCCTCTTCCTCCATTTCCCTCCTCCCTACCCCAAAAACCCAGTCCTGTGAGGTAGGTTTTCATAATTTGAGGTGAACTTATCTTAAGCTTATTCATCTCTAGTTTGACATTTTAATCACTAAACCACACTAGTTCCATCATTCATTAATATCAAAATAAATCAAACTATTTAGGCTGAATGAAAATAATTTGAATTTCTAAATCCTATATGATTAGTTTTTTCTAGCCTCTTGCCTACTCACACTAATATACAATCTTGTACTGTATAAGCGCAGATAGTCTATACTTGTTCTTTAATCCTAAAGTTTAAATATATGTAATGAATGCCTGCATGCATGTATCCTCCCCCCCCCTCTTCCCCAAATTCTTATCTTGCACTGGTCAGTTACTACAAGAATAGGAATGTCAATGATAAGCAATCATTTACAATTTATTAGGTTCAGCTTTCTAAAGTCCTTAGGGAAAGAGCAGTTAGGATTAGGTAACAAGTTAGAGAAGTTTCTCAATTTAAGTATATATAAACTTTGTTGTGTCAGTCCTGTATTTAGTGTATTTGGGTGTTTACACATATTCCAACATTTTATAATCATATACACATATCTACCATTTTCGTGGCTGTAAAGCCTAGAGAGGCAATTCAGTTTGTGCCTTCAGCTATGCTTAAAAACCCACAATTTTTATAAAACACAGATGTTTTCTATGATTTATGCCAGTGATTCAGATCACTGTTAGTCATGCCATAGTTGTTCTCCAGGGAGTGATTTGGAAATATAAGAACTTTGCTGGTCCAGATCAAGGTTAATCTAGTCTAACATCTGGTAAATCTTTGAAGCAGGATATTTATGCAATAAGAGTTCCTTCCTCCCCCTGTTCCACAACTTGCATATAGAAACATTAATTTTCTTTAATAATTCTTTAGTACCAAAGCAATAGATTATAGCACCACTATAACTATTTTTACAAGTTAATTGCTTTACTGTATTGTGAAATACTAATATAATTTGGGTACATTAAACTGAAATATTAAAATACATTACAGAAAATAACTGAGTTCTGTGATATTTATACAGAAGAAACTGAAAAATGTTAATATAGTAACGATCAAGATAAACGGAACCTTTAAAGATGAGAAAACAAATTTATATCAAGATTAAAAATTATTTGTAGGGTGTCAATGAACAAAAATTGACATTAATAGAAAGTTGTAAAATGCATTGAAAAATATTTTGATTTTTTTAGTTTAATACGTAGTACAACTATTATAATATAGCATAATAATGCTATATTCTACTAGTATTTTAACTTTCTCTGATCTTATAGATAATAAGGCTGTAAATGGTTATAGCCTAGTGATGATAGTAATATATAGCCAATTAGCCATTATCTCTGGTAACCATTTTCAGCCTTGTTTTATATAAGCCTGAAAGCTCCTTTTTAAAACCACCCGTTTGTTATTATCACTATATCTTTGCATACTTTCCACAGTTTGCTTGTATGCATTATGAGCATCTGTAGAGAAAAGATTTTAGAGGCATCAGAAATAGTGTAATGAGAATTAGTAATGTAAATATATAGCAATAGCACTTAGACTTATACACCACTTTGCATGCTTTGCAGCCCTCTCTAAGCTGTTTACAGAGTCAGCATATTGCCTCCAACAATTTGGGTCCTCATTTTATGCACCTCGGAAAGATGGAAGGCTGAATGAACCAGATTTGAACTGCCAAATTGCAGTCAGCTGGCAGTCAGCAGTAGCCTGCAGTACTGCACTCTAACCACTGTGCCACTGCAGCATATAGTACAATTATGAAATGAATAACCATATATATTGTTTTCATTCTGATTTGTTTTTCCGTGCCCCTTTGATTAAAATGTTGAAATATATATTCAGCTGCAGTTTTTGTACTTAAATATACAAACATTTGTTTAATGACTGTTCAAAGTTACAATAGCACTGAAAAAAGTGACATATGTTTGTTTTTCACATGGCGGTTGCATCATCCCTGTGATCATATGATCAAAATATGAATGCTTGGCAACTGGCATGTATTTAGGTCATGTGATCATCTTTTGGAACCTGATAGGCAAAGTGAATAGGCAAGGTAGATTCATTTAACAACTGCAGTAATTCACTTAACAAAAGTAGTAAGAAAAGTCATAACATTGGGTAAAATTCACTTAACAACTGTCTTGCATAGCAACAGAAATTTTTGGCTCCATTGTGGTTATAAATTGATAACTATCTGTATATATACATATTAAGTATATGTCTGATGGCTATATTCCCTAATCTAACATCCAAATTGTGATGAATTTCTGAGTTTAGTATAAATAAATAGATAGATAGATAGATAGATAGATAGATAGATAGATAGATAGATAGATAGATAGATAGATAGATAGATAGATAAATATAGACTTATACAGACTGCATAAGTTTCAAACTTGCCCAAATCGAGTGGCATATACATTTAATAAATAGGTAGATAATACCTGGCCTGTAAAAATTCAGTAATGCTAGTTTGGCCTTTGTTGCCCGTGATGGTACAGATAGTTTAAGAAAATTAACAACTGTTCAAAGTTACGATGCTGAATAATGGAACTTATGTCTGGTTCTTATAATTGTGACTATCACAGCATCCCAACAGTTATGTGATTACAATTTGGCCCTTGATAATAGCTTGCAAGTATGATATAGCATTCCGTATTCATGACATCATCATTGGTGACCTTCACTATAGGCTTCCAACAAGGAAAGTCAGTACAGAAGCTGGCAAGAGATCAGAAATGGCAATTGTGTGCTATCACACTTAATGACCGCACAGGATTTGCTTAATGAGGGCAGCCGGAAGTGCCGGAATTTCCATTGTAAGTTGGCAAAATCACATGATGTTATCCTTTGCAACTGTTATTTGCTGATTGAATAACCAGTCCCAATTACCATTATTAATCTATGACTACCTGTACTTACCCTGAGTTTTTATTTTTTTTGTAACTGAATCCATATATACCTCTTTTTGTTTATCGATTGAAATCTGTTGCAGTAATTTAATTGTTAAGAAAAATGAAGTAGAAGATTATTGGTTGCTGCAGTCTCATTTCTATCCAACGGTGTTCTGTGACCCAGTGCTTCCCCCTTTTTTGCCCTCTCACATGAATGAGGGATTGCTTAAACAAGCAATCTCTTCCTGAGCCACTTTTTTCCACAGAGCAGCATAACTCTAAAAAATGTTAACAACTGCAAGTTGAACAAGCTCAGCTGTATGACCTTAAATTAGTTGATTAAATTCCTCCAGGCAGCTGCCTGAAACTGACTAGAACTTCATCAGTCTCACCCTGAAGTCTTTTGTTGTCAAGTATCCAAAATTTAGTCCGAAATGCATACATTGGCTGAAAAATGAATTATTTAATTATCATTTATTACAGTTTTATTTTCAAACGGGCACTAACCAAGGTAGTTGCTAACTGAGGATTAGCTGTATTGATTTTGATAAACTCTATATGAGAAGATTTCTTTGTGATTGAAATATCTCCACAAGTAACAGCTCAAGACTCAGGGCTCTTCCACACAACCACATTAAAGTTCTGTTTGCTATTCTAGTCCTTGAACTAGGAGCAAAGTGTGTTGACATTAATTGTGCTCCTATTGCTGATTTCTATTCTACCAACAGAGACTGGCCAATGGTACTGTTTTTACTTACATCATGTAAGTCAATTCCAGGAAAGTAATTAAGGTACTCCCTGGGCATCATTTCTCTTTCTACTAAACTCACCCATTGCAGGGGCAACCACTACCAAATTCTTTCCTTTTTGTCCAGAGTGGAGTGGTGCTAACCTCACTGAAGGGGGTATAATCAGTTGAAGTTGCTTAGGCAAAAGATGCTTGGTGCACTTCCTCCTCTATGTCTGTACCATATCAATGTATTTAGTTTTCTGAAACAGCACTGAAAGTATATTCAAAAATAGCCTGGCTGAAGTTGGTAAGTGAAGCACAAAAGAAGCAACAGTTAATTATGAAGATTTTCCCTTGCTTTACTGAACTGAAAAGGTTGTAAATGCGAGGATTAGTCATACCTGCAAATAGTTATTCTATGAACCAGTTGCTAAATGAGAAGTATTTGTATTTCAAGGAATGGAAGGAAGTGTTAGCAGCAATTGAGAAAAGGGCCTTGGGGTTTATATATCTTTTGGACTTTATTATATATATATATATATATATATGCCCAAGTATGGGAGGAAGGTCACACACCTGGGAGGCAATAGAGCACAGGTTCGATTCCCAACTTGGGTATGGCTAGCTGATGAGAGCTAAATAGCTTGAAATAGATCTATACTAGTCTCCCTTTATTTATTTATCAGCATAAATATAGCATATATATATATCATCCAAATGGTGACATGCAGCTTTCAAAAGAGCACTAAAGCTATGTTGATAAGGAAACCACAAAAGACCTTGCAAGTGATACGGAAAGCTTTGGATGACTTTTATGTGGGCTGATGCCTCTGTGGAATTCAGGTGTCCCTTCATTATGCATCCCAAGCCAAAATTGGAAAGCATTCAGCAACTGGAGGAAAGGAGCGATGTTTACAGCAGCCTAAAGTACTGTGGTGAATAGAAACTGGACATAACACAATTCCTGAGCGCATCATTTCCTAAATTGTCAATATACTGGGAGGGAAATGTGTTAGGATAAGGAGGAAACTGTCTCAGCTATGGACTGGAGATGGGCTGAAGGAAACATGAGAACAAGGCAAAAATAATTGGTTATTGAAGCATGATTGTATTGTGATTTGGGTAGATGAGAAAAATCCCACATCTCTGCCTCTTGTTTTCCTTTCCCTTTTCTTTCTATTAATAGGTATAAAAAATTCCTTGGTTGCCAATGATATGACTTTTGAGACAGTGAATACTCCCTGGAATCCAAACCATAAGATTCGGAGAATGAAGCTGGTGAAAAAGGTCTTGGATACCGAAGATAAGGCTGCCTTCCGCCATAATGATAAGATGCCAAGATACATATATTTTGCAGCAAACAGTACAAACAAGTGGGGCCATAAGCGTGGCTACCTAATCCAGATGATCAGCTATGCTGGGGATCATCTCCCAGAGGAGGATCCAATGGAGAGAGCTATCAGTTGGGGCAGGTAAGCAGTCCTTTTCTAAGCACCAAAGTCCAATGCTTTCATTTATTTATTAATTTGAATAGGCTTCTCCTACAGATTTTAAGGTCTGAGGAGGTGTCTGACAGGAAGAGCAGTTCCTCAGGCAGGCTCTAAATGTCAAAGGATAAAGTTATAACCACTTGGGCCCAATAAACAAGCCTGTCAGGGGAAAAGATACTATTTTTAAAATTTATTTATTTGTATCCTGTCTTCATTACTTTAATAAATATAGGTGGTGAACATTCCTAATACTTCTTCCTCCTCCTATTTTGCCCACAACAGCAATTCTGTGAAGTGACTTGGGCTGGAAGAGTGTGGCTGGCTCATAGTTACTCAGCCAGCCATCATGGTTAAGGAGGGACTTGACCACTAGATTTATTCAGTCTAGCTATGCTGAATGCTTTCAACAAGCTGATGCAGTATTTTCAGAAGAGGCTTTCTTTAAATTTGGTTACATTAAACAATAACCACAACATTGCCAGTGTTCCCTTTTTAGGGAAGGTTATTGAGAAGCTGTGCTACAGAGCAGCAACAGAGTGTTCTAGATGATGATTATTTAATCCCTTTCTATGCAGAGTTGAAGCCTAGGATAGCTATAAATTGCTCTAGGGCAGTGTTTTACCAACTTGGCAACTGTAAGGTGTGTGGAATTCCAGAACCCCCCAGCATCCTTTTATACAGCTGCCAAGACAAAGCAGTCCCATAGGTTCTTTAGGAGTTTATGTCACGGGATTGTTGGGTTAGTGCCAATAGTTACTTATTGTTTTATTACTATAGAGCTATACTTGTTCAAATATAATCTATATTTATCTATATTTATTACTTTAATGGCTATATTATAAACCACCAATTGAGAGAATTGACAGTTTACAAGTGTAATTAATATATAAGTAATGAACTGAGGGTCCTTGAAAAGTCTTAATGGAAAAAGAATTGTTGGGCATTAAGATTAGATTACTTAAATAATAGTATCTAGAGGTGTGTTTTTTAAATTTGGCAACATGAAGATGGATGGATTTCAATTGTGGGAACTGAAGCCCACTCATCAAGCTTGAGATACACCCTTTTATACTCCTTTGTAAAATGAAAAACCATGTGCCAGTGTGTGACGTGTTTTTTCTTTCATATCTTTGTTCTGCTTTTGTCTTCAACTTAATTTTAAATTGTTGGATTGAATCCATTTATTTGTATAATTTTATTCAGTGTTTTATGGACTGACACATTTCTTTTATCTTGACACTAGGGTAATTTTGTTACAGTTTTACAAAACCACAAATGGAACCAGAATTTCAGTTGCTAAATTATGTGGTCAGTAAGTGAATTCAATGTGAAGCATCAGTTTTATCACGATTATTAAGTGAATCATTCAATTACTAAGTGAATCACACAATTCATTTATCATTAAGTGTCTTTAAATAAACCTAGTTTCCCCCATTGACTTTGATTGTTGGAAATCGGCTAGGAAGGTTGCATATTGCAATCATGTGACTGAAGTAGTAGTACAACTGTTATAACTTTGAGGACAGGTCGTAAGTCATTGTAACTTTGAACTGCCATTAAATGAAAGGTCGTAAGTCAAGTACTACCTGTACAATAGTTTTAGTAATACGTTTATTGCTATAAGGGGAGCTTGACTTTCCGCAGCCTTTAAACGAGGCTCAGTGTAACGCGGAGGAAGGAAGGCGTTTCCTTCTGGGGAAAGAGCTGGAGGCCGGGAGAAAGAGCTGGAGGCCGGGAGAAAGAGCCAAACGCGACCCTGGTTATCTCCCCCCCCACCTCCTCGCTTCCAGGAACTCCCCGCAACCCCCCGCCCCACAAAAGAGACATCAGCGCCGCCCCGAGGGACAGGAGGGGTCCCGGGCGCAGCGGCATCGTCTCCCCCCCACCACCCGAATAGGGACTCCCAAGTTTTCTAACATTATCTGTTTCTTCTGTTTTTCAATGCAATCAGAGACAAAAATGTTATGTCTGAAATTAAAACACAAGAAGATTGGTATAACTTCAGAATATAGGAGAAATATAAGCTTATTTACTAGATATTCAGGAATAAAACCAACCTTATGAATAGCTTTCACACAGGAAAAAATATTTCAGAATGCAGAAATGAAGAAGCTGGAGACTTGCTTTGCAACATATTTTACGCACCAATTAGGAAATTTTAATTTTAAAAAACTTAAGAGAAAAAAATACCCCACACAATAACCCATATTCTTAGACTTTCAATTTGGATCTACAATACATTAGCGCCTTAGCACCTTGGAGCCATACAGTGGTAGGAAGGGACTGTGATAATAGTTGAATTCTATTTTAATCCACTCACACTTTATAATTCTATGCCTAATGTTAATCTTTATTTATTCTCAATAACACATTAAAACCTTTAAAATGCTTTTGTATGAAATCATGCTAGAAAGAATCATGTGTCTCTAACAATTTTATTGAAATTATAAAACAGGCAGTGACATTTTAATAATTTGAGACACAGTTTACAGAAAGCAAAATTGATTGGGATTATTATAATTCCCCATTTGTTACCAGAGGTTACTTCTGACAAAAAACAGGACGAAGCCCTAGGAAGGGCTATTTTACACATTCCTTGAGGGGCTTAATAGTTAAGGCGCTGGACTAGGATTTAAGAGACCTAGTTCAAAACTACCCTCAAGACACAGCCACTTTTTTTCCGCAGGAAGGGGGAGTTGAGCTGGTGCTCTGCAGATTTTGATTTTAGAAAAAGAAAATAAAGGCTTCTTGGTCCACCTGGACCGGAAAGTCAAAATCCAGAAAATTAACCTTGTTTAGGAAAGTTTTGCACTGATGGAAAAATAGTGTTTTCCAGTGAAAGTTTTTTCTCTACTTTTCCTTGTTTGCTTTTTTGGCCTCTATTCCTTCTCTTCTCTTCTCTCCTCTCCTCTTTTCTTTCTTCCTTTTGTCTTTCCTTCCTTCCTTCTTTCTTTCTTTCCTCTTTCTCTCTCTTTCTTTTTTCTGCCTCTTTTTCTTATCCTCCCACCCTCCTCTCCCCTTTCTTTTTCTCTTTCTTCTCTTTCCTTTTTTGTCTCTCCCTCTGTCTCTGTCTCTCTCTCCCTCTCCCTTCTTTCCTTTCTCCCTTCCTTCCTCTCCCCTCTTTGTTTGCTTCTTTAAGTGCTCCAATTGCTAATCTATATCAGTTGGTAATTTATTCATAACTTGCTAATATCACTGCAGACTATTGGATAGTAAGGGGGAAAGTATAGTCCTCAACTTACAACAGTTCACTTAATGACTAAAGCTACATCAGCACTGAAAAAAGTGAATGACAGCTGTTCTTCACACATGATCATTGCAGCATCCCCATGGTCATATGATCAAAATTTGGATCTTTGGCAACTGCCTCATATTTATGATGGTTGCGGTGTCCTGGGTCACCTTTTGCAACCATCTGCCAAGGAAAGTCAGTAGGAAAGTCAGACTGACTTAACAACCAGGTTACTGATTTAACCGCAGTGATTCACTTAACTGTAGCAAGAAAGGTTGTAAAATGGGGCAAAACTCACTTAACAAATGTCTCACTTAGCAATAGAAACTTTGGGCTCAATTATGGTCGTAGATTGAGGACTACCTGTATAGGGAGATTTCTTTACTTAATGGATATTTACATGGTAGAATTGAGTTTCAAATAACACGAAGTTCGTTGTCTTGGGTGACATCTATGAAAAAAATCCAGGTGCTCAGGTATGAAAATGTGCTGCTCAAACACTATACTTTTCCGCTCACACGGAAAAAAAATTAGAGGGAACATTGCTTATGACCACAATTAGGACTAGATTTCTGTCACTAAGCTATGTAGTCATTAACTGAATCATGTCCCATTTTACATCCTTTTTGTAACTCATTAAATTAATCCTACAGTCATTCAGCAAACCCAGCTTCTCAGAAGAGCCCTGGAAAGACTGCAAATGGCAATCAAGTGACCCTGAGGCATTGCAGTTGTTAAAATGATTGCCAGCTGCTGAGTGTCTGAATTTTGATCATCTGACTGTTGGGTTGGGTAGGTGCTGCAACAGTTGTAAATGCAAAGTCTGGTTATAAATCATATTTTTCAGCACCCATATAATTTTGAATGGTCATTAAATGAATGGTCATAAGTCAAGGATTATTTATACATGTGTTACATTGTGAGCAACTGTGGAAAGGCACATATTCAGATAAGGCACATATTCAGACCATTTAATGACCATTTGCCAATTTTTGTAGAGTATCCATAGTCTTTGGAACTACTATTGCCCATAAGCATTAAAGGTAAAGGTAAAGGTTCCCCTCGCACATCTGTGCTACTCATTCCCGACTCTAGGGGGCGGTGTTCATCTCCATTTCAAAGCTGAAGACCCAGCGCTGTCCAAAGATGTCTCCGTGGTCATGTGGCCAGCATGACTAAATGTCGAAGGTGCACGGAATGCTGTTACCTTCCCACCAAAGGTGGTTTTCTATTTTTCTACTTGCATTTTTACATGTAACAAGTAACAGGACCTCACTCCATTATGCCGCACTAGGGATTCAAACTGGCAAACTGCCGACCTCTGTGATCAGCAAGATCAGTGTCTTAGCCACTGAGCTATCGCATCCCTTTCTATAAGCATTAGGGAAACTTATTTCATGCCTACAAAAGTGATGAAATATCCAGCTCAACAATACTTTGTTTCTGTTATTGCAATTCTGCTTCTTAGGTACAAACTGGCTGTCACCAGGAGAAAGGAGGAAGAACCTTGCAGTACCAGCATCTATAATCAGAATGACCCATGGACACCTACTGTTGCCTTTGCAGACTTTATAGACAATGAGACCATTGTTGATGAGGTGAGTTTTTAGATCCTGAGGGAAACAAGAGGGGATATTTCCTCTTTTTTACAAACAAACCCAGAGAGGTTGGACAGGTGTAAATCCTAACTCTTGGCTGGATACTAGACAAATATATTGTCCCCTCCAGGGGTGGGTTTCAAAACTTTTACTACCGGTTCGGTGGGTGTGGCTAGGGGGGCATGTGACTGAGTGAGTGTGGCCAACTTGATGTCACTCATGTCAGTTGCAGCGGCGCCTCCTCCAGCCGGGTGCATGCCTTTGAGCCAAGGCTTTGGGGCTCCCGGAACGGCCCATGTGGCTCAGGCTGTGCCCACAACTACCTGCCTATCACCAAGGATACTGCTGGTGCCACCACATCCCTCCAAGCACAGGTGAGCCGTGCTTGGCTGGGTGGGGGCATTGTGAGGCTTCGGGCCCAGAGTAGGCAAGTATGGCCGCCCACTGAGAGGAATGCTTGCCTCCGTTGCCTCCAAAGGCAGTGGGGAATGACAGGCCTGCAGGTGCGAGTGGAAGGTCCTGGAAATTGGGGGGGGGGGGCAGGCACTCATCTACCTAGCAGTTGCCCAGTTCCATTGAGTAGCTAAAGTGCACCATGTCACATAGTCGGAGGCCGAGGAGGATCCGGTGGGGACCCAGTGGTGGCGGCAATGGGAGTGGTGGCACTCGGTCGGGATGGGCTGGCTGGGTTGGCCGAATTATCCTGGGCTGGCTATTTATACCTGCCAGCTGATGGGTGACCCATAGCATCTGCCTCCTCTCCGGCCCAACAGTTCTTCCCCGTCTCACCTCCGGCACAGCTTTGGGCCAGCTGCCTGGACAGACTTTGGAAAGAGGCTGTCCCTGCCTGGTTTGCAGTGGTGCTGAGAAAGCTGCAAGCCTAAAGGCACCCGCACTCCCTTGTGCAAGCTGGGATCTCCTCATCCCCTTTGCTAGGACCCGCTGGTCACCAACTGCCCCAACAGAGCCCCTTGGCCCGCTCTTACGAAAGCCAGGTGGAGCATGAGGTACTCTGGCACTCCACCATGCAACAATGGGAATCTCCCCCGCAACTTCTGCATTGGACGTCTCAACCAGCCCTCACGATCATTTTCTGGCAGACGTCGTTGAAGCTTCTTTCCGATTGGCTCCTGCAGGTGTCTTGTGGCATGCACGTGGCGCACTGCCTGGCTCACTTCTCAGCCTCTGTGGACACCCTAGTTAAGTAGGTGATTCCCGGGAGCATGGCGGCAGAAAGTTGCCGCCATCTTCTTGCATGTACATGAGCATGCCTTGGACTTGCAAGTCTAAAGCATGCATATGTGTGAAGATGGCAGCGATGGCAGCTCTTTCTTTTTGCTGCCAAAAAGTGCTTTGTCTTCACATTGTTGCCCAGCTCCTGGAGAGCAAGCTAAGGAATGAGAGAGGCCAGAGAAAGAAAGGAGGCATGCAATAGCAGAGACAAGAGGATGCTTGCCCTTGGTGGTGGAGGCTGCTTTATCATGTGGGTGAAGACTGGCTTCCCTCTGCAACACGTGGGAGGCTCCTTTCTTTCTCCGGCCCCTCTCCTTCCCTAGCTTGCCCTTGTGGCACAAACTGGTTGCCCACATTCAAGCCAGCCTGCCTCCTCTCTCACCGTATCAGCTCTCTTGTCTCTCCCAAGATCAGCTTCTTTCCTGACCTCTTGCAGCATCAGTCCACATCCAGAGGTAGCCAGGGGTTGCTGTTGTTCTCAGGCAACAGCTCCGTTTTCCCCCTCCTCAGGCCCAGCAAGGAAGCCCGCTCCTCCGACCCTCCTGTCAGATCAGTGGTGGGTTCCGGATCCCAGTGCAACCAATATGGTACAACGGGGCCGTGCATCCACCACATGAACACGTGCAGCATGCCCAAGCATACTTACTGCCTGTAACACTCCATGAAGTCTCCACGATGCTCCAGCTGCTCAGCGGAGCGTCGCACAGGCACCGTACGGTCCTGCACAAAAGCCACAATCGGCCCAAATACAGGTGGGCAGGCAGAGCTAGCCCCGATTTTTACTACCAGTTCGTCCAAAACAGGCCAAACTGGTACAATTTCAAGAAATCTTGTTCATTTTGCTGCCTGCTGTAGCATATTTTGAAAATTAAGAATGAATTTGATAACCACGTAAGGATTATATTTAACTTGATTTGATATGTACAGTGAAGCATTTGTTCTGGGTGATTTAAAATTTTTGCATGTGGTTTTCCTCCATATTCCACTTTTAGAAAGTCTATTGTTTATCATTAGGGCTGCTGAAAAACAGGGTTCTTAATTTTTGCTTTTCTAGTCTCTATAGTATTGTTATCTTCTGCTATGTTACCTGCACTGGAAGGAACAAATCTAGAGAACCTCTAATAGTTAAAAATATTTTGTTAGCAAATCAGATTTTTTACATTTTAAAAATGCTGATACAGCAAGAAATCTCTACTTGTTAAATACATTAAACGGAAATAAGTAAACTCCACAGAATCCCTCTGTGGGTTGTGGGTAAGTATTTTAAATGATAGTGGGTGGGAATTAAGAACAGTCAAATTTTCATGTAGCTAATGTTTGTTCTGGCTAGATTTCCTTTCTGACAAAAATCCTACGTCTGATCACACAGGAAATCTTTCACATTCTACATAGGACCAAAATATATATATAACTTTCATATCTTTTCAGAGAGAAAATGCACATTATGAAGCAAAGCTGTATGTTTTCAGACAATGCACAATAGCAAGAGGTGTATTTTCAAGGCAGAATAAATTTCCTATTATGAACGCCATTCCTTTCCACAATTTTTATATCTTATATCTTAATTTGTTATATTTTATATCTAGTTTTTCCCTGCAATGAGATCCCAGGACTGGAAATATGTAATTTCAGAGAGGAATCTACATTTATGAAAGGGTTAAAGAAACAATTCTGTTCTGCCTGCTTATTTTCCTACATAAATACCTCATTCCTCTCATACAACAGCCTTCTTTGGCTGAATCCAGCACACTTATATGAGCACACTAAATAGCCTCCCCTACTCCATCAAGATCATTAGATGGCTTCCCTAAAGGCATTTGAGCTTTCAGTAGAAATGTCAATGAAGACTCTGATTCATGTGGAAACTAATACAGCTGCTCTTTTACAGAAAAGCAGTGGTAGGATTCAATTTCTTTTACTACTGGTTCTGTGGGCAAGGCTTGGTGGTGTGACAGGGGAAGTATGCTACAAAATCTCCATTCCCTCCCTGATGTATAGGATGCCATAGAGTTTGACACTGTCGTCCTTTTTGATTAATATCAGTGATGGGATTCATTTTTTTTTACTACCGGTTCTGTGGGCGTAGCTTGATGGGCATGGCAGAGGAATAAAACTGTAAAATCTCCATTCACTCCCTACTCCAGGGGAAGGTTATTGCAAAATCCCCATTCCCTCCCCATCAGCTGGGACTCGGGAGGCAGAGAATAGATGGGGGCGAGGCCATCCAGAGGTGGTATTTACCGGTTCTCGAAACTACTCAAAATTTCCATTATCAGTTCTCCAGAACTGGTCAGAACCTGCTGAATACCACCTCTGCAGAGAAGCTGCATTAGTTTCTACCGATAGGTAAACTACAGTTATCCTTCAAACATCACACATGTTTTCAAATTGAATATAATACTCCTGAAATTCAGTCACTAGAAAGTATCTTTCAAATTTTAAGCGGGCTATGTTCCAAAATAAGAGCATAAAACAAAGCTCATATCTTTTAACTTTTATGTCACAGTCATGAAAATAAGTGGGGTACCAGTAGTAGTTCACAATTAAATGCTACATGCCATGCGACTTACAAAGATAATGAAAAAGTTTGCTTTAAAAGAAAGCGAACAATAGAATCAACAGTTAAGCATGCTTTTTGCAGCCCAGAACTGCCACAGAACTGAGCCAAACAAAAAAGCAAGTAACAGACATAAATTCATTTCAGTACACCCCACAAACAATGCAACAGCAGAAAAGCAGAAAGGGCATGCTTTTCTGACTAGACAACCTACCTGCAAAAAACAAAACAAAAACAAAAACCACAAAAACTTGACCAAAAGTTTAAGCACACAAATAAAGCTCAGAAGGTTTCTCTTTCTGTACTATTTAACATTCTTTGCAGACAGTAATAGGCCTACAAAACACAGCACAGCTACAGGAACAATCTGTTTATGCACATGAACATTATGTACTTTTGAATTGGCAAGCTTCCTGAAAAAGAAATACTATACACATACACTGCACAAGAACAGCTATGTCACATTTCAACTCATAAAGTACTATCTACACTGCTTAACTAATCAGTATTACAACACTACTGAATTAGATACAGGAAATGAGATAGGAGGAGAGGTGGCCAAATTAATTTGGCAGCTAAACTTCATTAATGTAATCAATTATTTACATTAATGAAAGTAGTGTAAACTGATTGATTATACTAATGAAGTTCAGCTTCCAAATTAATCTGTGATTTCTCATGTATCTTCCTGAAGCAGCAATCCAAAGTATGGATTGAATTGGTTGTTCTTTATCCAGTTGTTCTTCTTTTCCTCTAAATTCTTCTGATCACAATCTTCAAATCTCCATAGCTTGGAAAGAGGGTTCTTGTTTTTTTTTTTTAAAAAGGACAGTGCAATTTTGAAAATAATAGAGAAAAAGCAGTTTTATTCCAAATTAGGACAAATTCTAGGTGGGGGGAAGCCAGTTCAAACTTGGAACATTTTGAACTCAGAATGATTTGTAGCCAAAATTCAGTGTTTTCCTAGAAAGTTCTATTTCATTAGAACTTTAAAATAATTAAAATTAAATAATTTGACCATAGCTTCTGAAGTGTGTTGTATTATTAGGGAACTGGGAAGACTTCTATTTTATCTCAGGCAACCTATCTTGTGCTGGCTGCCCTATTTCAGACTGAGGAAACGTGTATCATCTTAATTTATGCGGCTCACTCTATCTTCCCAGCATACTCATTCATGCAGTACACGCACACACACACAAAATGTGTTATTTCAGTAACAGAAGAAAATACAGTGTATGGTGTCCACAGTTTTTAAGGAGTTAGAAACAATTCCAGAAGCCATGCTTGGCGTATTTTTCCTACTGAAACATCTGTACAGTAGTCAGGCATGGGGCAAATGAAAAAAAAAGTGCTTTGGAACACAAACAGGAAAGGGTGGGTTTCTCAACATGATGTCTCAATAGTTGCTTTATTCATTTTATGCATTTAGTTGCAGAAATGAATACTCAGTGGGATGTTAAAAAAAAATGGGGCTGAAAATTCTGTCAGTACAACTACGCTCCAAAAGTGAAGTCAAAAGTGAAGAGAGGGACTAAATTTGATACAATGGGAGAAACTTTTAAAAAAAAAGTGGACTTCCAAAGTGGGCCAGATCAATCTGGGACCTCTACAGGAAACAAACAAGCAAACAGGAATAATTTCCCCAAAGCTTCCCTTTGTAAAAGGCAGTTGGCAGAGTTTTGGCATATTGCTAAGTGCTCCATTCCTAAGCTCCTTCCCTCCTAATCACAATCGCGTGAGCGATTGTGGGTGCACCTCGGTACACCCACGTTACACCTATCCTCCGCAAGCTGCACTGGCTACCGATCGGTCTCCGGATACGCTTCAAAGTGCTAGTTGTAACTTATAAAGCCCTTCATGGTATTGGACCTGGGTACTTGAGAGACCGCCTGCTGCCAATTACCTCCCAAAGACCCGTCAGATCTCACAGGGTCGGCCTCCTCCGGGTTCCGTCCACCAGCCAATGCCATCTGGCTACTACCCGGGGGAGGGCCTTCTCTGTAGCAGCTCCGGCCCTTTGGAATGAACTCCCCGCGGAGATCCGGACCCTCATCTCTCTCCAGGCCTTCCGGAAAGCCGTCAAAACCTGGCTGTGCCGGCAGGCCTGGGGTTGATGAGTTCCCCTCCCCTCTCGACTGGTATGGCTGTGTGATTTTCATGTATTTTAATTATGTGTACTGTTGTTTATGTTCCCTTTCCCCTTTGAGTTGTTCGCCGCCCTGAGTCCCTCCTGGAGAAGGGTGGCATACAAATAAACCAAATACAATACAATACAATACAATACATGACTGGAGTGACTATTCCAAAATTTCCCTTCCATTTTTTTTAATCAGATTACCCTGTTTCATGTCTTTCAATAGGATCTGGTTGCTTGGATCACCACTGGATTTCTACATATTCCCCATGCTGAGGATATTCCTAACACCGTGACACTTGCAAATGCTGTTGGTTTCCTTTTAAGACCTTATAATTATTTTGACAATGATCCCTCCATTGACTCGCCTGATAGTGTGTTCTTCACTGACAAGGATGACTTCAACTCCTGTGAGATCAACCATATTGCTTGCCTCCCTAAAACTGCTGCATGTGTACCCAATCTTCCTCCTTTCACTTATGAAGGTTTCCAAAATCTAAGTATCCTCTGATACTGTCCAGGCTTTGAGTCAATGCTGATGTTTATATTTGAGTGAATACAGTTGTGGAAATCAGCCAAGCACAAAATCTGTGTGTAAGATAACAGTCTTGAGACCTTTATTGTTGACTGTGTTTCACCTAAATTTTAGCTGTGTTGGCATTGTACTCACTTGTCTTTGCAACTTATCTGCATCAGCCAGATTGCTTTAGCTTTTTTAACCAACTGCTTCTCCTATTAATTTTTAATTTGTGTGTGTGTGTGTGTGTGTATGTGAGTAAATGAAATAAAATATAAATTTTGAAAGAGAAAATTAAGAAAAAAAAGTGAAAAAAGTACCAAGAAAAGAAAAGGCTTCTGATTTTCTTAATAGTATTTACAAGTACATTTATATTTTATTCTCTACATTTTCTCTATGATCTGATTTTTAAAAAATTTAAAATGCCATGAAACTACGTTTTCCAGGATTCTTTGTCAGAACTCATAATTAAGTTCCTCTGACTGTTAATCAGCAACACAAGCATTTTCTCTTGTTACCACAGGTGACGATAAATATACTGCATCTAGGCAGATCGCAGTGACACCGTAGATACATTGTGTAAAGAAATCTATAAGAAATGTTTGTTTTAATAAACACATGTTATGCTAAGATGTGATTTGTTAAACTATAATTAGTCTTCCAAATGATCATATTAGTTGTTTTGCCAATTTCTAACATTTTTTTCCTGCCTGCTTAGTTGCTATTGTTTTGTATTCCTGGATTCCTTGGAAGCGTATATGTGGCAATAAAAATGAATAAGCAAGCTCTACAAATAAATTATGCGTGGTGTCATCTTTTGCATATAAAATAAAGCTAACTCATGATCACAGTAAAGTCACAGCAAAACTATGAGCTTTTGCCCTAGCACAAGCCACTAGGATATTTAAACCGCTTTTCCAAAACTGGCAACTAGCTAACTTCAGGTTGGATTATGTCCCAATTGTAAACATACCTAGGATTAATCCTAGAGTTAAATATCTCTTACTTAGTGACTGCTGTCCAAACCTAGGAGAGAGATTAACATTGTTTTCCAGATGGATGTGATAAATGGGAACTTAATGACCCTTCCAGAATAGTCCCTTTTTAAGCTCTCCATATTTTTTACTTTGAATTAGATAATTGGACGACTCTAAATGTTCCCCAAAGATTTTAGTGGCCATTGTAAGGTCTTTATACATTTAAGTTGTCATTCTTTGCTATATTTTTGTTTTAAAAGCTGGAAGTTATCTCTGTATATGTGGGAAATAAATATATGACATTGCTATACATTTTCCATCATTTCAAACAGGAAATGAAGCTGTATTAAATCTTTTTATAGATTTCAGATTTTTCATCCATTTTAGTCAATGTAATAATTTGGCGTTCTGTGCAAACCATGTTAGCAATTGATGGATTCCACCCATCTGTATTTGGGAAACAAGCATCAATTGCTGTTTTTTTTCCATAAGTCTTCAAGAACATGTGCTTTCTACTTTTGTACTAGTCCTTCTCTATGGATTCCTCCTTGTACTCATTATCTTTCCATTTGATTATGTGGAACTATTAAAAACATAGAAATCATCTCATTTTTACCATTATCCCTGTCACATGGGCTACACAATATAGAATCACACTTATCAGCTTTTTGTGTGCTAATGAGTACTTGAGTTGCTGGAAACATAGTTTTGGTCAGTGGTCATGAACTGATTTCCAGTAAAATATCAGCCTCTCCCAAGATTGGGAACAGTCAAATAATTCTCAGTAATTGATGAGAAAAGCATACAAACAATGTTCTGTTAACTCCCTAAATTTTTTTTTCTATTTCTATCATAATGTGGATACATTGTGCTTTAACCACATACACATGTCCATTCTTTGCTCTCATATACTGACTTGAGGGAGATGGCTCATGACCCAGTATTATATGATTTTCAATTAGGCTCCTATCTAGACCCTTGTTTTATTTTTCACCTTGGCCATGTTCTTAACTGGTGTTAGTGGGCTAGTAGATTTCACTACTTGATATGCAACTTTCACCTTTGACTGGTTTCTGGTCTAGTCTGATATCAAACTAGCTCACTCACTGGTTTTCAACATCTAGACCACATCCTTGGAATTGTTTTCTTGCTTTGGTTTGCTATTTTTCTCAGACCATTTGCCTATTTGCCAGGTCACTGAATTCAGGTAGAGTCCTATCAAAACTTTTGTTAGATGCACTCGATTTGTGAAAAAAAACAAGCTCTACCTTCAGGGAATTTCTTCAAAAGACCAGCTTTTCATGTGTGCACTATTGTAATTTTTAAAGAATATCCACAGTTTTTCATCCAATCCAGCAGATCAGATAAAATAGCCATGAAGGAAATAATTAGTGGTCAGAGGGGAGAGAGCACTTCATAGTCTTTTGAAGAGGGGTGGCTTGCCTATCATGAAATATTTAATAGGTGAACTGAAAAAGGAAAGAGACCAATATAGAGCCTTAGGACCTCAATTTCCTTTCAGGCAGAGGGATATGAATCATTGGTGTGTGGTAAAATATAAATACTTGGAGCTAAAGCTGCAAAACCATCACTTCTAAGGTTTATTTGCGTTGAATTTCAAGATCAAAATTATGTACTTTTCAAATTTAAATTCCAGAAATTGAGAACTCAGAATTAGGAATTGAACACAGTTACTTTTTGCACTGATACAGGCCAAGAAAGGCAGTCTAAAAGAGAGACTTAGATGCCTTACAAATAACCATTTTGCCATGACAAAATCTTGTGTGCTTAGTTAGACTTGAGGAAATATAACCACCCAACACATTAGCTTTCAAATCTGTAATTATTGACATGTCCCACCAAAATGCTTGCCAGGCCTGGTGACGGGTGCCACCACCACCAAACTCTCTAGGTTTTAAAAACAAATTTTAAAGGGCCAGAGACAATTGTTGGTATAAGATCTGCCTAAGCCACTCTGATTACTGGCTAAGATTTACGATGTTTTTAATGGTACTTATAAGCAATATCAATTTCTCATTCTTCTTCTAACGTTTTTATAGCCATGCAGAATATTGAAAATTCAACCACAGCAACAACAACAACAAACCACCAATGAGGCACTACCTTGTGGGGCTTGCGTGCTCTGAGAAAGATGAGAGCTATGCCAGACATTCAACTATACTGGATAGGGCTCATGAGAGGAGTCAGACAAATAGTGTCTCATAAAAAATATGGTGAGACTTAAATTTCAGAAAGTGATACAAAAAACATGGCAATTCATTTGCATGTGCCATCCACACATGCGTGCAGCACAGTGGTGGGTTTCCAAATTTTTTAGAACCTCTTCTGAAGGTGTGGCCTGCTTTGTGGGAGTGGCTTGCCAGCCATGTGACTGAGTGGGAATGGCTTGGCGCTTAGCAACCAAAATGTTGGCTCAAAAATTCTGGCATTTGAAGCATGCAAGTCTCAAAGCTGTCAAGTTACAAGACCCTTGCACCCCTACTTTAGAAAAAAACCCCAGGGGTGTTCAAACTTGACACCTTTAAGACTTGTGGACTTCAACTCACAGAATTCCTCCTCTTGTTCTTCGTCTTGATGATGTGTGGACGAGCAGGGGGAGGGAGCTGAAACCTGTTCTAAACGGCACTGTAGATTTGTAAAACCTCTTCTATAGAAGAGGTTAGAACTGGTAGGAACCCACTCCTGGTGCAGCATCAAATACACCAGCAATATAGGATGAGATTGTGCCCAGACAAGTAAGTGGGATCACCCGCAGATCACAACCACTGGTTCACCCAAACCATTCTGAACTGGCAGCAGCTCACCACTGGCTACAGGACTCAGGATTTTTGGCTGATTAACCAGGGCCAGAAGCTTCAGAACTACTGGAAGAAAAAGAGTTTACTTGTCACAAATATACAGTGATTGAAAACAAAGAAATAATGATCTTTTATTACAGAGCAAGCCCAACAAGAAGAAAATATTTGAAAATAATGTATCAGTTCTGGAAAGAACAACATCCAGAACCAGAAATAACAGAACAGAGGCTAGCAGATCAACATTGATTTATAAGCAGAATTGGAAGAACTGCAAAGGTTCACCCAGGGCAAAGAAATCAAAACTGTTCTGTCCCGGGCAAAGAGGTCTCATTCGGGCAGCCAGTTAACTCCATGCGTAGGAATCTCTTTCAGATCAAGTTTATTATCAGGCATTCTTAATAGCAAAACTTAAAGTTCAGTGTTAAGATTCTTCTGACTTCTTTAATCTGGTTCCATTACATGGTGTAAAAAGACATTAATTTTCTCTAATCCATGCAGCGATGCAAGCTGCTTTCTTCAGGTAGAGAAAAGGCAATTCAGAGAGTGACCAGTAATAAATCACTTTTCCCGGGCAGAGTACCCCACTGCCCAATCAGGGAACACAGATGTGGTCACATGTTATGGAACTACATTTCCCACAAGGCAGTTCTGCCTACATTTCCCATAAGGCAGTTCTGCCTACATTTCCCATAAGGTAGTTACATTTCCCATGAGGTAGTTTCTTAAAGGAGACAGCGCTTAATTCCTACATTAGCTTTATATTGTTGGGACAGCATAATCCCCACCTGGAATTATAAATTCCACTATCAACTAACTTTTAACTAAAGGCAAACAGAGGCATGGCATAACAATGCAAACTTGACTAACTAAGATAACAGAAACATAACATCAACATGCAAACCTAGCTAACTAATTAACTGAGTTACACAAAAGCATAGCATCAAACAGTGCAAACAACGATGTAAACACAAAGCATGCAAAGCTTGAGGGTCAATCTTCTAGTTCAGTCTTTCGTAGCAGCAGTACCAGGTCACTGATTGATCTGGTCTAGAGCTTCTTGGTGGAAGTCTGCTGATTGTGACTCGACTCCAGCAGCTTCACAACTTGAACTTTCACCTAGCGAATTAGTCCATCATTGCTGGGTAGGACTAGGTGCACAAGTCCTATTGGCCATGAGTTCCGAGGCGCGTCGTTATCTTTCAGCAAGACAAGGTCTCCTTCTTCAAGGTTGGGTTGTTTGTACTGCCACTTGTGGCGATCTTGCAGGGAGGGTAAGTACTCCTGCTTCCAGCACTTCCATAATGTGTTGGCAAGCAGTTGTACTTGTCTCCATTGTTGCTTATACATGGCCTTGGGAACAAAATTCCCTGCTGGTGGTGGCCACTCGCCTGTCTTCTGGGTCAGTAAGGTGGCTAGGGTGAGAATAATTGGGTTTTCAGGATCCATAAAAACTGTTCCCAAAGGCCGAGAGTTGATAATAGTTTCCACCTCTGCCATCAGGGTGGTAAGGATCTCCTGTGTTAGTGTAGGTGTCTTTGCCAACATTGAGTTCAGAATCCTGCGAGCTATACCTATCATTCGTTCCCAAGCTCCTCCCATATGGGATGTATGGGGAGGATTGAATGTCCATACACAATCACAGGCCTTCAGATAGCCCTCGATTGTTGGGTCTAGGCCAGTGGTGGGTTTCAACCGGTCCGCACAGTTCGTGCGAACCGGTTGGTCTGGTGGACCCGGAAGTAAATAACTTCCGGGAACACTGGCAGCGGCCCTGTTGCTCGATCACCCTTGCCATCCCATCGCAGCTCGCTCGCTCCCCTGCCTGTCTGCACTAAACTAGGCTAACCCAGCCCAACATCACTCCCACACGGTCACATGGGTAGCAGGCCACTCCCACATGGTCACATGGCCAGCAAGCCACTCCCATCAGGTCACATGGCTGGCAAGCCACTCCCACAAAAGAGGCCACGCCCACAGTACTGGCCCACAGAGTAGGTTCTAAAAAAATTTGAAACCCACCACTGGCCTAGGTGATCGTCTTTACCAATTCGAATGCTGAGACAAGTGAAAAGTACTGCCCAGCATTTGTTGTTAACTTGTCCTCCTCTGGTCTGACAGGCAGACATGGACCACGGGCCAAAAACATCTACAATCAGATCGCACAGACTGGGCCTCCTCCGAATCCCATCTGCCAGTCAATGTCGACTGGCGACCACACGGAGGAGAGCCTTTTCTGTTGCTGCCCCGACCCTGTGGAACGAGCTCCCCATGGAGATCCGTACCCTCACCACTATCCAGACCTTCCGCGCAGCCCTCAAGATCTGGCTCTCCCAGCAGGCCTGGGGATAGGCTTCCAATTACCCGCCCGAGTGTTTGATTGCTGAATGAAAGTTGTGTTTTATTATTTTTTCTTTGTGCACATATTGTTTTGTTTTTGACCTTGCACCCCCCTCCCCTGTGGTTGTAAGCCGCCCTGAGTCCCCTCAGGGAAAAGGGCGGCATATAAATCCCAATAAACCAATAAAAACCAAACCAACACCTACGTTGGTGAAAGGAGATTCAGTACTAAGACGTTCAGGCAGCAGGTCGGCTAGCAGCTGACATGATGTCGCACCTCGTTGCTTGCGACAGTGCAGACACTGGTGTAAGACAGTAGCAACGAGCCTCTTGGCACCTACGATCCAGAGTCCGGCAGCCCCAATAGCTCCTTCTGTGAAGTGTCTGCCTTGATGTTGAACGTTCTCGTGATGGTACTGGACCAGCAGTTTTGACACACGTTGGTGGGCAGAAAGGATGATAGGATGCTTGAGATTAGAAGTTATTTCAGCCTTATCTAAACACCCTCCTACCCACAATGAGCCATAGCAGTCAAGAAATGGGCTCAGTTTTAGAAGTGAGCTGGATTTTGGGAGGGGCTTTTTAGCCTATAGGCATTCAAATTCTGCTGGGTATGTGTCTCTTTGCACGCTCGGCAGAATGGATCTCTCTGCTTGGGTGCGGTGAACTGGAGAGCCTGTCTTGTGATGCAGGAAATGGATGATCACCGTCACCCCTGATACAAGAGATCTCCATCTGGAGAAGCGTTCAAAGCGAGATAAGGTGAAGGGGCAGTTAAGGAGCAGTTTTCTTGACTCCATTATCATTGTCGACAAGCATGTGGCCAGCACTATGGGCCTTTGGTCCTGTCTGGGAGACTTGTCGGGTACCTCTGGTCATACGTCGGCATCACTATCTGGGTCTTGAAGCTCATATTGTTCTGGACTCTGCGACATCGAGGTGTCTGGGCAAGCCAGGAACTCTGGGCCCTTCCACCAGGTCGAGTCTGCCAAACAAGATGCATGGATAGAGTGCGTGGCATGATCTGCTGGGTTCTGGTCAGTCAGAACATATCTCCATTGATCTGGGTTACAGGATTTTCTGATCCTGTCTACTCCATTACTGATGTAGAAATAGAAGCGCCTGCTTTGATTTTGGATGTAGCCTAGCACCACCTTACTATCTGTGTAGAAGGTGGTGGTTTGTAGCTCAAGTTCATTGCCTTTGTTATCAGGTCTGCGAGCTCTACAGCCAGCACGGCACCGCAGAGTTCCAACCTTGGCACGGTGTGACCTTGTTGCGTTGCTAGTTTCGCCTTCCCCATGACGAAACCGATGTGAACATCATTCTGCCCACCGTAGACTTTGATGTATCCTACGGCTGCTATTGCTTTTGTTGACGCATCTGAAAAGATATGTAGTTCTTTCTTCCTTGCAGCTGTAGGCGAGATTGGAACGTACATGTGCTGTACCTGAGCACTTTGTAGACAACTCTGGGAGTCTCGCCATGTTTCCCACTCTTGTTTCTGCTCTGACGGAAGTGGCTCATCCCAATCATTAGTGTTTTGAGAGAGCGTGTGCAGCAGCAGCCTCCCTTGGATTGTTATGGGAACAGCAAACCCTAGGGGGTCAAACAGGCTGTTCATGGTTGACAAGACTCTTCTTCTGGTGAAAGCGGTTTTCTGAGCTGTCGATTTGAAGGTGAAACTATCCTTCTTCAAGTCCCAACAAAGACCGAGACTGCATTGAATAAAGGGGGTATCTGTGCTGAAGTCAGGTTCCTGCAACCTCTTAGCGTGGTCTTCAGGATTGAAGGCTGCTAGCACTTCCTCACTGTTGGATGCAATTTTATGCAGTTTAAGATTGGATGCACCTAGCATCTGGCGTGTTCTTTTTAATAGGTCTATGGCCTCTGCTGGGGTGGGCACGGATTTTAGGCCATTGTTGACGTAAAAGTTCCATTCCACAAACTGTCTGGCATCTGCATCCGTATTGGGCCTCACCCACACGAGCAGTGTGTTGCAGGCCATAGTTGGCAATTGATGGGGAAGAGCCATTTCCAAAAACATGCACTTGCATTCTGTACTCCATTATCTGCTGTTCATGTTGTTCATCAGTGAACCACAAGAAATGCAAGTAGTTCCGATGGTCTTACCTGACAAGGAATGAGTAGAATGTCTGCTGGATGTTGGCCATGATGGCTATGGCTTTCTTCCTGAAGTGGATGAGCACACCAAGCAGACTGTTGGTGAGGTCAGGTCCTGTGAGGTGGACTTTGTTCAGAGAAAGGCTTTGGAATTGCGCGCTGTCATCGAAGACTACTCGGATCTGACCTGGCTTTTGTGGGTGGTACACTCCAAAGAATGGCAGGTACCAGCATTCTTCACCATTTCTCAGAGGTGGAAGTTCTGCATGTCCATTCTGGACCATCTTGTTCATGAACTCTACTAAATGAGCTTTCATTGCAGGCTTCTTATTCATGAGTCATCTCAGACTGAAGAGGCGAGAGAGGGCTAGCTCACAGTTGTTTGGAAGCCGTTGCCTTGGTATGCGAAAGAGTAGTAGAGCCAACCAATTCTTGGTAGCATCTTGTTGAAACTCCTTGTCCATGAGCTTTAAGAATTATCTGTCCTCTATCGACAAGGCCAAGTCATTGTTGTCAGCGTTCCAAGTATCATGTAGAATTAAATCAGAGTCCAAGGCAAAATGATCCTTAAATTTCCAATTTAATAAATCAGACATCTTAGCACATCTGTGGAATCCCAATTCTGGAAGTTACATCGGATTCCCACCCAGTTGAAAGTTCATGATCTTGTCCCCACACCCACACATCCATCACATGGTCCAATCGTCTTCTTCCACGCTGGCATCTCCACCCAGCTGCTTCTGGTCAGGTGCCGAGGTGCGAAGACAAAAGATGACCTTGGGCTTCTAGAAAAGAATGACAAGAACACATTCCACAATACTACTCCTTTCTATTCCCCCTCCCAACTACTGCACTAATGAAACAGTATAATGAAATAAGAGAGAATGTGGCAGGCCAAAGATCCCAAAAGGGATATAACTGCAGGCCTGACAATTGTCTTCTTTGGTGGTCTGGAATGCTGTTGCTTCTAAAACAGGCTTGATCGATGAGGTCGTGAAACATTCATGGCACGGTTTCAAGTGGGATATTCTCCCATTACTGGGAGTGGAAGTTGTGAAGACATTCACCTGGGTTGAGACCTGCAGCCGATCAACACAAACCGTTCCTGCGATGACCCATCCGAGTTCTGTCTTGAGGGCAAGTGGGGAATATTTTCGGCCTCTGGCCATTCCATGGCAAGCGAAAGTGTCAGGGGCATCCATTCCCAACAAGAGCAGGATATTGGCTTCAGGGTCTAGGGCAGGAAAGTGATTAGCTATGTGTCTCAGCTGAGGTATGTTGTTTGCTAACTCTGATGTCGCAATCTGACTGTGATCATCTGGTAGACCATCCCATTCTAGTAATGACGGCAATGGGAACTGTGCACTCCCATCTAACGCTTCTATGCAGAATCTGTTGACTTCTCTCCCCACCATGTGCTGGGTTCCAGTGCACCCTGAAATAGTAAATTCCATCTCTTTGCTTTGGACATCGAAGAGATCGAAGAATGCTGACCTCGCTAACAATCTGGTGCTTTGCCCATCTACGATTACGTACATCTT
The DNA here is from genome assembly GCF_051295495.1 of Thamnophis sirtalis. NCBI lineage: Eukaryota > Metazoa > Chordata > Lepidosauria > Squamata > Natricidae > Thamnophis > Thamnophis sirtalis. Next base: position 86,007,646 of record NW_028261384.1, on the reverse strand, counting down.
CACAACTTTTTCTGGGTGAGTGGTGAGGTAGACTTTGGCTAGGCAGATTTTGTGGCATGTGCGAGGTGTTGAAGAACCACCAAATACTGAGGTACATCTGACGCTTATATCGTGTGGAGCCTCCTTGTGTGGAAGGGGGGGTGAGCCGTTGGGCAATGTGTTATCTCAGAATTTGGATGTAGGGCGCTTGGGTTGTTGACACTCTTGCAGAGGTGACATCGCACCTTGGCTGAGCATGTATTGGCTATGTGGTCTGTAGAGGCACAACACTTATAGCAAATTCTGTACTCCTTAATTAGAGCTTTCCTTTCCCCTAGGGGCTTCTTTCCAAACTCCCTACACCTGTTCAAAGAGTGGGAAGACTCATGGAATGGACAGAATGGGTCCTTGTTTGTGGTTGGTGGTCGCACATCTGAATTGTTCCTGGTGGAGTTGGAGATTTGTGTCTTGTGTACAGAAACAAAGTTTCTTTCCCTTGTGGTCTGCATTGGGCTCTTGATCGCAGCAGCATTATGGGCAGCCCCTTTTGTAACTGGAGAGTCGTTATCCCAGCAACCTTCATTCCGATGATTGTTGCATCATTTTACCTGGCCAGCAACAACTCTTGGAGTGTAGTGAAGGGAGGATCCTTGTCTTAGTTGTTGTTCCTGTAAGCGTCAAGCAGATCGGTCCATCGATCATTGAACCATCTTGACAGTTTTCTTAGGATGATGTTCTGTGTTCTGTACTCATCAAGACATGCCAAATCCATGGTGTTGGAATCCTCTTTAGCAGCTCACAGTTCCTCTAGAAGGTGAGAAAACTCCCATAACTTTTCAGGATCATTTGGACGTATATTGGGATACTCGAGGACTTGTTTTAAGAGTGATGATTCCATGAGCATGGACGAGCCGTACCATCAATCGAGTTCTTTCCAAGCTTGTTTGCAGGCCTTGACCAGATCATTTAGATGAACATGGTAGATTCTTGTAACTATTTGGCTAGACTGTGGGCCTAGCCAAGCTTTCATATGCACAATCTCGTTCTTAGGCTCTATCTACTCGGCCCGGATAGCACATTGGAATATCTCCCTCCATAACTGATATTCTCGGCCTGGTTTGTCACAGAACTTCTTTACCTCTCTATATGCCAAGTTCATCTTCCTCTGGTAAGGTTGCCAATCTGCCCCAGGGTTGTATGCCGGGGAGTCGGTGTGCGTGCTCCATGGCCTTTGGAGGATCAAGTGCAATGGCCTCCTGTTGGTTCGAATATGTGTGGTCCATAGGAGTGGGCATGGTGGCCGAGGGCGGCTGGTGTTTTTCTTCCGAAAGGTTCTGTGTAGCTTTATTTTGCCACAGTGTAGCCAAAGGTTGTTTTCGTTGTTGCTCTGCAGGTTGATTGCATTTATAGCTCTGTTCGTTCCTGTTCAAGTTGGCTTGAGCCATTGGCTGAAATTCTTTTGCTTCAATGCTGAGGTTGCTACTTGCGGCTATTTGTGTCCCTGCTGGCTTAGGATTGTTTGACATTGCTGGGACTTTGTTGTGATTGCCTTGTGTGTCTGGGTTTATCAAAGTAGGCTCTCCAATCCTAAGGGACAGGTCGAGTGATGCAGATTAGCTATCTCATTAGCTTGTGAGTTTAGTGATTGTTCCTTTTGTGACACGTGTTGATCGTCTACGTAGGCTTTGACACGTGTGTCTGGTTTTTCATCTCCTAACTTTGTAGGATCGAGGTTGGGGGAGGCACCATCAGTCTCAGCCTGTAGCAGAGGAATAAAAGATCAACTCCTAATTGACAAGATGATTTTGGAAACTGCAAGAGAAGGAACATCAACCTGAATGTAGCATGGATTGACTACAAAAAGGCATTTGACTCTCTGCCACATGACTGGATAATCAAGTGCCTAGAAATTGATGATACAATGGAAGACACATTTCAGGACAATGGTGAGAGACAGGGAGAGGAATATCAAGAGAGGAATATTTCAATGAGATTTACTATCACCACTACTATTTGTCATTGCACTGTTTCCTCTGTCAACAATACTGAAAAACTCAAGCCATGGCTATCAAACATCAAAAACATCTGCCAGACTATCCCACCTCCTTTACATGGATGATATGAAGCTGTATGGAAAAACACAATCTGCAATAGAATCGCTGCTCAATACTGTTCATATATATATAAATTGCAACACAAATGAAAGAAGGCAACATTAAAAAAAAGAGCTTTCTGCCTGGATGGCTCCCAGAGTGAGCCAATAAATAGAAAAGGGAAACAGTATGCTCCCTGCCATATTTGGGCATAACAGGGATTGTGACACAATACATACCTATTTCCCTGGCTTAGCTGTTAAAGGAGGAGAGCCTGTGGCTTAGTGGCTAATATAACTGCCTAATATGTAATACAGCCCAGGTTCGATTCCCATGGCTAGCTAATGAGAGCTAAATATTGCAATTTGGACTGGACAAATGTGCCACACTCACTATCAAACAAGGAAAAATAGTGACAACTAAAGGAATCAAGATACCCCATGAAAATACCATTAAGAATCTGGATGACGATGATTACTACAAATACTTGTGTCCTTCAAGCTGATTACTTCAAGCACACTGAAGTCAAGAAAAAGATGATGATCAAGATCTTACAGTCCAAACTCAATGGAGAAAATACCATCAAGGCAATCAACACCTGGGCCATACCAGTCATTAGATACACAGCTGGAATAGTGAACTGGACTCAAGCAGAATTAAAAGCAATGGATAGGAAGACCAGAAAAATAATGACATCCTCGCAGCGACATTGACAGACTCTATCTACCAAGGCAAATAGGTGGATGTGGAATGTTGCAAGTACATTAGATGGTTGAAGATGCACTGAAGTTAGTAAGCCAAGAAGGCTTGTTGACTACCGGAAAGACCAATCTGAGGTATGGAAAGGCAAAGCACTACACAGCCAGTATATTTTTTTAAAAAGCAGAAAAAGTAGATAATAACAAGACATGGCAATGGCTAAGAGCAGGAAAGGGATTAATTCTGGTTGCACACAAAACTAAGTCTTAAGGACAAAAGCCAGAATTGAGAAGACAGTAACAGACAGTAAGTGCCACCTATGCAAACAAGCTGAAGAAACAGTGGACCACTGGTAAGCTGCTGCAAGAAAATCACACAGACTGACTACAAGCAGCGGCATGACAAAATAGCAATTGGAAGATCTGCAAGAAATACCATTTGCCTGTAAGCAAGAACTGGTGTGACCATAAAATAGAAAAAGTCATAGAAAATGAAGAAGTTAAATTGCTCTGGGACTTCAGAATCCAGGCAGGCACTTGCCACATAACACCCCAGACTTAACAGTTGTCGACAAGAAAGACAAAAGAGTCTGGATAGTGGATGTGGCAGTGCCTGGAGACAGCAGATTAGAAGAGAAAGAACTGGAGAAAATAACAAAATTCAAAAACCTACAAATAGAAATAAAATGACTATGACAAAGGCAAGCAAGGGTAGTACCAATTGTAATAGGCACCTTGGGTGCAATCCCAAAATAACTGGAGCACCACTGGAACACCATAGGCATTGACAAATTTGCCATCAATCAATTGCAGAAGGCGGCTTTACTTGGAACAGCCTCCATCCTGCAATGATATCTGTATCTCCGTTAAATATGCAGATTTGCCTAACCCAGTTCCTCAGTAAGAACTGGATAGGTAGGCAAAAATGTCAAACCCAGTCTGAACATCTGGCTGACAGTGTGATGATCAATAATAATAATAATATGCTTTCTTATAGACATAAGAATTTTAGTAGATTACAAATCAAAGCATTCCTAGGCTAGATGTCTTAGCTCCCCCGGCCAAAATACCTTATTTTATATTCAAATTCACCATGTCTTTTTCAATCAAACTTTTAAGACAATCAAAGTCTAGGTTTAAGTCTAAGGTACTAGCACAGCTAGATTATAAGTAGAGAGCAACTGAATCATCAGTATAAGAATTAAATCTGTATTCCTGGGAATAAGCAAGGAAATAATGGGGACAAAATATCCTTAAAATAGCCTGACTGGATATTTATGTGTAAGTTGGCTCCGTCAAGCTTCTTCCCAGTTAGTGGGGCATTCGAAGTGCTCTTGGGAGGCCTCTGTGCACTAATTGATCTTTGCTTTGACTTTCCTGGACTCAAGCCCAGTACGTTCCCAGAGCACCCTTGATCCAGAACAGCTTATAAGGCTAGTATCAAAGCAGATACAGAAAAAAATGCTGGGAGGAAGGGAAAGAGTGTGGGAGAAAAAGAAACCAAATGGAAATCCGCCTTTTTATGGTCTTTTGTGAAGCCCACAGGGCATCCTTAGCTCAGGTCCCTCCTCTTTCTCTGAATGGAGCAATAATTTTTCTTCCTCTCATTCCCCCCACCCAGACACTTTCCTGTAAGGAAAGCACAGACAGGCTGTGTGCTATCACTGCTGCTTTTACTCTAACATGAACATGAAAGTGTTAGTTGCCGTTTTGGTGCTAGCTCTGGCTACAATTTTTGCTCTAGTCTGTGTTTTGCTGACAAAGAAGGAAAAGAAAGCCACCAGTTGTGTCTACCCTGAACTACCAATTTCCTCCGAGGGGCCCAACAGAGAACAAAGTGAGGTTTTTGCTGATCTGACAGCTGATGAAATGACTCAGGTGGTGAAGTATCTCAAGAAGAATCTCGGGGTGTACCTGGAGGATGCATTTCATGCAAAACCACCAGATAATTGCATTTACTATGTGGATGTGTACTTCCCATCTAAAGCAAAAGTTCTGAGCTTCCTTGATCGTGGAAGGGAAGAGCCACCTCGGCAGGCACTGGCTGTGGTATACTTTGGAAGTCAGTCAGATCCAAACATTACAGAATTTGTAGTAGGTCCACTTCCAAATCCAATGTACCATCGAGATATTACAGTGCGGAAATTTGGCAAGAAGGTCCCTTATTACAGCAGACCCGTGACTGAGAGAGAATATAAAGACATTGACTTGTTCATTTTCCATAAGCTCTTCAACACCTCCAACTTCCTCAAAATGTGCTGCAATTATGAGATGTCTGATTTAGCTACTCTAACCACAGCTCCAAGAGGATTTGAGTCTGGTGAAAGAGCCACTTGGTTTGTCCTCTTCCAGAATGTGATTGGCAGTGGATATTACATACATCCTATTGGCTTGGAGATGCTGGTGGATCACAGCAGTCTGAACATCTCTGAATGGAAGTTGAGGAAAGTATTCTATAATGGGCAATATTACCAGGATATGGCCCATCTGGAAAAAGAGTTCAAGAATGGACAGGTGAAGGAGGCAAGAATCAAGAGTAGTCAGCTGCAGATGGACTATGCTTCCAGGAAGCGATTTGAACCAGTAGCTTTTTCAGGCCCGTTTCAATTTGAGACCCAAGGAAAGCGCTATACTGTAACTGGCAGCCATGTTACCTATCAGTCATGGAAGTTTACCTTTGGGATGAATGTGAACACAGGGCCACGTCTTTTCAATATCAGATTTAATGATAAGAGGATTGTCTATGAGTTGAGTCTGCAAGAAGCTCTTGCCACTTATGGTTCCAATTGTCCTGGAGGAATGGTGACCAGATACATGGATGGTAGCCTTGGAATTGGCAAGTTTTCTTATGAACTAGTCCGGGGTGTGGACTGCCCCTACATGGCCACCTATGTGAATCGGCATTACCTAATAGACTCTGACACTCCCAAACTAAACAAGAACTCCTTCTGCATCTTTGAACATGACATGGGTGTCCCTCTGCGTCGCCATTTTTCCAATTTTGGCTCTTTTTACTATGAGGGGTTACCCAAATATGCTTTGGTTTTAAGGACTGTTTCTACCCTCATTAACTATGACTATGTCTGGGATTTTGTATTCTATCAAAATGGTGCTATAGAAGTCAAGGTCCATGCTACAGGATACATCAGCTCTTCATTTTTTATGGAAGGTGGTACTAAGTATGGAAACAAGGTTGGGGAGTACACACTTGGAACCATGCACAACCATCTGATAAACTACAAAGTTGACTTGGATGTAGAAGGTAGGTTCTTATATTTTCCTAACTCCCACAAACTGCCATTCTATTAAAACATAACAGGTTATATCAGGGCTGGTAGTTTGGTCAGCCTTCTCCTGCTACAGGTCTAGGTTGCCTTGTATGGAACTCCAAATAAATCCTGAGCTTTCTGTGACTTAGCATGCAGAAGATACAGTAGATAAACGAGAGGGGGGATTTAGAAATTCAAATTATTTTCATTCAGTCAAAATCATTTTTTAAATTTATTTTGGTATAAGTGATGAATGATCCAACTAATGTGGTTTAGTGGTTAAAAAGTTGAACTGGAAGTGGATAAGCTTAAGCTAAGTTCACCTTAAACTATGAAAGCCTACCTCACAGGGCTGTTTTTTTGGAAGGAGCGGAGGGAAATGGAGGAAGAGGCTCTATTTATACTGTCTTCAGCTCTTGAACAAAGTTATGAGAGACTTAAGCTGAAAGAGTTAAATATAGGTAGCCCTCGACTTATAACATACTACCTGTATATCCCATTTCTCATTTAGCAACCATTTGAAATTACAATGGCATTGAAGCAAATGACTTATGACCATTTTTCACACATATGACTGTTGCAGCATCCCCATGATCACATAATCAAAGGTCACACGCTTAGCAATTGACTCATATTTATGACAGTTGTGGTGTCCCAGGGTCACATGAGCACATGATACTTTTGCAAACTTCTTTCAAGCAAAGTCAGATTCACTTAACAACTATATTGCTAACTTAACAAGTAGAGTGATAACAACTGTGGCAAGAAAGGTTGTAAAATGGGGCAAAACTCACTTCACTCTTGCTTAGCAACAGAGATTTTAGGCTCAGTTGGGTTGTCAGTTGAGGACTATCTGTAAAAAAGTTGTTTCTCCTTTACTTTGAAAACTGAGATGTGGAATGGTACTATGCTAAGAATTAAGCAAGAGAGAATAGCCTTCTGGGCCCTTTATCATAAAAGCAGATACGAATCCAAAAGATTATCAAATATGTGGATTCCTTTCTCCAGCAGTTGCTTCTGTGCCTCAGTTGCAGGGCCAAATGCCTTTCTCTGAAATACTTAGCTGTGGTCTCAGAAGTTGTCACAGCATTGTAAAAGTTAATTGTGAATAAATAATGCCTTATTCAGTGTTTCGGATAATATTAATCTTCTGTAAATCATGATTATATTTAAATGGAAATACAATAAAGTCAAATTTAATTTGTGTGAAGCTTAGATTGCCTTGGTTCTGCGTATTTGTCTGGAACGAAGGTGGCAGATGATAAAGCCCAGCATGGTCCTCATGAAAATAATTGTGCACCCTTGCTTGGATACCCTTCTGCATGCATGTGGCAAGAAGCTACAATGGATTGGTATTCAATGGCTTATGTCATTCAGTACTAAGGAGTTGCTCTGGGCCAGCAAAATGTGTGAAATAAGCAACATAACAAAATAAGCAACAGTGACTAATCTTAACAACTGGATACAGTGAGGAGGAGACAATGCATGTGTCATTATGATATAAGTTTATATGCAGATGGCATAATTCTCGATTAGTTTCATCCTGTAAATGGGAAAATCTTTTGCCTCCAAAAGCTGTATTTCACTATATTCCCTTCTTGTGAGAAGAGATAGTGTTAGTGTGACAATCTCCACAGTTTATTCTTTAAATCTGAGGAAGTTTTACCTTTGTCCTTAACCTGGAAAGAGTAGAATCCAGAGAAAGTATATCTCATCTCTTCTGTTCTTATTTTGTGTGCAGAAAATAACATTGATCAATTCCAGGATTTTCTAAATATAGATCTCCATGGGTGATTAACTGTAGATTGGCAAGAGTTTCTGGGCAAAGCCCAACTAGTGTCCACTTTTAAGCCAAGGACACAGAAATTGGCCAATTTCATTTTGCTCAATTTTGTATTTTTCCATCCTGGAACTCATTACAATCCATTTGTGTAAGTATGTAATTTAAAAAACAAAACCTTCAGAATTGTAACCACTCCTCCTAATACACCATGTTAATCCATGGTTTTACCATGCAGATTTTTGCAAACCATTTTCTCCTGGTAAGTGCATTTGTACATCTTACTTTTTATTAATAAGCATAACACTATATGCACTTTTCCTGGTAATACCCTTTTTGTATTTTTTTTATTATTACTGTGCAAGGCCAAAGTATATATTTCCTTAAAATATGAACCAAACTGGTTTCTCTCTTGTTTATCATTATACTTCAAGCTATTAGAACCTATGGCAATTTAAACGCATTTGTACATATGTAACCAGCCCATGGAATAAAAAATATATAATAATACATCCTGCCATGTTACCCAAGAAGAGTTTTGTACCAGTGATGGAATTTATATACCTCATCTGGGTCCCATCAGCTGAAGACTATCCATATCACAATAACTATAGGAGCTATTATAAACGGGACAAAAAGATTGTACAATATAAATAATTATGGTATTTCACATGTTAGGTCACAGAAAACAGATAGAGCTCAGATCTATCATCATTGGGAGAAGGGAATTTCAAAGCGGCCTCTGAAAAGATCTCTCATGTTATCTTTCAAACAGAACAGGTACCTAGGACAAAGATTTTATTGGTTGACATTTGTTTGCAAGGAAGAAGGAGATCTATAACGTAGTGTAAGATGTTATAACAATTGTCTGAGTAGGCTTCCATTGTTCCCAATGTATAGTTTAGCCACAGATGCTGGAGAAACAGTAATTGAACAAGGCTGTATGGTGAATTTGCAATAAACTGTCCCAAACATAAGATAAGCCATTCTGTCCACAGTCTCAAATTGACCAGTGTTTGATCCATTGTTTCTAAGTAGGCGTATCCTTAGGCAGGAGTACAAAACAGGAAGTGTTTGTCTCATTCTTTTTTATTGTTGGTTAGGAGTCAAGAACTCTTTGGTGGATCTTGACATGACATATGAATCTGTGCAGGCCCCTTGGAGCCCAGAGCATATAATCCAGCGACCAATCCTCACTCAGCAAGTCCTGGACACAGAAGAAAAAGCTGCTTTCCCACTTGATGGCAAAATCCCACGGTACCTGCTTTTCAGTTCTAACAATGAAAACCAGTGGGGCCACAAACAGAGCTATCGCATCCAGATCATCAGCTTTGCAGGCAAGCACTTACCACAAAGAAGCCCCATGGAGAAGGCCATCAGCTGGGGCAGGTAGGTCCCTATCATAGTTTTATGTTTGCCTTTTAGATAAATAGCATCTTGTTTAAATTAAAGAATGATGTCAGGGGAAAATGAGTTGTAATTTATTCATTTGTCTGATGTACATTGATCAGCTGCATAACTCAGATGGCTTACAACAATTTAAAAAGAAAAACCATCAAAACATATTTTAAAAACTTTTAAAAAGCAATACAATTGAATTAATACAATCCATAAACAGGATCAAATGATCACCATGATCATCTGGTCATACCCATTGTATTATATCTTTTAAAGAATTAAGAAAATTAGAGAATTAGTTTGCACAGCTGAGGAGCACGATAAAATCCTGATGGGTTTTCCCCCTCCTTTCTTTCTCATTTCTCATTTTCTTTCTCATTTTTCCTATTTTATATTCACTTTAGGTACAAGCTGTCTATCACTAAGCAGAAAGAGGAAGAATTAACAAGCACCTGCATCTATAACCAGAATGATCCATGGGATCCCCTGGTGACCTTTGCAAACTTCATAGACAATGAAACCATAGTCAATGAGGTAAGTGGCGAGATGACCCAACTATGCTTTACATGGAGGAGTTGAAACATGAACAAGAAGAAATCAGCACTACCGAATTTTCAAGAGAAGTGAATCTTGAGATGTGGCCTGTAGTTCAAAGAAAATATTGTAAGCAGTAAAAAACAGTGTCCATGAAACTATTATATTCAATTGTTAGAAGAGCTGCCTCTTTAATCACCAGGTCTCCAGTCTCACAGATAAGCCAGTCAAAGTCATGAAGAGATACTTCTATCCAGGGGTGGGTTCCTGCAAGTTCTAACCTCTTCTATAGAAAAAGTTCCACAAATCTACAGTGCCGTTTAAAACCGGTTCCAGATTCCTTCCCCCGCCCATCCACACATCATCAAGATGAAGAGCGAGAGGAGGAATTCTGGGAGTTGAAGTCCACAAGTCTTTTTTTATTGAAAATTTAAAAAGCTTTTACAAATATTTACCTCCCTTATTTTTAGCCATCTCTGATAAGTTTGTTACTTTTAACGTCCATTCTTGAATAGTAGGCAATTCTTCCTTCTTCCAGTACTGTGCCACCAACAGTCTTGCTGCCGTTGTTAGGTTCAAAATCAAATTAGTCTCTATAACAGTACAATCAGTAGTTATACCTAACAAGAAAAAATGAGGGGTAAACTTTATCCTCTTTTTAAAAATATTTTGCATAATCCACCATATTTTTATCCAAAATGCTTTGACCTTTTTGCAAGTCCACCATATATGATAATATGTAGCATCAACACAATTACATCTCCAACATTTAGGTTGTAAATTCGGTACAGAAGTCCACAAGTCTTAAAGCTGTCAAGTTTGAACACCCCTGAGGTTTTTTCTAAAGGTTAGGGGTGCAAGGGTCTTGTAACTTGACAGCTTCAAATGCCAGAGTTTCTGAGCCAACATTATGGTTGCTAAGCAAGAGCGTTGTTAAGTGAGTTTCACCACATTTTACAAGTTGGCCATAGCCACCCAGTCACATGGCTGGCAAGCCACTCCCACAAAGCAGGCCACACCTTCAGAAGAGGTTCTAAAAAAATTTGAAACCCATAACTGCTTCTACCCCATTTCCTTCATTTGCCCCCTTTCCCAGCTTTACCCTCTGAACCAGATTTTGATGGCTCAGCCCTGTTGGCCTGCTGTAAGGCCTTCAATACCAATTTGTCCCCTGGGCAAGGGAATTGAATGAACATGTGAAATAATTTGGGAATGTTATGTAATTTGGGCTTGGCCTTGGTTGTATTGTGTTTTGTTGTGATTTTGTGGCTTTATTTTTATTAGTTCTTTCATTTTGTATTTTTAATCCTCAGTGATTCAAAGTTGTTATTTGCAATTTGGGTAGCCATATACATAGTTAAAATAAGTAAATAATATTGGCAGGCAAGTTAAGGTGAATAGCCATTTCTTCAAGATATCAAGAGTGTATGGGATTAGAGATGATTCTCCCTACACCTACCAGTTATTCTGTTAAATTATAAACAAAACAATACATCCATGTTTAAAATTAAGAAATTAGCCTGGTGGGAAGGAGTTATACAGCAAACCAAGAGGAAGATCTGTTGCATCAGCACCAGCTGATCCTACACCATTTATCTCTTAGTTGAACTGATTTGTCTCTTAAAGCCAGGTTTGGAAACTTTTTTGGGGGGTGGGGGCAGCCAATTAAAACATGAACTTCCCTGAGGCCAAATTATAAAGACTCCAAAGAACAAATAGCAAATTTAGCAACTTAAGAGATAACAAGTCTGCATGAGCTCAAGTAGCCAAAAGAAGTGAGATCAGTCCAGTCAAATGGTCAAAACACATGGGTCAGATTAAGAAACAAACTCTATTTTAGCATTGGAAAAGGGAGAGCTATCTTAAAACTGACATCTAAAAGTTATCCAGCTAATAAATATATCTCAGACTAGGACATCAGCACTATAATACTCCATTGAAGAATTTGCTTAATGTAAAATTTAGGAACATCATTAAGTTCAGCCTAATATGGAAGATGGTAGGCACAGTGTCACAATCGGAAGCCTTGTCCCTCTGTACGCAATGGGGTAGTGCTACACTAAACATCTTGCAGCCCCCCCCTCTCTCACACACACACAGAGTTCTATGTGATCAGAAAAACTGCTCAAGGCAAAAAGACTTCTCTTAAAATTTGCACAATATACAAATGAGAACCAAAAGCTCATTTAAATAAATGGAAAAGTAATACAATCAATCAAGAAAGGAATCAGATAAGAAGTATACAGTAGAGGAAGTTAAGAAAAATAACAAAATGTTGTTCTGTTGACAGTGCACTTGTATGTCTGATGCATGAATGAATTATAATCTAGTTGCAGATCATCTGAACAAACAATATGAACTGAACTTCATTTGAGGCAGCCAGTTTTCAAGAAAACCATCATTTAGAAGCGATATAATTACATGAAATGCAACTGTGTTCTATATTATCAGAAAAGTCTCATGGCTAAATGGTTTTTTTTTTTTTTTTTTTTTGCTAATCGTAAATCTTGCTAATTCTTGCTAATTTTTCTTTTTCCTTTTCTCTTCCTAGGATCTTGTGGCCTGGATCTCAGTTGGATTTTTACATGTGCCACATTCTGAGGACATCCCCACTACTGTAACAGTTGGCAACGGAGTAGGCTTCTTACTTCGTCCTTATAACTATTTTGATGTTGATCCTTCTAGCAGCTCCCTTGACAGCATCTACTTCAGAGAGGACGAAGATGCAGGCAAATGTGATATCAACCAAATTGCTTGCTTGCAACAAACAGTTACATGTTTTCCCAGCCTACCTCCTTTCACTTACAATGGCTTTGAAAACTTGACAAATCCATAACAAGAAGAATCCACATTTATACTCTGGCTTAACTTTTTTAAAAATGCAAAGGCTAAAGAATGACTGGCTTGAGCATGCCTACTTCCACATTTCTATTCTGTCTATTCTATTCCTTACTTTTGGCCACCTCTCACTGTTTTCAATTTGAAGTTGGGATTTTTTTTTAGACTAATTCAATGGAGAATTTCTGCTTTCAACTGACAATCAGATGTTTTACCCAGGCTTTTTACGCATTATGGTTTTGAACCTAATATTCTAAATTTTCTAGTATGTATAGGTTTTCACTTTATGGAAATTAGTGGTGATCTAAATTGAGGTAGGATATCATTTGCTTTGCATATTAGAGAAATAATCCAGCAAGGACTTGCTCAGATAAATAATAATTAGAATGCACTAAATGCTTTCAAATGATCATAGCAATATACTGATTTTTAAAATCTCCAAGTATAGAAAGATGATTAGTTTATTAAACTGTAATTCCAGGTCAAAAGTCTTTATACCTATCATGCATGTGGACACTATTTTCATCCACTTGGAGAAGAAATTCTTTAAATTGGGCAAGGGCTTACTATACCAAAAGTTTTCTCATTCTCCTACCAGCTCCAACCCCAGCAATCTTTTTCAGTATAACATGAAATGCTTGTTTCCTATGATAATGTCAATCCCTGTGAAAGAGCAGAGGTGGCGCAGTGGTTAGAGTGCAGTACTGCAGGCCACTTCAGCTGACTGTTATCTGCAGTTCGGCGGTTCAAATCTCACCGGCTCAGGGTTGACTCAGCCTTCCATCCTTCCGAGGTGGGTAAAATGAGGGCCCGGATTATTGTTGGGGGCAATATGCTGATTCTGTAAACCGCTTAGAGAGGGCTGAAAGCCCTATGAAGCGGTATATAAGTCTAACTGCTATTGCTATTGCGAGAAGCCCAGCCATGATTTGTGTTCTTTTTAACATTGAAATGCTGGATACAAATGAATGGATTGGAGGGTCCATTCTCAAGTAGGAATGCACTGCACATTCAAAAGCCATCTGGTTTTTGCACAGGAATTCCTGACAAATCATGGAATAGTGGCCAGGACACCAGCTGCAGAATCAGCTGACTACAGTTGCTTTCAGAACTTATCACTACTGAAGACTGCTCTTCCGCTGTGGAATTGTAGTTGGCTTCCCATGATATTACAGACATGGCATTTTTCCTAGGTATCCTGTTATGTTCAGAACAATGAAAGGAAATTAGCAATTAGGAGAGGGGAAAATCCAGAAATTTTTAAAAAATCAATTGTTTAATAAAAAATTATTTAATAAAAAATTCAATAGGAAAATTAGTATGTATCTCCCTCTCCTCCACACACACACAACACTGATGGAGTTTAGGTCAGCGCACTTTCTTGTATTATTGATAATGGTAGAAAAGATGTTGAAATGAGAACTACCTGTTTGAGACACTTGCTGGTGAATTTAGCCTTTTATGTGAAGTATAACTACAGGTTTTTTTCTTCTTTTTTCCTTCTATTGACTCTTCCATTTTCTATCCCAGGCCATATTTGTTTCCCCTTTCTAACCTTCCTTTTTGCTGTTTCCCTGGAGGAAAGAAGGAAAATAATGCATGAGCCATCTGTCAAAGATAGAGAGAGAAAGAGAGAAGGAAAAAGTTGTGTGTGCAGATAGTGGTTCAATTAATTTTATCAACAAGCTGCCTTATTTTAGGCAATTGTTTTTAATTTGTAGGCATTCGTTCTTGCATAAAAACTGTTGGGAGAGAATTTCCAGCATGTCAGTTTGCCAAGGTAGGGATGCTGAGTGGGTATTGCTTAAGATTTTTGACTATTCTGTACATTTATTTCATAACTTCTTTTCCCTTTTTGAGGGAAGAGGAGAGAGGAAGAAAACCATTTCAAATTTAAGACAAGTTTCTTAAATGATGCAGTCAAGTAAATGTAGTAATTGTCATTAAAATGTTCATTTATGCTCCATTGTTTAATATTTGTTTTGTATTTGTATTTGAAAATTTATTATTTTTAAAATAGCTGAAACAGTTGTATTAAATATGCATTGGGAAGAATGTTGCATTTTACTTTCTATTAAAATAAACTGTTGAGTAATTGGGCCTTTCCTAATTGTGGTAATACACTTCTGATTCTTCCAGTACAAAAAAATGTATCAGTATTTTTGTTTGCATTAGGAATGTACAAAAATTTCATCAAAATAATCCTCTGAGAGATAACTTGGATATCCTTGCTGAACTTCATGCCATTTTAGCATCAGATTAAATTTACCAGCACCAGTTTCAACCCTAATTAAACAACAATTTGGCAAAAAAAACCCTGCTTTAATTTATGTTTATTTGTATTAGAAAAACTACATCAACTACCTTCACATGTGATGGAAACTTCTGGATAACATGCGATAAATGAAATTTTGAGAGATGTTGTGAATGTAAAAAGGGAGGGAGAGTAGGAAGGGAAGGATTTTTTTTAACCCATCTAGGGAAAACTCCAGATTAGAATATCATTGAATTGAAAGAAATTATAAGAGCAACAATCTTATTTTACACTTATTTTGGGAAGGAAAGGAAAGAAGGAGAAAAAAAGAAAGAAAGCATTTTTTTAAAATCAGGAATGAGCCTTACCACCTATTTTAATGCATATAATGGATAAAAAGACTGATGTTAATTTACATCTATGGAGAGAATGGTGCTTCTTGTTCATTCTTCCAAAATACATCTGACAGCGTCGAGTATAAAAGGGAGCTGTCAGATGAGAAGCGCGCTGTGCCTATCTCGGAGCCGGTTTCCACTGTTAGCTTGTTATTGTTAAGGAATAAACTTGTTGGCCTTTATTCCTGTCTCTGCCTCAGTTACTTCGGCAATCACCCACCTTTCTCAGTACAGAACACTGGTGATGAAGGTGGGATCGCCAAACTGAGGTATTGGAGTAAGCTGGTCACTACGAGCTGAAGTCACTAGCTGAAGTCATTAATTGAAATCAAGCTCTGTCACTTACGATGAGACATCTCAGCTGGCTCCTGACAGGAATGGCCACCCTAACATTCGCGCCTTTCAGCCAAAGCTCTGAGACTTGGGAATCGTACATAACATGATTCGAATGCTTCCTGGTCACGCACGATTTCACTGACTTGACAGATGAGAGAAAATGCGTGGTTTTTTGTCAGTCTGTGGCTCACACATCTTCCACACAGCAAGGGCTCTCACAGCTCCAGACCCCATCACGTCGGTTCCATGGCAGCTGTTAAGGGCAAAACTCAAGAGCCATTACACCCCATCGCCATCTAAAATAGCCCGCCGGCACACATTTCACCGCAGAAACCAAGCCGAAGGAGAGTCCATAAACAATTATGTGGCTGCCCTAAGAGCAGCAGCATTCCATTGTGAGTTTAAGGACTTGGACGACGCCTTACTCGACCGGCTGTCTGTGGCATCAGAGACTTGAGACTACAGGGGCGTCTCTTAGCTAAGGCTGACTTGTCCTTCCAGTCTACACTAGATGAAGCCCGCACAGCAGAGCTAGCATCCACCTCCCTGGCAGCTATCAAGCAACACTACCCCTCCACCACTGCTGACCAACTTGAAACCTCCAGCATGGCTTCAGTTCACCAAGGGGAGGTGAGCAAAGACTCAGAGCCTGAGGAGCCAAACAAAAAGAGCTATTCAAGCGGCAAGGGCACGCCTAAATCTGCATGTATGGGTTGCGAAGGCAACCATGAAAGAGCTGAATGCAGATTTAGGCAAGCCCTCTGCAAGCACTGCGGCCAAAAAGGGCACATTGCCAGAGTGTGTCGTGCCTCCCAGCTGATGAATGCCCCGGGGTTCCAGGCCGCCAGAACCTGCGGTCCTCATTGAGTGCCTGCCAAACCACCAAAATGTAGAAATGAGTGTCATGCAATCCTTCTCAATGCACCAAGCTCCAAATCAATCAACTGGCAATCTTGCCACAGCATCAAAAAGAAGATCCAACTGACAGTGTACATTGAAGGGGCTCCGTGCCAAATGGAACTCGACACTGGCTCTGCCACATCTATTGTGTCCTGGAGCACCCTAAAAAGACTGATACCAAAAATTGTGAAGCGCCGCCTTCAAAAGTGCAATCTGACTCTCAGGGACTATCAGGGAAACCTGATTCTTGTAATTGACCAGCAAATTTAATGTCCAGTTTAAGGGCTTCGAATGGAGGCTGCCGCTCATTGTTGTTGAAGGTGTGCTGCCTAGCCTCCTTGGACTTGATTGGTTTGACTCCCTTGGCCTTCAAGTCAGTGGCATACACAGCATACAATAATCTGACCTGGACAGACTTCCCCGCTGTGTTTGACAGCCAGCTGGGCACTTACAAAGGCACCCTTGGTCTCCTTCAATCTCGACCCTACTGTGCTGCCCAACCGCATGAAGCTGCAGCGTATTTCCAACCAACTGGAACCTGCCAAAATGTTTTGAGAACTCTGAGATGTTTGGGTATAGTCTGCATATTTTTCAGGGACCCTGTCCTTGGGATGCTGGTACAAACTGGATCTAGGCTGCTCTCATCTTTATCACCTGTCATTCCCCCCTCTCGATTTCCCATCATGTACACACACAGCTTTATTGCCCTTCCATCCTCACCACCCCCTTTCCATCCTCTGATAGCAGGATGCCTGTGAGCTGTCAAGCCAAACCAGGCAGAGTTGACACATATACTGCATCCAACATAACGAGATCAGGAACATTTTTTTTAAAAAAAAGAGAGATACTGCTACTTGAATATTAAAGTTTTTTCAGCACCCTATCAATGTTGGGATACATATTTACTAACAAGAGCTTTTGCTAAACTTGTATCTCGAACAGTTGTGCCTCATCAATTTTGTTTTCCTTATTCAGCACAAGTAGCTACAAGAAGAGAAAACATAGAAAGATTGCTTCTTGGAGAATATCTCTTAATTCTTCTATCTTTTCCTCTTGAAGACATTTTTGCTGAAAGCAAAAATATGGAAGAACATAAAAAACAGAACATAGCATCCAAATCCCCCGACAATATTCAATAACTGAGGGAGGAATCATAAAACTGTTTAAATTTGAAGGAACAGATGTGAGGTGGCTGAGGTAAGCGAACAGCTATTTATTGTGTAACAGCAACCATATACAGAGAGAATTCAGCACCTCGCTCTGCTTGACAGCTATTTATACGGGAGCTGTCAAGCAGGGCGACCAATAGGAGTGTCTCTGGCAGCCCGCACTCAACCAACCGCGTCCTCTGCCAATCAGGCGCGGCTAGGCTGTTTTCGGCTGTCAATCGTAAGCCGAGGACTTGCGGACGGTCATAAGTCAACAATTTTAGGACTGGTTGCAAGTCAAGGACTTAGCACTCCTTCCCTTCTAGCAAGGGCACATGCATTAAGGTTGCGCATGTGTAATCGCTTAAGTAGGCAGGGTGGCGTTGGACCCGCCCAGAACACCTCAGTTGCAGCATCATCATCGACGGGGTAAGAGGTCCCTGTGGTAGCTCCTCCCTGAAGGGAGTGTAGCTCCAGGCAACGTCATCCAGGCCTATCCCCAAAGGCGGATCCAGTGGAAAAGCTAGGACAGGGCGAGGGGGCAAATCCAACGGAGGCGAACCAGATTGTGGCTGCCAGTAGGCGGTGGTAGGATAGGCAAGGCCTGATTGGGTGAAGGTCTCATGGTGGGGAAACCCAGTAGGAGCATTGACGGATGGCGATGGAACTTGGTACAGCTGCCAGAAGGCGGTAGCAGGGTAGGGAAGGCCTGACTGGGCGAAGGCCTCAAACGGAGCCGCATTCGATGGATGAGTTGTGGGCCATGGCGGAACTGAGGCTGGCTGCTGGGCAACAGCAGCCGGGCTCGACGGGCCAGATTGAGTTCAGGCCTCAGGTGGAAGGTGGTGTCTCAACTGATCCACATGGTGCCTCCACTCGGTGCCATCTGTGAGGATGACCCTGTAAGAGCAGGGGACCGGTTACTGCAGTAATGGTGGCAGGCACCCACTTCATATCCCCAGTAAATTTCCGAGCCCAGACAAGATCCCCTTCTCCAAAAACGTGGGGAGGAGCCCCCAGGTTGCTAAGCTGTTGCCCGGAGTAGAGTGGGTGCAGTCTGCCCAGGGTGGTTCGCAGGCACCGGCCCATCAGCAGCTTGGTGGGGCTTTTTTTGGAGATAGAGCAAGGGGTGGAGTGCTGAACTAGAAGGTAAGCGGCCACCCTTGCTGGCCAGTCACCTCGATCTATCCTGCCCAATGCCTCTTTGGCCAAGCGGATGGCTCGTTCTGCCCGGCCATTGCAAGCAGAATGGTAAGGGGTGGTAGGCATGTAGCGGATTCCTTGCATGGCCAGGAACTCCTGGAAGGCCGTGGATGCAAACTGCAGCCATTGTTGGACACGACAATGTTCGGCAGCCAGTGAGTTATGAAAAGGTACCGCAAGGCCCACAAAGTGCTTTCCGTGGTGGTGGAAAACATGAGAATAAGTTCCACCCAGCAGGAGTAAGCATCCATGACCACCAGGAACATCTGCCCATGGAATGGACCCACAAAGTCTAAGTGGAGTCTCGACCAGGGTCCCCTAGGAACCTCCCAGTCTCGGGGCGGCACCGTGGGTGGTGCGGTGCAGGACAGCTGGCACAGGGAGCTCCGGGCCACCAAGCTGCTATTTCCTCATCCATGTGGGGCCACCAGGCATAGCTGCGAGCTAACGCCATCATGCAAGCTATGCCCAGGTGATCCCCATGAAGGCGGTCATGCACCTGGTGGCAGAGGGGCAAATAATGACTCTATCCCCCCAAAGCAGACACCCACCATAGATGGACAGCTCCAACTGGTGGGTTTTAAAGGGGTGGAACTTCTTGGAGACCCTGCCCATAGGCCAGCCACTCAAAACCCACAAGACAACTTAGGAAAGGACAGGGTCGGCCAAGGTGTGGGCTGCCATGTCTGAGGCAGTCAGTGGGAGGTCGAGGGAGGCAATGGAAAGAATTGACCAGGCTGCGGGTCAGTAGCAAGGAGGGGGCAGCAGCTGAGGGCATCAGCATGCCCTAGCTGCCGGATGGTACTGCAGCGAATAAGAATATGCTGCCAGGAACTCTGTCCAATGGGTCATCCGAGGAGAGAGGATGGGAGGGGTAGGACAATCACCAGCCAGAAGTCCAAGGAGAGGCTTGTGGTCAGTGAAGAGTGTGAAATGCCATCTGTATAAGTAGTCATGGAACTTTTTAATCCCAGACATGGCAGCCAGAGCCTCCTTGTCGATCAGCTGGAGAGAGTGTCTGGAAATAAAAAGCTATGGCGGCTTCAGAGCCATTGGGGAGGACATGGCTCAGAACTGCCCCCAGACCAACAGGGGAGGCATCACATGCCAGCATCAGTGGCAGCTTGTTGCTATACTGCACTGAGACAGCTGCTGACGTAAGCATAGCTTTGACAGCCACGAACGCATGTGCTTCACAGTTGCCCCAGCACCAGGCCATGGATTGGTTGAGCAACCGATGCAACGGCTCAGCTAGTGATGCCTTATGAGGTAAAAATGGCATGTAGAAGTTTAAAAGGCCAAGGAACGCCTGTAGCTCCGCCTTAGAGGCGGGCGTTAGGATGTTCCTGATGGCAGCAACCTTGGAGCGGGTAGGGTGGATGCCCTGGGCATCTATCAAGAAATACAGGAATTCCACTCTCGGCACAGCAAACGAGCATTTGCTGCACTTTAATTTTAAGCCTGTGTCCTTGAAACGCTCGAGGACCTGGATAGGGGTTTGCCTGGAGTCTGAGGGTGATGGTTGACTTATAGTCAGCACAGATCCTGATAGACCCATCAGCCTTGACCGGAACCACTATGGGGGTCTCCCATTTGGAGTGGTCGATGGGCTCCAGGATGCCCTGCGCCAACAATTTGTCAAGTTCAGCATCAACCTTGGCCTCAAGGCAAAAGGCACCCTGCGAGCCTTCAGCGTAATAGGGGTAATTTGGAGGTCCAAATTCAGGGAAATAGGGGTCCCCTTGTATTCCCCCAGCTTACCATCGAAGACATCAGCGAATTCTGCAATGATGTCTTCAATGCTGGGGAGACTGCCACAGTTTGATGCACCCCCAAGAGGGATAGGCCCAGCGAGGGGAATCAATCAAGCCCCAACAGGGCAGGCAGCGGCTTTTCTACGATCAGGATGGGAAGACTGCCATGGAAAGCCCCATAGTCTACCCACACAGAATGACAGCCCAGGGTGGGAATTTGAGTCCCCTGGTAGTCTTTAAGGGTAGTGTCAGGTGGAGACAGCTGGTCACAGTCGACATTTTGGCACAGTTGAGAGAAGGTGGCCCATGACAGAAGGGAGCGGGAGGAGCTGGAGTCAACCTCCATGATGCAGGGCGATCCCTCCAGCAGCAGGGACACAGTGATTTTCTTGGAATCAGATGTTGCCTTGCTGACTGACTCTGCAGGGGTGTCCAGAGGATTCCTGTCGAAGGCGAAACAGTCGTCCTTCCACCGCTGCTGGCGGCATAGCTGCTGGAGGCACAGCTGCGCTGGCTGGCTATAGAGCTGCGGCTGGGCTTCTGTTTGCAGGGCAAACAGCAACATAGCACAGCAGACTTGAACTAGATGCCCCTTCATAATGCACCTGCAGCAAGCAGCGGCTTTAAAGGGGCACACAGAACGAGCATGGTTGCCCCCGCAACCCAAACAGGTGGCAATGGCAAAATGGCTAGCCGGCTGTGGCGGTAGGTATCTGGGCACAGCTCTCAAGCGGTCCACCTGGTCCTCTTCCAACTCATCAAGGGGCACAAGCTCATCAATGAGGCAGGTTCTGTGAGATGGAGGAGGTGGCAGCTGGATGCAGTGCACCTCAGCCATGGACTGTTCAGCGGTTCTAGCTTCCTCCACCGCCTGCTGCAACGTGATCTCTGCCCTAGCCAACAGCCTCTGTTTCAAGCGGAGATCTCGAATTCCGCAGACAAATTGCTTCACGAGAGAATTGTCAAGGTCAACGAACTTGCACTGGATCACCGCCATCCGGAGAGACTGTAAGAACTGGCTCACTGTCTCGGAGTCTTTCTGGATGCACTGTCGGAATGCATAGCGGAGAGCGATCCTCGATGGCATCGGGGCATAGTGGTTTTTTAGTTTAGATATTAGAGTGTACCAGTTGAGTTCATATATGGCCAAAGGCAAAGCGAGAGCCCTGGCTGTATTGAACATTTTGGGACCGCATGAGCTCAAAAGGAAGCTGCACTTACGGTCTGAGGGCAGGTTGTGGTTATTGTTAGCAATTAGAAATCATTCAAAATGCTCCAGGAACCCGGCCCAAGACTTGCCGGCAGTTCTGAACAGAGCGAAGGGCAGAAGCGAAGCCATGGCTATTGCGGCGTGAGGTAAAATAGTTGTTCTCTTCAAGTGAAAATAATAATAATTTCGTTTCCTTGTATTTAGTGACTGTTCAGGCAGTAACCGTCAGCATCCCATCCTCGTCACCAGTGTTGAAGTTCGAAGGAACAGATGAGACGTGAGGCAGCTGAGGTAAGCGACAGCTATTTATTGTGTAACAGCAACAGGTAACTATATACAGAAAGAATTCAGCACCTCACTCTGCTTGACAGCTATTTATACGGGAGCTGTCAAGCAGGGCGACCCATAGGAGTGCCTCTGGCAGCCCGCGCTCAGCCAGCCTCGTCTTAGCCAATCAGGCGCGGCTAGGCTGTTGCCAGCTGTCAATTGTAAGTCGAGGACTTTAGGACTGGTCGCAAGTCAAGGACTTAGCAAAAACAGTATTTTCTGGAAACAACCAAATAATAAGGGGAGTTTTGTCATTGTTGTCAGCCATTCAGATGTGTCCAACCTCGACCACTCTATGAATCATCTCTCTCCATGCCTCTTTGTTTTGCACCACCTACTTCAGATCTGCCATGGTTATTCTGATGTCATCCTTTATAGTGGCCACCCAGTGGGTGCTAAGGCAGCTCCTTCTTTTTCTGCTTTTCACTCCCAGCATAATTGACTTTTTGAGTGAGTCAGCTTTCATGTAATAACTAAAGTATGACAATCTCTGTTTGGCGATCTTTGCTTCAAGTGATGTTTTTGGTGAGGTCCAGTCTAGGATTTTTTTGGTTGTGATTTTTGCATTCCATGGGATATATAATAGTCGCCCCAGCACCAGTTCAAATGAGTTCACTCTTCTCTTATTAGTCTTTTTCAGAGCCCAGGTTTTGCAGCCATAAGTAGCAATTAGAAAAATTATTACATTGACTAATCTGCATTTGGTTGGTAGTTGGTATTTTTATTCTTCCATTAGTTATTCATGTTGACATTGCAGTTCTTCCAAGTGCCATAAGCCTTCTAATGAGCCCAGGGCTGTTATCACCACATTGGTTGATTTTAGAGCCCAGAAAGATGAATTCTTTTACTAGGGAATTTCTAGGTTGATGGGCAGGGTCTATACAATGATTTCTTTTTAGCATGTATTTTATAAATAAGATAGATAGATATCAGTACACAGATGATAGACAGACAGACAGACAGATAGATAGATAGTAACTGTATTGTTTTATTAAACATTAAATAGAAAATTGGGTCATTTTTTCCAAAAATACAAAACTTATGAGCAAAGCTAAAAAAAAAAAAAAAGGAGCCTGGAGACTATTCTTTCAAGCCGACTATTCTCACAGCAAAGAGAATATGCTGCCAGTCATGCAAAGATGAGTTAGAGAATGTGTGAGATTTGGTTGCAACAAAAAAATGTAAGGATTTATGGCTGACTACGGTAATCTTTAGGAAATATATCCACTATAAAAGAGTGAGGAATGATAATGAAAATACATATTCCTCCTGTAAAACTTCATTTTTGTATAATATGGAAAATTGTAGGATAAACATTGGACTGATTAAGTGAGGATGACAGAATCATGAAGGTTAGATCAATAAGGTATCTGGCCAGCATCCACATGTAGCATGCAACATATTTCTTCAGAAATAATAATCGATTGAGAATGGAAAATGTCAAGGGCACAGTGATACCCTGGGAGGTCAAAGGAAAGACATTGCCAAGTAAAAACAGCAGGGTTAATATATAACAATTACATTGAACGAAGGGTGGAAAGAAGAGGGAGGAAGAAACCAATTGCCTTTGACTTCAGGAACTCTCCTAGCTAACCCTAACCCTCAACTCTGCTCTATGTGCTGGGCAAAGTTCTGATTCATATTGTCAACAATACGACTTATCTGAATGTGTACAGTACAGTATCAGAGTACCCTAACCAGAAACTCCAGGAGCCAATTGTAATAGAGATAGCAGGAAGGTTAAGTCTCCTCCCAATGAAATAAAGTTTCTGTTTATTTTATGGATATGTCTATGTAATTTTCCTGGCAACAAAAAAGAACTTTTTAACCTAGGATTGTGCTTATTTCGCTTTATTGCATATGCTTTCTGGGAACAGCATAAATATTAGCTTTCTGTCTGTGGATACAGATGTCCAAACATGGTCACTTTGACTTGATCCTCTGCTTGGCAATTTCACTGATACAGCCTTTATCTTGCTGCAACCATCCAACCCAAATATCTTTATTCTATTTTATACCCATGAAAATGCCTTCATTTCAATTGGCTAAAGGGGTTCTATTAAATTGGAGTGTTTATTATTGTTGATGCCATTTCTATTATTTGGGTAACTATAGTTTTAAGTTATCTATAGCAATTTATGCAAATGAAATAAATTAATGCAGAAAATTGTCTGGAGTACTTCAGAAATAACAGGCTTAAGTTGTACAAGGGTGAAATGTTTCTGTTATATCCAAAGTCAGTGGAATCCAAACAAGAGAGATTTTACTGGAATTCTATATAAATTCTTCTTCCCCATCAGTTATTAATCATTTTCTATCATGATCTTCATTCAAAACAATTTTTATGCATATGCACACACATACACACACACACTCATATAAATGATTTTAGACAAAACTGTTGTTAGAACTAACTTTCAACCAAGTTACTATATCCTTATTGTATAATAGGAAATGGTAGTCATATAAAAGAGTTGACACTTTCTGAGTGAGTGGGAATGGTGGTTGAGAATACATTCATGCCTTACATGTTGTCTTGTACTACTTCTCTCTCAACAGAAAAAGCTTACAAAACTCTGAAAATTAGTCTGGAATCATCCAGCCACTAATCGAAAACTGACACTTTCTTACTATTGCATGTTGGATGCCTCTTTTGCAGTGTGGTATTTATTTGATTTTTCTCTTATATATAATTTGGCCTCTAATACTTTCTTTTTGTTGACAAATTAATTTTGTTTTCTTAAAAACTGGATCAATTGCTATATGTTTTTATTTATTTGTATCTCACCTATATTATTTTTACAAATAAGGGGGCAGACATATTCAGCACATCTTCTTCCTCCTATTTCCCCACAACAACTATGAGGTTAGCTGGACTAGCCCAAAGTGGATAAGGCGTGACTCGAAATGTTTGTGTGTGTGTGCGTGTGTGTAAAATGGAAAACACATTTTGCTTCAAGTATGAGACAAATATATTGTGGTTTAGAATCTTGGCCAAGCCGTTCTGGGTGAGTCATAAACTAAGCAAAATCTGGAATATTTTGGATGTTCCAGGTATATTATCTGACATAAAACCCAGAAGAGGCTTATGATGTGCTTAGAACAAGGCAAATATGCCTTTCCGTTCCATTTTCTTCTTTACCACATGTCCTGTGTGCCAGCCTGCTCACCTAACTTTCCAAGTTCCTTTTCCCTTTTTGATCCTCGTGGCTTCTGTGGTGCTGAATATATGTTGGATGTAAACACAGTATACCTGATTGGCCATTAGCCCCATTTTACCAGTATCTTCGTGTATCCAATCCTAACTACCCTAGAGCAGGGACCTTTGCTCTCTGCCATCATGGAACGTATTTTCCTAAAACACATATATAATCTGAGTATGAACCTCCAGTTTTCATAGCAAGATTTTTTAAAAGTGGTTTGCTTTTACCTTCTTCTTATAGCTAAGACTGAGTGACTGGTCCAAGGCCATGATGTGGCTTTGTGCCTAAGGCAAAGCTAGAATTATGCAAGACATGTTGGTAGTTCAGGAATTAATGAATTAGTATTCGTTTACAGTTTTGGAAAGCCATATAGACAGGGATCTTCAGACCACACTCTTCCCTTGGCTTTTTTTTTTCTTCCATTCAATTGTGTCTGATTCTTGGAAATTGTCAGGAAAAAATCCTGCAGTTTTCTTGACAAGATTTCAGAAATGGTTTGCCATTGTCTCCTTCCTAGGATTGAAAGAAAATCAATGGTATCAGGTCACCCAGGTGGCTTTATGTTTAAGGTAGAACTAAAACTCACACTTCTCCAATTTCTAGGCTGGAGCCTGATTAGGCTCTCCAACCAAACTGGCTCTCATATTTGGTTTACCATCACACATATATTACTCTTTTTTAATGATCTCTCTCTCTGCATTGCAAAGATATCTGATTTGAATGTTGAGCCATTCAACTGGGACTCATCACAGTAAACCTGCTTATAGGTTTTCTCTGTGTCCCATTTCTTATAGCATCCCTCCCCTTTCTCCTTTTGTAGAGGTTTATACAATGTTTGAGGATATAACAAGGAAGCTGTGCTAAACAACAAGAGGTTGGATAAGCAGAGAGGCCTGGACAATAATCACAGGGACATACAATATTATTCTGGATTACTGCAAGGTAGCTGATGACATTACTGTAACCAAGATGGGACAAATAGAGTAATTGACTGTGATGGAGCCGAGTGTTTTTGCCTTGCTGTTTCCTAGCATGAGTGATATATAAATAGCTCAAGAATGTGACTTGTCTAAATGCACAGGCCACCTTCTTTGCTTTTTTCTTCACACAGCTTCATAAACCATAAAGTTTGGGAAATACAGAAAGACCTATTACACACACACACACACACACAAGAGATCCTAGAGAGAAATCCACTCAATAAGATGCATGCTTTGAATTTGGAGTATATTGCTATGATCTTTTTGTATATAAATAATTGGGCTAAAACAAGTCTATCTTTACACAAAGGGATAAAACAGTCCAACCTATCAAAAACAGCACCACAAAAATCAGATTAGGAACGCAAATTGAAATAGAGAAGAAAATGGTACGTGAGCACCTGTCTATCCTAGACGAGTTCAAATCACCAGGACCGGATGGATTACACCCCAGGGTTTTGAAGGAACTGGCAGACGAGCTCTCAGAACCACTGAACTATATCTTTCAGAGATCCTGGAGCACCGGGGAACTGCCAGAAGACTGGAAAAGAGCTGATGTGGTTCCCATCTTCAAAAAAGGGGAAAAAATAGATCCAGGAAACTATAGACCTATCAGCCTGACCTCAATACCAGGAAAGGTTCTAGAAAAGATAATCAACAAATTAGCAAATATCTAGAAGTAAACAAAGTAATAGCCAAAAGCCAATATGGGTTTGTCAAAAACAGATCATGCCAAACTAAGCTTATTGCATTCTTTGACAAAGTGACAAAATTAGTGGAGAGAGAAATGGCGTTGATATAGTTTACTTGGACTTCAGTAAGGCATTTGATAAGGTAGACCAAAATCTACTACTAGATAAAGTAGAAGAATGAGGGTTAGACAGCATCACCACCAGATAGATTTGTAACTGGCTGACCAACCGCACTCAACGTTTAGTCCTCAATAAAACTGCATCTACAGGGGGGGGGGAATATGCAGTGGAGTACCCCAATGTTCTGTTTTAGGCCAGTACTCTTCAACATCTTCATCAATGATTTGGATGAGGGAATAGATGGGAACTCATCAAATTTGCAGATGACACCAAGCTGGCAGGAATAGCCAACACTCCAGAAGATAGGCTTAAGATACAGAAGGATCTTGACAGTCTTGAACATTGTGTGCTATCTAATAAAATGAAATTCAATGGTGAAAAGAGTAAGGTTCTACATTAAGGCAAGATACATGAAATGCGTACAGTAAAGGTGGTACCTCAATAGTAGTAACTGAGAGAGAGATCTTGGAGTCCGAGTGGACAACCATTTAAATATGAACCAGCAGTATGCAGCAGCTGCCAAAAAAGCCAACATAGTTCTAGGCTACATAAACAGGGATAGAATCAAGATCACGTGAAGTGTTAATACCACTTTATAATGCCTTGGTAAGGCCACACTTGGAATACTGCATTCAGTTTTGGTCGCCATGATGTAGAAAAGATGTGGAGATTTTAGAAAGAGTGCAGAGAAGAGCAGCAAGAATGATTAAGACTAAAATGTATGAAGAACGGTTGCAGGAACTGGGTATGTCTAGTTTAATGAAAAGAAGACATGATAGCAGAGTTCCAATATCTCAGGGGTTGCCACAAAGAAGAGGGAGTCAAATTATTCTCCAAGGCACATGAGGGTAGACCAAGAAGCAATGGTGGAAACTAATCAAGGAGAAAGGCTTAGAACTGAGGATAAATTTCCTGACAGTTAGAACAATTAATCAGTGGAACAGCTTGCCTCCAGAAGTTGTGAATGCTCCAACACTGGAAGTCTTTAAGAAGATGTTGGATAGCCATTTGTCTGAAATGGCATAGGGTTTCCTGCCTAGGCAGGGGGTTGGACTAGAAGACCTCCAAGATCCCTTCCAACTCTGCTATTGTATTGTATAAGTGTTCCATTCTTAAGGGTGGAATAAAAGGGGATGAGGACATTACCCAAAGGGAATGAAAAAACATTATTTTCTTCCCTTAAAATAGGCAGTAAAGGTCAACCACTTTCTTTATTCATATCAGTTTTTTTAAAGGGCCTGCTGATAATCATATCTGTCTTTGTGTGGCATTAAACAAATGAATCAAAGAAGTAGGACTGGGTTCTGCACAATAAATGTTGGCAGGGTGGGCTAACCTTCTGAGCTCTGTTCTTGCCACTTGATCAAAATGCTCCATTGCCAGTCTTGCATAGGGCATCTCTGTCTAGAAAGCTAATAGAAATATGTCATTAGTTGCTCTGTGGGTAAGTTTTACCTGGAAAACAGAGAGACATCAACCTGCTGACTCTCCATGAAAAAGGGAGGCACATTTCTTGAGTTTATCATGTTATTGCTAAATTCTGTTTGTATAAAATACACAACTGGATTATACAGAGGCTAATAAATCATATAAATAATAAACTCTAGGATTTAGAAAGGATTAATTTTAGTCCCAAAGAGCACTGGGCTTGCTTCTCCAAACTAAACACCCTCAGACAGCTATGTGATTCAAAGATATTTACAGAAACTGGGCACAAAAATGAGACTATTGAAAGACGTAACAAAAACACAGATAGTCGAGCACTGTGATTGTGAATCTATGACACACATGCCCGAAGTGGCACATGCAACCATGTTGTCTGGCACACACGGCGGTGCCCTTTCCTCTTCTGGGTTTCTGGTGTGCATACATGTGTGACGATCCACTGGACAATGCCAGAAACTGGAAGAGCTGGCCTTCCATTTTCCAGCATGAGCATGCATGCCAACCAGTTGATTGTTGCGCACACATACGTGCCAGTAACCAGAAGTCTAGCTGGCCACGGTGCATGCATGTGCCAGAAGAAAGAAGTTCATTTTCCAGTGCATGCATGCCCCTTGGGCAGCTCCTCTTCCAGGTTGCGGCCCAGACAAGTTCACACGCTCCCTTTTCAGTACTCGATGCTGAAAAGGTTCGCCAACACTGGTCTAGCACTTCTCTTTCTATATTTCACCATTCCTGAAATACACGGGATGGCAAAACCTTCAAAGAAGGCGATGCAGCTTAGTAATTTTCCCCAGACTGCATCCACCTATTGGAGCCGCCATAATAAGAATAAACGGCACAACTTCTCTCTTTAACACCAAGGTATCTGTGACTACGTGTAATGCCAGCAGAGGCAGATTACAGTTCTTCCAGAGTAGTCTGGAAGTACAGCCAATGAGAAGCAGGACAGTAGGGAGGAATAGGTTGAGTGCAAGGGCAAGATTGAGTCTAACAGGAACCTACAACTTCCTGTTTTTGTTGTGCTATCTTCAATGTCAGTAGGTCTTCATTTCTTAATTCCTCCTTTGATAACCTCTATAAACTCACCAAGCAGAAACAAAAGAAATCTATTTCTTTTGAGTAAAACATTCATGTTTAGATGTCTTCTGTTCTTACAATGTTGGTTACAACAAGTTTTAAATGCACTAAAATGCAATAACATAGTTGCTAATAATTTTCAACTATAAATATGTCCTGATTGTTAAGGATTGCTAACTCAATGAATGAAAGACCTATGGTTATACTTCCTGCATTATCATCTCAATCAAAACAAAATCCAATTTCTCCATCTATTGGAGTTACAGAATCCAGCTGAGTCAATCTTTTAAAATCTCTTCTCATACTGAAGTAATATAACAAATTATCTAAAAATAAAATCTTTGTATCATATTAATTTAGTCCTAAGTGCATTGCTTATTCTTTCCAAGTTTCATTCTTCTTCTACTAATTCCCTGTACCTCAATACAAGCCAGAATATAAGGCAGGGCAGGTTAAGAAGTCATCTGAACTCCGACTGCTATAGATATATACACTTCTTCTCTGTTCTCTTCTTTCTCTCTGACTTTTCCATTTCCATTTCAGGAGATGAGTCATATCTTATCCAAACTCTTTCTGCATTTCATCAGTGTTACACATGCAATTAGTTAAGTACAAAGTGGCAGGATAAGGTATGTAAAATGCTGGTGTTTATGGTGGTGGTAGAGGAGGAAGAGAAAGACTTCAAAAAACATCCATGTTTATTTCCAAGAAGAAGAAAGAGGAAAACATAGAGATACATTTTAAATTGCATCACCAAGCTCTCTGGAGAAATCCATGATGTTGGGAAAAGTAGAATGAAAGAGAAAAGGACAACCACCAACAAGGTAGATAGATTCAATAACTAGATCAGGGACAGGGGCTCCTGGAGAATATCCATCTGTGTGTTTGTGTGTGTGTGTGTGTGTGTGTGTGTGTGTGTGTGTGTTTTCTGAGCTTTGTGGGTGAAAATGCTGAATCTGTTCCTATATATTACCACACTGCCATACATTCCAATGAATCTTTGAATAAGTAGAGCATCATTTGACCAACATGGAATGGTTCCAAAATCAATTCATGAAGCAACAAATCTCTCTGAGATTAAAAGATGTCAATGGCTATTTTTAAATTCAGTGTATTATAACTGGTATTTCTAAGATACAAATACTTCTTGAGATACAAATCTCTGGAGGAGATACCTCTCCTCCAAGCACTGAAAGTGGCATAGATAGCATTACCTCCTCTATTCTTTTCTCTCAACCACTTTATAAAATATGATGGATTAAGGGAAACTGACTAGTCCAGAGTCACCTAGTAAGCTTCCATGGCTGAGGGGTATTTGAATCAGGAGTCAATCCCATGCTATTATTTGCATAACTTTGGGACTGGATTTAAGCCTTATAGATGTCAACTTGTTTAGTAACCTCATATTACTTTTTGCTGCCTTCTGGGCTCAAGGGAAACACTGGGTGGTGCAGTGGTTAGAATGCTGTACTGCAGGCTGATTCTGCCCACTTCCAGGAGTTTGATCCTGACTGGCTCAAGGTTGACTCAACCTTCAATCCTTCTGAGGTCAGTAAAATGATGCCTTCCCCTCCGCTTGGAGCACCTGGGCTGGGCCCCGCGTTATCTCTCCCTCCTCTTTCTCTGCCATGCTTTTGAGGAGCCACGAGGCTGCGGGAGCCAGTAAGAAGGCGGCGGAGGTGGTGGGAGCAGGAAAAAAAGGCCTCATGGCTTCTCAAAAGCACGGTGGAGGAGGAGGAGGAGGCGGCAGGGGTAATGCGGGGCCCAGCTCAGGTACTCCAAGCAGAGGGGGAGGCGTCGCTGCCACAGGTGGGGGTGCTGGCAGGAGCTTTGGCGGCTTCACCTCAGCCACAGGATCGGGCGGCAAATCCGGCAGTGCTGTTGGAGGAGGAGGCGGAGGCGGCAGCAGATATTCCGGTGGTGGCGGGGGCTTTGGGGCTTCACTTCAACCGCAGCACTGGGCGCAAGCGGCTAGGATTGGCCGTCCACAAAGGGGGCTTACCAAGTTTACCCACCTTCTCCAAGAAACAACTACATTTCTCTCTTTCTTTATCCCCCACGTTACTTCTTTTTCAGTTTGTACATGTTCCTGGGTGGTATCTTTTTGCCCACTTCTACTTAAGGATGGAAGTCCTCCCTAGGAAAATGATTGCACCTGACATACTATCTCTTCTTCTCAGTTGGTAGTAATATTTAGAAAAGCCCTTTCTCTACTCTTGTCTCGTTATTTTCATTCCCCTTGTTAGGCCCCGTTTTTCCACTCTGTTTTTCATTTGACTCATGGCAGCTGTTGGGTTCTTTAAAGACAATGAGGCCTAATAATGAAAAATGCTTCTTTCTTAAAAGCAAAAAGCAAAAAAAAACCCAGAATTTCATGACGGGGGATAAGAGAAAGCGTCCTTGGATATGATTATTCTACACTATCATGCTCATATTTATAAAACTCAGGGCCTCTGTGAAAGGTAAGGATGACTGCTGCGTTTGTGGTGCAATCAGAACATTGCGTGTGTTGAAGTTGTTTTAACGCAAACCAGAGATGCCTTTTAAAAAACAAGTTTACATCATATTCTTACTAATTCATAATTTCATATTGGGTCACATGGGTGGCAAGCCACTCCCACCTGGTCACATGGGTGGCAAGCCACTCCCACAAAGGAGGCCACACCCACAGACTAGGTTCCAACAATTTTTTGAAACCCACCACTGTTCCAGCCCCTCTGCCTCTTCCCTCTTTCTGGATTCACTCAGATGTTTTTAAGACTCACAGCCTGTGCACAGCACATCCACTTCCAGCCCCTCTGCCTCTTCCCTCTTCCTGAATCCACTCAGACGTTTTTAAAACATACAGCCTGTGCACACGGACACTCTTCCAGCACTTCTGCCTCTTCCTGGATTCACCCATATGTTTTTAAAACTCACGGCCTGTGCAGAGCACACACACTTCCAGCCAGGGGTGGGTTTCAACCGGTACAGACTGGTACAGCCATACCGGATGGTGAAATTTAGCATGCCTTCCCATACCTGTTCGTCAGGAGGCCCTGTACCAGAACGCTCCTTCTCCTCTTTTGCTCTTTCATTCACCCCTCCCATCCGCACCATGCTGCTGAAAAGTTCTCAGAAGAAGAACCAGAAGAAGAAAGAACTGGTGAGTGGCTGGGGTGGGGGTGGGGATGTTGGGGAAGAGAGAAGTGGCAGAGGAGCTGCTGGAAGAGTGTGTACATGTGCACAGGCTATGGGTTTTAAAAAACATCTGAGTGAATCCAGGAAGAGGGAGAGGGAAGTGTGTGTTCCTAAGTATCGTCCATCCCCTCTGCCTCTTCCCTCTTCCTGGATTCACTCAGATGAAAACTTACAGCCTGTGCACAGCACACTCTCTTCCAGCCCCACTGCCTCTTCCCTCTTCCTGGATTCACTCAGTCATTTTGAAAGCTCACAACCTGTGCACATACAAGGCATTTTTAAAACTCACAACCTGTGCACAGCACACAAACTTCCAGCCCCTCTGCCTCTTCCCTCTTCCTGGATTCACTCAGATGAAAACTCATAGCCTGTGCACAGCACACTCTTTTCCAGCCCCACTGCCTCTTCCCTCTTCCTGGATTCACTCAGTCATTTTGAAAGCTCACAACCTGTGCACATACAAGGCTTTTTTAAAACTCACAACCTGTGTACAGCACACAAACTTCCAGCCCCTCTGCCTCTTCCATCTTCCTGGATTCACTCAGAAATTTTGAAAGCTCACAGCCTGTGCACACACAAGGCTTTTTTAAAACTTGCAACCTGTGCACAGCACACAAACTTCCAGCCCCTCTGCCTCTTCCCTCTTCCTGGATTCACTCAGATGAAAACTCATAGCCTGTGCACAGCACACTCTTTTCCAGCCCCACTGCCTCTTCCCTCTTCCTGGATTCACTCAGTCATTTTGAAAGCTCACAACCTGTGCACATACAAGGCATTTTTAAAACTCACAACCTGTGCACAGCACACAAACTTCCAGCCCCTCTGCCTCTTCCCTCTTCCTGGATTCACTCAGATGAAAACTCATAGCCTGTGCACAGCACACTCTTTTCCAGCCCCACTGCCTCTTCCCTCTTCCTGGATTCACTCAGTCATTTTGAAAGCTCACAACCTGTGCACATACAAGGCTTTTTTAAAACTCACAACCTGTGTACAGCACACAAACTTCCAGCCCCTCTGCCTCTTCCATCTTCCTGGATTCACTCAGAAATTTTGAAAGCTCACAGCCTGTGCACACACAAGGCTTTTTTAAAACTTGCAACCTGTGCACAGCACACAAACTTCCAGCCCCTCTGCCTCTTCCCTCTTCCTGGATTCACTCAGATGAAAACTCATAGCCTGTGCACAGCACACTCTTTTCCAGCCCCACTGCCTCTTCCCTCTTCCTGGATTCACTCAGTCATTTTGAAAGCTCACAACCTGTGCACATACAAGGCTTTTTTAAAACTCACAACCTGTGCACAGCACACAAACTTCCAGCCCCTCTGCCTCTTCCCTCTTCCTGGATTCACTCAGAAATTTTGAAAGCTCACAGCCTGTGCACACACAAGGCGTTTTTAAAACTCACAGCCTGTGCACAGCACACTCTCTTCCAGCCCCACAGCCTCTTCCCTGTTTCTGGATTCACTCAGTCATTTTGAAAGCTCACAACCTGTGCACATACAAGGCTTTTTTAAAACTCACAACCTGTGCACAGCACACAAACTTCCAGCCCCTCTGCTTCTTCCATCTTCCTGGGTTCATTCAGATGTTTTTAAGACTCACTTGAGCAGAGTTAAGCAAGGGTTAAAAGCCTAAACATTCCTGATGTAGGTGACGCATTTCATTCTCCTGCCTCCTCCTGTAGAGGATGCTTTTTAGAGGCTTTTTTAAACAGTTAAGCAGAATCGTCCACGGTGACTCTGGCAGCAACTAGCTCAGCCTGACCTCAGTTCTTGCCTTTTTCCTTTTACATTTTTTTTCCTTTTCATGATGACAGGCAAGAGCAGAGTTGAAATCCTCTCTGAAACAGCTGGAAAAGGTACATGTGGGTTGGAGGGAGGGGGAGGAATTCAAACTTCATCCTCAAGTGTAAATCCCTTCCCAAGTGTAGTTTGATTGCAGGCAGAGCCACATTGCCTTTTCAAACACACACACACACACACACACACACACACACACACACACACACACATGCACACAGCTGGATAAAACTATATAAGCCCAGCTTCACTGATTACAGTTTGAAAAGGCAACCGGGGCAGGATATGGCAGAGGAACTGCTTTCAAGCCATTGGAAAATATATCCAATCCAACTTCTGTGTTTGTGTTCTTTTGAGAGAGAGTGAGTGAGAGAGGGAAGGAGGTAGGAGAGATAGTTCAATCCAACTTCTCTATGTGCGTGTATCTGTTTGAGAGAGGGGGAGGGGAGACAGGGAGGAAGGAGGTGGAGGGAGAAGAAAAAGAATGAAGGAAACTTTTTCGCAAAAGAGAAAAACAAATGCTGTCACTTGAAATGGGAACTGAGCATGCCTGGCTGTGGAATTCTGGGAGTTGAAGTCCACAAGTCTAAAAAAATTTGAAACCCACCACTGTGTCAGTGCCTCACCAGCCATAAACCTCACCGCATGTCACTGGTGGTCAGTAATGTTGAAGACTGACAAGGACAGCCATATTTCCTCTGTAAGTAGCTGTTTTATTGTTTTGAATACTTTTTTTATTCTTAAGTAGTAAGTGCACAAAATAATAAATTTCCTTTTTTTATATCTTCTTTTTGTAGGTCGTTCTTTGGGGCAAAGAATTCAGTGACATTGACTTAGTCACTCCCACTTAGTCACATGACTGGCAAGCTACTCCCCCGGGTCACATAAGTGCCAAACCATTCCCACTCAGTCACATGACTGCCAAGCTACTCCCACCTGGTCACATGACCACCAAGCCACTCCCACAAAACAGTCCACACCTACAGAATAGGTTCTAAAAATTTTTGAAACCCACCACTGATGCAGATGCTTGAATTTTAAAAAGAAATCAATTTATTCATGCTTTGAAAATTCCTTAATTCTATTTTTTTAATCAAGACATTCAAATAGTAAAACAACAATGGTAAACATTAGAATAATCTATCAAAAAGGGTCTAGTTTTCCAGAATCAAAAAGTGATTGAGCTATCCTTCAAAATGTTGTGTACAATTAGGTGTAAGTCACTTAGTAGGAATAAGAATGCAAACAAAAAACTTTTACTCAATAAATCAAAACTGTTTAGATATTACGTATTGTATGAAGTAGTGAAATTCATTTTTTTTTACTACCGGGTCTGTGGGCATGGCTTGGTGGGTGTGACAGGGAAAGGATATTGCAAATCTCCATTCCTACCCCACTTCTGGGGGAAGCATATTGCAAGATCTCCATTCTCACCCCACTCTGGGGCCAGCCAGAGGTGATATTTGCCAGTTCTCCAAACTACTCAAAATTTCTACTACCAGTTCTCCAGAACCTGTCACAACCTGCTAAATTTTACCACTGATTGTATGTGAATAACTTCCCTGAGTCATGATGTACTTTCTAACTAGGAAGTTAATAACAAATTATCAGCAGCCAACCAGTACAAATCCAAAAATGGATTATACTGGTTATCCTTTTTGTTTGGCTAACAAACATAACACATTTCTTAACTTTCCTCTGTTGTACCTTGGTCAAAGTCTATAGCTTTACCTAGATAATTTACCAGGGATTGGGAGTTAGGAGCTATAAAATGGTTTCCAAACCACAGCTGTTTGAACAATTTGTCATCTCTACTTTTATGAAGTACTGTATCTCTTGAATAAATATAAGCTAAAGCCTTCTTTACAAATAGTGTTAACATCTCTATACTGTTGGGATATCTAAATTTAGCTCATCTAATTCCTTCTCAGGGTTTCATTATCTACTTGGTTTGAACAATAAGAAAAAGAAGTACATCGTATGAACCTGGACACTTTAACCCAGGCAAACACTAGTAGTTATTAAAGTAGATATTAAAAAGCATAGGGTAAATAGGTAATTCCATGAGCAGATCAGTAGTAGTCATGTCAGGCTGGAGTCAAGCATTTTTTCTTTCCTAGACAGCTACCTGGAGCAGGGCTGGCAAGTATTAATACCAGTAGCAGCAGCAGCAGTAGTAATGGTAATAATATTCACCATAATCTCCTGGGTCATCTCTCCAATGGTGGGTTGCAGGCGGTACGCTCCGGGATGGGTGTACTGGAGCCTGCCCGGAGCACCGGGTACCGTTCTGTTCTATGCTCTGGAGGGCCCACCTGCCCACCCACACTCCTTACCTGTCTACAGCCTTTAGCGCTTCTGCACATGCACATGGCGTGTACAGCATTTGTGTGATGCTCTGCTGAGTAGCTGGAGCATTATGGAGGCTTATGGGGGTGTCGCTGAAAGGTAAGACACATGCGTGCGCTGCACGTGTGTGCATGTGCACCACACTCATTCATGTGGAGGACGCCAGGCCTGTACCGGTTGCAACAGGATCCGGAACCCACCACTGCATCTCTCATAACAAAATGAGTCCAGAACTGAATATCAAAGCACATACATTTTGGTATCCCTTGCCCATTCATTACTTTAGATATGAAATGGACAGAACATAGATTGGATTCAACTAACATCATATTTGAGTGAAATGCAATAAACTCTTCGAGAATTCTGACACTCTCTAATTGCAGTAACAAAAAGGCAGGATTCTCTCTTTCTTTGCATTAAGTTAGTGAAAAGGAGAAAGTCTAAGAGAAGACAGGAAGTGGGCTTGAATGTACCAAGCAACTTGTTGCTTGGTACATTGTAGCAAAACACACAAAACAAACGAGAATAAAGAAAATAATAAAGAAACAAGAACAGAAATAAAACAAAAAAAATCCATACACTTTTGCCTTCCATTATTTATATAGAATGGAATAGAATAACCAAGTTGGAAGGAACCTTGGAGGTCTTCTAGTCCAACCCTCTGCTTAGGCAGGAAACCCTACACCACTTCAGACAAATGGTCATCCAATCTCTTCTTAAAAACTTCCAGTGTTTGAGCATTCACAACTTCTTGAGGCAAGTTGTTCTACTGATTAATCGTTCTATCATGTAATTATCATCTTAAACATTTCTCTAATCTCGTTGACTCAGTTTTAATCCCCTAAATTCATTTCTAATACTAACAGACTGAACAGCAATATCTGTATCTCTAATTTTAAGAATGCTTTTTGCTTCTCTATCTCACATTGTTCGTCTTATGACAGAATTCAGGCTTCCAGTAAAATTGACTGGGTAAATCTAAAATATGTTCAAATTGAAAATCTGCATATACTCTTAAATGATTGGGATTCATGGGATTAAAAGTTATGTAAGATCTGTGATCAGATTCTCCCCATGGTTCTGATTTGTAATTACCACGTTCATGAAATTGTTCCGAAGAACAAGATAATGTGTACTTTGAATGTTGGTGTTCAATCTTCTTTTGTCCTGTTTCTGATTTAAAAATCTCACATCCCAAAACCTTTACAATGTAAAAAAAAAAAAAAAAAAACCCACCCTCTATAACGGAGGAAAGACAGTTCATGCTTCCTGATGGAGGCACTCTGCTATGCAACTATTCCACAATCATTCCCTCCCCCTCCTTTTTTTAAAATGCTGCTGGTAAGGAAGATAAGTAGCTAGACCCTAAGACTTTCAGTAATTAAACTTTGTTTTAATTATCTTCCAGGGTTTTTTCAATACTACTCATAGATGGTTTCTACTTCTACATGTGCAAAATAGACAAGATCAGCAAAGTGACTGGTTTTGGATTCCTCTGAATTCTAGCTCTGCATCTGCAATGGCCTGGCCTTCAGGGACTTGCTGCTGTCTGCGCAGATTGCAGCAGGTCAAGGGCCTTAAGCCTGGACTTTCATTGGTAACAAGAGATAAGCCAGGCATTTTCACTGGTTGGCTGGTAAATATTAGTCCTGCTTCTTCCCAATGGCACAATATGCACAACATTGTTCTGCACTAGAGAAAACTGTCTGCTTACGATGCACATTTCCTATGTGAACCAGATTTCCAGGAAAATGAGAACAAACTGCACAAGTTGTTGACAGTAGAAGAGTGATAAACAGGAAAATGTAGCTCTAAACAAAAGAGTTGGTATGAGATAGATGTTACATGTTCTCTGCTGATAAAAGTGAGGCTAGGGCCTGACAATGTTTAATTTTCCTTTTCTAATGTTGGTTTCCATTCTGAAAAACGAGGCTGAGAAATGGGAAACAAGGGAAGACATTTAAAATAATGTGCCTTCATCTGGGAAATAAATCAGGTATCTCACTCATTCTTACACCTTTCCAATGTTTTTCATAGCATGTTCACAATGGCAGTACTTTGTCAATTGAGACCAATCTATAATCTATATTATTCAAGCTTTTAAAAAGAGGCCTATATTAATTTTCTTCCCTTTAAAAAAAAGCCACATGAGGAAATATCTTCAATGACTAAAGCTCATAGTTCTAACTTCAGAATTTTTACAATTAGAAGCACTAGATTATATGATAAAATGATACATATTGAGAAAGAGATCTGTAACAGAATTACTCAAATTTCATAGGAATGTCTCACACAGTAAGGCAGATTCCGATATGTGATGTATGATTTTTAAAGAATTATGAAGCCATTTAAAACAACAGATAAACTACTTTGAATAAATACTATAGTGATAACCATCAATGCTCAGTGAAAAATACTGCTTTTTGGCTGTATTTAGTGATTGGGAATAGTGTTTGGGGAAACAAATGGAAGAAAAAATGAATCACTAAAAAGTTTTTCTATAATGGTTTTACTCATGCTTTATTAATATTTTTCTTTACTTTAGACTTTTTAGTTTGTTTTGTTTTGTTTTGTTTTTGTTTTCTAGTGTAACATTCTTAAAATGGTTAAAAACTCAAGTTGAAACAAAACAAAACAAAGCACTGCAATATTTTTTTGTCTAAATTTAGTAGGGTGACTTTTTGGGCAGATACAATAATAGATCTTCACTTACAACCATTCATTTAAAAACCATTTGAAGTTATGACATTCAAAAAAGTGACTTACAACCAGTCCTCATGCTTACAACCATTGCAGACACATAATCAAAATTTAGGTGCTTAGTAACCTACATGTATTTAGGACAGTTGCAAAATCCTGGGATCGTGTGATCTCTATTTGGAACCTTCCTAGCTGACGTCTGGCAAGCAAAGTCAATAGAGAAGCTGGATTTGCTTAATGACCTCATGATTCACGTAACAACTGCACTGATTCACTTAAGTATGGCAAAAAGGCAACAAAATCAGGTGTGGCTCATTTAACAAATGCTTTGCTTAACAATGGAAATTCTGCTTTCAGTTGTGATCTTAAGTCAAGGCTATCTGAATACCACTTACCGTTCTTGAAATACCCCTATGTTTGAAACAGCCTTTCTTCACCACACCCAGCACGCTGAGACCAGAATGTTTGGAATAATGGTTTAAATCATGATTTCAATCTTCTCCTGACACAATCTTGATCTCTGCCTGATCTGGGCCACTTCTGCAGCATCCATGCGATGGTGGATCCTGGGTTCACTCACACTGCACTCCACATCCCCTCTGATGGCTGCTCTTCATTTCCACTCTGTTGTTGGGCTGACAAAGTGCTAAGAAAACATCATAGTTAGAACTTATTGCTATTGCTAACCGAAACTTCTGATAGCATTAGAGTCAGTGCTTTCATCTCAGCTTGCCAAAACAACATTTAGGTGCTGGTGTGCATAAGAAGTGAAGGAATATTGAATTATGACTACTTGTTGCCACCTCATATGCTTTCAGGATTCTGCCAAATACTTTCCCACGCATATTTAACATGCAATTTTCCCAGTGCCTTTTGCATTCACTCATTACTTTTGAGAAGTGGGGGATAATCATGACATTCTTTCAGTCACCAGGGATAAGCTTGTGAAAGCTATAAAAATCCCAACAAACTAGCCATAGGGCCTCATTTTTAAACATGAAGTTCTGGAATCCATCATCTCTCTCTCTCCCTCCTTCCCTCCCTCTCTCTCATCTACAAAATGCCTCTCTCTCCCTCTGCCCCTTCTCATACACACACAAATCTAGTTGTAAGAGTTCAAAATATATCCCCTGCCGTTGGGATTGCTGTTGCCAAGTAACCAGCAAAATAATTTAAAGAAACAAAACATTTTTTTCTTGGTTTAGCTATTCCAAATCTCAAATAACTTGTATTTTGTGATTTGAGGAGCTTGAACACTATAGAGCTTGGGAGGGACAACTTTCCTAATGGTAGAAATTCACAACAGAATTTGCATTCCAGCTGATGGGCCTTCCCCTCTAAACAACTAAGATGTGATAGCAATTCAATTCCACCATAACATTTCTAACAGAACAGAATAACTGAGTTAGAAGGGTCTTCTAGTTCAATCCCTGTTCAAGCAGGAGAGAAAAATTCTGAGTGAAATACCCTATACCATTTTAAACAATGGTTGTCCAATCTGTTCTTTAAAACCTCCAGTGATGAAGCAGCCACAATTTCTGAAGGCAAGTCATTCCACTGATTGATTGTTCTAATTGCCATGAAACTTCTCCTTAGTTCTAGACTGATTCTCTCCTTGATTAGTTTCCATCCTTTGCTTCTCGTTCATGTCCATGCACAAGGTGCTTTGGAAAATAGGTTGACTTCCTTTTCTTTTTGGCCGCCCCTCAAATATTGGAACATTGCTATCATGTCTTCCCTGTTCCTTCTTTTCATTAAACTAGACATGCCCAGTTCCTGCAACTGTTCTTCATATGTTTTAGTCTCCAGTCCCCTAATCATCTTTGTTGCTCTTCTCTGCACTCTTTCTAGAGTCTCCACCTCTTTTCTACACCATGTGACCAAAACTGGATGCAGTATTCCAAGTGTGGCCTTACCAAGGCATTATAAAGTCTCAATGTAAAAGCACTAGAGAAGAGACTGCTAATTCTATCATCCCCTCTAAACAACTTGCAATGCCAGTGCGCATGAGGCAGCCACAGAAGAGCCACCCTCAGTCAGAAGGAAGCCCTGTAGGGGATGAGTGGTTTCAAAAGCACAAGAGTGACTTGATGCTGAAACAAGGGTTAGCATGGAAGGGAGATAAAGTGTATACCCCAACCCCAACCAGAGAACTAAGGTCCTACAAAGGAGTCGTGATGCAAAGCCAGAAGAGCACTTTCAGTTTGTAAAAACCCTGCATTTTGTTTTGGTAGCCAAGTGTGAAGAAGGACATAGGAGCCTATGTGGTGAGTTGCCCTGTATATGCATCTATGAAACACTTGCCAGGGAGAACCTCTGGGCTGTTATAACTGGCAGACAACCCAACTATGCTATGGGAGGAAGTAGCCATCGACTTCGTAGTGGAGTCACCTGAAAGTGGCAGGAAGACTGTAATATGAACCGTTGTAGACTTGTTTTCAAAACAGGCACATTTCATACCATGCCCAAAGCTCCCGTCAACCTGGGTCTTTGTAAAAATGTTCATGCAACACATCTACAGGCTGCATGGGGTCCCAAAGTGGGTCATCTCAGACTGGGTGGTATTGTACAATTTACCACAAACTTCCAGCAGGAGTATTTGAACTAGATAAGTTCATCCCAAGGGCTTAGCTTGCCTTCATCCTAGTACTAACTAACTTTGTCTGCCATTTGCCAAAGTGGCTTACAATAACTCAGTCCATAGTAGGATGGATTTTACCCCTTTTAAGATGACTACTGAATTGAATTCGTAGCCATGCCAGAACCTCCCCAGGAGCCCCTATCCTCTGCGACACTGGCAGAGTGGATGGACTCTCTGAGAACCATATGGGTTATGGCAGGGGTCCTCAAACTACAAACCACAAGCACTCAACAAGGGTTAACTCATTCTGGGCTTCAACCCCCATTCCCTTTTTAACAAGTTCATGATAGGAGTGCTATCTGCAAAAATGGGAATGAATTGCCTATAAAAGTTCATGAAGCCATTAATCCAACCCGCATGGAACCATGAGTCTGTCCTACCTA
Organism: Thamnophis sirtalis; assembly: GCF_051295495.1. Taxonomy (NCBI): domain Eukaryota; kingdom Metazoa; phylum Chordata; class Lepidosauria; order Squamata; family Natricidae; genus Thamnophis; species Thamnophis sirtalis. The sequence goes on along the minus strand of NW_028261384.1, from coordinate 85,964,960 downwards.
CTGTACATCATCCCACCCACCCACCAGCCCCCACCCTTTGGCCAACTTAGCAAGGGAGGCCCAGAAAAAGCAAGCCGACCAGAAGAGAGCCTCTCAAAGAGAATTCAAGGTGGGTGATAAAGTGTACCCATCTACAAAATATTTAAAAGTAGAACAGCCCTGTAAGAAATTGGGTCCCAAGTATATAAACCCATTGTGCAGATTATTAATCCGATGACAGTGGAACTACAGATGCCCAGAAGTTTTAGTTGGGTCCATCCAGTGTTTCATTGCAACCTGTTAAAGCCCTTCTGAGACTCTAGAGACTGAGGCCAGTCAAAGGGCACCCACCACCTCCGGTCCTCATAAAACAGGAGGAGCGTTATGAAATTAAGGAAATCCTGGACTCTAGACACCAACAGGGAAAGTTGCAGTACCTTGTGCGGTGGAAAGGCTACCCCATAGATGATGCAGAGCAGGTGGTGAGGGACATTAAAGCATGTAGGTTAGTAAAGAGGTTTCATTCCAGATACCCTACATGACCAAAGTGAGACTAATATTTTGTACAATGAATAATTACTCATGCTTATGTGTGTTTATATTTATTACAGATGTATCTTTCTTCAGGGGGGGGGTTGGCATGTCAAGAGTGATTCACTCACCTAATTACGTCGTTGCTCTCAACTTGACAACAAGGGGGGCATTGGAATGTTTAGGGTGGGAATGGAATGCCAAGACTCTGTCTGCAGATCGTGATACCCTGTTGCCACCCCCAAGGTCACACCGAGCAGGTTTTTGGAATGAAGCAGGCCATTCTCAATAGGAATGGAGCATATTCAATTGAACAACACAATAAACTGAGTGGGGTAGCCAAAGGGGAAAATCAATAACTATGTGGGCTTTTGCATGGGAAACTCAGAGCAGTTCTTGCTTTTTCTGTGCCAATATAGTGTATTCAATAAAGTTTTACTTTATGGGAAGATCAATGTCCCAGGAGTTCTTTTTTTTTATTTGCTAGTGGGACAGCAGACCCATAGTTGTACAGAATATATGAAAACTGTATTCCAACACTGCTTATTATTTCATATTATGATTATGGGCATTGAAATGATTGAAATATGTTACTAATTTGCAATATTTGAGCAGGAGCAAGTATTCTTTGGTAGAAGGAAAACTGATGCCAACTACAGCTTTTGATCTTCATAACCATCAGTAGATAAAATAGCAGCATTCTGTGCACCTTCGGTGTTTACTCATGCCGGCCACATGATCACGGAGATGTCTTCGGACAGCACTGGCTCTTCGGCTTTGAAATGGAGATGAGCACCATTCCCTAGAGTCAGGAACAATTAGCACTATGTGTGAGGGGAACCTTTACCTTTACCCTTTTCAATAAAATATTAACAAATATCTTTTTAATTTCAGTTAATTTTAAAAGCTTATACTGTAATCCTTGATCTACAGCCACAATTGAACCCAAAATGTACATTGCTAAGCAAGACAGTTATTGAATTTTGCCCCATTTTATGGTCTTTCTTCTGAAACTCAAACACTTTGGTCACCAAATGAGAAGAGAGGACTCATTGGAAAAAACACTAACATTGTGAAAGATTGAGTGCATAAGGAGAAGGGTATGGCAGAAGAGGAGATGATTAGATAGTGCCGTCCACACAATGAACATGAATTTGGGCAGTGGAAATAGTGGTGGACAGCATGCTATGATTGAAGGGATTGTGAAGAGTTGGACATGACTTAGCAACTGAACAATAACATGACCCTTTTTGCCACATTTGACAAGTGACTCATTACAGTTGTCAAGTTAGTAACATGGTTGTGAAGTGAATCAGGCTTCCCTATTGACAGAAGTGATCATTTGACTCAGAGACGCTGCAGCTGTCATAAATACATGCCAATTGCCAAACACAGCTGACTTTTGAACACCACTTGTCGGCTGTGACCAGGGGGGCATTTGCCCAGGTTCGCCTGGTGCACCAGTTGCATCCCTACCTGAACCGGGAGGCCCTCACAACAGTCACTCGCGCCCTTGTGACCTCTAGACTGGACTACTGCAACATGCTCTACATGGGGCAGCCCTTGAAGAGCATTCGGCGACTTCAGCTTGTCCAGAATGCAGCCGCTCGAGCGATCGTGGGTGCACCTCGGTTCACCCACGTAACACCTATCCTCCGCGAGCTGCACTGGCTGCCTATTGGTCTCCGGATACGCTTCAAGGCGCTAGTCGTCACTTATAAAGCCCTTCATGGTATTGGACCTGGGTACTTGAGAGACCGCCTGCTGCCAATTACCTCCACTAGACCGATTAGATCCCACAGATTAGGCGTCCTCCGAATTCCATCCGCCGGCCAGTGTCGACTGGCGACTACCCGGAGGAGAGCCTTCTCTGTGGCTGCTCCGACCCTCTGGAACGAACTCCCCATGGAGATTCGAACCCTCACCACTCTCCAGGCCTTCCACATAGCCCTTAAAACCTGGCTGTTCCGACAGGCCTGGGGCTAAAGAACTGTTGCCCCCGTCTCGAATGGTATGACTGTTGTGTGTTTTAAATTATGTATTGTTTGGTGTTGTTTTTAATTTTTGTTTGTATCCCCCTTCCCTGGTTTGAGTTGTGAGCCGCCCTGAGTCCCCTTCAGGGAAAAGGGCAGCATATAAATAAAATAAACATTCAAACATTCAACATCTGAATTTTGATTATGTGGCCATGGAGATTCTGCAATACTCAAAAGTGTGAAAAGTGATTAAAAGTACCTTTTTTCAGTGCTGTTGTAATTTTGGTCACTAAACGAATGGTTGTAAGATAAGGATTAAATCTGTAGTTGCCTTCAGATTTTCAAACAATGGACTAATACCAACTGACCTTTAGAGAACGTCCATTTGAGCTATATTCAGTAAGATCCAGGATTAAATTTAGATATCACGAATCCAAACCGTAAATTGTCCATCTAATGTCAAGATAAATGATTCACAGACAAAACACAGCTATGTTCTCTTACATTTTTGTCAAGAGATGGAGGCAGAATGATAACCATGAAACAATTCTGCAAAGAATTAATACTTTTGTCATGATGACCACCTGGATTGTTTTGGATAGCTTGCTTGCCCCTCTTATATAAGTTGCTTTAAGTGTGTTTGTTCCAAGCTGTTTGGGGAAGCACCTTTGACCAGGAGGTGTTTTTGTGACCAAAGTAATTTTGGGTTCAAAGCTCAAGCTGCTACACACAGGAGAGGATAAAAGACAGCAGGCCTCTTTAAAAGGCGCATTGCAGCTGCAGTAATAGATCAAAGATAGCTTGTTGCTCAACTGGAGATAGAATGGAAGCCAGTATGGATATTCTATATCACACAGGCATCCAAGCCATACACTTTCTGCAAACAAGATACCCAGGATCGCAGGATTGGTTCCTCTTTGTTTCTTTTGCTGCTGACCTCCGAAACACTTTCTTTGTCCTGTTTCCTATTTGGTTCCATCTCTGTGAAACTGTGGGAATCAAGCTCATCTGGGTTGCTGTGATTGGTGACTGGCTAAACCTCGTATTTAAATGGTAAGTAGCTTGTCATCTTCAGTTTATCACATGAACTTAGAGTTTCATTGTTAAGATGAGCTGTTGAACATAGAGGCTGGGCTCGCATATGCTAAGCCATGTCTGTCTGCTTTTTCTTAATGCATTGTGTGAATACTGCCAATTGTAGTTTGTAAACTATGGTTTATACCTTAGGCAGTTGAACAAATTCAGGAAATTATGAATTAGTCAACCAACCATAGCTACACAATGACTAGGCAGTAATATCTTCCACCTTAAAAAGCTTCGATTTTGTAACTATCTTACTAAGAAATTAACCATTGAAGAAATGACAAGCTCATCCCATCCTTATCAGAGCCCATCTTTTACTATGTGAACCTGCTTGTTTAGATTGTCTGGATAGAATTTAAGATTTGGGGGGGGGAGGGTTTCCTTCCACTTTCTCGCCTTTCCCTCTTCTTCTTGTAAATTAGCTAAAGACTTGGAAGCTATTTTTCATGGCATGGGAAAAAAGGTCTTTAGTTACTAAAGTTGTGTAGCCTTCAAAGCTAAGATAAAACATTTGTCCAATGGATAAGCAGAGCCATGTTTATTACTTTCTTGCACAGTATTCCTAAATCCCATGATTTCTAGATTAGTATCTCTTTGTAAATACTCTGGATCTCAATGTTCAGAAAAATCGATGAGCATGTGACTTCACTATTGCTCGTGGCCTTAAATATGGAATCCCTTCTCTTTTTATCAACTCATAACACCTCAGACAACCTCTTTCTCTGCAGGATCCTTTTTGGACAAAGACCCTACTGGTGGGTACATGAGACCAATTTCTATCAAAATATGTCTGCTCCTGAAATCCAGCAGTTTCCAGTTACCTGTGAAACCGGCCCAGGTGAGTTTCCCAAGAAAACCCCATTAAAATCAAGAAGTGGGACAATATGAGAAAAGGATGGGTAAAAAATGACATCCCACTTGGCAAAATGAGATTAAAGAAACAGAGTGCAGCTTTCAACTGGATATATACCTGCTGGAGCTTACTTTCATCACAGGCATCAACTGTCAAGTAAATAAAATCCAGTCATTAGGAAGATGAATTTATTTAAACAGAGTTAGAGATGTAAAGCAATTCCTTCCAACTGGAAGCCTATGCACCTCCCCTTCACTGAAACATGGTTTATTTGACATTGTAATCATGCAAGCTCTACATGTCCTCCCTGTTTAAAGCTCACCTTTCAAACTCCTAGTTCCAATACAACACCAACAAATGCATTAAGATGTTTGTTTATTAGATTTGCATTGCATATGTCCTCCAAGGACTCAAGGTTAATGGAGATCTAGGCCACAAAAATAACCCTGTGAGATAGGCTGGACTGAGATAGAAGGTCTGATCCAATTCATCCAATGAGTTTCCTTGGCTTGATCTGGATCTCTTTAATACCAATCCGATCCTAAACCACTTAATCCTGCTGCAGACCAGAGGTGGGTTTCAGCCGGTATGCTCTGGTACACACGTATTGGTGGCAGAAATCCAGCATCCATTTGTGGCCCCATACCAGAAACGGTCCCTCCCCTGGCCTGCCCCCCTCACTTGCTCCCCTGCCCACCTGGTTGCCTCTCTCTCTCTCTCTCTCTCTCTCTCTCTCTCTCTCTCTCTCTCTCTCTCTCTCTCTCTCTCTCTCTCTCTCTTTCTCTCTTTCTCTCTTTCTCTCTCTCTGCCAGCCTGTCTGCACCCTGCTTGCCCCGCTCACCCACTTCCTTTGCCAGAGTGGAGGACTCAGCTGTTGGAAGAAGCCCACACTTCCTTCTCTTTGACAAGCGCCTTGTAAAACTGGGATTTTGCAAACCGCTTCCCAAAGAGAAGGAAGCTGGTGTGGGGTTTCTTCAGGGGAGCTGAGGTTGGAGCGGACCCTGAATCAGTCAGCTGCCTGTGCGCCATCACCATGTGACTGCTCTCAGGGCGCAGCGCACAGCCGGAATGGTGGGGCTGCCCTGGAGAGTCTCTCCTGGCCAGGAAGTATCGCCAGAAGAAAGCCAACTGCAACTAGCAACGGGACACGAAGGAACAGCTATCCAGCAGAGCCAGGAGTGTCCCCAGGTCGGTGGGGTGGTGGGGAGATTCCACTGGGCTGGATTGGAGGTGGCAGGAAGGTGGGACATCAAGGCCATCCTGGGCACCTACAACAGGACACAGCAGCTGCTGGGCAGCCGCTCCTTCATGCCCCATTACTGGCAGCAGTTGGCTTTCTCCTGGCAATCCTTTCTCTCCGGGCATCCAGGCAGACCCTGTGTCAGTCAGCAGCCCATGGGCCCACACCATGTGACTGCTCTGGGGGCGCAGCCAGAAAGGATTGCTAGGAGAAAGCCAACTGCATCCAGGAGTGTCCTCAGGTCAGTGGGGTGGCAGGGAGATTGTGTGGGCTGGACTGGAAGCAACAAGAAGGCAGGAGTCAAGGCCATGGCCAGAGGAGGCAGATTGGTTTAAATGCAGGCGTGTGGACAGTTTAGTGGCCAGTGCCTCCTTCACTTGTTCAGGTGGGCAGAGAAAGAAAGGAGCTGTGCAATGGCTGAGGGCAAAGGCACTCTCCTTTGCCCTTGGGGGCGGTGACAGAGGACTGCTTTATCGAATGCCTCTTTCCCTTGCTCAGCTGCTACCACCAGGACAAGTGAGGTCTTGGGAGGGAACTCCCCTTTCAGAGACCCCATGCCAGGAGAGAGGAGATGGGCTGGTTTGAACATGGGCGGTTTAGTGACCAGTGCCTCCTTTGCTCATTTGGGTGGGCAGAGAATGAAAGGAGGAGCCACAGCGATAGCGAAGGTGCTCCCCTTCACCCTTGGTGGCAGGAGCACTTTATTTCACACCTCCCCAACAAGTGAAGCAGGCACTGGCCTCAAACCGGCCCCAAACCGCCCGCCTGTATTCAAACCAGTCTGCCTTTTCTCTCCTGGCATGGGCTCTTTGGAGGGGAAAGGAAGGTCCCTCCCAAGATCGGCTTTTTTCCGTCCCTCCTATGGCATCAATCTGTATGGGGAGGGAACGGACCAATTGGTGGCGACAGGGAAATGAAGGGTTTTTTGCCAGCTTCTCAGCTTACAAAACAGAAATTTTCATGGCGGCAGCTGAAGCACAATCTTGGGCAATCAGTTCTGGCTCTTCCTTCCCCAAGCACATCCCAGATTCACCAAAAGTAGTGCCAGTAGCAATGGGACATGCTTGGGGAAGGGAGAGCTGGAACTGACTGCCCGGATTGTGTTTCAGTCGCTGCCACCACTTCTGCTGCTGCTGCAGCCACAAGACTCCTTCCTTGCCGCTGCTTTTTGGGGGGGGCCAAGAAGCGACGCCTCTGAAGGGCTGTCCCCGGATGGCACCTGAGGCCACCTCGCCTCTTCTGCCCCACAGAAAAAAGAGCAGCTCCACTCTCCCCTCTCACTTTTCTACATGCTATTTGGGGGTGGGAGAAAGTGCTCCTCGGGGTAACTCCAGGAGGACCGCCACACTTCCTCCTTGGGTGGGAGGTTGAAGGGGTGACCACAGGTGAAGAGCGGCTAGGGGTTTTGGCAGTGCGAGAGAAAGACTTCAAAATCAGTGGAGGTGTCTGTGGCTAGTGCACCGTTCCAACGTTCCCAAGGTGCAAAATTCTTTAAAAAATAAAGTTTTAGGGTTTTTTGGGGGGGTGGTCATGAAGTGTTAAGGGTACAAGGGACTTGTAAGTTGACAGCTTTAAGACTTGCACACTTCAATGCCAGAGTTCCTGAGCCAACATGACTGGAGGAGGAATTCTGGGAGCTGAAGTCCACAGGTCTTAAAGTTGTCAAGTTTGAACACCCCTGGGGTTTTTTTCCTAAAGGGTTAGGGGTGCAAGGGTCTTGTAACTTCACAGCTTTAAGACTTCAATGACAGAGTTTCTGAGCCAACATTTTGGTTGCTAAGCAAGAGCGTTATTAAGTGAGTTTCACCACATTTTACAAGCTGGCCATGCCCATCCGGTCACATGACCACCAAGCCATGCTCACAAAACAGGCCACACCCACAGAATAGGTAGTAAAAAATGTTGAAACCCACCACTGCTGCAGACACTCATTTTTTTTAAGGCTATACATGATGGGTAATTTGGAAAATCAAAAGTTTTTTCTTCCAACTTTAGGGAGTCCTTCTGGCCATGCAATGGGTTCAGCTGGTGTGTATTATGTGATGGTTACAGCCATTCTCTCTCTCACCCAAGGAAGGAAACGTCCATCATGGAAACATCGGTAAGCAACAGCATTTGGTGAAATAATAAAAAGATGTGCTAGCCTAAACTAAATATGAAGAAATTCATTTAATTTCTACTTAATACATTTTTCAAACCAAATTAATTTAATTTAATTAATTAATTGAATCTATATTTTTGTAAATATGCAATCAAATATTCATCTACACTCACAGCCACCCACCACCCATACATCAGCACACAGACAAACCAGAGGAAATTTATATCAGATTCACATATTCATTCCAAAATATATTGCTAGGAAAATCTGTTTATAAGAACCATGCAAAATTGCAGATAAAATACTAGTTTGGGAATATGTGCACTCACACACTTTAGTACAAACTGGCATTTGACAGACTAATATAACAGTATTGCTAAAATGAAAGGGGATATTCCATCTGATAATTCTGTAAAAATGTAAAAAAGAAAAGAAAACTGGGATGCACTGAAATAAAGCAGATATATGAATATAAGGGACAGTATAGGTAGTTCTTGACTTACAACCACTGTAAGGATTTCTGTTGTTAAGCAAGGGAGTCATTCAGTGAGTCACACCTGATTTTACAACCATTTTTGTCACAATGGTTAATCACTACAGCTATTAAGTGAATCATATGTCATTAAGTGAGTCTAGCTTCCTCCACTGACTTTGCCTGTTAGAAGCCTGCTGGGATGATTATAAATGGCAGTCACATGACCCCAGGGCACAGCAACCATTATAAATAAATGCCAAGCATTCAAATTTAATCGCATGATCATGGAGATGCTACAAGTATTAAGGACTGGTTGTAAATCACTTTTTTCAGTGCCATTGCAACTTCAATTGGTCACTAAATGAATAATTGTAAGTTGAAGACTTAACCTTAACCTGTGATATGAATTGTCTTGGGATTCAAGAATACATGCAATGTTATAAAGCCAGGTTGGACTTTGTCGACTATTAAAGAGAAAAGAAATCCAGACATTTTTTTCTTACAAAACCTTGAGTCCAAAGTAGTTCAGCAGAGAAAATAACTGTGCTTAATTCAGGTCAAGCGGGATAAGTGGAAAGGGAGCATTTGGCCATCTTTCTAGTCTCTAAAATAACTTGCAAGTTGGAGATATATTTCTTTTTTTTCTCCCTCTTATTTTTCCCCACTGGCAGCTTTTTGCAAACGGTGCTTTGGGCTGTTTTTTGGACCATCCAAGTTTGTGTCTGTGTCTCTCGTGTCTTCCTGGCAGCTCATTTTCCACACCAAGTCATTGCTGGTGTCTTCTCAGGTCAGTGCTGTCCTTATACAACGTTTGTCACGGTATACCGAGATATAATATAGGGCGCAGATATTTAGATTACACCAGTATATTTTACCAGTTGTCTATTTAGGCAATTCCCTGTGTCCAAAATTGGATAAAGTATATGTAAACATATAAAGCATACTGTTTGAGACAAGAGACTCCCTCTCCTCACAGCTTTCAGCAGATTTAAGCTGGCTTGTTGGCTTATATTTCTGAGAGTGCTATCACATTCTAAACAGTGTTATTTCCTCTTTACTGTTAGGTATTTTGGTGGCCAAATCTTTCCAGTACATCACTTTCATCTATGATTTCAGCATGCAGAAATATACAGCTACCACCATTTTCCTCTTCTCTTTTGCTCTGGGATTCTACCTACTGCTCAAGGTACTCGGTGTGGACCTCCTGTGGACGTTAGAAAAGGCCAAGACATGGTGTGAGCATCCAGAATGGGTGCATCTGGACACTACCCCTTTTGCTGGCCTCTTGCGCAACCTGGGAATCCTCTATGGCCTGGGACTGGCCCTTAATTGTTCAATGTACACGGAAAGCTGCAAAAGTAAACAAGGGCAGCGGCTAAACTTTCGACTGGGCAGCATTGGTATCTCACTTCTTATCCTGCACCTGCTTGATTCCTTCAAGCCTCCAGTCAACATAGAGCTTCTCTTCTACCTGTTTTCTTTTTGCAAAAGTGTGGCTGTGCCCTTGATAGTGGCTGCCTTAATCCCCTACTGTGTAGCACAATTGCTCAGGCTACAGGACAAGAAAGCTCTGTAGGTTGAAGACCAGCAACGTATATAAGTGAATTGCTAGGATGTAGAATAATAGGGGCCAAAACAAAGTATTCATGGGGGAGCCTATTACCTAGCTATTCTGGGCTGATCAGCCCACATTTGGATGATGGTCCCTGCTGGCTTCAGAGTAAGGCTTACTTATTTGCCCCAAATATGTCAACCAGGTTCCCTATTATTACTGTTCATCGAACACTGCCAGCACAGGCTGATTCTGGTTGTGCAAAACATTTCTCTATGGCGGCAAAAGAGCATTTATGGTTGTCACCAAGATGAGTCCTGCCAGCAAAGCTGATAACATTCTCTGAAGACATTCTGGAATATGTTTTAGGATAGAGATTGACAATGTTAAAGGAGACTAGGAAAGGCTATCACTCCACCCAGTTGCCAGTATGGCTCGCATTTCAGGAGAACATCCCCTAGGGGTAATTGGCTATTGGAGTGTGAAGTTAAATAATCAGCCTTGTAACTGTTGTAGTGGTTTGCTAACATTAAATAATGTATGGTATATTTTATGATGGCAAAGAAGCAGGGTTGATGATTCAGCCCTCTTATACAGCATTAATTTTCTCCAAATTGGGGCTGCCAGTACCCATCAGCTTGTTTATTAGGGTGCCAGGTAGGGTTAAGGTTAAAGTTAGGGTTAAGGTTAGGGTTAGTATAACTAGGTTTTGGTTCTGGTAAATGTCTGCATGGAATGTTTCTAAAACTGTTATCCAAAGCATTTTGTTATTAATAAAGTATGGCATTTGTTTTGTTAGAAAATTTATGTTGACTTATATTGGAGAAATGTGATAAATTAAAATATCAACAATATTTAATTAGTTTTACAGTTCAGTTTTACATTCCTCCATCCTTCTTTTTTAAGGGGCAATGAAATACAGGTTTCACAATTCCCACAGTACCAGAGCTCCAAGTTTGGTGATGAACTTTAAGAGTAGTTATTCTATAACTTTGCAGTCTTTTCTTTTTAATTTATCACTTCTTTTGACTGCTGAAGGATGGATTACTATTCAGTGTCAAAAGCTAACCTCTGAAATTTTGATACAAATGGGATGAACCAACTCCATTAATGGGGTGAATGGAGTTTTGGAGCTTCGTTTATGAAGATTTAAGGTATTATACAGTATAGAAAACTGTATTTCTGGTTAGGAAAAACCTTCTTTAAAATGCTTTTTTTTTTTACCAAAGCTGAGCACAGACCATTTATGTCATTTGTTGATGAAAGTTCCAAATTTGACTTATGGTTATATTTATTTTACATATTTCTGAAATGAGGTCCATGAATTCACAAATCGTAGTGGAGATGGTGGTTTTCTTTGCTTTAGTTTTTGGGAATGTATGAGATATCATGATAACATTGTAGAAGACAGGGCAAACCTAGTTTGGGATGGATTTTAAAAGAAAAAATGATCACACTTGAGTTTAAGATATTTTATTTTGCTGCATTATATTTCTGCAAGAGAGAAAATCTAACCAATTTGGAGAGGGATTGTGGGAATTTAGAGTGGCAAAAACCTTTGAAAACTGAAGTCTAGTTTATGGCTTTGTAATGGATTTGAATCAGACCTCTCATAAGTTGATTAACAATTAACTGCTAAATTCCTGGATTTAGCAATAACAATCAAAGAAAAAAACCAAGCAAAAGGTCAGTTGATGGAGCATACTGAAAGATTAACTCACAATCGGCATAAGGCAAATAGAGAGAAGTAACTTAGAGTCCATCTCCATATATTTTTGTATATTACATAAACAGGAACTGCAAAGATAAGCATATCTTAGAGAAAAATGCATGATTTACATTTTTTTAAAGTGTCAAGTTTAATTCCAGATTCTTTCCATTACGGCACTCAAATATCTAGCAGGGTAGGGGTGGGGAAATCTGCTTTGGGAGGAGCCCTTAACACAGAATTTCAAGGGCGGATGATCACACTGTATGAATAAATACACTCATCTGATAAAATTCATAGCACAGCAACTTAATTAATTAGGTGAAAAATGATTTTCAATGCAATTACTTGGTGTGAGGGGCAAATCAGGAGACTGAGATAGAGGCAGTAACCATCTATATATATCTCACCAGGACCTAGACATTTAAACCAAACTGAGCAGAAATTTCTTTGGGAACCTGGCTCAAAATTTGTGACGATGGTCAGAAGTAAAATTCAGGTGTATATCCTTGTAGTAAGGCTGCTGGCAACAGCATAACAAAACAAAGTCTGGAATCTTTACCAATAATTCACGGAGGCCACTCTTTCTCTTATTAAATCTTCTTTTTCGTCATTACATTTGGCAATGGTGGTATCAAAGCTCCTTTTGGTGACAGTACAAGCATAATATTAGTGCCATATAGACCTCACCATCCAGAGTCATTTGACTGAGATTGGATGAGTGGATGGACAGATAGTAAAATAAATTCTTCTAATTTCCTTCTAAAAGAATATTTACAATTAAAGTCAACATTTCTTCTGAAATCCATTATTAGCAAGTTCTGAGATATATACAGTATATTTTCTTCTACCATCTGCTTTTTCCATTTCTTTTTTCTCCATATTACTCAACAAATCACAATAAACAGGTCTTTTGCAGACAGGAATACAAGGAGTTGTACTGTCATGGATATGTAGAACATCTACTCAGGACTACTGAAAGTTATTTTGACTTAAGAGGAACATCCATTTTCACTGCAAAAACAGCAGTGTTCCCTCGCTTCTATTGTAGGGGATGATCTGTGTAAAAACAGAAGGAAAACACCTGACTCATCTATCTCCTAGCTTCTGTAATCCTAACACTTGATTCTTTCTCATCAGAAGTATTAGTCCCCTCTCCCCCTAGTTTTGCATCATCTGCAAACATTGTACTGTTTTTCAACATCCTCATCAGTGGTGGTATTCAAACATCTTTACTACTGGTTCTGCAGGCGTGGTTTGGTGGACGTGGCAGAGAAAGGATATTGTAAAATCTCCATTCCCTCCCAATCAGCTGGGACTTGTGAGGCAGAGAATAGATGGAGGCAGGGCCAGTCAGAGGTGATATTTACCAGTTCTCCAGAACAGACTTCCTTCCCAATTTTTATAAGATGTATCCAGTCTGTTCCCAAAGTTCTTCATCGATGACATAGTATTTTTATAGAACCTAGATCTTTCTTGGAAACATCATTTGCATATTCAGATTTTGGCTTAAAGGATCTTAGATTTTCCTTGTTATGCTGACTTTCAGTTGGAAGGACCAATGAAAAAAGTAAGCTATGTTTAATTTCCTGCATCATAACCTCCACAGGTTCTTTTAAAATATCTTCTGGCAATGTCATTTGATCCTATATGGATCCAGAGGAAAGAATGATTATCAGTAGGTTTTATTGGTCTTGATATCTTCTCCACTGCATCCTGCATGCTGCCGGCCCGGCTCAGATCAGACGAACTGGTAGTGGCGGTGGTAGGAAGCTCCGCCCACCTGCCTAGATGCTTCTGTGCATGTGCAGAAGCATCGCACAAGCAAAATAAATTGCAACCCACCACTGATTGCATCCTCTATACAAGCCCTGGAAGACATCTCCATTGACATTGTATCAGATCTGCACACAGCCACAAAAAAGTCTAGAAAACATTTGAGCCTTTAGTTAATTGTCCTCTAGAGGGAGGGCCCAGAACCAATCCCTGAATTCCTATGGATTTCCTTGATATGTATGCTGATATGTACCATTTTTAAACACTTTACAAACCTTCACAGGAAAATAAAACTACATTAAAAGAGCCAAAGTGTTTCTGGGTACATCACTGTGCCTGACTGCAGCTAAAATATTGCATCTCTCAATTCTTTTCACTTATCATTTCCATGAAAACGGAAACATGACAAATGCGTAATAATTAGCCTTTGAGTTCCCAAGGAAAGTGAGATCCAGTTAGGTGATACATGTCTCAATTTTCACAAAATAAACTTAATTCAGGGAGAAGCATTCTATATTCTGTGTGCACCCTGCAAACTTGGAAAAAATGTCTGTTTCCAGGAGCCTGCTTCAGATAGCCACCAGCAGCTGCACAAGCAACAAAAGGCTTTAGTCACAAAAAGAAACAGGCATATATGTAAATCACAATATGAAAAGCAATTTCCACATTCCCTGCTTTCCACATATCCTGCTCAGCACTGGCACTATAGTCCCACTATAGAGTGGGACTATAAAAAAATTCTAGCAGCCATAAGATGGAACAAAGCATTATAGTTTTCTACATCTCTTTTCTGCCATCTAGTGGGCATCTAGCTCAGGTATGATAGCCCTAATTATTACCCCCTTTATTCGGGGTGATAATTAGGACTATCATATCTAATGCTCCCTCTCTCAAAAGAATTAAAGGATCATAAAAAAATGTAAAGGTATGCAAATTAATACATTTCATTCTTGGAAGGTTGGTCACCTGGAGTCAATTTCTTGGACAAGACTGCTTGGCCTCAAGATGTATAGGAACCATGATAGTGACTTCCAGACTATATTCAGTTGAAATTAGTCTGTGAACTAATTGTAGTTAAAGGACCAAGCTTGAAAACAGAAGACCATGAGTTCTAATCCCACTTTAGGTGCAAAACCAGCTAGATGACCTTGGAACAGGGCCTTCTCTTAGTTCTAGGAAGAAGACAGTGACAAATCACTTCTGAAATTTGCCAAGAAAAGTTCAGGGACTAATCCGTCAACATTGCCTCAAAGATACCTCCTACCCCAAATCTATCATCTCTCTGTCTCAAGGTAGTGAACATACCTTTGTCCTATTTTCATCACAACAATCATGTGAGGTGGGTTCACTGAGAGAGAGAGTGGCTAGCTCAGAGTCACCAAGCCACCTTTCATGCCTAAGGGAGACCCAGAACTCACAGTCTCTTTGTTCCTAGGTCAATTTTTACCACTATACCTAACTGGCTTCTAATGAAATAATGAAGGATTATGCAAACAATCAGTTGATTAATTCTGCTCAGCACTGGCACTAACAGGTTCAGTGAACTCAGCTTTCAGCGCTGGGTAGTGTTAATAATTTCTAAACAATTTCAAATGCATGTCTGGTCATTTACCTTACAACAGAAATGATAGTTCTCTACTGCTGCTTGGCCTTAAGAGTGAGGAACTAGTGATCTACAAATTGGGTTATTTATTTATTTATATAAATTAACTGATTTAAATTCATTCTCCCTGCAAACTGTCTGGGACAATATACAATTACAGAATAAGGAATTCTGGGAATTGAAGCACATACATCTTAAAGCTGCTAAGCTTGGGAAAACACTGATTTATCCTGATGCCTTTGGAATTGCAAAGTCATGAGGACATTTTCCAGATGCTTTCCAAGAAAACGTCCCATCTTTGAAATTAAAATTTATCAACCTCTCCTGCTTGAAGGTAATAAGAAGTTTATAAAGCCTCTTGAAAATATTTAAAACATAATACAAGCCCAGGTCTCATACTAGATCCCATAGACTTTAGGAAACTGCTGTTCCAATACACCTGGTGACATCAGGATAGGGATTCACTCCTGTAGAGGGCTAGAAGAAAGAGGGGTAGAGAGGGTGGGAGAGAGGACGGGAGAGAGGGTGAGAAGGAAGGGAGGGAATGTACTGGGAGAGAGGAGTGATAGAGGGGGAGGGGAAGTAGGGTAGAGGGGAATGTTGGAGAGAAGAAGGAAAGTTGGAGGGGGGCGAAAGAAAGGGTGTATGGAGGGTCGAAGTGGTACATTGGGTTTGTATTTTGTATTTTGGGGGGTATTGTTGACAAG
The DNA here is from genome assembly GCF_051295495.1 of Thamnophis sirtalis. Classification (NCBI taxonomy): domain Eukaryota; kingdom Metazoa; phylum Chordata; class Lepidosauria; order Squamata; family Natricidae; genus Thamnophis; species Thamnophis sirtalis. The sequence continues at coordinate 85,949,376 of NW_028261384.1, read as the reverse complement.
AGGAATGGCTGTGTTTATTGTTTAATGTTATATGGCCCCGGTTATGCACAGTATATATGTGACTGTACGAAATGAAAATGGAAAATAAAAACACATTTACTGGAAAAAAAAAAAAAGGATAGGGATTCACTCCAAGGGAATTTTCTTTCAAGAGATGAAGGACCCAAAATGGCTGTGACTATAATCGGTTGTGCAGTTATATAAGTAACAAAAGGGAAACCTCAGCAGTTACAGAATGAGAGATTGAGTGGACATTGAGCATTAAACTCATTGCCCCACTTGACAAAATTTTCTCAAAAACTCATCTTCTAATGCCACAACTGGAAACTTCTGAAAATATAAATGGAAATTGCTGAGGTGAGATTTTTATGCAAGCTAACTATTTTGTGGCAAAGAAAGATGACAAATTAAACTAAGGTGACCAGATTTTCAGATTGGTAAAGAGGGACACCATTGACCGGGGGGGGGGGGGGGGGTTGATTAAAAAATTTATATTTTGTCAAAAGGTCACACAAGGCGATTACATGACCCCAGGACACTGAAACCATCATAAATACGAATCTGTTGCCAAACATCAAAATTTTGATCACGTGACCATGAGGATGCTGCAATGGTTGCTAAGTGTGAAAAATGGTCGCTAAGTGTGAAAAATGGTCATCAGTCACTTTTTTCAATGCCATTGTAACTTTGTTCACTAAATGAACTGTTTGAAAGGTAAAGCTAGCTTGCATTATAATGCCTTATGCTAGCTTACATTTTCAAGAGAGAGAAGCTAAACTCCTTATTAGAATTGAAATAGAAATGAATAGAGTAGAGTAGAGTAGAGTAGAGTAGAGTAGAGTAGAGTAGAGTAGAATAGAATAGAATAGAATAGAATAGTTTATTAGCCAAGTGTGATTGGACACACAAGGAATTTATCTTTGGTAAATATGCTCTCAGTGTACATAAAGAAAAATAAAATAGAATACATTCATCAAGAATCATAAGCTACAACCCTTAGTGATAGTCTCTCTCTCTCTCTCTCTCTCACACACACACACACACACACACAAACACACACACACTCTTACACACACACACACACACACACACACACATTCACTGGGACGTTTATAAAATTCCCCTCCTGTGCAAACACTCTTTCAGCCCCTCTCTCTCCCCCCCTCTCTCTCTCCTCTCTCTCTCTCCCCCTTCCTCTGGATTCACTGGGACATTTATAAAATCCCCCCTCCTGTGCAAACACTCCTTCAGCCTCTCTCTCTCTCTCTCTCCCTCCCTCCCTCCTCTCCTCCTCTGGATTCACTGGGATATTTATAAAATCCCCCCTCCTGTGCAAACACTCCTTCAGCCTCTCTCTCCCCTCTTTTTGGATTCACGCCAAAGTTTTTAAAATTACCTCTTCTGTAAAGAGACCAGGTTATCAGCCATATGAGACATACGCTGTATTTCTATGGCACAGTAATCCCCTCCCCAAACAACACGCAATGCCAATTTAGAAGTCCCGAGCAGCCGAGGCGAAGCAGCAGTCCGGGGGGAGGGGGAGGGGCTGAGCTTGGACAGCCTCGGAGGCAGCTCGCCAGCTCCGAGAGAGAGAGAGAAAGAAAGAGGGGGGAGCGAGGGGCTGCTCAAAGCAACAGAAGAAGAAAAAATCCGTGAGGGAAGCCCGCGGTTTCCACATGGAGTAAAGTCTTCTCCTCTCTCAGCCATTGGCAACAGCTCCCAAGGACGCACGGGTGGGAATGCACTTGGCTCGAAGAATATATGCTCCCAGTTGCTAGGAGAGCCTCAAGGCAGCTGGAGACTTTTTCGTAACTTAAAAAAAATTGGGACTTTTAAAAAAAAATGGGACACGGGACAAATTGTTCAAAAGAGGGACTGTCCCGCCAAAAGCAGGACGTCTGGTCACCTTAAATTAAACACCGTCTTCCGCTGGCTATTCTTTGCAGGTTTCAAAAGTACACATTACCTCCATTCAGGCCACTCATGTCTCTTTAAACTTTGCTTATAGAGGACTCCTCCAAAGTCATAATGTGGCCTGAACATCTCCATAGGTCCAATATTTTGCTGCATAAGGAGAAAGGTTGAGACCCCCACAATACCAAGGTGTTTCAGTTGGAACACAAGCAGTGGGACAGTGGCTCATTGTACTTGGGCAATAAATAAATTTGAACGGTGCAGAGATCATGTGGCAATTTGACCTTCCAACATTTGCTTTTGTTCCATATACACCAGTCTCATCTCTGTTTTCTGATGTTTCCACTAAACACAGGCTACCAGGACAAATAGATGAGGCAATGTGTCCTTTAATAGATTTGTCTGCTCCTGTCTATCTTTTTTGATACTATAGCTAGTGGTGAAATTTCCATTTACTTTTTTTGTAACTAAAAAACAATGAGAATAAAGCTTAGGGGATTGAAAATAAATTTACGACTCCATTTTAAGTGACTTTTAATGAACTTCATCCCCTCACATTAATACATTGTTTAGCCTAACATTTTCATACTGGCAACTCTTAAGATGTATGGGCTTCATCTCCCAAAATTCCATAGCAAGTTGCCAAGTTTGAAAAACACTGACCTAACCTGTCCTGTCCAGTTGACCTTAGAATTGTCATTGAGAGGCTGGAACAAGTACTGTAAACAAGGCCAAACTGGCTGCTTACAGAGATATTCTTGAAACCTTTTCTTTCTTGCAATTAAATAAAGGTGAAAATACATTAGACTCTAGGAGATTTATGTCCTATGATAAAATTGGATTTTCTTTCAGATCTATTTTCCAACCAATTCTCTCTTTGGTATTCTCTCTAATACCAAACATAAACCCCACAAAAGTGGCTAGGGTGTTTTTTAAGTCCAGAATATCCAAATAATATTTGGAAGTGTCTCAGATACTCCATAATTTATCTGAGATTGTCCAGATTTTATACTCTAGTCTGAGTATCCCTACCATATTAGCATACAAAAATATCCAAAAAGTAAGAAAGTTTGTATAGATACATGAAATGGGAACTTCCTGCACATACCAAAACCAGAATAAATTTAAATGGCTAAATCTGTATATTTAAGAGTGTTGTCAAAATTTGATGGCCATTGGTATGGAAAATAACATCTATTTTCCAGTATTTCTTCTCAAACTATTGCATGAGGAAGACTGAAATAACCATAACACTTCACTTTTTCAGCCTTACACAAATAGACTAGAAGGCACATGCTGTAATTTCTGGAAAAGTCACCCACCACAGCAGATAGTTTCTCTCCAAAGCCAAGCCTCCAACAGATTGGAATGAATCTAAAGCCTGACTAATGTATTTTACTTCACATTGCTCAAGGTCTTGATTGAAATTGGGATCTTGGCTGATTTCTTTTTGTAATCCTATTAAATAGATGTTATTTGGCTATGTAGTCCTCAAATCCAAAATGCTGAGTTCATTTTGTTTGTATATTGTTACCTCCTACCCTTTTCTTTCCTCTGAGAGGCTGGTCTGTTTATCTGCTTATAAATAAATTGCTTTAGCATAGGATTTAGAAAATAATGTCTTAGAGTTTGTTGATTGTGCTTCTGCATATATTTCTGGTAGGTAGTTCTCTGATTGATTGATTAAATAATTACCTGGAAAGTTTGCTTATCAACCTTCAATTTCCCAGTTTTTAGTTTGTATCTAAAATGTCTGAGATTTAGACATTTAACTAGAACAAGTTCAAAGAACAAAGAAAATTGGAACTGCTTATGCTAATTTAATTCTTTAAAAATACTTCTTGAAGATTGCTGATGCCTTATAACAGTGTGTTATGTACTCGTTCCATAATGGTTGAATTAAGCAGAATATTTTTCCTCACTGTTATAATAGTTGCCTCATTTACTAATACATTATTACATTTAGATGTTCATAACTTTTTCCAAAGGTGCCTTAGAATTGTAGTTTGACCAATAAGTATGTTCTGTTAAGCAGAATCTCCATTCAGAATTCAGTGGGGAAAGGCAATGGTATTTCAAACACTTTCAAGCATGTAGGGCACATATACTCCCTGAAACAGAAGATATTGACTCTTGCAAACAAATACACCTTGCTTCATTCTGCAGCTTCTGTCAATATTTTTTGGACAGGAGAGGTGGTTAAAGATCAAAGATCAGAGGGCTTGGATATTAAAAAGGCCCAGCAATTGCTGGGGAAACTAGGAAGTACCAAAGTGGCAGACGATAATCTCTGCTGAAGTTGCACCATGGATCTATTGCACAGTGCAGGAATCCAGGCCACCAGTTACCTCCAAGAGAATTTTATGGACTTTAAAGACTGGTTTCTCTTCATCTCAACAGTAGCTGATCTCAGAACAACTTTTTTCTTGCTCTTTCCCATCTGGTTCCAACTGAAGGAAGCAGTAGGAATCCGACTCATCTGGGTAGCTGTCATCGGCGATTGGTTCAACCTTGTTTTCAAGTGGTGAGCATGAGTGAGAATCCCTGATCACCATATCTGGGCTCAGGAATGAATTCTCCTCTCATTCTTCCAGCACAAAACCAAAGTGACTTTTACAACCCTTCCTTCTTGCAAGTTTGTTGATCTGGTGCTTAACTCAGAGCATAGGTCTTTGCATCCTTTAAAGCATGCAAAAGAATATAGTATACAGTAATATTAGGGGGGAAAAAACAATTCTGCTTATATATTCCAGATTTTGACTCTTTTTTGAAAGGCCAGCACAAATTGTAATTTATAAGTTGTACGTAATGCTAAAAACTGTTGGCTGTGAAGTAAGGACTAAGGAGAGGGAGATGACTGGGCGGAAGAAAACATTCACACTAGGTTTTCCTCCAAATAAGCATTTATCATTTCCAAGTTATATTTCATATAGTTGAATTTGGGATACTTAAGGAAAAGGGGGAGGCTTAAGAACTGCCATTATTCTCTTTTCTCTCTTTTCAGAAATTAACCAGTTATTTGTTTATTTGCTTAAATAGTCTAAGCATCCATTTGTTCCATGGACTTTTATTCTCCAACTATCATAAACTGGGATTTGGGTATCATGATGAAAACTATGGGCAATTTTGTCTCCATATTACGGAAGAGGCTACAATTGCAATTTTATATACATGTATTTGGGGAAATGTTCTACTGAATTTAGGCAGCTTTTTAAATAGATACTATGCTCTAGTAAATATGCTCTCAGGTTCTAATCTAATTTAATTGGGAATATTTTTTACTAAATATAATATATTTTACTAAATATAACTTGCCTTCTGAATAGGCAAGTGTAATATTGTACCTTTTAAAAATCATTGGCATTTTTAGATCTTACAATTTTGTTAATTAACGATTTCTAGAATTTGATCTTTTTTCACATAAGTCATACTGACAAGTACTCTAACCTGTATATTATAATATGCATTCTTCATTTTGTTGAAAAAATTAGACTGATTTTGCTAAATGAAGAAAAACAATAAAAGACTGTTGAAATTTTATTTTAAAATTGTATGGTTAATTTTCTATTAAAACAATCCTCAATGAGCTTGCAAAAATTAAAATTCAGCAAGAGTAATTAATCTTTCTGAGTCAAATACCTTTGGCTTATAATTTTCATAATTCTCAGAGCTAGGAAGCATGTGGGATCACAGGTTGGGGAAGGTTGCCCATGTCCATCCCTATTTGAAATGCTTTTAATTCTAGAACTCCTGTCTTGCAGGTAAATCTGAAATTAGAAACTTGAAAAAAAGTTAATTTACAGATAGACCAATTCTCTGATATTCCCAGAATTGTTAAGTGTCTGTTATCTTATGCCTGCTATTGCTTTGTCCTTTACTGGAATCAGAATTACTTTTAATTTTCTTTCCTCCTAGGATCCTCTTTGGAGAAAGGCCTTACTGGTGGGTTCATGAGACAGATTTTTATGGCAATGTAACACCCCCGGTAATCCGCCAGTTTCCAATTACTTGTGAAACTGGCCCAGGTGAGGTTGGAAGTGTTGTACTCCCTACTTTCCCAATACCTTCTTTAAGCCATTGCAGCTGCAGCCTTCCTTTCACTGATTTCTTTGTATGCATCTTCAGGTAGTCCTTCTGGTCATGCCATGGGGTCTTCTGGGGTCTATTATGTCATGGTGACAGCACTGCTATCACTACAGCAGCCACAGAAGCGAAACACCTTGAGAGGCAGGTAAGGTCTGCATGATTGCTATCATGCTGAAACTTTATGTTTAGACATGGACATAACTGAGAGGGTTCCTCTATTGCTCTTCTCTCCTGGATATATTTTCCCATTCCCATTTGCCTCTAAAGAGAGGATATTGATATAAGACTGTGGAGGAAAACATTGTCTCAATTCATTATCTCATTTTCAGGTGGTTGCTTTTGTTTGAGACAATGGCTGCCACAATTCACACATTAAGAAGTGTTATCTATATGCAACATAAAATAAGCTGTGTTCTTACACAGCAGTTTCAAAGTTGACTTCTAAATCAGCAGTGATAACTTTCATGAAATCAAGATTGAGATTAAACATTGAAGCATTATACTGGTAGTCCTTGATTTATGTCCACAAGAGCCGAGGTGGCGCAGTGGTTAGGGTGCAGTACTGCAGGCCACTTCAGTTGACTGTTATCTGCAGTTCAGCGGTTCAAATCTCACCGGCTCAAGGTTGACTCAGCCTTCCATCCTTCCGAGGTGGGTGAAATGAGGACCCAGACTGTGGGGGCGATATGCTGACTCTGTATACCGCTTAGAGAGGGCTGAAAGCCCTATGAAGCGGTATATAAGTCTAACTGCTATTGCTATTGCTAATTGAGTTCAAAATTTCTATTGCTCAGTGAGGTATTTGTTAAGTGAATGTATCCCCTTTTGTGAGCTTTTTTGCTACCATTGTTCAGTGAATTACTGGGGTTGCTAAGTTAGTGACATGGGTTTTAAGTGAATCTGGCTTCCCTAATGACTTTGCTTGCAACTATCATCAATACAAACCAGTCACCACCAATGACCATGGGGCTTCTGCTACGGACATGTGAGAAACATTCATAAGTCACTTTTTTCAGTGTCATAATTTTGAATGGTCATTAAAAGAACTGTGGTAAGTCAAGGACTACCGGTATTTGTGGAAAATTAGATTTTGTTGTGCTTCAGTGTCAGTCTCCCTGATTTTGTTCAGTTTGTTTTGGGAACCTCTGGAAACATTTCACGAATGTGTGCATTGAAACATAATTATGAAAATATCTGACTAAATATTTCAGGGAATCATCCATTTGTGAGGAAATGCCATACAAAAAGAGATTACAAAATGTATTTTTTGACTGCAAAACTGATTAGATATATTTATTTAATCCTAAACTGAAGACACAGCAGGTATCTTGTCAGTTTAACACAGATACACAAATATAGATATCCATAGGAGAGTTAAAGGGGGGGGGGGCAGGGTGAGAGCAACAGTGGAATAAATAAAGTTCTGCCAGGTTTTGTATGTATGGACGTGTGCAGAACATATAAAAAACAGACATAACTTTGATTTCACTACGATGTCTACTATCTTGACTCTTTTACAATCACATTGTACACTGTGGCATCCCTGTACATCATATGAAGTCTCAAAGCTACAGATGGTTCCAAAAACAGGACAGCAGAAATTGTCCACAGATACTGCTTTTCCCCTACCCCTTGCAGAGCAGAGTGATTAGAGAAGGGATTTCAAGAGAGTAATCAGTATGTGCCTGCTTATTTTCTTGTAATCCCTTCCTGTCCAATCTCTCAGTGCTGAAAGTGAAGGGAAAAACCCCAGATCAGCACAGGACAACACATACTGATTCTAATTGAAATTGCATGACTGAGGGATACTATGAATTCATAAATACAGACATTGGTAGCAGAGTTATGTTTTCAGTATTTTTATAACATTGAAGAGTCACCAAACAAAGCAGTTGGTTAAGTGGGGACTATCTTCATTTAACTAATTCACTGTAGAATTAGCTAAATGAAATCTTATTTCCTGTTCTGGCACAACATTCAAAGGACAGATTGGCCTTTAGCCTAAGTGGTGCAGTTAAAAAAGTCCTGCTTTTGCCCTGATCTTCCCCATTCCAGATGGCTGCATGGTCTTCTTTGGGCAGGATTCTGGGCTATACAAGTCTGTGTCTGCTTATCCCGAGTGTTCATTGCTGCACACTTCCCACATCAAGTGATTGCAGGTGTTATTTCAGGTAAGCTATTTCTGGTCCTGAATAAGTAAAAGAACAAAATCTTATATGTAAATATCAAAGAATGCCAACTCAAACAACGATTGACTTATTCCACAGGATTACTGGTGGCTGTGATTTTTGAACAAGTCCATTCCATCTACACTGCCAGCTTCACACGATATGTTGGAACCATTGGCTTCCTCTTTGGTTTTGCCCTAGGCTTGTACCTGCTGCTCAAGATGCTGGGTGTAGATCTCTTGTGGACACTTGAGAAGGCCCACAAGTGGTGTGAACGGCCTGAATGGGTCCACATTGACACAACCCCGTTTGCCAGTCTTTTACGCAATCTGGGCATTTTGTTTGGTCTGGGATTTGGACTCAACTCCCCAATGTATGCAGAAATGGGCAAAGGGAAGCCAAGCCAAGGGCTGATCTTCCACTTCAGTTGCACTGTTTTTTCATTGTTAGTCCTGCACCTGTTTGATTCCTTTGAACTGCCCACTGATCAGGAGATTCTTTTTTACATCCTCTTATTTTGTAAGTGCACTTGTGCCCATATCTGTGCAGTGGCCCTGATCCCCTACAGTATTTTCTGCATCCTTCAGCCGACAGACAAGAAAGATTTATAAGGAACAAATGTACTGCAATTGAGCCACTTGGATATGTATCTTCAACTTTAAATACTAAAGGTTTATAAACTAAGATATGTTGTGGTCTGTTTTGTGGAAGGTTAAACAGAATCTTAATGCCTTCCATACACTGATGAATATAGCTGCCTTCAGACAGAAATTATTTGGTATCGTGGCTGGATGGACAGGGAGGAAGCATAGATATATTTTAGCCAGAAAAGAAAGTGGATGGGATATCTCTTAGAAAAGCTTCTGAGGAATTCCAAGCAGAAGACAACTAACTTACCTGCTAGTTTGCAAACAAGCCAGAAACAGTTACAATCACTTTTAATAGTAACCTGGAAGAATTATTTGCTGCATTTGCATTGTCTGCTTCCCCGGCATTCTGGTTCCTTTTCCATATTGATCAGATTCTTTTCCCTGTTTCATGTGAATATTTATGCATTTATCTCCAACCAATGCCAGGCACAATGTCTTGCTTTTCACAATTTTCCTATCACTTTGGACCATATTTAATCCTAGACAAGAAACGATGGATGGAAACTAAACCTAGAACTGAGAAATTTCCTAACAGTGAGAGCAATAAACAACTGGGAAAGTTTTCCTCCAGAAGGTTTTTAAAGAGAGTGGACAGCCATTTGTCTGAAATGGTATAGGCCAGGTATCCTGCTTGAGCAGGGGGTTGGACTAGAAGATCTCCAAGGTTCCTTCCAACTCTATTATTCTATATTCTAATCAATTTACTGTCCATTCTGATGTTGTAATGGAGGCTTTTTCTTCCAATTGTAATCATATTTGGTATAGCCTAAGCAGAATCATAAATCATCAGGTTCATTCAGGATTAAATTTATATACCATTTTTAACACCTAAACAATTCAGGCACTTTCTTTGACTCACATTTCTAAGCCTGATTTTCAGAAAGTGATTCAGAATCCTATCATGGTACTTCTTGTGCAAAGTTATGTAGTAAACACCTTGTACATTAGCAGATTAACTATATAGTTCTAGGCTGCTATGTAAATAGAAAACTATGCACCTCCCTCTCATTAATATTATGCTACCTGGTGGTGCAGTGGTTAGAATGCAGTATTTGCAGGCTAACTCTGCTTACAGCCAGGAGTTCGATTCCGATGGGCTCAAGATTGATTCAGCCTTCCATCATTCCAAAGTCAATACAATGAAGACCCAGATTGTTGGGGGCAAGATGATGATCCTAAGATATAATAGGGATTTAAAACAATATTCCCAATTTGGTGCTTTCCAGACGTGTTAGGAATACAAATTCCAAAAAGTCCAGCCAACTGGGCTATGCTGGGTACTCTTAAGTATACCAGTCCTATATATTCAGAGGAGGCAAAATTAGACAAGACTGAGCAAAGAATTATGCCTGTTAAACTCCTTTCCAAATGGTTCAACAGAATACAATTTGGGGAAGACAACATACACTATTAGAAACAAATATATCAGCAAACGTCTATAGTGTTTAATTTGTGATACTGAAGCATCACAAATTTTATGAAACATGTATGGAACATCTCTGAAAAATGCAATTCTTCTCTATACCCAAAAACTGGTTTATGGTGAGGTTTCTTTCTACAAACATATAACAAAGTTTCCAGACATGCTTGTTTTACATGCCACACCTCTCTTACATATGTTATCTCTTTCGTATCTAGTAATATCCCTTTTTGTAGTATTAGACCACTGACAATTCTTTTCTGCTGATACTGGCATGCTAAAAAAACCAAAGAGAAATTATTGTATTATTAAATAGTTCTTGAGGAACAATTATGGCTCAATCTTTTGCTTCTTCCCTAATTGCACTATTGTCCTGATGCCCAGTCATTGTTCCGAGTTCTCTTTGCTGGCGAATGCTTGAAGAAGGGCCTCTACTTCTGATCGTTGGCTCATCTTTGTCGCTTTGCCCTGATAGCGCCCATGTTTCCCTGCTCCTTTTCCTTCCAGTAGTTCGGCAACTCTTATGGAAAGAACAACAAAGAGGCGAATCAATTTGTTCAGTTAGATTGGATTTCTCTTATTCATCAGTTGGGCAACTGACAAAACAACAGAACAGAGCTCCATTCTCAATGGCTGCCAAATTAATAGCTTGACAGTACTTCAACTGTTTTGACTAACTCACCTGGGACCCAGTTTCTCCACTGCTTCTGAAGGTCCTGCCAGCAAAAAAAGTCCAGCTGCTTTTTCATCTCCCACAGATAAGAAAAGAAGAGTTTCCTGTTGAAATGATAGTGTTTAAGATCTAATGCTGCAAATTCTTTACAATATACTATTCAATCATTGCTCAAGGGTGCCACTGCATAGGAATATTTAAATCAGGATTTAAATTTCTGGTAGTTAAGTCAAATTCATTAGCAGGCTCCCTGCAAGATTTATGCTTCAGTGGTTCAATTCTTAACAGCCATTTCTAGGAAATAGTTTCTTCAGAGAAACTATCCTTCACAATTTTGCAACTTTTATTTTGTTAAAATAAGATTCATATGATTTGATTCCCATTTTTTAAAAAGTCCTGTGGATTAGTGAAGGACTAGTTTCTTTTTGTACCGCCCGGAGTCCTTCGGGATTGGGCGGCCTATAAATTTTATTAATAATAAATAAATAAATAAATAAATATTTCCAGGTCATATACTTTTTAAAAAATCAAAGTACTTGAAAGTCTGTTCATACTTATAGAAGGACCAAGTGCAACTTTAGTATTTGAATCAAGCTTAGGACACACAAATAAGTTCTTTGACAAATTATCAACAAGCTAGCAAACAGTTTCTCACCCTCTTGAATGTTAACTATTAAGTCTGAAAAGTTAGAGAGATACTTTCTTCATCTCTTTTGCTTCCACATCTTTATTTGATAGAATCACATGGATAAGAATACTTAATTTGGGATATTTTTATATAATGATGTAAATCTGATCATTATTCCATCTTAAACTTTAAACTATAATTTCTACAATTAATTATCTCAATTTTGCATTGATTTGAAACCATGTTCTAAAGTCCATAGCGAAGATGTCAAATGCCTATTTATAATAAGATGATATAAACAGTGGATAGTCCTTACTTAATAATGCGTCCTCAACTTATGACCAGACTTGAGACCATTTCCATCATAAATCAGTGAAGTCATAAATGTGACTGGACCCAATTTTATGACCAACCAGTTTTACTGCAATTATTAAACAAATCACATGATCGTAAGCGAATCCAGCTTCTCCATTTGAAAATTCTTACTTGAAACCATTCAGAAAAGTCACAAAACAGTCATGTGATACAAAATACTGCAACTGGTCATAAATGCGTATTGGTTGCCAAGCATTCAAATTGTTATCATGTGGCTATGGGGGTTGGGGTGGTGATGCAACAATCGTAAGTGCAAGAACAGGTCATAAATCACTTTTCCTGAGTTCATTGTTTCTTTCAACCATTGTTAAATAATGGTTGTTAAGTAAAGAACTACTGTAACTAGGATTGTCAACTCCATCACTAAGGGACATGGTCACAAAGTGTGACCATGCATAGACTTGTAATAGCAGTTGCAACAGTTCCAGTTATGTTTGATAGATAAACCCCATACTGTTACAGTGTCCCACAGTTACATGATTTCAATTTACAGCCATCTATAATCTTTCCCATTGATTTTATTTGTTGGAAGCCAGCTGTGAAGGTTGCAAATGGAGAGCACAGGACTGCAGGATGCTGCAACCCTCATCATTGTGAGCTGGTTGCAAAATGCCCGAACTGCTATTACCTGACAATGGGAACACTTCAACAGCTACACATTATCAAGAACAGTTACAAATCTTCTTGTTTGGTGCTATTAAATTTCAAATGATCATTGAACAAATGGTTGTTAATAAGGTCTATCTGTATCAGAGGAACCTCCTTTAAATTTAAAATAGGAAATCTTCAACAAATAAATATTTGTTGGAAGATTTCCTATTTTAAAAATTAGAGAAACAAGAAAAGACTCACCCCAGAGCCAATTTCATTTGCAATTATATTCATGAATTCAGAGTCACCATCTTTCCTGTAGAGAGGAGAAAGATATTCCATGATCCCCTAAGAAGAATAGAAAAATTCTTTCCTTTTTTAAAAATGTTATAAGAAATAAGTCCAAACTTCCACTCTTATACCCCTCTCTCTGTAATAGGTCTATCAGATATATAAAGAGTGCCTGGGTTGATTTGATATTTTAATTTGTAACAACTTCAGCTTTTTGGAGATTTAAAATGTAACACAATTTTGCTTGATAGAACTTCAAAGGATTTATTATTAAAGTAAAAATAGAGCTCAAGACACTAAAATGTTCTTGTTGATAAAATTACATATCATTTCATGTTTATGGGTATATGAGAGATGAGGGTGACTTCAATTATCTTAAATTTCCCCTTATCTAAGACATTTGTTGGTTCCACCATACTGATATTGTCAGACTGGTGTTGACTCTTAGCAAACATATACATAGATTTTCTCATGCTGGTCTGCCAAACTAGCTAAGCTTAAACATGAGGAGTCTTTTCCCTCACCTGTGTAAGACAAATACTGGCTGTTGAGCTGTAGTGTTTTTGAAGTTCTGCGCTGTAAGAACAGCTAAATCTCTTAGCAAATTCATATTATTCTGAAAAAAAGAAGTACATCATGGATACACTTAGCAAAGATTAACTGACTGAGGAAATGACTGAGCAGGGAAATTCCTAGCAAGGTAAAGAAGGACAAGGATGCAATAAATGTTACTGAGCTTCTCCGTGATCAAGCTGTAGTCTACCCATCTGGATTCTAAATCACAAGTAGTTTTGTTCTGGGAGAACAGATCTTGGATAGTCCTGAAAGGCGAGTAGGTATAATCTTCCTGCAACTGGTTCTCAATCTGATCCTTCTAATCTAGAGGCTGGACTACATCCTTCCAGATGAGTCAGAACCATCCTGAAAATTGTAGTCATAGTCACTATCATTCCTAACCAACTCACTACCTCAAACCTGGTTTCCATATTCCATTACTAAACATGCTTTTCTGCAAACTGCTTACCAATGTCTTATTTTAACATAAAGTTAACAATATATCTTGCTGTGGTTACTGTGAAGCCAGGCTGGCAACTTTCCATGACAGATGAAAATGAAGTGACATAAACCTACCTTCTGAAGCAGCTTCAGAGAGCTCTGCAGCCTTTTCACAGCTTCTACATGTTCTTCGGGACCATTCCTAAAATACAAAGGCAACCACAGGGTTCAGGAAAGACTGTATAGTATCTTACTGAGAGTAAGCTTTGAGGAGAAACATGAGTGGAGCAATTTGTATTAATAGAGGATGCAGAATTGATTGCAATAGTAATTGCTGTATGATTGGGAATAATTTTTTTTCAGACTAGGAACAATTGTTCAGAGGCTTACATTACTTATCATGAATATTAAATATATTTAAATAAAATATTTGTTCCTCTTCAATAAATAATCAACCCGTATGTCATTGATTGTGGATTTTAGAAAAATCTTAAAGTTCAGCTGCTTTTCCTTCTACTGCTTAAGTGGAATTCTCAGTCCAGTAAGTCTGAAATAGTTTCTCTGTGACTGTGTATAGAGAGGCCCATTTGTGATATACAGAAAATGGAATACTTGCTTAAGCAGTGATGTCATGGCCTTTTCAGTGGCATGGCTTCGATCCAGACTTTTCAGCACCCGATTACCAGCCAGAAAAATTAAGTTGGTTTTGTTTTTTTTCCCCTTTTCTGTACCCAAGAGCTTAATGACCTTTCGAACAAACAAACATTGAGTCAGATTAAAAGATTTCTACAAGCACAAAGAGGCTATTTTTGTTCTGTAGGACAGCCTGACATGCACATCTGAAGAAATTCAATGTATAAAACCTTGCATATGGGGCCTCACCTGCAGGTCACTGAGATTGGAGACATGTGTTCCACAACACATATTAGCATCAATACCTTCAATGCTTATTATCCGTACTGGCCCAGTATGATCATCTGGCAAGCCACGGCTCCTTACCTGTAATACAGTATCTAGTTAGAGAAGAATACAAAGTAGTTTCTTTTTCCACTACTGCAGCCCAAACTTACCATCTCAACTTCAGGATCACCCACAGCAAACTCTCGAACCATCACAGGGACTCGAGCTCGAATTTTTTCATTCACACTCTGCTCAAGGGCTGTCACCTGATCTACTGTCATTGACAAAGTGTCTAGCTCAATAGTGCTTCGCTGTCGGCCCAGCTCCCTACAATGGGCAGAGAAAGGCAATATAATATATCCCCCGCATTTGTTAAGGAGAAAATATGGATCCACAAAGAGTCTTCTTGGCCATTCCATGATCTTCTTTTGATTAAGAATTAGGGTGGAATGAAATGGAGGCAGCAATATTATATATCCTTATCTGAGAATTACATAGCTTATTAATCCTTTTGCAAGTATGAACTGTGGTGAAATCAGTCTTTAATCTCATTCACTAGTTTAACATTCTATATCATTCATTGATTCCTTCATTCATGGAATTTCTAGGCTCTCCAATTCTCTGAAGCTTCTCAATAAAAATAGATAAAAAATAATATCAAATTGACTGAATAGTAGCTTGCAGGGAACAAAACATTTGTGAATGATTTTAAAAGTCCAAAGATAGGCCCAAGAAAACAGTTAGATTTTTAAGACTCATGGACAGAGGGGATTGTACAAATACCAGTATCTGTAGGCTGCCGCATGCTATTCCAGAAGACAGGGCAACAAGAGAGAAAGTTGGTTTCTTGAGTACTGTTTGATGACTCTTTGATGACACTGCTTGATTGACATGACCCAAAACAGCATATTTGAACATTTGGAGTTGCAAGAATTCACTGACGCTGTACCCTCATAAATTAAAACATGTACAGTCAATGTAACGGTGAATAAGCACATCAGAGTTTACAGTAGTTATAAACCCTGGATGCCAGCAGAGGTACAATCATGTCTGAGAGTCCGAAACTCCACCTTCAAGGTAGGAAATGAAGACAAATACGAGGCCAGGGAAAACTTGAGAACAGACATTAAGTCAGCTAAATAGAAATGCAAACAAAAGATAGAGAAGCATCTGGAAGATAATAACTTAAGACAGGTGTGGCAGGGGCTACAATACCTAACCAACTATAAGGGCAATATGAAAAAAATAGCCAATGCTAATGCTCTGCTGGTGGAGGAGCTAAATAACCTCTTTGCTCGCTTTGAGATCAAAAGACCGGTCTCTGTGGATCTAGCCCAAAGGCCCTCTAACCTCCAGCCACTCACTCTGGATGTACATCAAGTGAGAGCTTTGCTGAAGGCTGTAAATCCCAACAAAACTGCAGGTCCAGACGGGGTTTTGGAGAAAGTGGTAAAAACCGGTGCTGATCAATTAATAGAGGTCTGACAAGGATTTTTAACATCTCCCTGCAACAGGCTAGAGTCTCATCATGCTTGAAAGCAGCCACAATTATCCCAGTTCCGAAGAAAGCAGCCATAAATAGCTTGAATGACTATAGACTCATTGCACTGATGTCTACAATGATGAAGTGCTTTGAGAGACTGGTGCTACAACACTTCAGGTCCTGTCTTCCACCAAATTTCAATCAACATCAGTTTGCTTATAGAAGCAACAGTCAACAGGGGATGCCATCGCCATTGCTCTACATATTGTACTGAGCCACAGTGAGAAATCTGGGAAATAGAATGCTTTTTATAGATTATAGCTCAGTCATTAACACCATCTTACCAGGCATTCTCATTGAAAAGTTGACTGACCTGAATTTCCCTCCTCTCACTTGTGACTGGATCAAAGACTTCCTGATGGATTGTCCACAAACAGTAAGGGTTGGGTCCTTTACATCTTCCATGCTGAAGCTCAGCACAGGCTCCCCTCAGGGCTGTCCCTACCTGTACTTGCTGTTTATACATGACTGCATATCCTCTCATTCATCCAACATCATAATAAAGTTTGCAGACAACACAACAGCGCTGGGTTTCATAACTGGCGGGGATGAATCAGCATACAGGGAAGAAGTCCAGAAGGTATCCGCATGGTGCTCAAAAAACAACTTACACCTAAATACTAGTAAGACAAAGGAGATGGTGCTAGATTTCTGGAAGCACAGAGAGGAACCTACCCCACTATATATTGAGGGGAGCTGTGTGGAGAGGGTTTCCTCTTTTAAATTTTTTGGGGTGCTTATTAGTCAAGATCTCACCTGGAAAAACAAAATGTCCCTGGCAAGGCCCAACAGAGACTTCATTTCCCTAGAGTCCTGCAAAAAAATCAGGTGGAACAACGGCTGATCTCTTTATATTGGTCCACAATAGAAAGTGTCCGCACATACTGCATTACAGTGTGATACACTGGTTTAACTGCTGCGGACAGGAAGGCTCTACAGAGAGTGATCAATTTGGCACAAGTAACCATTGGTTGCCCTCTAACACCACTGGATGACATTGCCAGGTCTCGCTGCTTTAGCAGAGTAAAGAAGATACTCGGAGATGATTCACACTCTGGTCAATGTCTCTTCGCACATCTACCATCAGGCAGAAGACATCAAAGCACAGCCAGCCGAACAAATTGATTTTAAAAGTTTCAATTCTTGAGCTGTCAGTCTCTTAAACACAATCAAAATGCAAATAATTATTCTGCAGACCACTAACATTTTCTCATGGATCACCAGTGGTCTGCGGACCACTGGTTGATGCCCACTGCTCTACACCATATAGGGCTTTAAATGTAAAAACAACACCTTGAATTGAATATGGAACCTTACTGGTTATCAGTGTAGCTTAAGGGATACAATTGTTACAAGGGCATAGCAACATTTGCCTAGCACTGGAATATTTGCCACTTCTGCATAGACTTCAAAGGCAGTCCCAAATACAACACATTGCAAAATCCACTTGCAAGACAACTAAAGCTTGTATAATTATATGGAGGGCCTCCTGATTCTTGAACAAGTACAATTGCACAAGACAAATCTGCAAAAAACCCTTCCTGACCAGAGGTGCCGTTTGCTATTTCAGCAGGACCTGTGATTCCAAGAAAACTCCCAGGATTTGCATCTGTTTACATGCAGTGCAGAGCTCTGAAAGCCATCAAGACTTCCCAAATAACAACTGCCTTCCTAACCCCAACTGATGGATAGAAGTTGCTACCAAACACAAACCCAAGTGAGTACACCTCTGACAGGAGAACCTTTCCCCCCTATCACCATTTGGGTCCCCCAAGTCACAGTTATACAGATATGCATATATGTATACAAGACATCAGAGGTGGTATTCAACCAGTTCTTACAGGCTTGGGTGAATCGGTAGCGGTGGCTGCTGGAGGCTCCACCCACCCCAACGTAATGCGCAACCTTCTGTGCATGTGAGTGTACTCACATTTGAGAAGTGGTAGTGAATCCTACTACTGCAAGACATGTATTTGTCTTGGAAGCAGACAAACTGCTCTACTATTATTTCTTAACAATAATCATATCCCCTATAATCCTGATAATATTCTGTCATCAAAATTAAGTGATATATCTATATCTTCTATTCATTGTTCTATTCCCATTTTTACATCGTCTAGATTGGTGAGTGTCATCAGATTCATGCCTTTTCAATTTGATTATGGTGCACAGTTACCATAATCTTTTTTTAACTAATTCTGATTTAAGATGAAAGCAAAATATTTGCTTACATTCTTTAGCTTCAGAATGTGCTCTGTTAGTCATTTCATCAAAAGAAAGGTAATTGTCCTAAAATAAAATTGTCAGCCTCTGCTTCGCTGCTGCTTTTCGGCTGCCATTGAAATGGAGAGGGGGGGCATGGTATTTGGGAGGGGAATCATTATGTACTGGAGGATTGTTATTAGGAGTTACTCTGACCATCTCTTGGCACATGTGGGAGAAGGGAGTTTCCCGCCAAGGCCAACTGTCCAGCATTCCAACCTCATGATGCTTTTTGAAGATCTCCCACCTGACGGTTGGGTGAATTATTATTGGACTATGAACTGGGGTGCCAGGGGTGGGGATTGAATCATACATGATATTTATTGCTTTCGTGCTTTTTTACTCAGACTCATCTTTGCTTTGCTTCTCATCATTTTTAATTAGTAAAAGTATGCTTAATTCTGAAGCATGGAGTTGAGTGGTTTCTTCCCTGATTATTAAATGAAGATGCACCTGACAAAAATATTGACAACTGTGGATATTTATTTTGTAATAAACCATATGGTTATGTTCTTTTTACAAGGCATTTTGTCAAAAACGATCCTATAGGTTTTAAGTCTGTTAGCATTACCTGAAAGAGTTACAGATTTTGCAACTTGCCTCTGCTCTAGTTTTAGAATCCACAAGGAAAAAAGAGAAGGAGCAAAGTTGCATCCTGCTTACCATGATGTTGTCTTGTATCCAAACATCAGATCTGCAAGTGCTGTGATGAGATGTTGTCCTGAAACAGAAAATTATTCATCAGGTATTCAAATACCTGTTTCTATTGGGCTTATTTAAGTATTCTGTATTACATCACCCAAACTGATGGATATCACATGCATCAATTCTTCACCTGAATGCTGCTGCATATGGTCAAACCGCCGGTCCCAGTCCAGCGTCAGTTGTACCTTAGTTCCTGGCTCAAGTGGTGTCTGGATAAAGTGTAAAGCATTTGGACCTTGTCGGGTGATTCTGAGAACAGGGATATCATTAATAAATCCTCGGTCATCAGGCTGGAATGAAGAAATTTAAAGTTACAATCCCAGTTTCTGAGGAAAAAAAACATTCTCAACAAAATGTATAAAAGAGACAAACTTAATTCACAAAAACTTTATTTGTAGGAAGGCTCTGGAAAAAAAACAAACTAATAAATGCTATCCTTTCCATAGCTATTCCAAAATGTTAAAAGTTATTTATACAAGAGCAACAATGAATGACTGCACAAATAAAGGCATTGCTCAACCATTTTTGTATTATTAATTAGTTCAAGTAAAAGTTTCAATTATTATGAATCTCATACCAAACGTTTTTAGGAAGAATTACAATTACTCCAGAATTTTCAAACTACCATTAAATAACACAACTTATACAATCCAAGCCTATCTTTTTATGTTGAAACTGTTTTCAATGGAACTTACTGTTGAATTACCTCATTAAATATCTAAATACAAACAACATATTTAAAAGTAAAACAAAAATCATTTTTTCCTAACAAGTATATTAACCAATTAAACTTTTGGTTTTAAAAACATGAAATTAGACTTAATATCAAGCAACATATTAATAAATATACAATAATTTAAAACTTTAAAATAGTTTGAGAACAATTATAAGTACCTGCCCTCCACCCTCTGGGAAAAGAATAGTGTCTTCCAGGATGACATGGTAACCTTGCAAAATGTTCTTTTTACTAATTTCTGTAGATAATTTTGCCGGGCAGCAGGAGAGCACCTGGGTGGTAAACTTAACAGGAAAAGGAAAGGATCTTTAGTTTTGGTGGAGGCAACTAACACATAGAAAGTTGAGATTTAAAGAGGTGAATCATGTGCAAGCCAAGACAAAACAATGAGAAAAACTATGTTTTTAACAATAGCCTTCTTCTCTATAAATTCCTGGGGAGAACTGCATGCATTTTGTTACAATTATTACATTCAACAAATGATGCAACTTTTATCCCAAGCTTCTATTTTAATATTTCTGTATGTTTTAATTTCTATAGCATGTATACCAATTTCATAACCCACAGTAGATCCATTTTATTATACATATTTCTTTAAATGTCCAATTTCACTTCCAGTTGCCTTCAAAAATGCTTCAGAGATTAGAAATGTCTTAAAATGAGGCCAAATACTATAGATGTGGCCTCTTGAGGTACTTTCCTATAATTACAGTGAGTCATAACTCTGCTCATAGACAAGTTATTCTTGGGCAAAGGGCAGTTAAGCCTCACTTTTCCTTTTTGCTTTTCTGGCTTTCCTTTCCTACTGACATACAATGTATAAGCAACTGATTTTTATATCAGCATATTGTATTATGCAAGTAATTGAATATATTCTGCATTACATTGTATTGTCCTATTATAGTATAGTCTTTATTGTCATTGTACATCATGTATACAAACATTAGTTGTTCTAGAGTAAGCTATAATAAGGAATGGCAACAACTGCTTGAGGAAGAAACCATGCCTACAAGAATTATCTGCTATATATAGAACATTTCTCTATATTCCTAAAACAAAAATATGAAAAAAGAACAATGGGCTGTCCTGGGCTCAATAATCCCTCTAGATTTCTAAAATTCCGCAACTGTTGGATACAGAAAAATCTAATGGGAGAAACCCTGCAACTGTCCATCTCAATTTCTGCTAGCAAAAGGGGTGCGATCGTAGGCATAGTAGTCTTTCCAATTCTGAATAAAGCCGCTTATCTCCAGTTTTGGAGATTGGAAAGATTGCGACAAGAATCCTTTTCCAGCACAAATGAATGAAGAGCAAAACTGCAAACATTTATTCGCCCCGAATAGCGGCAATGAGCATGACTTCAGAGCCATCGCCCACTCGGTCGCCTCCTTCCGCACCTGCTGAACCCAGCTGTCCCGCTGGCACATAAACGCCATGCAGCCACTGAAGCCAGCCAACCAGGGGACACGAACGACCGGCGCCTTTTTTGCACTCTCTCACTCACGCAGACAACGGACATGCGCGACTGGCGGCCTAAGGTAGGCAGCGAGGGACATAATTAGTAACGTTTTTCAACGTTTGCTATGTAGGGAGGGCGGGGTCAACGTTGGCCAATGAGCTGTTTGTGTTTTCGTTTACCTAAGTATTAAATTTAAAGACCGAGAAGCCGGGATGGGATCGGGGTGGCAGGTCGAGCTCAGTGAAAAATGTTCGCGGGGCTATTTCCTCTTCTTGCGGGAAAAATGTGGAATGAAACATCTTTGCTGCAAACTAACAGTCTAAAGGGACCCTGGAGGTCTTCTATTCACCCCCTGCTGAAGCAGGAGATTCTATACCATTTCAGACAAAGGGCTGTATAGTCTCTTTTAAAAACTTCCAGTCAAGCGCGTGCAACTTCTGAAACCAAGACGATTGATTGTTCTCACTGTCAGGAACTTTCTTAATTCTAGGTTGCTTCTCTTTTTGGTTAGTTTCCAACCATTGCTTCTTGTTTTGCCTTCTGGTGTTTTAGAAAATAATTTGACCGCCTCCCCCCTTGTGGCAGCCCCTCAAATATTGGGACACTGCTATCATATCCCCCCAGTGACATGCGGTGAGGTTTATGGCTGGTGAGGCAGTCCTCTCCCCCAACACTTCTTTCGCCCGCCTGTGTCCCCAGCAGCCCGCCAGGAGAGGCGGGTCTTTCGCTCGCCTCTGCTGGCAGGCTGCTGTGAACACAGGCGGGCGAAAGAAAGTGACTTTCGCCCACTTGGGCTGGCGGGCTGCCCTCCCTGACTCTCCTACCACTTCCCTCTCTTCACTTAAACAAACTCTCTCTCTCTCTCTCAAACACACACACACACACACACACACACACACACACACAAAGTTGCACCAAGAGGATTAAGTTTGAATTCCTCCCCCTCCCTCCGACCCACATGTATACGTACACATACCTTTTCCAGCTGTTTCACAGAGGAGTTCAACTCTGCTCTTGCCTGCCATCATGAAAAGAAAAAAAAATGTAAAAGGAAAAAGGCAAGAGCTGAGGTCAGGCTGGGCTAGTTGCTACCAGAGTCTGCTTAAATAAAAAAGCCTCTAAAAAAACGCCCTCTACAGGAGGAGGAGGAGGAGGATGTGCCTCATCTACGTCAGGAATTTTTTGGCTTTCAACCCTTGCTTAACTCTGCTCGAGTGATCATAAAGTCAGACTAGATGAGGCACGTGGTTCTCCTGCCTCCTCCTGTAGAGAGCATTTTTAGAGGCTTTTTTAAACAGTTAAGCACTAAGCAGAGTCATCCACTGTGACTCTGGCAGCAACTAGTCAGCCTGACTCTTGCCTTTTTCCTTCTACATTTTTTTTCTTTTCATGATGACAGTGGTGAGGCTCTGCCTCCCCTGCCTTCCCTGACTGCACGTCCCTGCTAGACATACCCAATTCTTGCAACTGTTCATATATTTTAGCCTCCAATCCACAATCATCTTTGTTAATCTCCCTGCACTCTTTCTTAACATCATTTTTATATTGTGATGACCAAAATTGAATCCAAGTGTGGTCTTACCTAGGCATCATAAAGGGATACTAACACTTCACATAATCTTAATTCTATTCCTCTGTTTATGCAACCTAGGACTACACTGGCTTTTTGATGGCCGCAGCACACTACTGGCTCAATTTAAATGAGTTTTCACTAGGAATCCAAGGTCCTACTTGCAGTTACAGCTATTGAACCAGGTTATACCTATTCTATACTTATAACAGTGGTGAAATTTTAAAAAATATATGATTGGTTCTGTGGGTGTGGGTTGGTGGGGTGGCAGGGGAAGAATACTGCAAAATCTCCATTCTCACCCCACTCCAGGAGAAGGATACTGCAAAATCTCTATTCCCACTCCACTCTAGAGCCAGCCAGAGGTGGTATTTGCTGGTTCTCTGAACTACTCAAAATTTCCACTACTGGTTCTCCAGAACCTATCAGAACCTGCTGGATTTTACCTATGATGTATACCTTTGTTTTTTCTTGGCTAGTTGTATAACCTTGCTTTTCTCACCATTGAATTATAGGACCCAATGTGCAACTCTGTCAAGATTCTTTTGGATCGTGGGTCTATCTTCTGGGGTGTTGGCTATTCCTGCCAGCTTGATGTTGGCTGCAAATTTCTATTCCCTCATCTAAATCTTTTATAAAGATGCTTAAGAGTTTTGGGCCTAAAACAGAACTTTGGGATAGCCCACTGCTTACTTCCCTCCATGTGGATGTAGTTTCATTAAGAATTACACGTTGAGTGTGATTTGTCAGCCAATTACGAATCCGTCTAATAGTGATGTTGTCTATCCCACATTTTCCTAGATTACCAAGAGGTAGATTGTAGTCTACTTTGTCAAATTCCTTAGTGCTTCCTATGTTGATTTCTCTGTCACATCTATTATTGTTGTTTAGTTATAGCAGTGGTTGGTTGCAGCAGTACACTCTGGTATGGGTGTATCGGAGCCTGCCCGGAGCACTGGATACAGTTCTGGTACGGTGCTCCAGAGGGCCCACTCATCCACCCAAGCTCCTTACCTGTCCTTTTAAGCCTTCGGCGCTTCCGCGCACAACATGTATGGTGCCTGTGCAACGCTCCACTGAGCAGCTGGAGCGTCATGGAGACTTATGGAGGCATCAATAGCAATAGCAGTAGACTTATATACCGCTTCATAGGCCTTCCAGGCCTCTCTAAGCGGTTTACAGAGAGTCAGCATATTGCCCCCAACAATCTGGGTCCTCATTTTACCCACCTCGGAAGGATGGAAGGCTGAGTCAACCCTGAGCCGGTGAGATTTGAACCGCTGACCTGCTGATCTAGCAGTAGCCTGCAGTGCTGCATTTTAACCACTGCGCCACCTTGGCTCTTTACAGCTGCGCCACCTTGGCTCTTTACAAGCAGGTACGATACATATGTTTGCTGCCCGCGCACCGTACACGTCTGTGTGGGCAACGCTGGGCCCGTTCCAACCGTACTGGTTGGAACGGGATCTGGAACCCACTACTAACATAGTTATTTTGGTTGCCCACTCCAAAAACTCTGAGTGGCTTGCAACATAAAATATACATAATTTAAACTCATTAATGTAAAGTGTTACAGCCTAGACAAAAACAGCAGTAACAACCCATGATTTATTGATTGCTCTTTCATTCTTGTGAACCCATAAGAAATCTCGCTTCACAAACTTCTAACCTTGGGATTAAACAGTACTTTTAGATTGGGAAAGTTGAGGATGTTATAAGAGACTGATTTCATATATAATATAAAAAGATATTGCTAATAGAACAACTAACAATTGACTACACTTATTTGGCAAGGTAATATAATGTATAGACCTGGGGCTGGGGAAATCAGAATGACTATTAAGCAAAGAATAGAGTTTTATCAATATATTTGTTGTCTCAAATGATCTAGATTTTTTACAGCCCAGATCTATTAGACCAATAGTTTATGGTTCCTATAGCATTCAGCTTAATATTGTAATCAGGAGAGATAGGTGACCTATAAATTGAATAAATTTGTATAGACCAATGTTTATCAGTATCCAGTATTAAGATGTGTTGACTTCTACTCAGAGAATGGTGGCTGGGGAATTCTGGAAATAGTAGTCCATCCTAAAATTGCTGAAGTTGAAAAACCTTTGTATAGGCAATAGGTGACAAACTCGATCGCATTACGTGGTATATTGTGACGTATCGTGACATTTTTTGCCTTTGCAGAGTTGGAGTGGGTCTGGCCTGCACATGACGCATCCAGCCCACAGCACCAGTTTGACACCTGTGACATAGAGAAAGAATTAGAAGCATGGGGAAACTATAGTTGAGGATTGGATCACCATTTTAGTTCCCATTTTAAGGTGAGAGAGTTGTCCTTGCTGGCCTCTATATTTGTAGACTAGATCTGATAATCCTAGCATAAGAATTTTGCTACAAAATCACAAAAGCTTTAGGATTGTCACCAAGAAGCATACTAAAGGAAAGATAAATATGCTCTCCAATTAAGCTAACACAAATTATAACTGCTACACCCATATAATTTTCTGATAGGAAAATGGTTCCCTAAAATGTTATTGTTGTTCTTCACTAAAATACTGCTGTTGCTGTTGTTATAGTTGTTGTTGTTCAGTTTATTTAACAGCTTAGTATTTTCATATGGTTGCCAATCATCACTGAACTTCAAAAATCAAGTAAGGATGGCCACTCAGTGAAATAGAAGGGACAACACACAGGTATAAATGTCTCCTTGAAAGTAAAATATGCTAAAACTGAAGCTTGTTTTTGCTTATTGAATGATCATTTTCTTTCACAAATTTTTTTGAAGTGTTTCTTTGTAATTATCCAGATTACAAAGACGGCTACACTTAAAAGGGAATAGATTACAACAACTCTGCTAGGTATTGGGCCAAAGAATTGTTTATTAAAGTTATCCAGAAAAATTACAGTAAAATAATTTAATACTCATTGAAAATAAATACATTTGAAACACTTTGCCAGATCACATCTGCTTCCGTGTTCTAGGCCTTAGCCAGTATGTGGCCTAGTCCCATGTCACTGCTGACTATAGCAGTAGTAAATTAAGGTAGCAGTCCAGTCAGAGAGATGTGCCATTTCAGCTGTCATCCTAAAATTATTAAGCGCATACAGAGAAACATTATTATTTTCATTGAGAGAGGAACATAACCCAAATTTATGAAATGAAATACTTTTAAAATATATAAATCAACTTCTGCAAGTTCTGGCACAGTGGTTTGAAATACTAGTGAAGTACAAGCCATATTCCATCCCAGCTCTCCAGCCATGTTAATTGATAAATCTAACAGACTGATAGTACAGAGTCAAGCAAGCAGAACTTCGGAAATAGTTAAAGATGCTTTTCCCTACATACTTACATCAAGATCATCCATGGCTGGGGGTGAATCTTTCTTAGTAACTTTTTGCATGAGCTGTAGGAGAATAAGGGGATTAAAGCAAAAAGTGCTGCTATTTAATATTGAGAAACATGGAGTATATTCCTACTCAAAGTGTATAACTAAATAATTAACAGTTATTTGCATGAAAAAGTTAGTAAAATATATACTATTATTCATGTTAGCCAATGAGTAATAGTATTGAATCCGGCTAACTAGATTTATGTTATTCTATTATGCTCTGTAAAAAGAGGGCAGGTTAGCATGTAGAGAACCATTTTTGAAATCTCAAAAGTAGGGAAAGGTCAATATTATTTTCTCTCTTATTAGAGCCTTTTAAAAAAAAAATACCTTTTATCTTAATGTGAGCATAAATTTACAATATTCAATATCTTCATGTATAAATGGTGCATAAATAATACAAGAATTTATGGCATATGTAATAATAGCAGCACAATCCTGCTGTCAATTGCGAACTGAATCAGACTGATGCCATTTTCACTATTCTCAGTTGCCACGCTGTATGGGGATGGGGATGGAGGTGGGGAGAGGAGGTTGGAATTCATTACCAGATGCAACACCGATCTTTTCATGGAAACCAAGGTCATCCCTGCAGGTGTCGGATGAAGAAAGGGGAGTGCCTAAGGACCCTGCCAAGTAACTTAATTGGACAATGTGACCAGTGACACTGGGGAGGGGTTCATTTTCTATTTTAATTATACTGGGACCCCAGGGAATATTTAGAGTTGGTTTTGCATTTAAATGTGCTAACATGATGTACCCAATAAGTACTTTAAGGAAGATTCCCGCCTTGGAGTTCTGGTTTTCTTGGTCTTCTTAGTCGGAACCTCGACACCTGTTTTGATAAACGGGGTTTTTCTTGCTATTACTGGTGGCACTGCCAAATAGAACCATTGCATTCTGTATAAATGTAAAAGCGTCAAAATCCCTACTGTCACTATTAGTTAGCACTGTAATTGGGATACAGAATGGCCACTTTCTGCTTTCTCAGACTTCAGTTTTGCTGATTCAGTGAGTCAGGTAAGTTTCAAAATTCTGCTTTGATCTGATAATTGTGCTCACCTCTGCATATTGTTCGACCATGGCTGCTTCCACCTCTTCATCTCCTTCCCAGTCTCTCCAGTTATCAAAGTCCACTGAGAGCCATGCTGGCTGCAAATAAAATGAACAATTGTTTACAGCATGTTCCATCTTTGCTCTTATTACGTTACTAAAGTAAGCATTTAAAAACCAAATGTTAAATAAAGCAATGGCATTCTAATTTTTTCATCTTTTCAACCAAGCAGGAAAAGAAATGATATTAAATAAGAATATATTTTACCAAATCAGCTCCTTTCAACTGGTATAAAATCTCCACTATCATATTAACTGCACTCTTTGACTAAAAATCAAAAAGCCAAGTTTTCTATGGAAATTGTTAAGTAAGTAGGACTTGGTCTTACTGATATCCCCATTTAATACTGAGATCTGGTAATATAAGTAATCCTTGTTTAGCAACTTCCCACTTTTGTGACCTTTCATAGTGATGAAGAAGTAACTTTGCAACCAGTCCTCGTATTTACAACTTTTTCAGGTCTGTAAGGCAAAGGAAAACTGAAGTAAGATCATAAGTAGCATTATGGTTTGCCTTACTGCCTTAATAACAGTGCTGTCAAGCCCAATTGTGATTGCTAAACAAGGACTACATATATTGGTTCCCTAATTAACCAGGGAAGATTAAAGGTGTCCTACCTTGAAATCTTCTTTGGTGAGATGTGGCCACGGCACTTTCTCCTTCCATTTGCGTGTAAAGAGTGTGATAGACCTGCCTGAACGCTTATTTTGAGAATCCTGAAAGTGATTATATTGGAGTAGAAAAAGTCTGAATTTTACCAGTTAATTCTTTTATAAATAACTTGTAATTGCAATTAGTTGTATATATTTAAGTTAAGTTAGTCCTATAAATACTGATACAATCTACATTTGAGTGCCACATTTTTGCTTTTATTTGCTTTGGAAGATTCTCTCCATCCATAGTAGTCACGGTGATATCTTTGCTTGGAAACAGAATAAACAAGAAGCCTGAGGACATCCCTGAGCCTTTTTCCATATAGTTTAAACACATTTTAAAACTGTGAAAAATATTGTTTCTACATCAGACTTTTTGTCAATAATTGGGAATCTCCTATTGAATATAAAGCAGAGAAGGGAAAAGACAGAGAAGTACAAATTTGAAAGACCAGAAAGTACTGTTTTTGGCCCATGCTTATATTTACACTTGCTATGTTTATATAATCCAGCCATCTGGTTGATTAATCTATAGTGGTCTCAAGCCTAGATAAATGGGGAGGGTTACAAAAATCAATGGTGAATACCCTGTAAAAAATATCATCAGAACACTTTATGGCAATAACTCAAAATATGTCTCATATATGGATACCAACAGCGGATTACTGCAGAAAAGCATGGACGAGCTTTCAGTAGTCAGGGTCTTTATAATGTTGTTGGAAGAAAGCCTTCATGAAACCCAACAATTGATGGTGCCCATGATGAAAGAGGTCACCTACACTCTACAAAGTTATATCAAATTGGAACATGGAATGCTAGAGGCATGTCCTTTGGGAAATTCAAAATTGTAAAAAGAGAAATGATTAGTGTTAACCTATAAATCCTTGACATCAGAGAGTTACTCTGGGCAGTTAGTGGTCAATTCAAATCACATAGTTTATGGTTTATTTTTCTTGAAATAATATAAGATGAAAAGGAGTTGCATTCTCCATAAGCAAACAAATGGCTAAATGTTTTGAGAATCACAGAGCATACAGTGATTGCATAATATTTATCCAAATTAGGGGCAAGCCACTCAACATCACTATACTACAAATCTATGCCCCAACTGGAGACTCAAATGATGATAAAATTCAGATTTTCTAAAGTGAGCTTCAAAGTACTCTCGGGAAAATACAAAAAAAGAGAATTTTTTATATTATGGGTGATTTAAATGCAAAGATAGGTCACGAAGGAATTGCAAGAATAGTAGGCAAGTTTTGGTTGATGAATTGAATAAAGCTGGTGATTGCCTAATGCAAATTGCCAGGAAAATGATTTTATCTTAACTCCATGAACATGTGGTTTATTCAACACAAGCAATGTTTATACACATGGACAGCACCAAATGGACATCTACAGTGAGATAAGACTTCATTTTATGACAACAATGCTGAAAAGGTTTGGTTGTTAAGATACTTCCTGATTGTAATTCAGACCATCAGCTATTAATGGCTAAACTGAACCTCAAACTGTGCAAAGTGAAAAGGTAATGTCTCCCCAAAAATTAATGTGACCATCTCACCTATGTATGTCATAGAAGTTATGAATAGGTTTGAGTCGCTGAATTTAAAAGGGAAAACCCCAAATAAATAGTGATGAGAAATCTGAGATAACATCATGGAAATTGCTTGGAAGTATGTGTCATGTGAGAAACCAAAGAGAACAAACAGGCAAAGCCAAAGGTAATAAGGTTGAAGTTAAAAAACTGAATACAATTTTCCAATGTAAAGCCAGGAAAGACAAAAATAAGCAGTAGGAAGAGCAGTGTCAACATCTGGAAGAAGCTAATAGGAAGGAACATACTAAGATTGCTGTACTGAAAATGATGCAATCCAGATTTTCAGCATAGCAAGGAACTGTTAAAGACTGCAATGGGAATACAGTAAGTGACCAACAGAAGATCAAAACAGATAGAAAGAATATATGGAAGGATTCTATAGCAACTTGACTTTACCATCAAAATGACATGATGACAGCCAATCAATGAAGAACCAAACATCTTGAAAGAAGAAGAATGTCAAGGAGAAATAGTTGAGATATGCAATGGTATAATCTCAAGGATAGATTCATTCTATTTAATGCATCATTTAACAGTTGAATCTACACCATAAAACAAAGAAGAATAACATTAAAATCATCACACCTATGGTATTATACCACTGTACTTAAAAAAAAAAAACACCTTTCAGTCAACTGAGAAAATTTGAAACCTACCCACTTACAATTCCCATGAACAGAGCGGTCAAAAGGACAGAGATAAGGTGGATAGAGAGGCAAGTGGGAGTGTTAGTGGCAGGCTCTTACTTATTGAGGCTCAGGCTGGGAGATACCAGTTCATAATAGCTTAGATTGTGGTACTCAATAATCTGTAATTCTCAATTTATGACCATAGTGGAGAGAATTGGGATTGCTGTCATAAATATGTGCGGTCATATGACATCCTGCTTTATGACCACAACTTACAGTATAAATTTCAGTCCCAATTATGATTGTAAGTTGAGGGCTAACAATATCAAAGAAAAATAGATGTATTCTTTTATTTTAAAAGGTCCTGTCCATTCAGCTACTTACCTTGGAATTTACTCGGGCATAAAAGTGAATCTCGTTGTATATTTCAACGCCATCAGCATTCTTACAGCTGCAGAAAGACACACAGTAAATACTTATTTGAAATTATCTCTTTTCACAAATGCTACTGAAGATAACTGGCTTAGTAAGCTAGCTAATACAGGTAGTCCTCAATTTATAACCCTTCATGTAGTGACCATTCAAAGTTACAACAGCATTGAAAAAGAGATTTAGATCCATTCCACACATTTACAATTAACATGGCATTCCCAGGATTGATGATCAAAATTGGCATTTATTTGGCCCCTTGGCATGTGTTAATGACAATTGTAGCATTCCAGATCATGTGATCACTATTTATGACCTTTCCAGCTGGTGACAAGGAAAGTCAGTGGAGGCAGCCAGATTTGCTTAATGACCATTGATTCACTTAACAATAGACAATAAAGATTGCAAAATCAGGCACAATCTTCTTAACAATTGTATTGGGAATTTCTGGTCTCAATTGTGATTATATGTCAAAGACTACCTGCATATTATTTAAACATTACTAATCCACCTTCTGAAGGTATACTTTTCATTTTTAGAGAAGAAAGCAGTTGTGTGAAGAATTAGACTAATTACTGATCATGTGTGAATGAGAATCAGAAAATTGACAAACTTATATAGTCGCACAATCCAATGTCTTTTTTGACATTTGTAGAAATGAATTCCACAGTGTTCAATGGAAAAGAAAAGCTAGCCATTTGTATTTGCTTATTAAACCCAACATTTATAGGGGTTTTTTCCTCCTAAAATAGAAGACAATGTTTTCTTACCTGAATATTACCTTGTAATCATCAAGGTCCACTTTTACATCCCTGCTGTCTTCCACACAGAATTCCAGAAAAACGTATCGTGGACGGTCATACCATAAAGTTTTGGCTGGTTGTCTTAAGGAAATAAAAGAAGAATGAACACTGGGGTGGTAAAAGTGTGAATTTCATCTCAAAAAAAAAAAAAAAAAAAGGAACATCAAGCTATTCCATATTATGGTTGGCTGCACAGATATTTAGACTGTATCTGGCATTTTTTATTCAGATAGATCCTTTCCAACAATCGGGAGCAGGCAGATATTATTTGATGGTATTAAAGGTATTGTCACAGGATGTAAATTGTTCCAAGTGAACTGCCTTTTTCAGTTGATTGATGGTACTTTTGTCAATGCCAATAGTGTTCAAATGACACTCTTGTTGTTTTGGATTTGCACCCAAGCCACCTAATATTATTGATACTATCTTTGCTTTCTTTTGCCATAGTCACTCAACTTCTATTATTGGTCCTCTATTTTGTTATTTTCTCCAGTTCTCATCTATTCTCCTATCTCCAGGTACTGTCATGTCCACTATCTATATTTTAATATTATTTCATTTTTAATATATATCTCAAGGCAGTGAACATACTTAATACAGGTAGTCCTCAACCTCTGACCACAATTGAGCCCAAAATTTATGTTGCTAAATGAGAAATTTGTTAAGTCAGTTTTGCCCCATTTTATTAGCCACATTTGTTAAGTGAATCATTGCAGTTCTTAAATTAGCAACCTAATTTTTAAGTGAATCTGGCTTCCTGATTGTTCTTGGCTGCAAAAGTGATTCCATGATCCCGGGACATTCATAAATGTGAGTCAGTTGACAAGCATCTGAATTAGTGATGAAATTCAAATACTGGTTCTGTGGTTGTGGCTTGGTCGGTGTGGCAAGAGAAGATACTGCAAAATCCCCATTCCCTCCCCACTCTTGGGGAAAAGAATCTGCAAAATCTCCATTCCCACTCCACTCTAGGGCCAGCCAGAGATGATATTTGCTGGTTCTTCGAACTACTCAAAATTTTCGCTACAGGGTCTCCAGAACCTGCTGAATTTCACCCCGATCTGAATGCAGATCATGTGACCATAGGGTACTGCAATGGTCATAAGTGTGAAAAATGATCATGTTATTTTTTTCAGTGCAGTTGTAACTTTGAATGGTCACTAAGTGAATTGTTGTAAGTCAAGGACTATCTGCATTCCTGCCTTTTATTTTCCACACAACAATAACCTGAAGTGGCCAGGGTTGAGAAAGAGTGGTTGACCCAAAGTTAGCTAGGTAACTTTTATGCCTAAAGCAGACCTAGAAATCCTAGTCTCCTAGTTTCTAAGCCATCACTGTAACTACTACATCAAACTGGCAAATTATAATACAGAAAGTCCCATTTTAAATTATTATAAGGTACTGTATGTTTCATTTTTTATTCTCAGTTGGTCTTGCAAGAATTTTATTATTCATAAAACACACATATGTAAATATCATTATAAAGCTGCTTTATTTAGAACAGAACCACCTGGTAGCTCTTGATCTGTTTAGCTCGATTAATTGTGGAACTAGTCCCACCAGGACCAAATATTCTGTGAAAAAGGTTCTCTTGCTAGGCATAGACTGAGTGAATGTCATCAAATCTTTGATTAAGGTTCAAAATGGCTTAATTTTAAAGTGGCTTTCACTCCCATCATCAACAGGACATAGATTGGCTGTTAAAAGAATGCTTTAAAATGATTAGTATACCACCCAAATTAGTTACAACACAAATCATTTTTAATTTACAATGGTCTATCTTCATTAGATAATTGACAGTCAAACTGAAAATAAGTTAATCAACTAAAATTAGCAAATTTCCTCAAACCCCCAAATAAATTACTCGGACCTAATCCACATATCAATCCACATATAATAACAAGAATGTTAGACTGAATTGATCATTGAACAGAGAGAGTTACTAGTTATTCAGTAAAATAACTGTCTGCTCAGTTTGGAAAAGGACACTAGGAGGATCACATAATGTAATATAATTGAAAAATTCAAATCAATTAAATGTTTACAGCTACAAATACCACATTTTAATACAGTGAATATTAAAGATCTGAGGAAGTAGCTTCCTGCCCAGGCAAGACCATAGATTTTTATTCTATTTTGAGGGGATCCCAGAAGTTAGATCATTGAATCAGATCAGCTGGAAGAGAAAGACAGAACAAGTCCTAACAAAGAGCTGTCGCCAAACCACCAGCACTCACCTTGCCATGATGGCTGCCGTTTATTGTGTTCTGTGTCGTCGCTCCCCCCCTGTGGCCCCCCCTAGCTTTCTTGCCCTTTTAGGCAAGACAGTCTTATTTGATCCCCTTGGGCCAGGCGGAGCTAAATTCAGAGGCTCCCCCCTCCCCAGTAGTTGCTGCCCAACACTCATTTCCAGAAATGTCCTGATACATTCCAGAATATATCATAGATGCCATGTATCTATTTTAAGTAGATACTCTAGTCGCTTTGATGCTTATAGTTCAGTTGAAACAAAAACTTTCTTGGGTATGCCAGTTTAAATAATTTTAAGAATAGTTATTTTTCATATTTTCGCAGAAACTTTTGAGGATCAATGTAAATTTGTTTTCAAGATAAGGCAAGTTTGCTTAAAGGGATTACATTCAGGATTTCTGCTCAGTAAATCAATTAATTTCATTATAGAAATACACTAAGTTGCAACTTCTAACATTTTTAACTATGCTTGGAGAAAGCCTCTTTGAAAAAAGAAATTTCCAAGTAAGCGTGATTGTTCTACAAGTATGTCTGAATTCTAAACCTTATATAATTGCAACATGTTTAACTTTAATTCGTATGTAAATACATTCCCGTCCTTCGAAATAATCAGTATTATACATTATGTAGTTAATAAAATTTAAGTTAATCTCAGCTGAAATATGTATCCTTTTTACTAACATAGCTATGCTCTTTTCGCTTCTACCCGGCGTTCAGGTTTCAAACGAAGTCGCTGAAGTTTATTTTAGGCAATTGACCGGTATATATATTCCAGAATATATTATAGTTGCCATATATCTATTTTAAGTAGGTATTGTAGTCGCTACAATGTTTTGGTTTAGAGGAGACTCACAAATCAGCTTTTTTTAAATCAAATGTGTTGTGCGAACTCAAATCTCTTGGTTAATTTATACTTCTAATCCCAAAAACTGATTTAAATAGCCCCGTCCCCTCCAGTCAATCATGGAACGCACATCATACGAACGCAGCCATGACGCTACTTGTACGCTCTTGTGGGCGTTAAGGAACCGAAGGCAACATCTACTTCCGCATGACGATTTTCTCAGTCGCTTCTCATAAAACCGGAAGTGACGTTTCATTTTGCCGGCCCGGTCCCCCCCTTGACATTTCAGAGTAGTAGATAGCAGCGGGTCCTCGAAGCGGCGGCAATGGAGACTGCGGCGAATCCCGGGGAGCGCTGGGCGCCGGTGGGCGCGGTAGCCGAAGTCCAAGCTGGAGAGGAAGAAGTCGGGGAGGAAATCGAAGCCGAACCAGGGTCCCCGCGGGCACTTAGGGCGGAACGCCACCGCCTTCACTCGGCGCTCCTGGCTTTGGCTTCGCACTTCGCACAGGTCCAGTTCCGACTCCGGCAAGTGGCTCGTGCCGGGCCAGGGCAGCAGCAGCGTCTCCTCCGTGAGCTGGAGGAATTCGCTTTCCGCGGCTGCCCCGGCTCCGGCCTCGGCTTTGCCGCTGCGGCGGTGGACGGAGTGGCCAGTGACGCTAAGGTGAGCAGGGGCTGGAGGTCGCTTTTGCAGCCCTCCTCCGCTGTGATCTTTCAAAGATGCATTAGGTAACCTCGTTGTCTAATAAATCTGATTTACTTTTTTATACGATAGATATGAATCCGGAGCCATCTGAGATAGTTGAATTTTAAGCTGCTACAAAGATTCCATGGAGCTTGGCTCTGTCCGATGGGAAATTTACCCACCGGTGGAGAATAAACCAGTTACTTAAAAGTTTTGATGCTGGTATTTAAAACCACGAAGTAGATTTCGGGTCCCATATTAAGGGAAACATTACAGTAGTGAAGGATGCAACTGCTCTAGTCTTTCAGGAACAATCTGTTTCATTAAACTGTTGAAATCAACTGTTTGGGAGGAAGAGATTGTTATTACTGTATGATGTTCCTATAATCAACTGGTTGTCAAAAGATAGGATTTAAAATTTGGGCTCATTCTGCTTTTCCTGATGGATGTGTTCCAATATAGTTGAAAAATTTTAAATTATTATAAAGCCACACTTCGAGTTTTCCACTTCTAAATTTCTAACACTAATATTAATCATTGAAAATATTTTTTCAACCAGAGCGAATTAATAAAATGTATTGTCCAACAAACTTATAAGACTTTCTCTTCTCAGAAGTCTTTTCAAAATTAGTATTGGAAGATGTATTAGTCCAGTTTGTTTTTATAACTTTGTAATTAGTAAATAAGTAAGTTTGGTAATATAGATTGTGGGGAAATTTTTGAATTACAAAATTTTCAAACATTTTTATTATATGGCATTTGATTGAAGTATAATGGAGGAGCAGAAATATATAATTAGTATTCATATAACCAAGGCAGCATAAATTTTGGAGTCTTCAGTACCATGCCAACTAATTTCTGCTAATCCCTAACAAATTACTGTTATCACAGAGCAATTGCTCTAATTAAATTTGATGTATTGTCTTTGGCAGTCACTAACAGTAGATACCAAAATATTGTTAACTAATAATAAAATAATAATATTAATAATATTATTTTTTTCTGATATATTGTGTTATCCAAAATATTGTAAATTTTGTCTAGGTGCTATGAGGCCACAGCAGTGAATACAAGTATCCTCATTAATGAAAACAATTGAGCCTGGAATTTGGATCATAGGTTGTGATTTGAAGCAGGTCACCAAGTAGCATGACTCAAATCATATCATAAAATGTGTGCCTGAAATTTCTCCAAGATCTAGAAAATCTTCTGAGGTTCTTGTACCATATCTTTAAAAAATTTTTTGCAGGTAATCATTGACTTACGACCAGTTGTTTAATAACTGTCAAGTTATGATGGCCTCATAAAGAGTGTTTTATGATCTGCAAAACATTGTAAAACTTTACATTGTCGTCGTCCTCCCCCCCCTTACATATGCACATTTGAACACTTGGCAATTTCTTCACACTTACCAAGTGATCACCATTTGAAATCTTTGCTGGCTTCCATAGAAAGTCAATGAGGAAACAGCAGGAAAGATTGCCCATCAAAAGGACTCTCTCTCTCTCTCTCATCTTTGCTACCTGCTGAGTATTGTAGAACTACTCTGCTGGATTGCAAAAATGGAACATAGATGGCGGAGATCAAATCTCCATTTCTGTAGCCCTGTAGAGGCATTCTTTTCTGCAAATGGGGAGTGGGGTTGAAATCCATCTGCCGGCAGTTCTTTTGCTCCATCTGCTTAACAATTTTGCAGATCACTTAACAACAGCAAAAGGGACTGCCAGAATCTTGGTCATTGAATGAAGCAGTCGCATAACTATCTCACTTAATGACTTTACTCAACAACTGAGATTCAAATCTCAATTGTAGTCATAAGTTGAGGACTACTTCTGTAAAAAAAAAATCTATAAATGACTTTGCTTACCTAACGAGTGTCTGCTGTATTCTTCATCTCTTTATACTTTTTATAGGCTGTTGAATTAGAAAGGCATATAAAGTGGCTGCAAGGAGAGTTTCCAGGTCGTAACTGTAGGGCATCTTTTCCCTGCCAGTGATGTAATTATTATGGATTCTCTTGAGACTAATGGATTGTGGATAAAAGTTAGAGCTGGAGAAAGTTGCTCCAAAAGGCTGTTGCAATTTCAATTCAAAGTTGACTGTTTTATGCAACAAGAGATAGCCATTAGGTCTGGACACACATGGTTCTTTAAGAACTTTATTCTAATTTTACTCTTGAAGTCCATAGGAGTCTGATAGCATCATTTCTGATTAATGATTATATGAAAAAGCATAAGCTTTTGGAAGTTGCAATTCATTTTATAAGCTGTATAGCCACTCTGAATTTGATTAATTGAACAGCGGGCCCTGAAAGCTAATGCCCTTTAATAAAAAATAATAATAATCAGAAAAGGTCCTATTACATTCTTCTTAATTTTTTTGCTCCAATTGACTAACACAGCTCTCCTCCTACAATTACTGTACTCCCAATTTACACAGAGGTACAATACAACCCTTTTTTCTTCATTTCAGAATGAATATGAGAAGCAAGAACAGCTGGAAGCTAGAAAGGAGAAGCAACGAGAACTAATTCTGCAGCTTAAGGCACAATTAGATGACTTGGAAACATTTGCCTACCAGGAGGGTAGCTATGATGCGTTACCTCAGTCTATGGTCATGGAGAGACAGCAGGTAAGACTCATTAGTATATAGTCAGACATAATTTTCTTTTGTCTCTAAAGGGACACTTTTAACTGAGCAATTTGATTTTTAAACATTTTGGGAAGAGAATCCTTAGCAAGGAGTGAGATCAACTCCTGATTTATTCCTGCTATGCTTCACAGGTGATTATTGAGGAGCTAATCAAGAAATTGGACATGAACTTGAGTGAGGACATTGCCTTGCTGTCCCCAGAAGAGTTGCGTCAACAAGTGGATGCTGCTGTGGCACAAATCATCAACCCAGCACGTGTAAAGGAACAGCTGGTGGATCAGTTGAAAACCCAGATCCGGGACCTTGAAATGTTTATCAATTTCATCCAGGGTCAGAAAATATACATATCTTGCATATATTGTACAATTCATGGGATAAACTAGGAACCAGATCTGAAAGGGATTATAGAATGTATTGAATAACCTGTAGTTTTGGACTGAATTGTGATACCAAATTAATATAAATATTTACTTCAGCTTAAGAAATTAATAAGTATCACATTTTGTTTGTTCTTACCCAAATTAGTGAGAAAAGGTGACAGATGTTTAATAATTTTTCAGGCGGGTTGGTTCTCCTGTCATGCAGGAAAACAATGGATCTATGAAGTAAATCTATGGAACCTGAGTATCCTGCAAAACTGATTATGGTATCAGCTTTCTTAGGCTAGAGTCCACTTCATGAGATCCTGTTGTTATCCATTTTCATAGATACATTAGGTTCTGTGAAGTTGTCCAAAAAGATAAGGAGAACCTGGTTGTACCAAAATTTGTCACAAGTCTACTTATCTATGTGGCTTGTTGAATAATGGGCTGTTGTTTGGGAAGAAAAGCTGATCATTACTGATATTTAGAGTGGTTTCAGTTATGAGCTCTTGCAGGATTTAATAACATTGACTGACTGTCACAATAACAAGAATATGCTCATTTCCATATCCAGTGTGATACTCACTTTCAGTTGGTCTTCTGCATTCTTTCTGCATTAGAGGTTTTGTATGAGAAAGAATAAAAATACAGAGATGTGATATCTGAAAAAGCAGTGTTTAGCAACAAATATCACATAATTTCAGTTTTCCAGAAGGATGTTATAGACCATGATGGTGAACCTGTGGCAAAGTGTGCCCAAAGTGGTACATTGAGCCATGTAACCTGGCATGTGTGGCATTGCCTGTTCCTCTACTGGGTTTCTGGAGTGCATGTGCACGTGGCGATCAGCTGGCCTTCATTTGTGCAGCAGTGCCGGAAACTGGAAGAGCTGGTCTTCTGTTTTCTGCCGTGAGCATGCGCTCCGGCGAGCTGATTGTTGCATGCACATGCGCAGCAGTAACTGGAAGACTAGCTGGCTGCAGCACATGCACATTGCGGAAACCAAAAGTTCCTTTTCCGGCATGTGCGTGCCCCCCGGGCAGCTCCTCTTTCGGGTTGTGGCCCAGATGAGCGTGCACGCGCTCCCTTTTTGGCACAGTGCCAAAAAGATTCACCATCACTGTTAGACATTATTGAAATCACTCACTCAGTCCTTATTTAAACAAATCCGTAAGACCTGACTCTTCTCCCAGAGTTAATGTTAATAGTGACCTTTGGGAGTGGCGGAATAGTGATTATTTTTTTCTGACATTCTTTTTCTGTTTTATGAGTAATATATTTCTATATTGTATGTATGTATGTATTTAGTTATTTTCCCGTGTTTATCATTTTTATAAACAACTCAAAATAGCGAACATATCTAATATTCCTTCTTCCTATTTTCTCCACAATGGTATTGTGAGGTGAACTGGGCTGATAGACACTAGTCCAAGATCATCAAGGTGACTTTCAGGGCTAAGGCAGGATTAGAACTCATAGTCACCCAGTTTCTAGCCTTGAGCCTTAACCAGTAGATCAAGCCAGGGTCGTAAAGGGTAGCTTAGTAATGTAAATAAATTAATATTTATTTAAAACTTAGTGGCGCTGAAATCGAGTGAATGGCAGTGTTAATCACTATATTACCACAGAGCTCTTTATATTTCTGTTCTCAACAAACTGATAACCATTAACTTCTATTATATAATTACTACATGCCAACTCCAGATTTTCTATCTTACCAGGGAAGATTCTGGAAAAGATAATCAAGCAGTGAATCAGCGAACATCATGGGTTTGGCAAAAACAGATCATGCCAGAATAATCTTATTGCATACTTTGACAAGTTACAAAATTAGTGGAAAAGACGAATGCTGCCGATATAATTTACTTGGACTTCAGTAAGGCATTTGATAAAGTAGACCATAACCTACTACTTGATAAGATAGAAACATGGGTTAGACAGCATCACCATCAGATGGATTCATAACTGGCTGACCAACTGCACTCAACATGTAGTCCTCAATGGAACTGCTTCTAACTGGAGGGAAGTATACAGTGGAGTACCCCAAGGTTCTGTTTTAGGCCCAGTACTCTTCAACATCTTCATCAATGATTTGACGGGATAGATGGGGAACTCATCAAATTTGCGAATGACACCAAACTAGCAGGAATAGCCAATACTCCAGATAGGCTTAAGATACAGAAGGATCTTGACAGACTTAAACATTGGACATTATCTAACAAAGTGAAATTGAATGAAGAAAATAAGGTTCTACATTTAGGCGAGAAAATCAAAATGCATGTGGTACCTTGCTCAATAGTAGTAACTGTGAGAAGGATCTTGGGAGTCTTAATGGACAATCATTTAAGTATGATCCAGCAGTATGCTGCAGCTGTCAAAAAAGCCATAAGCTGTAGGCTGCATAAATAGGAATAGAATCAAGATCACGTGAAGTGTTTAATTGCACTTTATAATGCCTTGATAAGGCCACACTTGGAATACTGCATCCAGTTTTGGTCACCACAATTAAAAAAAGATGTAGAAAGAGTGCAGAGAAGAGCAACACAGATGATTAGGAGACTGGTGGTGAAGATGAAGAATGGTTGCAGGAATTGGGCATGTCTGATTTAATGAAAAGGACTAGGGGAGACATGATAGCAGTGATCCAATATCTCAGGGGCTATCGCAAAGAAGAGGGTGTTGAGCTATTCTCCAAAGCACCTGAGGGCAGGGCAAGAAGCAATGGGTGGAAATTAATCAAGGAAAGAAGCAATCTAGAACTAAGGAGAAATTTCCTGATAGTTACAACAATTAATCAGTGGAACAGCTTGCCTCCAGAAGTTGTGGGCCCTCCAACACTGGACGTTTTTAAGAAGAGATTGGATAACCATGTATGAAATGGTGTAGGGCAGTGATCCCCAACCCCCGGTCCGCGGACCAGTGCCGGGCCGTGGAGTACCTGGCACCGGGCCGCGCAGCGGCCGGGGGCCATGATCGCTGCAGCGGCCGGGGGCCATGATCGCTGCAGCGGCCGGGGGCCATAGTTTCTTTCTGTATGCAAATTAGGGCTAACTGGCACAAGGGGTGTTACTGGACCGCTGGTGGCACTCTGACGTCACCAGTGGCCCACCGCCCCCCTGTGTCCAGTGCCGCCCTTCTCATTCCTTTTCAGCGCTTCAGCGCTGGCCGATTCCTGAAAAAAACGTAAGAGCGCCTGCGCAGCTACGTATGGCTAGCGTAGACAGCGCTAGTAGCGTAGCCTTGCGTAGGCGCAGTTTGTGCTACGCTATCTATGCTAGCCATACTGAACAATCAATGTGTCGTCGCGAACAACGCCCCCCCACCCCTGCGCGCGCTCAGCGGGCCACGGTAAAATTATCAAAGGCTGACTGGTCCGCGGAGATAAAAAGGTTGGGGACCACTGGTGTAGGGTTTCCTGCCTCAGCAGGGTTGGACTAAAGGACCTCCAAAGTCCCTTCCAATTCTGTTATTCTATTCTCTCTAGAAATTGGGAGAACCCTTCTTTATGAAGACTTGTACAGAACTGAGATATCCTCAAATGATTGCACTGAATGTGGAAGCAGAGAGTACAGAAATAATACATGGCAACTGTTAGTCTTCATGTATATAAAGATAACTGAAAGAGAAGTACTATTGCTGAGATGAAGATGGGCCTTTGGTTCACTAGATATATGATGTGAGCTAAAGCTCTTGGCTTTATAAAGGTTGGTCAAAATCTTTTTTTTTCTTGCAGAAGAAGGTAGTCCTGGCAAACCAGAGGAAGGACATTGTGACTGTTCAAATGAACAAACTGGAAGTGGCACCAGCAAGCCAAACATGCAGCAACATCACAGAAGCAGCCGAGGTGGGTATCCATCCAAGC
The DNA here is from genome assembly GCF_051295495.1 of Thamnophis sirtalis. NCBI lineage: Eukaryota > Metazoa > Chordata > Lepidosauria > Squamata > Natricidae > Thamnophis > Thamnophis sirtalis. The sequence continues at coordinate 85,907,125 of NW_028261384.1, read as the reverse complement.
AAGAATTTGTTTGCGTATCATAGTTGAAAAGGTCGGTTGGATAAAAAGTTAATAGAGGACGTTTGCTTGTTATAGAAATGGGAAGTGGCAGTTTGGAATAGGTTATTGAGAGAAGTGACAGTTACATAACCCTTCCATCACTGGCTTATCTACCTCAATTCTTATTTTTCTATCAGCCTTTGAGATCTTGGCAGAAGCAGCCACTGAAATCTTATTTATACCATTGTGGGGGGAAAAATCATCACAAATATTTTGGAAAGAGCTGAGTAGAAATTGGTTATCTGCTCAGCTGAGCTTTTAGCAGATGCCCAATTGTAGGCTTGATTTCTTTCCCATTAGTGGAGATATATTACTACTGGCTTATACTATTTTCTTGTCTTGAAAATCAGATCGCAGGCATGAAAATGATCCATCACTATAAGGAAATCAGATTTCTAAATATCAGACAGCCAAACATCTTGGGGGATGGGAGGAGTTCTCATCCTGAAAAATGCTATGGCTGCAAGAATATATTTGGTACTTGGCACCACCAGGCTCATTGAATATGGAGTTATGTGAATGCTGTAAAACACTCAGAGATGAAAAAAAGCAGCTCTAATGTTTCTTCCTTCAGATATGGACAACCACATGGGCATGCCTCCTTTTCATTATCTGCCCAGGTTATCCTGCTGAATGAGTCAACATGAATATTACAATCCTCTTTCATCACCCATATTTCTGTAGCAGTGCCCACTAACCACATTCTCAAGTTCTGTTCTTTCTCCAAAACTATATAGAATGTTGCCAAAGTTAGCCCTAAGTATAACTGCAAACATCATAGTCTTTCTCCTCCTTCTGTCCTTTCTTCGGACAGTGATGTGAGACTACAATATGCAAGTATATGTACCTGTGTTTAAAAAAATATTCACTTTCTCTCTGCAGTGAACTCAGAAGAAGCCCAGAAGATGCGAGAAACAGGGCTGCATCTCATGCGTCGAATGCTTACTATGCTACAGATTTTTGCTTTGAGCCAATTTGGTTGTGCAACAGGTCAAATCCCTCATCAGTTATGGCAGAAGAACCAGTCTGACAGAGACTATTCCCCTTTAGTGAACAAGCTAGAGATGGCCGTAGCCCATGTCAGGCAACTGGCTCAAAAGTACCAGTTGCAAGAGACAGAACATGTCATCAGTTATTCAGGTATCCAGGACACTTCCTTGGGAGGACGTGACGAACTAACACTGGCAGTACGTAAAGAACTGACAACTGCAGTGCGGGATCTTCTGGCTCATGGTCTCTACACCCCATCTCCTGGAATGAGCTTGGTTCTAGCTCCAATTGCTTGCTTGCTTCCTATGCTGGGCTCTTCTCCCCAGCCCATGCATCCATGGGAACTCTTTGTGAAGTATTACAGTTCAAAGAACGGCCGTGCCTTTGTGGAATCACCAGCTCGCAAACTCTCCCAGTCTTTTGCCCTTCCAGTGATGGGTGGGGTACCTGTCACCCCAAAGCAGAGCCTGCTGTCAGCCATTCACACAGTATTGTCAGAACATGACCCATTCAAGCGTAGTGCAGACTCAGAACTGAAGGCGCTGGTATGCCTGGCACTCAATGAGCAGCGTTTAGTCTCATGGCTCAATCTTATATGTAAGTCAGGAACTTTGATCCAAGCCCACTACCAACCCTGGAGTTACATGGCCCAGACAGGCTTTGAGGGAGCCCTTAACCTCCTTAGCCGTCTTAGTAATCTACAATTCAGCCTTCCTGTGGACTTGGCCGTTCGGCAGTTGAAAAACATCAGGGATGCCTTTTGAGTGGCTTGGCAAGTGGAGGTTGTTTCAGTCATGGGGTTGGCTGGTGGGAAGTATACATTTCTTGTTCTGACCAGAAGACCATATTGGTATGTTCCTATAGAAGGAAATATTTCTAGTTGATTAATCTTCTGCTTCTACTGGTGATTCCAATCACATGCATTAAGATCCTGACTAGCAGGATCTTTTGAGATATATGCTACATGTACAAATTTGACAATGGAATTACGAGAGCATTTCACTTGCAAATAGGTATGGAGGGGAATGTTAGGAAGATTTTGTCCTGCCATGGAACCAAGGCTATATTTAAACATGGCTAATATTTAAGTTGCATCACAGTTTGTGTGTTCTCTCCCTGAGGCCTAGAGGGGCTGATACCTACATTTATAATTTAATTTTTAAATATACTGCCTGGCTTTTCACATTTGAAGAAGAGACTTATTATGTGCCAGGAGCCTTAAAACTATTTGATACTGATGCTGCAAAGCCAGTTACTTCCAGGGAAATGTGTTTGTTTTTTCCAGTTTAGCTATTTTGTGCTAGGAAATAGAGTCCATTGTATCCTTACAGGTCAGTATATGCTCAATATTTTCAGCTGGTTTGTTGATAAGGGAATATATTGCTTAAGTAAGTACCAGTTTACTTAGATTCCAACCAAACATAAGGAAAATAAAAAATCCACTGCATTCAGATGTTGAGAGATTATTTTGAGAATTAGAATGGAAAGAATTGGAGACGATAATGCTTCTTTGTAGGACAGTTTAATTTGGGATCTTAATTACTTTGGCAGTAGGGTAAAACTTAACTTGAAGTCAAGAATGAAAAAGCTATTAAGCTTGAACATTTAAATCAGCATCTTCCTTGAAAGAACAAATAACTTGATGCTAGAAGTCTTCTCAATGGCAGACAAAATAGCCTCCTTTGATTTGGTTATGCATAACCAATCAAGCTGCTGTTTTGGAAATTCATAATGCTGAACCTGAACCTATTAATTCTTCCATTAGATCTCTTAAAGCAACAAGGCTTGGCTATAATGTTCTTCTTTTGAATTGCATTTCTCCAGAATAGTGATAAAAGATGTATCTAAAGAATGACCATTTCAGATTGTGGCATTCTTATTGTTTAGGTGAATAGTAATCTTTTAGTATCCATATATGCAGTACTTGTAACTTTGTATAGTGTCTTGTAAGACTTCCTGTATGTGTAAGACTGAAGATAACCTACAGTCTCAAAGCTGATTCTGATCATCCTATTGCTCAAAAGGGCATGTGATTATATATATATTGTTTTCTGAGGTTTTCGCGGGTGTTAGTATGTAGGTCTTTGGTTATTTGGGTTTTCTAGTGGAAAAAAACCACTAGATCCAAAATAAAAGCCTCCCCCATCAGCGAAGAGATCCAGCAAAGAATCATTCCCAGAGAGAAATCATCCAGATGCCCTAAGCTCTATGGTCTCCCCAAGATACACAAAGAAGGAACTCCACTTAGACCCATAGTCAGCTCCATAGGCTCACCTCTACAAAATCTAGCCAAATTTCTCGCCAAACAACTACAGCCCTATGCAGATTCCATCACCTCACATGTAAAAAACTCTTTCCAGTTCATAGAGATCATAAAGAAACAAAACTTACAGCCCAGCGACCTACTCGTGAGCTTCGATGTCGTATCCCTCTTCACCCAAGTGCCAATCAAAGAAGCCTTGACATCTATCCAAAACAAATACAACCCCCCCAAACACATCCTTGATCTGACCAACCAATGTCTATCCAACACATACTTCATTTATAATGGACAAAAATACAAACAGATAGAAGGAGCACCCATGGGATCACCCCTCTCACCTGTCATTGCCAACCTCTACATGGAAAACTTTGAAACCCAAGCTCTAGAAAAATCGGATCACAAACCCAAACTCTGGCTCAGATATGTAGATGACACTTTCATAATCTGGCCACATGGGAAAGAACAACTGGACAACTTCCTTACACACCTCAACAGCCTACACCCCAAAATACAGTTCACCATGGAAACAGAAGTAAATAACCAACTTCCCTTCCTGGATATCTTAGTCTACAGGAAATCTAATGGCTCCCTAGGACACACCATCTACCAGAAGAAAACACACACTAACCACTATCTGCACACACACTCACCACCACCCAGCCCAGATCAACTCCGTAGCCAAGACACTCATCTTCAGAACAAAACGCTTAGCTGATGAACAACACCTAAAAACCAAACTGCACACTCTCACTAACGTACTGACATCCAATGGATTCCAAAGAAATAAGATCACTAACCTAATCCAAAAAGAAACCCCCACTAAAATCCAGGACAGAGAACAAGAAAACGGAAAAGCCCTCCTCCCATACATAAAAGGCACCACCGACAGAATCAGCAAAATCCTCCGCAAACACAACATCAAGACAGCATTCTGCACAAACCGAAAAATATCCACCATCCTAAGAAACCCCAAAGATAAAATTTAGTTAGAAAATCAAGGAGTATCTGAAATCCCATGCCCCACCTGCCCCACCACATTCATCGGACAAACCAACAGAAGAATAAGTGCACGCATTGAAGAACACAAAAACGCAATCAGAAAAGAGGAACCAACTTCTTCCCTGGTCCAACACCTTAAAGCCACAGGACATAAAATTGACTTCAAAAAGACCAGAACTATTGCCAAGGCTGAACATTTTTAACAGAATAATCAGAGAAGCCATCGAGATAGAAAAATGCCCACACAGCATGAACAGGCAGGACGATACCTCCTGCCTGCCAGCCATTTGGAAGCCTGCCCTTATTGATAAATGAGTCCCTTACACGATGAATGACACCAGGCCCACACTCACAAGAGCCACACAGGATGTCACCATCAAACATCCACAAAGAAAGCAGACAAAAACCCACACTGATGATGAGGCACGACCAAGGACCAGAAGCCAGACTGCAACTGCACCATTAGCCAACCCCTCCTATCCTTACATGAAACACAAACCCCCAACCAATCAGAACACACCTCCACCTAATCAGAACACAGCCAAGCTCCCACCCAATCTCACATTGCTCCTGGAATCACGAAGCCTGAAGATGACGAATGAGACTTCGTCGAAACGTCGCCAAGACACCTCCAATTTTACGCTGGAGAAAACCCAAATTACCAAAGACACACACACACATAAATATACATACATACATACATACATACATACATACATACATACATACATATTTCTACCCTAAGCCCTTGGGTATTTTCAATTAAAATATTTGTATTATTTGTTTTGAACCCAGTTCAGTGCAATGGGAAAAAGAAATTTATTGGAAAAATGTCTTTTGCTTTTAATAAATTCAGTCTGGTGTCCTTAGTTTTTGTTATTTTTCTTTTAATTCCTAAACTGGACTCGGATTAGACTCAGTGGCCTAATTGTATTCTTCCCACTATGATTCTAATTGTATTTCTAGGCTGCCAAAGCTAATATAGAATCTTCTGGACACATGTACATGTTTGGCTAAAGAAAAGTGCAATATCTCTTTCGATGTACATAGAGAAGATATATAGTTCTGAGGTTGATAGATTTCTTTCACAAATAATAAAATAAATACATACATCTTTCCAAAAGAATATGGAAAAATTTAGTATTTAGTATTTAGTATTTATTAATACTTATAGGCCGCCCTTTTCCCTGAGGGGACTCAGGGCGGCTTACATAAAATGAGGGGGGGGGGGTATACAGACAATAGACACAAACAATACATAGAAGTAAAATAGTAAGCAACATTCATTCATCATTCGGGTGGGGACAGTTATCTTTGTCCCCAGGCCTGACGGACTAGCCAGGTCTTAAGGGCTGTGCGGAAGGTCTGGACGGTGGTGAGGGTACGAATCTCCACGGGGAGATCGTTCCAAAGGGTCGGAGCTACTACTGAAAAATGATATATAGCAAACAAAATTATTACACTTGTGTCTGGAGATTTTTTGGCATGAAGCTGTCCTTTTCAGGAGGATCTGCTTAACATGCTTTACCTAATTTTCTAGGATTAGGAAAGAAATGTTGCATTGCAGTGTATTTTCTTTGTAAAAAATTATGCTTTAAGCATAGAAGACAATCACCAACAAACTGCTGGAGTTGTGAACATGATTGTAGTTACAAAACTCTAAAATTGTTCATCAGAACTTTGGCAGTGATATATCCTCAAAAGGTTCAATGTCTCAAACAATTCTGAATTAATTATATTAGTCAACATGACATTAACACTACTAACATCCTACTTCAAAAACAAGGAAAAAATGAAAATGCTGTGTTCCACTATCATAAAAAGAACATACTTGTAGTCTTTAAAGAAGTTTTCAACCAGAACAAAGAACTACAGGTGAAAAGCATATAATGAATGGCTGAGGCATGTGCTGAGGTAACCACAGAAAAGCCAAGTACAAATATTTTCTTATTGACACCAAAGTACACCAGTTTCTGCCCCATGTCCAAATCCAATAATGGAAGCTGGACAGAAATGCCCAGGAGAAAAACAGGTTGGGGGTGGGGGGGGGGATAGGTGAAAAAGAGTTCAGAAATTATGGAAGATTATCAGAAAATATTGATGAGGATTTCCAGCATTTCAAATAAGGGAATTTTCTGTTGGCTATATAAGAGGATTCATGGAAACTATTATAAGTAATTTGAATGAGTCATAAATGGATGTTAGGTTGCCAATCCACAAAATTATCCTTCAGATGCTCTGTGCATGAAATAAAATATGTATTTTCCTCAGCATTTTTAACAAATGTTCTTTTGTGTTAAATAACATCTTATGGTATATTTATATTCTAAAATATATTCCCAAAAACTGTTGAAGCAAAAGATTCACTTTTAATATGCAAATTGTAATGGTTTGCATACTTAAATAAATATTTCAACATAGAAAGTACATCCAACATTTAAATATTCTTGAATTTATTCTTCAGAAATGGTGTAGGTGCAAATCTTCCAGAACAGTGAAAATGTCTTGCTTTGGCAAAAATAAGCAAAATAATTACTTAACGTAATTGGGATAGCTCATCCTTCTCTGACTGATAGGTTATCTTCCTTTACCATGCCCAGGTTTCTAAATTGTTGTTGAACCAATTCAAGTAGTCTCAGTAAGGCTAAAGTGTTTAGGAAATATTAAAATAAATTGATCGCACTACTTATGTTGACTAACTCCTCTCCCCTTGGTTTAAATGACAACCATTTAAATATGAGCCACCAGTGTGCAGCAGCTGCCAAAAAAGCCAACACAGTTCTAGACTGCATAAACAGAGGGATAGAATCAAGATCACGTGAAGTGTTAATACCACTTTATAATGGCTTGGTAAGGCCACACTTGGAATACTGCATACGTTTTGGTCACCACGATGTAGAAAAGAGGTGGAGTCTCTAGAAAGAGTGCAGAAAAGGGCAACAAAGATGATTAGGGGACTGGAGACTAAAACATATGAAGAACGGTTGCAGGAACTGGGTATGTCTAGCTTAATGAAAAGTAGGGGAAATGTGTTCTGAGCATACTCAGCACGTAGTTTCGGGGGGGGGGGGGGGGACGCAGCTAATAGCTGATTGGTGGAGCCATCTGACAGCTCCTATAAAAGCGAGCTGTCAGGCGGCAGTTCAGCTGTTGCCTGTCAGTAAGCCGGTGCGTTTGACTGTTAGCTGTTATTGTTACAGAATAAACTTGTTAGCCTTTATTCCTGCCTGAGCCTGTTATTCTGGCACCCACACCAAGTTCAGAGTATTGAGCAGGAGACATGATAGTAGTGACCAAAATCTCAGGGGCTGCCACAAAGAAGAGGGAGTCAAGCTATTCTCCAAAGCACCTGGGGTAGGACAAGAAACAATGGGTGGAAACCAATCAAGGAGAGAAGCAACCTAGAAACTAAGGAGAAATTTCCTGACAGAACAATTAATCAGTGGAACAACTTGCCTCCAGAAGTTGTAAATGCTCCAACGCTGGAAGTTTTTAAGATGATGTTGGATAACCATTTGAAATGGTGTAGGGTTTCCTGCCTAGGCAGGGGGTTGGACTAGAAGCCCTCCAAGGTCCCTCCCAACTCTGTTATTCTATTCTATACACGATATGAAAAGGGGAAAGAGGGCTCCTAACTTAGCTCACCCTGGTTTGTATTACCATGGGTGTTTTTTTTAAAAAAAAGCTATTAACAAATGGAATCCGTTATCGTTCTAGATTTAGCTCCTCTCGAAATCTGACTTTCCTCTTTTAAATGCTTAATTCGAAGGATAATCTTCACCCAAAGTAAGAGAGAAAAGAACAGCAGATGAGTTGTTGAGTTCACTATCAGCATCTGTTGTGAGTAGACTAGGTAGTAAACATATTAAGCTAAACACACAATTGCAAGAACTACTCTTAGGTCCTGGATTTTTTTGTAAAGGCAAATGTCAATCTTGGAAAAGACGAGAGAAACCGCTTTTCAAATATTCAGGTAAACGGAAATCCCAAACCAACCACTCGCGCGCCCGGAAACTGAACGAAAGCGCGCATGCGCGGTGTGTTCAGAAGGGTGAAAGGTTCGCCGGAAGTTACGAGTTTCTCCTTTTCCGGCTTCGTCCCGTAGGCGAAATACCTTCGGTAAGGTTGTTGTAGCCGTTGTGGAACAATCCGTTGTAATCCTCTCAAAGTGTTTGGAAAGTCAGGTTGGTGGGGCAGCTGAAAGGCATAAGACATGTCTCTGGTGGCTTGGGAGGTTTGGAAATATGAAGATGCAGTTAGTAACCATGATAGGGAATTTCGTTTCTCGTGGTCTGTGATGTGCCGGCACTAGAGAAGGAAATATATTCTCTTTAAGGGCTGGTGTTTTCTTTCAACGTTCATGGTAAAGTTATCGCCGTCTAGAATAAATATATTGCCTACTTTTAAATAAAAATAAAGCAAAAACTTCGCGTTGAACGGCGTTGTCCTTAATAATTCCTTGGCTCTGGGATCTACCAGATTAACTTAACCCTGCTGGTAATCAAACTTCCTCCCAAACAACGTTGATCACTGATTGCTAAGATAAAGTTGCGTATAAATTCTGGTTGTCTCACTCTCAGATAAAACCATATGTATATATGAATGAAACTTTATAGATAGGCTTGATGGCAAGGAAATGCTCGGTTTTTCAAACGATGTGATATGTACATGTGATTGCATTGCATTTTAAAGTTTTTCTTTGTTCTACTCAGAGATGGGCAAGTTTATGAAACCTGGGAAGGTCGTTCTTGTTTTGGCTGGACGCTATTCTGGACGCAAAGCTGTTATCGTTAAGGTGAGAAAGCTGGATCTCTTCACCAAGTAGTTTAGTAAAGCCTCCCTGTACTCAACTCTCGATGACCATATCTTCATGGAGTCACCTTGGCAACAGTATGAAAGTGATTTGCCACTGTCTTCCAGAATATTTTTCTATACTCCACTCTATAGCCTTGGTATTTACTGTAGTTTCCCATCTAAATATTAATCATGTCGTATCCTGCTTTGCTTTTTCCAATATTGACTGTGTTGCCAATTTATATTCTAGAAGTTGTGCCCAAAGTAATGGAATGCTCTTAGATAGTTTTATCTTAGATTTTATTTATTTCAATAATAAACCACTATTTCAGAACCACTTTACATCAAGTCAAAGCCACCGTAGGGTAGCATACAAGCAGTATAAAAACTACATAACCATAATAAAGTGTCATCAGAAACAGTAACAGTAAAGGTAAAAAATTAAGGGCTTCTAATATCAAAATAGAGAAATCTGTTTTAAACTGATCTTAGAAAGTGATAAATCTTTGATTTCAATTGAGCTATATAAAACTTGATGCAGACTTCATTACTCCACTTATAATTTTGAAAATTGGAGTGATATATGTAGGCACATTTTATGATAACATAAATTCTTTAAACCCCAAAAAGTGACTAGTAAATTCTGATTTAAGTAAAGCAAAGACAGACTTTGTTAGTAATTGCACAGTGATCAACTGAAAAAGTATGAAATGATTTTTTTAATTGACTGGGTTCAAATAATTTCCTGTTCAGAACAAACAAAAATAGTATTATTATTTTCCCTTCTGAATAAAGTTACAATCGATGAACCTAACAGTATAATTATTAAACATTGTAGTTGATGCTTTATATGACTTTTTAAAATGAGTTTCTGATTACAGAACATTGATGATGGCACTTCAGACCGCCCATACAGCCATGCCTTGGTGGCAGGTATTGATCGTTACCCACGCAAAGTAACAGCCAGTATGGGCAAGAAGAAGATTGCTAAAAGGTCCAAAATCAAGTCCTTTGTTAAAGTTTATAATTACAACCACTTGATGCCAACCAGGTGAGTTGGAAGGAAAAGAAAATATGGAAGAATTTTATGTAGGAGGAAAAGAAAGCACCATATTTTTTGGAGTATAAGACACACCTTTTTCCCTCAAAAAAGAGGCTGAAAATCTGATGCATCTTATACTTTCATTTTTGCCTCCCGAAGCCCCGCCTCCTTCACCAAAATGGCCGTGCATACCCTTATGGAGACTTTCAGAGAACTGGGAGCTGGGGAGGGCAGAAATGAGCAAAAAACAGCCAGTTTTTTGCCCCCCCCTCCCCCCCAGCAGCACTCTATAAGCCTCCATAAGGCTATGCATGCAATTTTGTTTGACAAAAATAGGCCAATTTTCATGAAAAATAAAAACGGACCCGTTTTTGCGAAAAACGAGCCCTTTTGGGGAGGTTTGCAGAGTTCAAAAACTTTTTCCTTTTGGAAAGCTCTAACTGATTGATGAGAATTACATTGATCAAGTGCTATGCCAGCAGAAACAAAGTCTTAGGTGCTGCAGATTGTCGGTGATTTCCTTCTCCAGCACATGGATAAATACACCTAGCAACATTACCTACCTACCCTGTCTCCCTACCTACTTATTGTATCACTCTCTCTCTCCCCCCTCTATCTACGTACCTACCTATTCTCTCTCTCCCTATCTACTGTATTTCTCTATTTCTCTCCCTACCTACAGTATTTCTCTCTCTCCCTTTATCTACCTACTTACCTACCTAACTACACTCTCTCTCCCCCTACCTACCTACAGTATTTCTCTCTGTGTGTGTGTCTCTCCCTTTACCTACCTACTTACCTACCTAACTACTCTCTCTCTCCCTACTTACGTACTGTATTTCTCTTCCCCTCTATCTGCCTACCTACTTTTTTTAAAAAAAAATTGCCTCTTCAAAATCGTGGTGTGTCTTATACTCCAGTGCGTCTTGTACTCTGAAAAATGATAAAAACTGTATGTGGGGCTATATTTATATTTTTTTAACGAAGATCAATAGTTGATTCAGTCTCCTTTCTTCTGTGGTCTGCTTTCAGCTGTGAACTTGAAATAAAAGCCAGGCAAGGAGGCAAAAGTGCTTCTGAGTTTGTAACTTCCCCACTTCTTGTGTTTTGTTTAGATACTCTGTTGATATTCCCCTGGACAAAACCATTGTCAACAAGGATGTATTTAGAGATCCTGCCCTGAAACGTAAAGCACGGCGAGAGGCTAAAGTGAAATTTGAAGAAAGGTGAATATAGAATGATGTTATGTTTCCAGTTGAATCCAAGCTATAGACCTTAACTGTTAAGGGAGAAAAAAATATATAAGAAAAAGTGGGTACAAAATAATTCCAGTTTTACCAGTGGTGACGACATGACCCTGGAACAGTGCAGCTATCATAAATACATTGCTAGTTGCTAAGCAACCAAATTTTGATCACATGATTGGGTATGTTGCAATGGTCATAAGTGAAAACTGGTCATAAGTAACTTCAAGTGGTCACTAAACAAACAGCTGTAGCCTGTTACCTATACTTTGAGTTGCCCTAATAAAGGAAATGCTTTAAAAAAGAATTTACCATACATTCCGATGGTTGATATGGCTTATTTTATCATTTCTGTGTTTCTTGCTTTATATCAATCTTCCATACTGGTGCCCCTCTGAATATGTCAGGTCTACAAGTCCAAAAATTCTCAACCATCATATTTATTATAAACATTGATTGCCTACCTTGTTTCATACATTAAGTGATTTCTTTGGCTGATGCTTACCAGAGATTTGCAGAACCATTAACAAAATTGTTTTCTTTCTTTCAGATACAAGACAGGCAAAAACAAGTGGTTTTTCCAGAAGCTCAGATTCTGATTTGTTTTCAACTGAACCAATAAATGTTTTTGAAAACCCTATTTCTCTGTAATTGTATTGCATGTTTCCTCCTTCATAGATTAGTTAGAATTGGGCTACTAGAACTGGCCTGCAAAAATCCAGTTGACCAAAGAATGCAATAGTTTGTTTTACAACCTTACTGCCATCTGCTGGTTATCTCGATTTTTGCCCATATCTGCTAGTATTAGACCAGGAATGTCAAACTATTTCATTGAGGTCTGCATCATGGTTGTGTTTGCCATCAGGAGGCTGGGGTGGATGTGGCCAGCTTGACCACAGGGCCACCTATGGCGGTTCGAGCATTCTGCCAGCAAAAATGGCTCTCTTTTTGGATGCGATGGCCTGTGACCCTCTGCCAGTATAAATGGAGGGCTGCCCATGGCCCTTCTGAGCTCCATTTTTGCTGGCAGAAGCATCACAGGCTAGTCATTTGCTGTTTTCAGGGCTGTCCCACAAGCCACATTCAGCCATGGGCTGAATCCAGCCCTCAGACCTTGAGTTTGACACCTAGACTAATGAAATACCTTGTGAAGAATAGAATACACAAAAAGTCTGATTCCAATGTATTGGGACACATTTAAATTGAGATCTGTCTTCTAATTATGATTAAGGGAATTCTGAAGACCTGTAAACTGATTGTCAGATTGAAGAGACAAAAATAAATCTCCAGTATTTAACAGTATGTTACATGGTATATAACGGAATGGGGAATATATTAATAGGAAATGATAATATGCAGGTGATTATTACTACAGTACATTTACACTATGCTCTTAAGGTTTCAATATTCACTAGTAAAAATTCTGGTTGGAGTAAAAGATACTAAAAGCAAAAATTATTTGAACAGGTTTTTCTTGAGTAGCACCCTGAGTAAGGTAAACTTTAGGTAAGGGCTTTTTATTATTTTCTTTGTGATAGAATTAAAAAAAACATCTTGGCACCTGAAAGCTATGTTTGAATTATATATTAGTCTGAAGTTGGTCTAGTTTACACGTGGGGTGGGGGACAAAGAACTTGAGGGAAATGGGGAATGAATGCAACACAAGAGGAAGAGTAGATAAGAGGTAAAGTGAAAACTGCAGAGTTTGTAGCTTTAATTTTTCCAACACAAGTTTTTAAAATGAGTCTTGAATTCCTGTCACACTTGAATAACAGTTAATGAATAGGAAAAGGCTATATTGCTTTTTAAAATATACAAGATAAGGATTAGAATTACGTATTTTCATGGTTTGATTGCTCTTAATGTACGTCCGAAAGTTGGCTGGGCAGCAAGTAAGTATGGATAACCATTAGTCTGAAATGGCATAGGGCTTCCTGCCCAAGCAGGGGGTTGGACTAAAAGACCTCCAAGGACCCTAGCAACTCTGTTCTAAGAGATTGGATAAACTTAATAAATAAAGAACAAGAAAGGACTTCTTAGCCCGCTAACCAAACAAGTCGAAGTTCAGCATCCATTTCCTGAAACTTATACGGCTCCGATGTTGGGGCAGAAGTAGGGTTTTCCGGAAGGCGCTTGCATATAAATTGTCCAGCCCGAACTGGGTGTGTGTGTGTGTGTGTCAGATCCTTCCGAAGTAGCATTTTATTTACACTTGAACAAAGCCCCGCTGCGGACCAAAGACACCTTTAGAAAAGTTCTGATAAATACTCGCCGCCTTTCCCGATCAGCTGGGAATCTTGCCGAAAGGCGGAGCTGACGGGGAAGAGTCGAAGGTCCTGGAAATCGAAAGTGGAAGCGAACTTCGAGAAGCGAGCACCACGAATTTCGGAGGTAAATAATTTGGGAGCGCCATGAACCAAGTAGCTATTTTCTTCCCTAAAGTTGCGAAGATCTACAAAAATCACGCCTTTCTTTTAACGTAGAATTGCCTTCCGTGACCGCGACAGTGTTAACCTCTCCTCTAGTCATGACGTTACCTGACAGAAATGGTGTAGGGTCTCCTGCTTGGGCGGGGGTTGGGCTAGATGACCTACAAGGTCTCTTTCAACTATATTAATTTGTTATGATTCCCGAAAAGTGGGTGCTCTCGTTCTTAGGTCAGAAGAGATTGGGAAAGAAAGACACTGTAAGCTGTTTCATCGGGGAGCGCGGGGGGGGGGGCGGCGGCGGCGGCCATCCTTGTGCTGTCTGAGCTTGATTGTCCTAAAGATGCTGTTCAAAAGGCAAGTGGACTTTCGTTGTTTTTTTCCTTGAAGACGTTTCGCTTCTAGTTCGCTTCGCTTCTTGGATGAGAAGCGAAATGTCTTCAAGGAAAAAAGCACAGAAAGCCCAGTTGCCTTTTGAAAAACACTTTTAGGACAACTATGACCTGGATGACTGAGAATCTCCATAGACATCTTGATCTTGGCTGTTTTCTTGCCGCCCTTTATTATGAGGAAGGAAAGGGGAGAGGTTCACATTTGAGTTGGGACCTCCTCTCTTCTCTTACCCAAGGCAAAGATGAAGTGGGAGAGTATTCCTGGGCAAAAATCTTGCTCATCTGAGGGTTTTGTTTTGTGTTTAAATGCTTATTTTTATCTAGCCTGCAAGACATTAATTATTGGAACCGTTTACTAACTGTTGGGCTCAGAGTTGCCAGTGCTGGGTTTTAAACTCAGATTTAGGTTTTTCACTCCCTGTCTGAATTTCTATATTTTTTAAAAACTGTTAAGAACTGTTTTTAAGATTTTCTAAATCTTACATTATATTGTATGTATTAAATAAGTACAATAATTTAAAATAATTTATTGTATTTTTGGTCATCTGTGGTTTTTGTGTTAAATCTTGGTTTATTGAGCCTGAAATCTCATTTTAGAATTTCCTGTTCCAACTTTGATAAATAGGTAAAAATAATTAATTTTAAAACTGATTTATTGTCAGTGTGTGTGTGTGTAGAATCTGGATTTATTTGAGCGCAAAATCTTGAGTTATTTTTTTAGGAAACCCTGCTGGCAACCTTAGTTGTTTTTAGATCTTGGTGAAAGGAACACAGAACAGCCAGAAAACATTTGATAAGTTTACAAAGGTGATAAGTTTTCATACGCTGATCTTTCAGATGAGACAAAAGTGTGATCAGGAGCAATTGAGCACTATCCAACCTCTATCTTTAGCAACTGCTTGAGAAGAGGTCATGCCTCAAAGACCAACAGATAATGTCATTGTGTTTGGGAGTCTTATTTGCCACAGGGGATATTTTTTCATCCTTCTATTCTAAGATATGTTGACTTATCTCCATTCACCCCTGCTGCAGTAGATAGCAATGCCATTGACATCAGTGGTTTCATAACTGCAGATGTTTTGCTCTCTCTGGGTGGAACAAGCTAGCATGAGAAGGAAACAAATAATACAAAAAAATACTAGTTTCTCATCTACCTGAAGAACAAATACTATTTCAAGATGTTGCTAGAGCGGAACTCGAGAGAATCTTTGCCAATACTCAGAGACTGAGGGAGACCAACCTTGTAAGGGATAAGGCAACTAGAAGATGAGGCAATCAGACATACAGATTGAATAGGATGTTCAGACTAAAAATTAGATTAGTTAGATTTCATACACCATTTGTCCCAAACTCTGAATGATCAAAGACAAATAAGAGCTGTTAATTGTGATCTCTTTTGCCATGAGAAATACAATTATTAAATTTGATAGGATAATAACAGACTTACAACCTATAATGCCCCAAGTTGCACACTTGTTAGATAGATTATATTAACTTGGGGACATTTCAGGCATCTCTAGTTGATGATGGTTTTTTTTTTTTGCTTTTTAAAAAAAGCTGACTGTTGTACATACTAACTTCTGCTAAAAGGCTCAAAAAGAGTAGTTCTAGAAAAAATACCATATACAGGCTTAACATTGCTAGATGTTATTAGAATTATACATGGACATCCTGACTTCTCTTGGTCTCTCTTTATCAGATTATACCAAAATGAATGAGACAGTGCCTTGAGAGCTATAAGAAATAATCATTATATTTTAGTTATTTTAGAGATTTATCACAATTCTCTATAGAATTTGGCCTGGATGTGTGAGAGATTGCTCATTATGACAGTAGATAAATCATTGGGCAATTACCAAAGAGTTGTTGGAGACAAAATTAATAAGATCAAAATCATCGACCTGATAACAGCATATACTAACTCTAATAGACTTGAACAGTGAGATGACATTTGAGGAGCACCACCTTTACAGTGAAAGTCCATTGTTGGTAGAAGAATATTGAAGAAATATTCAAACAAATTTGTAAGTATAAGAGTATCTGCTGATCCTGATGAACAATGGGGTGTAGCTATGGCTTGTCCAGCACCATCTCAATATCCAGGATCCAAGACACTGTTTACTATTTTTCACCTGAGATTTTTTGAAAATCATAAAGTGTCCACTAACTAGTTCACTTATTATAAGTGTTCACTGGTTATTGTTGTTGTTTTTAAAAGATAATTGGGGTTGCCAAAAGTTACATTCATATAACATTTAAAATATAACATATGGTTGCTTCATAATTATGGTATCTCATCTGCCAGCAATATAATGGAAAAGAAGATTAGGTACTTACATGGTTAGGTATTTTTGTTAATTTTTACTGGATCTGTTGATAAGGAGAGTTGAAGATTGAGAGATGAGTTAATAGAAAATGGGGTGAAGTATACAATCAAGATATATTTGGTTGTATTCTAAAAGACAGTGATAAGTTGTTAATGTTGAATATATTTGCTATGGTTGATTCTTACTGTTTTCTTATGGGGGGATTTCTTTTTCTTTTTCCACAGCTTTTTTCGTTTTTAAAATGTATTTTTGTATTGGGTTTTTAATATTAGTTTTATCTATTTAGTAAAATTATAAATAAAAGTATTGGGAAAAAATATGTGATTTAGCTTATCCCATTTTTACATGAAACTTATTAAAAGTGAAAAATGAGGAGAAAGGAGGAGGGATATTGATAATCAGAAAGTCTTCCAGTGGTTAAAAAGTGGGGATTTTAGTTTATAAGATCTCTCTATTTCTTATAGTCCCTTGAAGCTGATTAAATTATGCAAAAGTTGCATACAATCACAGAATGACTTGAGATATTCCCCTATGAAATGTACTCCAAATGCCAACCTTCAATTTTTTCTTCCAGGACTATCACCACAATGGATTTAACTACAGCAAGCAGTACTGAAAAATCTCAGAAGTCAGAAAATGAGGGAGAGGGAGGGAGGGAGGGAGAGAGAGAGAGAGAATGTGTGTGCGTGTGTGCGTGTGTGTGTGTGCGTGTGCGCGCAGCTTCTGCTTTTTTAGGAAGAGGGCAGTGTTTGTTTATCTTAAAATGATTAATATATTATGGTTTAGCAAAGGCCTATATGTCTATTTGTATTGATATTCCTATCCATCCATCTATCTACTATCTATCTAGCATTCTGTCTGTCTGTCTGTCTGTCTGTTAATCCATCCATCCATCCATCCATCCATCCATCCATCCATCCATCCATCCATCCATCCATCCATCTATCTATCTATTTACCTGGTTCACCGACAAATGTGTGACCAACGAAACCAGGGTGAGAAAACCGCGAGTTCGAAATTGCGCCGACGAATGAGCGTAGAAGCATGCCGACAAAAGCGTGCCTTCAACAAACAATAACAACCTAATAATCCTGACCCTAATCCTAAACCTAAACCTAACCCTGAACCTAACCCTAACCCTAACCCTGAACCTAACCCTTTCCTTAACTTAAATCGTGCTTTTGTGGGCGCACTTTTGTCAGGGCGCTGTTGTGGACGCGTTTATAACATCGCAATTTTCTCGCCGCAGTTTTATCAGCGTGCTTTTGTCATGCGCGCATTTGTCGGGTCACATATCTACCTATCTATCCAATCTATGCTAGGAATACAAATACCACCCCCAGGGGTGAGAATGAATAGTACTGTATCTTAATTGTTCCTAGCATGGTATTCTTCTGGACATAAAGCTCTGATATTTTCCTGGGATCTGTTGGACCCATTGTAGCTGGGATCTGTTGGACCTATTCTAGTCACAGCCTTCCATATGCGCTCTAATTTCCCCTTTAAGCCCTGGTATTTCTCCAGTTTCTTATATTCATTTTTTCCTGAAGTTGTTGTCAATTGGCACTGCTAACCTGTATCACTTGGTAGTGCCAAGTGATTGATTAGTTATAGACATTTAATAAGGTTAAAACTTGGAAGACATTCATATTATGGATCCTGGCTTATACGGAAGTCTGCAAAAGATCTGAAAATGATGATTTGTTTGGGAACAATTGTCATAAAGCAATCATTGATTGTGCTTGAAGAAAAAAATGGTATTATTTGTTTGTTTGGTTGATTGATTGTTTCCTTTATGACCATGAGAGGAAGAAAGGATTTTCACTATAATTTATTCATAGTGGAATTGACTTATGGAACCCTCACACTGTATGTTATTACAAATGAAGACTTTCTCACCATCCTTTAAATTTTCTTAAGTTATTCTTCCACATGAGGGGAATGCTCCCTTCTCAGTTCTATTGCCCATTCCTTTGTGGTCACCTTCATATTTCCT
Source organism: Thamnophis sirtalis (assembly GCF_051295495.1). NCBI lineage: Eukaryota > Metazoa > Chordata > Lepidosauria > Squamata > Natricidae > Thamnophis > Thamnophis sirtalis. The sequence continues at coordinate 85,888,613 of NW_028261384.1, read as the reverse complement.
TTGTAGGAAGAAGGCTGTGAAACATCTTTTCGTCCACAGGAGTCCTTCCTCCACTTGTGTAGTGACAGCTTTGTTGCAAGCAGATCTTGGAAGATGACAATGGACCAAATCTTAAAGGAGATTGAGAGATGCCAGGTATTTTATTTGGAGAAGAGGATTATCTTTAGTGGTTCAAATGAAATATGTGGGTGTTCAGTCATTCCTTAGAAACCCTCATCTACACTCCTACCTATAGGTCAAGTTTGAGTGCTCGGTAACTTTTGACTTTTACTAAACATGACCCATCATTAATATTCCATCATTGATTCCTATTGTTGAACCAAGAACATACGGTACTATTCTTAATAGATTTTCTTTAGCCTTCCATTTAAATTAACTTTGTCTTAGTTTAAGCATACGAGAAAATGTCTGATTGCCCTTTGGTTGTTTTTTCAACTTCAGGATACATGGAAAAGTTTAGAAGGAGACTGCTTATCCTTGAAGGCAAATACAAGGGCAAGTGAGCAGGACTTGGTCAAGTTCCAAGAAGAATATGAGCTTCTCGGTCAAAAACTTATTGAAGCGGAAAATGAGGCTCAGGCCCAGGAAGCCTCTTTCCAGGTCTGACCATTTTAAATCCAGAATTACATATAACCTTCCTGTAAATTTAGATTTTTAGAATTTAGATTTAGAAACTTTTAATGGAAGAACAGTTTGACTGCATCATTATCTTACTTCTGATTGCCTACAGAAATCTCCAGGAAATGAAGATGAGACCCACTACAATAGCTCTAATGTGCCAAATTTTAAAAATAGACTAGATAGATAGATAGATAGATAGATAGATAGATAGATAGATAGATAGATAGATAGATAGATAGATAGATAGATATTGTTTCAGTTAAGCCTTACATTGTTGCCTATTTTACATACTTTCTTTCTTCTTGCAGCCACTGGATGAATAAATTTGAAGTGGAGACTTCTAAGACCTTGGTCTTCTCATCTATAGAATTTTTCTTAAGAATTTGGACCCAAATTAGAATTTCCCCCTGTTATTACTATTGCACATTGCTAGCTTTGCTTTCAGACACTTCGGTAAAATCTAATAAGATAAACTGTGCATGCCATGCCAATTGGACATCCCAGTTGGAATATATTAGAAGTCACAATTTCTAATGTAGAAATGAAACTGTGCAGCCTGTAGCAAGGAAGATGTGTCACCTTCTGTTTAATAGCAGAAAAGCTTGATCAAACTCACATTCCAAATAACTCTGCCAGCCTGTGTTTAATCACCTGTCTATGTTTCATTATGGCTTCCTCAACCCAGTTTTTAAGGGACTCAATAACCCAATAAAGGACAGAATTAAATTTGCAAAATATACTTAACTAAAATATACTTATAGTTCAGAGTATTGAGGCAAAGATTGCCATTGTTTCCAACTTTCTGTTATGTCCAGAATTGTTCCTACCAGATTCTCTAGTTTCAGAGTCTTGTCTCAAGATGAAACCCTGGAGTGGGTTTCTACTGTAGTTATCTAGAAGTTGATAGGCTGTAATCTGTTTTCTCAGAAGAAACAGTAGTGCATCTTTGGATTGTCATCCAATGGCAAAGAAATGTCACTTGTTCAGATTTGATGACCTACTATCTTTCCTACAGAAAAAGCTTCAATTGGAAAAGAAGGATTCAAAGCAGCTAATGCAAGAAAAATTGGCATTGGAAAATGAATTGAAACATCTGGAGCAGCTCCATGCAACCCAGGAACAAATTCGTAAGGTATCAGGAGAAATGGTTTTAAAGATTTTTTTTTAAATATGGCTCTGTAAAACTATATTATTTTATTTAAATTCCTATAGGCAAGCTTCAGCTCAGACCTATACAAATTATTCAAAACCTCAGTCAGAATTCTTCTTCAGATTTCTTCATTTGGAGAAATTCTCTAAACCACTTATTTTTCTTTTTTTCTTTCCCTATTAAATATTTGTATTTATCTCAGATAAGATGTTACGTATAAAATAAACAGTTACGGTGACAATAAAAAGAAAGACAAAAATTACAGACAAGTCAAAAAACTAAGTAATAATAAAAATGTGCACAACATAAATAGAATCAACATTAAATATATATTGACCATCTTCATTGAATGTTGAGAGATGTTGAGAGATATGTCTCAAATAAATTTAAAAATCCCCCCCCTCTTTGCATGAACTTTCTCATCTATATTTGCTATATTTGCTATTTTATACTATTGTTTCTTATAAAATATCTCAAATATAGAAATCTAATATCTGTCAATCAAGTTGACCCGATAACCATTCATTGGGGCTTGACATGATGTCAGTCACATTTTTTGCCTTATAAACCAACTCAGGAGGCAAAAGCATTTGGTGTAGGTATGTTTGTGTCTTGAGTCACAATTTGTGTGCTAGCACTCAAGGAACAAGTAAGCCTGTCTCTGTTTAGTGCAGTGTTTTTCAACCACTGTGCCGCGGCACACTAGTGTGCCGTGACATAGTGTAAGGTGTGCCGTGGGAAAATTATATATAGTCAATATAGGCACAGAGTTAAATTTTTTTAACGTTTTCTAATGGTGGTGTGCCTCGTGATTTTTTTCATGAAAAAAGTGTGCCTTTGCACAAAAAAGCTTGAAAAACACTGGTTTAGTGTATATAACTTTGCATTGCCCAGGTGCCAGCTGCTCTTCCTGACAGAGAAATGGTGTTTAAAGGTCATGTGGAAGAGGGAAAGATGGAGAGCTTGCCAGAAATGTTGAGTTTTTTGCCCCAGATCCGATACCCTGTACTTGGGGGATCAGCTCTCATCACCTTTGAGGATCCTGAAGGTAGGAACAGTGACATTCCCATTCTCAGCATGATGTTGTGAATCATAGTGGAAGTAAATAATATGAATTTGTTTGGAGGAGGAGAATCAAAATACTGTAAGAATAACATGATTTATATTGACTTCAAATAAGTAAGTTCAGGCTTACTTTGTCATTGGGGTGTGTGTCTTTATTTAGCTTTAAGTGGTAAAGTTCATTCCTTTAAAATTGAAGAAAAATATTAAGCAGAAGAAATAAAAGGGAAGTATTATATGGATATTAATAGCAGCTTTTTTAACCTGATCTGTATCATTTTAACCGGTGACATTTCTCTATACCATAACAAAAAAATAATAATAAGAAAAGCTCTCCTACTTACGGAAATGACGTATTGTAGCCTTTCATTCAAGCAACCTATTTTCTATTCAGAGGAAATGATCTTGCCTAAAATATGGAAACAATCTGTAAGTTTCAGTAAGAACTAGGACTGAGTGCAATAAGAGAATTTGGTAGGGATATTGTGATCGAGGCAGTGACCCCTTTACAGGTTCCTGGGCACCACTGCTTGATCTTGCACAGTGATCCAGATATTTTTCAAAGATTTTAAAAAAAAGAATCAACAAAAGAAAATTCATTTAAAGCAGAGATTCCAATTTCAAGAACTCTCTCTTTTGTATTTTTGGCACTACCATTAGAAGTGGTATTCAGCAGGTTCTGACCAGTTCTGGAGAACCGGTAGTGGAAATTTTGAGTAGTTCGGAAAACCAGTAAATACCACCTCTGACTGGCCCCACCCCTATCTATTCTCTCCCCCCCCCCCCAAGTTCCAGCTGATCAGGAGCAAATGGGGATTTTGCAGAAACCTTCCTCTGGAGTGGGGAGGGAATGGAGATTTTACAGTATCCTTTCCCTGCCATGGCCACCAAGCCAAGCCCATCAAGCCATGCCAGACCCACCAAGCCATGCCCACAGAACTGGTAGTAAAAAAAATTGAATCACATCACTGATTACCATCATATTTTTTTTTTAGAAATTGATTTTTTTCCACTCCATCATGTATTGAATTCACTGGTAAAGAACCCCAAATTCTGCACTCATTCAAGCAATGAGATGGTCCAAAAATTCTGAATGAGGAAATTAATTAGGGATTGTTGAACTGACACAAGATGCAAATAGAAAAGGTTTAGTTTAAATATGTCTCTACCATGGCTTTTCCCCATCAGTTGCCAGGAGGATCATCCAAATAGGACAGCATTGCATTCAACTAGATGAATGGAGCTACATGGACGTGAAGGCTGAAGCTATGACATTGTTGCTGCCCTCATTCTTAAAGGTGAATTCTATAGCCTTTGACTGTGGATGAATGTATGCATTGGAGGATCTACTGTAGAAAGGGACTCTAACTGCAATTAATATTATCTTCTCATTGTTTTCTCATCCAATCTACCTAAATCTGTAATTAAATATATCCAATCAGTCTTGTTTATTGTTTCAGTCCCTTAATAGATGAGTTGAAGAGGGAATGTTGGTAGGCACATCTCATCATATGGTGAGATGTAGGAGTTTGAAAAAAAGTGGGCTAGCAATTCAAATTAAAATAAAGCAAAAACATTCCTCCTTGCATTTTTAAGCTGCAAAGTTACATAATTTATCACTTACATAACTTGTTTGAATTTTAATTTTTGGTGGCATATTTTCCATAAATTAATTAAGGAAAAAGTCAATGCACTAAGCATTAAAGCTGTGGTCCAACCACTGAAAATCCATTCTTACCTTTTTTTGCATTTGCTGTTTCACCCAGGGCCCACCTTTCAAGGGATGCAGGGAGTCAAATCAAATGAAACTTTAATCCCCTGAAAATTGAATTGTATGCACCATTCTGCATCATACTTTCTTAAATGATCAGCTATCATTGTTCAAAAATATCATTCTGGAGAACAGAGAAGTTATTCCCCTGTTCACATTCTTCTATACCCAGTTACATTTTTTTTTATTATATTCTTAAGCTCTAAAAAGTCCCTATTAATGGCAACACAAAATAACAACAGCAACAAGCACTACGTGCCAGCGAATAGCAAATAGCAGGGAAGCAAAAGCAACAAGACCTAGTGATGGCTAAGAGCAGGAAAGTTGAAGAAAGAGACTGAGGGACTAATTCTGGCTGCACAAGCCTTAAGAACAGATGCATACAAAGCCAGAAATGAGAAGACAACAAAGACAGTAAGCGCCACTTATGCAAAGAAGCTGAAGAAACAGTGGACCACCTGGTAAGTTATTGCAAGAAAATTGCCCAGAATGACTACAAGCAATGACATGACAATGGTGCATTGGAAGATCTGCAAGAAATATCATTTGCTGCAAGCAGGAACTGATGCAACCGTAAAGTAGAGAAAGTCATAGAAAATAAAGAAGCTAAATTGCTTTGGGACTTTAGAATTTAAATAGACAACCTGCCACGTAACACCCCAGACTTATCAATTGTTGATAATAAAGACAAAAAAGTTGAGATTGTGGACATAGCAATACCTGGAGACAGCAGAATAGAAGAGAAAGAACTGGAAAACTTAACAAAATACAAAGACATAGAAATAGAACGACTGTGGCAAAAGCAAGCAAGGATAGTACCAAATAGTAATAAGAGCCTTGGGTGCAATCCCAAAACAACTAGAGCACCACTTGAACACCATTCGCATTGACAAATTCATCATCAGTTAATTGCGAAAGGCAGCTTTACTAGGAGAGCTTCCATCCTGTGAAGATATCTGTAACAGCATTAAACATCCACATATGGCTATCCAAGGTCCTTGAAAAGAATTCAATAGGCAGACAAAAATTAAATATCCAGTCTGAAAATCTGGCTGCCTGTACAACAGATGATGATGATGATACAACACAACAAAAAAACAATAACAACAAAGACGATGATTTCGAACACCATCAATTCAGAACTCAATAGTAGACAAAAATGTTAAATCCGGTCTGAACATCTGGTTGACTATGCGACAAGTAATAACAATAACAATTAATAATAAATAAATAAATAATAATAATAATAATAATAATAATTACCGTTGAGCAACTGTAAAAAAAGAAGTCATGTATTGTCCTGATTGTAATTGGAGTCCTTGGAGCAATACCTAAAGGGCTACCTTGCTATCTGGAAATTCTAAATTTACCTGACTTGAACATTCCGACTCTACAAAAAACCACCCTACTTGGAACAACTTATATCCTCTGACGTTACCTTAACAGTTCCTAGGTCCTTGGTTAGGCTTCGAGCTGTTGAGCTCCCAACGAGCCCCAAAGGCTGTGAATTTCACCAAAGATTAACAACAACAACAACAACAACAATAATAATAATAATTGCGATGTCTATGATTGTGACCTTGTTTTTCTCTCACTGGTTGAGAAAAACAAGGTGACAATCATAGACATCGCAATATCAGGTGATAGCAGGGTCGCTGAGAAGGAAGATGAAAACAATCGCAAAGTACCAGGACTTAAAAATCGAAATTCAACAACTATGGCACAAACCAGCAGTGGTAATTCCAGTGGTAATTGTCACACTGGGTGCTATTCCAAAAGCACTGGAATTACATTTAAAACAGTTAAAAATTGACAAAATCACCATCAGTCAAATGCAAAAAGCCGCAAAGCTTGGATCTGCACGCATATTCCGAAAATACGTTACGACGTCCTAGGCCCCTGGGTGAGGCCCGACTAGTAACCAATGCCAAATCCGGCAAAACAACTGGCCACTGTGTATATTGTATAATAATAATAATCATCATCATCATCAATTCAGTAGCACAAATGATCAATTTAGATTTCAAAATTTTCCTAACTCTATTAAAACAAAAAACTACTGAAGGCCCAACAGACGAAACAAGAATACAGAAAAGATGTGATAAAATCAAGAATGGAGAGTTGGCAGAACAAAGCACTGCATGGCCAATTTCTGGAAAAAATAAAAAATAAAGTGGACAGTGAACAAACTTGGTTATGGTTAAAAACAGGTACATTAAAGAAAGAAACAGAGTCACTAATCCTGGCTGCGCAAGAACAAGCCATCCGCACAAATGCCATTAAGGCCAAAATCGAAAAATCCTCTGATGATGCCAAATGCAGACTTTGCAAAGAAGCTGATGAAACTGTTGATCACATACTCAGCTGCTGTAAAAAAATCGCGCAGACTGATTATAAATTGCGGCACAATTCAGTAGCACAAATGATCCATTGGAATTTGTGCAAAAATTATAATATTAAAACAGCAACAAACTGGTGGGAACATCAGCCTGAAAAAGTCACCGAAAATCAGATGGTCAAGATCTTGTGGGATTTCCGTATACAAACCCACAAAATACTGGCGCATAATACACCAGACATCACACTGGTTGAGAAAAATAAGGTCACAATCATAGACATCGCAATACCAGGTGATAGCAGGGTCGCCGAGAAGGAACATGAAAAAATCGCAAGATACCAGGACTTAAAAATCGAAATTCAACGACTATGGCACAAACCAGCAGTGGTAATTCCAGTGGTAATTGGCACACTGGGTGCTATTCCAAAAGCACTGGAATTACATTTAAAACAGTTAAAAATTGACAAAATCACCATCAGTCAAATGCAAAAAGCCGCACTGCTTGGATCTGCATGCATATTACGAAAATACGTTACGACGTCCTAGGCCCCTGGGTGGGGCCCGACTAGTAACCAATGCCAAATCCGGCGAAACAACTGGCCGCTGTGATACAATTGTACAACAACAACAACAACAACAACAACAATAATAATAATAACTCCGCCGTTGCCGGTCCCAAGCCCGGATGAGAAAGGAGGAAGGTTGGGGTCAGGTTGGCATCTGGTCCCGTAAAAAAAAAACCGCCAACCCATACAATATGGTGAAAAAAACAAATAAGAATTCCATACTGCATCGGTCGTCGCGCGGGTTAACAAGGGCCGCGGCGGATGTTGGGGTCCCTGGACATCCGTCGACAAGTGGGCTACAAGTGGACCAGCCAACAAAACGACAAAAATATAGTGCAGATGAAAACCGTGCCATAATGGCCTGTTACTACAACTCAGAGCCAGAAAAAAGAGGCTATTTAAAGCGAATGTATGAATTATGGAAACAACAATATCCAGATTCAAATGTTAGTGAACAACGACTAGCAGATCAAAGGCGATTTATTATACGGAATAAAGTGTTTAGTGAAGTTGAACATGAGGAAATTCAGGCAAATTGCAAAACCCCAAAAACAATATCACAAGCGGAAATAACTGATATTCAAGACACAACTAAAGACATTATAGTAGAACTCCCAGAAGAAGCTCTTGGTGAGGAAATAACACCACCACCACTAGAACCAGTTATCACTGAACCAACTGATGAACTAACTCAAAAACAAAAAGAATTGAAGGATAAGATCATGGAGCATTTTCTGCTTAATGAGGAAAGGCAACGTTTACCATCACTAAAAACTGTGCCTAAGAAAATTTTGGCCCCTATCATGAAAATGGTTAATGCAGTGTTTTCAACAATTGAACCGGGATCCATCTTGGAAACAAACCAGTTAATGTACAGCGCAGCTGTAATAGTCACTAATGAACTAGGCATTAAGATTAAAGTACCTAGTCACACAACAGAAAAAGCATCAAAGCCAAAGTGGAAAATCCGTCTAGAACAAAAAATCAAAAAATTAAGGGCAGATGCTAGTAATTTAAAGAACATGCATGAGCAACGGCTTAAAAACAACAAAATCATAGATCGGCTAATCAGGAGATATAGATTGGATACAAGAAACATCAATGAAGCTGTAGAAATTGTAAAACAGCAGATAACAGCAACAGCTAGAAAAATTGAAAGATATGAGGCACGAAGCATCCAATATAAACAAAATCAGCAATTTCGATCAGACCAACGGCGTTTTTATCAAAGTCTTAATGTAAATGGTGACACCAAAAGTGAAAAACCAGAAAAACAGGCCACAGTTGAATTCTGGAAAGAATTGTGGGAAAATGCAAAGGACTACAACAAGGAAGCAAAGTGGATACATGACTTTGAGAAAAGCATTGGCAACAAACAAATGCAAGTATTAGAAATAACAACTGAGATGGTCAAAAATCGAGTTAAAAAGGTAAAGAATTGGACATCACCTGGAAAGGACCAATTACATGGTTTCTGGCTCAAATATCTGACCAGTTTACATGCAATATTGGCCAGGCAACTGAATGAAATTTTACAAAAGGGCCAAATTGATGAATGGTCGACAACTGGAAAAACATACTTGATTCAGAAAGATGCAACTAAAGGAACAACACCTGAAAACTATAGACCAATAACATGCTTGCCAACAACCTTCAAATTACTCACAGGCATTATTGCAGATAACATGATGGATTATTTGGAAACAAACAACATCTTGCCAATAGAGCAAAAAGGCAACAAAAGAAGGAGCAGGGGCACAAAAGATCAGCTTCTAATTGATAAAATGATATTAGAAAATTGTAAGAACAGAAAAACGAACTTGAATATGGTCTGGATTGATTACAAAAAGGCATTTGACTCACTGCCACATAGTTGGATCATAAAATGCTTAGAAACAACTGGCATTAGCAAAAATATTACATCCTTTACTGAAAAGGCGATGAAACAATGGAGAACTGAGTTGGCAGTAGGGAATGAGATCTACGGAATGGTTAATATCAAGCGAGGAATTTTCCAGGGTGATTCACTTTCACCTCTTCTCTTCATCATCGCAATGATCCCACTATCAGTAATCTTTAAAAAAATGAAATTAGGCTACCAAACAGCCAAAGAAGCTGAAAAAATTTCACATTTACTATATATGGATGATTTGAAACTCTATGGAAAGTCAGAAATAGAAATCCAATCATTGACAAACACAGTCCGAGTATTCAGCACCAATATTTCAATGCAGTTTGGCATGGAAAAATGCGCCACTGTATCCATAAAAAGGGGCAAAATCACTGCATGTGAGGGAATTGAAATGCCCAATGGCCAATTAATTAAATGCAAAGAAAATGAAGCCTATAAATACTTAGGCATTCTGCAGTTGGATAACATCAAGCATGGAGAAGTAAAAACTATTGTCAGGCGAGAGTACACCAACAGAGTTAGGAAAATTTTAAAATCTAAATTGAATGGTGGAAATACAATCAAGGCCATAAATACCTGGGCAATACCAGTTATAAGATACACAGCTGGTATAGTTAACTGGACACAAGCTGATTTGGACCTTTTGGACCGAAAAACCAGGAAACTAATGACAATGCACTACAGTTTACATCCACGTGGTGATACTGATAGATTATATCTGCCCTGAAAATCAGGTGGCAGAGGATTATTACAAGTGAAGCAAACAGTTGAAGAAGAAAAAGATGCACTGGCTGATTATTTAAAAGAAAGTCAAGAACATCTATTAATCAAAGTAAAGAACAAAAATCTACTGAAGGCCCAACAGACGAAACAAGAATACAGAAAAGATGTGATAAAATCAAGAATGGAGAGTTGGCAGAACAAAGCACTGCATGGCCAATTTCTGGAAAAAATAAAAGATAAAGTGGACAGTGAACAAACTTGGTTATGGTTAACAACAGGTACATTAAAGAAAGAAACAGAGTCACTAATCCTGGCTGCGCAAGAACAAGCTATCCGCACAAATGCCATTAAGGCCAAAATCGAAAAATCCTCTGATGATGCCAAATGCAGACTTTGCAAAGAAGCTGATGAAACTGTTGATCACATACTCAGCTGCTGTAAAAAAATCGCGCAGACTGATTATAAATTGCGGCACAATTCAGTAGCACAAATGATCCATTGGAATTTGTGCAAAAATTATAATATCAAAACAGCAAAAAACTGGTGGGAACATCAGCCTGAAAAAGTCACCGAAAATCAGATGGTCAAGATCTTGTGGGATTTCCGTATACAAACCCACAAAATACTGGCGCATAATACACCAGACATCACACTGGTTGAGAAAAATAAGGTCACAATCATAGACATCGCAATACCAGGTGATAGCAGGGTCGCCGAGAAGGAACATGAAAAAATCGCAAGATACCAGGACTTAAAAATCGAAATTCAACGACTATGGCACAAACCAGCAGTGGTAATTCCAGTGGTAATTGTCACACTGGGTGCTATTCCAAAAGCACTGGAATTACATTTAAAACAGTTAAAAATTGACAAATCCGGTGAAACAACTGGCCGCTGTGATACAATTGTATAATAATAATAATAATAATAATAATAACAACAACAACAACAACAACAACAACAACAGTTAAAAATTGACAAAATCACCATCAGTCAAATGCAAAAAGCCGCACTGCTTGGATCCGCACGCATATTACGAAAATACGTTACGATGTCCTAGGCCCCTGGGTGGGGCCCGACTAGTAATCAATGCCAAATCCGGTGAAACAACTGGCCACTGTGATACAATTGTATAATAATAATAATAATAATAATAATAATAATAATAATAATAATAATAATAATAATAATAATAATAATAATGCTATACTATTATTAAATTCTACTTTCTCAAAACGTTTTCCCTTCTGATTCTAGCAGATCTCCCTGAAGCAGAGTTCCCATCAAGTGCTATTATCTGGATTGTCTGCTTTCTCTTTACCCAAGGATCAACTCCACGACAAGCTAATTCTGTTTTTCAGCAAACGGAAAAACCAAGGGGGTGAAGTGGATCATCTGGAACAGCTTCCAAACTCGGATAATGTAGTGTTGACTTTTGTAGATGATGGAGGTAGGAGAAAATATGATAAAAGGGAGCGTGTGCCTCATGTGTCTTGGGGGGAGTAGCATTCCTTCCACAGATTGAGAGAGTCATGGTTATATCATCTCCTGGACTTATCAGTGGTTCCTCATTTGTCCTAAGATATTTTCATTGAAGCACACAAGAGCAGTTTGAGAATTGTAAGAGCATGGAACTAGAAATTTCCTAGCTTCAGAGTCTTGAGCCATCAATTGATCTCCTCTGTATATTTATCAAAACCCTTTTTTAACCAACCACTGGTACTATAGCCCCTGCATTATCCAATAGCAATTACACATCATCCTTGTTTGGTGATCACTGGCAGCTTGATCATTAAGTGAAGCCACCACTGTGTTTATTATCTTACTTCAGCTTTCCTTTTCTTTACAGACCCTCATGAATTTTAAATGTAGGAACTGATGATAAAATTACTTTTTCATCCCCAAAGTAATTTTGAATAGTCATTAAACAACGCAGTTGCTAAACGAGGAATACTTGTAGTTCTGCAGTGTTGTACTGTTTAGTATGAGAATGACTTCCATTTTATCACTATAAATCTGATTCCTTGTATTTTATTAACTTTTCCCTTGCTCACTACACTTCATCAATACCTTATTCAATGCTTCTTAACTTTAACAACTTTAAAAGTCTATTTGGTTATTTTTTTCTTTGTAAGACAGGTGAACTGTTGTATTTCTAATTTTATCTAATTGTTTTAGAACATTATAACGTTTAGTATTTCCCCCCAAATAAGATACGGTCTTATTTTCTTTTGACCCTCCAAAATAAGCACTTGGCCTTATTTTCAGGGAGGTCTTATTATTTTTGAGATGCAGGAGGTGGTGAGCATGGTCACCTCATGGCTGCTGCTTGTTGCAACAGTTTCAGGAGGTCTTATTTTCAGGAGAAGGCTTATTTTAGCACATGCGGTCAAAAGCCCAATTGGGCTTATTATCTGGGGAGATCTTATTTTCAACGAAACAGGATAATGTTTAGTTTAGTAATTTAGTAACATTTTAATTTTAGCTTTTGTTTGAACATCCCATAAGCGTTTGATTTAAACCATGTTTTGACATTTTTCTTTTTGCTTTATTTCTCCATGCAAATGTATTTATTTTCCTTGTAAATAGAAGGAGGTGGGCACAAAACTGAAATAAACCCAGCAACATTGTGCTCTATTATCTGTAGAATGTGCTTTGTCTTGCACCAGTACATATATGTGGGGGACAGGTCTCAATTACAGATTACAAGCCCAGGCTTTTTTCCTCCCTTGCAGTGGCTCAACGGATCGTTGAAAAAGGGCCGTTCCTGGTATTGCTTGGAAAGGAGACCCATCAGGTCAAGGCATCACATTGCTTACATGGGGAAATTGCAGATTTACAGGTAAGGGAAAACATGGACAGAGAGACACTGCATTCTCCTCTCCTTAAGCAAACTATGTTTCCCATCCCAAGACTACAGCGATGGGAGTGGCTGTTTCCTAAAAGTAATGGGTGGGGCAGATGGAGATTTTGTTTCATTTACCATAGTTTTTGGAGTATAAGACGCACCCAGGTTTTGAACAGGCAAATTAAAAAAAAAATCTTTTTTGCACTCTGCAAACCTCCCGAAAACGGCCCATTTTTCAGGAAAACGGGTCTGTTTTCCCCCCCAAAAAGGCATGAATAGCCTTTAGGAGGCTTGCAGAGTGCTCCTGGGGGGTGCCCCCTCCCAAATGAGCAAAAAATGGGCCATTTTTATAATGAAAACAGTCCCATTTTTTGCCCCAAAAAATGAATGCAAAGCCTATAGGAGACTTATAGAATATTCCTGGGGGCTGGGAGGGCAAAATTGAGCAAAAAAACCAGCCTGTTTTTCACTCATTTCTGCCTTCCCTATCCCCCAGGAGCTCTCTGAAAACCTTCTATAGACTCTGTTTTGGTGAAGGGGATGGGGTTTCGGGAGGCAAAAAATGCTGTATTCAGTGTATAAGACACACCCAGATTTTCAGACTCTTTTTTGAGGGAAAAGGGTGCGTCTTATGCTCCGAAAAATATGGTAAATTTAACTTTAATTCAAAATATATACTGTTCACACAATTATTTGCCAGTCCCATATTTAATCATTTTTTCTCTCTCTTGTAAAAATTAAAACTTGGCATTAAATGTTTGGAGATTTCTGGGAGCCACATCACAAAATTTTGGGGCATGACGCTTGAGTGACTCTGGAATCAAAAGAGTCAAAAGCTACAAGAAAGCAGGTGGAACTTCACAACTGAAACTGCTCTTTTATATGTGCAGTTCTTGACCCAGAGACAGACATTATTCTTAGGGAGGCTCTGCCCTAAACAATAGCCATCTCTGGCCCTAATTTGAAAGAGATCTTCCTTCTCAGTGCAAAAATTCCAATACATTATAGCACCAATGATTCCATAGAAAAATGGTATATAAAGGAGGAGGAAAAGGTTCCCTTTAGCTCAGATTAAAACTCTTTTCAAAAGTTGAGGAAAAGTGATTCCATAAAACCCAGGCATTTAATTGTGTAGTGCAAATATGATGGGTATCTTTGTATCTTGGTGCCAGTTGAAGAATTTAAAAGACATTCTGTGGTCCATTAAAATCACTCTAGATTGGGCCTGTCATGCATATGAACTGGATATTCAACCCCCACATATCAAAAACCCCAATTTAAAGGATCCAATCTAGATCTTTTGAATCTTGTTTTTGTTTTAACAACTTGTTCTTGGCTTTAGATTTATCTTCAACTGTGGCATTTGTTCACTGGTCTCCAATTTTTTTTCTCCATCTCAGTTGCATCCTTCCATCTGTCCTCGTACCGTCCTGCTGACAGAGATTCCAGATGTCATAGAGAGGGAGATGATGTGTGAAGCTCTGGAGATCCATTTCCAGAAGGAAAGCAAGGGTGGAGGAGAGGTGGAAGCTGCTGTGTATGTTCCAGCTGGACATTATGCAGTAGCTGTTTTTGAGGAGGAGGACTGATTCTGAATGCCAAAGCTAGAAGAGATGACATTTCATTTGTGATACAACCCAAAAAAAGTACATGGAGCATACTAATATTCCAGGAAAGAGGGGATGAAACTTTTTGATTGCTTGAATTGAAGGTTAGAGGAATGAGGTAAAAACTGAGGAACTGGATGATTAGGAGGAAAATAAGTCTATTTGTAGTTTAGATAATGGAAAGATCCTCTGCCACAATTATATCTATTTTTCAAGTCCGAACTATCCACAATGTGGTATGTGTTGTTGTTTGTTTCTTTTAGTAATTTCATTGCATGGCATTGAAGTGCCTGCTGAATTTCTAAATTTTTCTGCAGATCATGTTCAGTAAGAAAAATAAATAACTATGAAATAAGGAGGCATATGTATAAAACAATAGGCCTTAGAATGAAAAATTCAAAATTAGGAAAAAATATATACCGATAACAGAAAGCTGTAAAAGTGTAACTGTGATTTTAATGTTTAAAAAATGTTGAATAGAAATTATTTGATAAAAAATGTTCAGAAAATAAAAAGATATGCTGTTCACAAAGAATTTGTGTAATTTTTATGTAAAGGGAGCAAGGTTCTAAGTAAAACAATCCAGTGATTCATTGGAACATATATAGCTGTAGTTCATATATATGAAACCAGTACAAGGAACTAAAGTATCAACTAAATTCCATGACCAAAGAGGAATATAAAATTGCCTCTTTGTAATTCAACACTATAAATGAAAGGTATGTTTCATACATATACAAGGATAACTTGAGAAAGAGAACATTTAACCTCCTTAGAACAAAGACAATATAAACTATAATCTGTGACACACAAATTGTGCAATCAATATAAATATATTTACTGCTGACATGTTTGACTGCTGTCATAGCTCAGCCCAGTTATCTCCTACACTTGCGGTCTGCTGGGTGGATGCATCACATGCTGTCCACACACACACACCCCAGTTTAGCAAAGGGGAAAAATGTGATGCTATGAGTTTGACACCCCTATCCTACACGCTAATTTAGTAAAGCCCCGATTTGGGTACCCACAGGCCTTAAGAACCATCTCTGGAGATGGGGTTGTTTTTTTTGCCCTGTGATGTTGTAACCTCCAAAAGAAAGAAAATATTGTCCTTATGCACTTCATTTTTCAGCAAGCTGTGTATCTGCTTAAATTGATCTTTCTGGTTTTTCCTTGCACAAAAAGCGGGTTCTCAAGCTGAATTTCCACTTTCATTTCTTGATTATAGTTGTTTCTGTTCATCTTGGTATCCACATATGTAAGTCTATCGCACTACAGAGATATCCTTATCTTAAAATTATTTGCCTCTCGTCTTTTTTTGTTTGTTTGTTTGTTTAATGCTGTATTGTACCTCACTTCTGGAGTCTGGCATTATCCCCATCATCAGTGGATTTCATCCACGGATTTACCGTATATACTCAAGTATAAGCCGAGTTTTTCAGCCCACTTTTTGGGCTGAAAAAAGCCACCTCGGCTTATACTCGAGTCAGTGAAAAATTTGCCCGAAATGGAGGAGAAAAAGGGGCGGGGCCATGCCGCTGGGTGACGCTCGTGAATGGCCCGGCGCCCCTGTGAGTTTCCCCTCCCTCTGTGTCAGTTTGCCATGCAGCGCGCACCGCACCATCCCCCCTCCTCACGTTCTAATGTAATGCAGGGCTGTCTTACGATTCCCCTTCCTCCCCCTCCTGCCGCTCTGCAACAATGTCCCACCTCCTCCTTGTTATGGCAAGCAGCCACATCCCACCTCCTCTGGTACAGTGATCCAATGATAGGAATCACTGTGCCGTGTGTCATAGGAGGCGGGACATTGCTCCCGCGGCTGCACGGGACATCATTACCGGTAGCTGCTGCATTTCCCACCCGAGGCTTATACTCGAGTCAATAACTTTTCCAGTTTTTTGTGGTAAAATTAGGTGCCTCGGCTTATATTTGGGTCGGCCTATACTCGAGTATATACGGTAATTTTGTTCTCAGCTCGCTGTTCCAGCACCTCGATTAAGAGGACGATTTGGGTGAAGCCCAGTGTTTCATTCTGGCAAACGAGTTTTCCTGCTGCCTTGATGAATGCTTTTCCTGCCATCTCCATTGGCCCACAAAAAACTTAATGCAGAGCAAGTGACATTGGAAACCAGTAAGGCAATGTTTCTCATCCTTCTCGACCTTGACAATTTGGCAGCTAGCCAGGAAATTCTGGGAATTAAAGTCCAACATCTGAAAAGTTATTAAGATTGAGAAGCTTTGAAATAAGGCATGTTTCTCTAACTCTGCTCTGCTAATAATCTTGGTCTACAACTCCCAGATGCCAAATTCAAGGAATTACAGTCCCAACACTTTTAAGCAGGATCAGGAAAGGAAAAGTGATATTTGAAAGTTTTCCTCACTGCAAAATATATTTAGAAAGGACAAGATTTGTGAAGGTACAGCAATTTCCTAACTGTTGAAATACACTGTTTGGGTTGTATATCTACAACCAGTGGTGTGATTCAGCCAGTTTACACCACTTCGGGAGAACTGGTTGTTAATTCCTGAGCAGTTTGGTGAACTGATTGTTGGAAGAAATCATTAGGGCAGAGAACCAATTGTTAGATTATTTGAATCTCACCTCTGCCTACATCCAAATTCCAACCTTACAGAATAAGTACAGAATAACAGAGTTGAAAGGGACCTTGGAAGTCCTCTAATCCACCCCCCTGCTCAAGTAGGACAACCTATACTATTCCATACAAATGACTGCCCAATCTCTTCTTGAAAACCTGCAGTGATGGGGTACTCATAATCTCTGGAGGCAACCATTCCACTGAGATCCATATTTAGATAATCCATGTGAAATGCTTTGAACAATTGTGAAAAGCTATAGAAATATTTTGTTCAAAATTAACAAAAAAATGGTTAATGTTGTTTTTCACACAGTATAAAGCCCTCAGAGCCACTTAATAATGTACGGAATTTAAAATGTATAATTGCACAATCAGAAACTATGGATTTAAAAGGAAGTAAATAGGAATATCACAAAGATTAAAGAGTTTCTATAAAGCTATTGTAAGAGGCTGGATTGATTACTTTTGCCTTTGTCATTTTCCTATTGCATTCCATCTCACAGGGAGAGAATTCCATTTATCATTCTCCCAAGCTGTATTTTTTGAGTGAAGCATCTTTACCTAGACCAGAGTATTGTTCTGTGCAAGTCTTCTTGTGATCACTTTACAAGAACACAATGCTGCACTTCCTTCTGAGTATGCATCCATTTCATTCATTTTATTATATTTATATGCCGCCCTTTTCCCCCGAAGGGGACTCAGGGCAGCTAACAAATCAAATCAGGGAAGGGGGGGTACAGACAAAAAATAAAAAACGAAACATAACAATACATGATTTAAAAACACAACAGTCATACCATTCGAGACGGGGGCAACAGCTCTTTAGCCCCAGGCCTGTCGGAAGAGCCAGGTTTTAATGGCTTTGCGGAAGGCCTGGAGGGTGGTGAGGGTTCGAATCTCAACGGGGAGTTCGTTCCAAAGGGTCGGAGCAGCCACAGAGAAGGCTCTCCTCCGGGTAGTCGCCAGTCAACACTGGCCGGCGGATGGAATTCGGAGGAGGCCTAATTTGTGGGATCTAATCGGTCTAGTGGAGGTGATTGGCAGCAGGCGGTCTCTCAAGTACCCAGGTCCAATACCATGAAGGGCTTTATAAGTGATGACTAGCGCCTTGAAGCGTATCTGGAGACCAATAGGCAGCCAGTGCAGCTCGCGGAGGATAGGTGTTACATGGGTGAACTGAGGTGCACCCACGATTGCTTGCGCGGCTGCATTTTGGACAAGCTGAAGTCTCCGAATGCTCTTCAAGGGCTGCCCCATATAGAGCACGTTGCAGTAGTCCAGTCTAGAGGTCACAAGGGCACAAGTGACTGTTGTGAGGGCCTCCCGGTTCAGGTAGGGACGCAACTGGTGCACCAGGCGAACCTGGGCAAATGCCCCCCTGGTCACAGCTGACAAGTGGTGTTCAAAAGTCAGCTGTGGGTCCAGGAGGACTCCCAAATTGCGAACCCTGTCTGAGGGGCATACTGTTTGACCCCCCAGCCTGAGAGATGGAAAACTTGGCCAATTAGTAGGAGATTTAGATTTAGATTGCTTAGATTGCTTTTATTTATAGGCCACCCTTTTCCCTGAGGGGACTCAGGGCAGCTTACAACCTATAGGGAGGGGATACACGTAATGACATATACAGACAATACACAATTAAAAATAGAAGCAACATTCATTCATCATTTGGGTGGGGACGGATCCCTATCTTTAACCCCAGGCCTGGCGGGATAGCCAGATCTTAAGGGCTGTGCGGAAGGTCTGGAGGGTGGTGAGGGTACGAATCTCCACGGGGAGATCGTTCCAAAGGGTCGGAGCTACTACTGAAAAGGCTCTCCTCCGCGTAGTTGCCAGTCAGCACTGGCTGGCAGATGGAACTCGGAGGAGGCCTAATCTGTGTGATCTAATCGGTCGCGAGGAGGTAATTGGCAGGAGGCGGTCTCTCAAGTACCCAGATCCACTACCATGAAGGGCTTTATGGGTGGTAAGTAGCACCTTGAAGCGCACCCAGAGATCAACAGGTAGCCAGCGCAGCTCGCGGAGGATAGGTGTTATGTGGGCGAACCGAGGAGCACCCACAATCACTCGCGCGGCCGCATTCTGGACTAGCTGAAGTCGCCGGATGCTCTTCAAGGGCAGCCCCATGTAGAGCACGTTGCAGTATTCCAGCCTAGAGGTCACAAGGGCACGAGTGACTGTTGTGAGAGCCTCCTGGTTCAGGTAGGGTCGCAACTGGCGCACCAGGCGAACCTGGGCAAATGCCCCCCTGGTCACAGGAGGGAAACACACCAGCCACTCGGTCTTATCCGGATTGAGAACAAGCTTGTTAACCCCCATCCAGTCCCTAACAGCCTCGAGGCACTGGCACATCATGTCAACCGCTTCATTGAGTTGGCACAGGGCGGACAGATACAGCTGCGTATCGTCCGCATACTGATGGTATTTTATCCTGTGCCGTCGAATGATATCACCCAGCGGCTTCATGTAGATATTAAACAGGAGGGGGGACAGGACCAAACCCTGCAGCACCCCATAATTCAGGGGCCTATGGGTCGATCTCTGCCCTCTGACCAACACCGACTGTGACCTGTCCGAGAGGTAAGAGGAGACCCACTGTAGGACAGTGCCTCCCACCCCCACCTCCCGCAGTCATCGCAGAAGGATACCATGGTCGATGGTATCAAAGGCCGCTGAGAGGTCAAGGAGCAATAGGACGGAGGCATAACCTCCATCCCTGGCTCTCCAGAGATCATCGATCAATGCGACCAAAGCGGTTTCTGTGCTGTAGCCAGGCCTAAATCCCGACTGGAAGGGATCTAGATAATCTATTTCCTTCAAGGACCGCTGGAGCTGAAAGGCCACCACTTTCTCAACAACCTTCCCCACAAAGGGGAGGTTGGAGACTGGACGATAGTTGTTTAACATGGCTGGATCCAAAGATGGCTTCTTCAGAAGGGGTCTCACCACTGCCGCCTTTAGAGCGGGGGGAAAGAACCCCTCCCGAAGGGAGGCGGTTACAACCGCCTGGATCCAGCCCCGTGTCACCTCCCTGCTGTTAGCGACCAGCCAGGAGGGACACAGGTCCAGTACACATGTGGAGGCACTTACAGCTCCCATGGCCTTGTCCACGTCCTCAGGGGTAACAGCTTGAAAATCAATCCAGTGATGTCCTTCCAGATTCTCCCCTGGTGCCTCGGCTGGCTCTGCGCAGTTGGAGTCCAGGTCCATCCGAAGCCGAGCAACTTTATCCGCGAGGAATTGGACGTAATCCTCAGCTCTGCCTTGCAAAGGATCGCTCGTATCCCTCCTGTTTAGGAGGGAACGGGTTATCCTGAACAAGGCGGCTGGGCACGACTCAGCGGAAGCAATCAGAGAGGCAATGTGTGTCCTTTTTGTCATCCTAATTGCCCGAAGGGAAGCTCTGATGCTAGATGTTAAAAGCGCTCGGTCTGACTCAGACTTACTGGATCTCCATCGTTGCTCTAGGCGTCTCTTTCGGCACTTCATCTCCCGGAGTTCCTCGGTAAACCAAGGGGCCCTCCTGGATCCACTGCCTCGGATCGGCCATAAAGGCGCAATCCGGTTAAGAGCCTCTGTCGCTGCTGAATTCCAGGCAGCAACCAGAGTCTCCGCCGGACTGCGGACGAGGGTATCAGGAATAACACCAAGCTCCGTCTGAAAGCCCAAAGGGTCCATAAGGTGCCTGGGGTGGAACCACCTAATCGGTTCCTCCTCCCTACAGTGGGGGTTTGGTCTCCAAAAGTCAAGCCTCAGTAGGTAGTGGTTCAACCATGACAGGGGCAAGATCTCATTACCCCTCAAACCAAGATCACAACTCCACAGCTCCGAGAGGAATACGAGGTCGAGCATGTGACCCGCCGAGTGAGTCAGGCCCCAAATTACTTGGGTCAAGCCCATGGCTGTCATGGAAGCCATGAACTCCTGTGCTCCATCAGAGTGTTCACCAAGTGAAGGCAGATTGAAATCCCCCAGAACCATAAGCCTGGGGAACTCAATTGCCAGCTCAGCTACTGACTCGAGGAGCGAGGGGAGGGCTGCTGCAACACTGTTGGGAGGCAGGTACGTTAACAGCAAGCCCACTTGACCCTTGAGGTCCAACTTCACCAGCAAGGACTCACACCCGACAAGCTCCAGAGCAGGGATCCTACGAGGTACTAGAGACTCTTGGATAACAATAGCCACACCCCCACCCCATCTCTGAGGTCGTGGCTGATGAAGCACCTGAAAACCCTCTGGGCACATCTCTGTGAGGGGGACTCTTCCCTCCGGGCCCAGCCAGGTTTCAGTAATACATGCCAGGTCTGCTCTCTCGTCTAAAATTAGGTCCCGGACGAGGGGAGCCTTGTGAACTACAGACCTGGCATTTAGCGACAGCAGCCTGAGACCAGGGTCCTGATTACTCGCGCCATCTGGCCTTGGAGTGGGACTCATAGGGCTGGAAGGAGGGATCTCTGTAACGTAGCGAGCCCTTCTTCCCCGGTAATGGCCAGCCCTAAAGTCCCCACCATATCTGCCCCTCCCTGTTAAGACCGTAATGCTCCGGCCCACTCCCATGTCCGTAATCCCTCCACCCACCCCCATAGCACCCGCGTTTCCTGACAGGCCTGTCGAATCAATCATCCTACGGCTGGGATTAAGCCCAGGCCCCCCTGACACTTCTGCAGAGCAATCAGTGCAGGGGGTACTCAGCTGCGGTCCCAACCTGCTCAAACAACACAGTCACATCACCAATCACTCCCCACTAACAGTTTAAAAACACAAAAGTTACAATAATAATAGGAATTTAAAAAGTGGGCACACCCATCTACAATCATACCATACGTACCTCATTCATAAAATGCAGAGAAACTAAAAGTGCGCAGATCTTAAGTGAAACAAACAAAGATGGAGAAGGGGGGAGGGGTACTCCGCTCCTCTCCCTTCCTATGGCAATTAAATTGACCAAGATGGTTGAAAACCCAGCCACAATCCACAGATGGTATACAGAGGGGGAGGATAACGTTTCCCCCTCTAGTAAAGCTGAGAAAGGTCCCAAAACTCTGAGAGAGTAAGGTGGAACCGAGAGTCCTCCTATGCACAGATGTTTAAAGGCCCAGCTGGAAAAGGGCCAAATGGCCAACGGGGGAGATAAACTGAGGCTCCCCACTGTCAATAAAAGGCAGTAGAAAAAACTCTCCAAGTCCACCAAGGGAAAAAGTCCACCCAAACAGGGCTCTGAAGAAGACGATGATAATGTTGATACAAAGGCTGAGTTGCAGAATTGCAGAATCCAAAAGTTATGAATACTGCAAAGGTACAAAAGGGTAATAAAATTCAAAAATAGTAGACAGTATGCTTAACAAACTGGATCAATCTGTATTTGTATGCTTTATGAATATATTACTGAAATCTCAAATATCAATTGTAAATGTAAATTGTTTTATGGCTTTCTACTTTCTCCTATGGGAAGTTAAACACTTCATGAAGATTTTATAATATTATAAGCAAGTAAGCTAATACTATAGAATAATTGAAGAGAAGCCCCTTAATATCAGCTAGGAGTTTCAAAAAGTAATGTGAGGTTTAGATTCTTGGTTGCAATGTTTAAATATATAAAGATATAGTTTATTAAGTGGGTGGTCAAGTTTACTTCAATATAGTCATGAGAGCAATTTGCTTTTTAGGTGTTCTTTTTGTGAGATTTTTGTTGTGTCAATAGCTCCCTTTAAATCCTGGATGGGGTTTATGAACCAAGGTGGGTTTCAGCCGGTATGCACTGGTACGCCTGTACCCGTCTATGAAATTTAGTGTATCTTCCCGTACCCATTCTTCCGGAGGCAGCATACTGGTACTGGAACACTCCCTCCCTTGGCCTGCCCCTTGCTTGCCCACCTTCTGCCCAGTCACCGCTAGTTCACTCATTCACCCCACCTGTCCACACCAGGCTTGCCCCACCCACCCATTTCCTTTGCCGGAGCAGAGGATTAGGAGAAGCCCACGTGGCGTGCACTCCCTTCTCTTTGATAGTCGCCTCATTTCCAATTGGGAGGGAATTCATGCAGATGGAGGAAAAACATGGATTTATTCCCCCCACCCCCATTGGAAATCAGGAGGGGCTGTCAAAGAGAAGAGAATGTGCCCCATGTGGCTTCTTCAAACAGGCGAAGAAGGTACAGGAGGGGGTTTCGCCTGTTTGAAGAAGCCACACAGAGCTTTTCCAACAGCTGAACTCCCCTCCTATCCCTTCTTCAGCTGTTTGAAGAAGCCAGAAGGAACATGAGTGGAGGACTCACCCACCCCGCCAGGTTCCCCCAAGACTTTGCTCCCCCCAGAAACAGCGGGGTCGAAGGAAGGTCCCTCCTTGTCCTGGGATCCTCCAGGGAAGGGCTGGGGACCACACAACCTCATTCCGGCTGCTACTTCTCTCTCACCCTCCATTGCGGCAGCCAGGCAGGGCAGCGGGTACCTGCACAATCTCAACTGGCACCTTTGGTTCCTAAAGCCCAGAGGGGCAGGACTGAATGTTCGGCACCAGAGTCAGGGTGTGGGGGGAGCCAAGTCCTGCCAATCTTGCTTTCCCAAGCACTCGCCTCTCCTTCACCCCCAGCTCCAGTGCAGACAACGGCCACGTCCCCGGCACAGCCCCCACTCCCCACCAAAGAAAGACAAAGCCCTGGGAGAGGTGGTGCGGTTGGTTGTTCTGGATGTGCAGAACTGAGGTGGGGAAGAAGATTGAGAGACATGGAGCCATAGATGACCCCCTTTCCCCTGCCCCACAGCTCACCACCTTGGGTGGGACCAGGGTGTGTGCAGGGTCAGTGAAGTTTGTGACCAGCTTTAAAGTGAATGGGGCTGTTTGTGATTAAATGGGGCAGAGAACATAGAGCAATGCAAGGGGGGTAATCTAGTCCAACCACTTCCCAAGGCAGGAATTCTTACACTTCCTTCTCTTGGAGAGCCGTCAGTGGCAGACATGAAGGAAATGGTGTGTGTGTATGTGCGTGTGTGTGAGAGAGGGGGGGGGAGAGAGAGAGAGAGAAAGAAAGAATGAGAAAGAGAAAGAAGGAAGAGAAAGAAAGAAAGTGGGGAGAGACACAAGAAAGAAGGAAGGAAGAAAAAGAGGAAGAGAAAGGAAGGGAAGGAAGGAAGAAAGAAAGAAAAAAGAAGAAAGGAAAGAAAGAAAGTTGGAGAGAGAGACACAAGAAAAAAAGGAAGGAAAAGAAAGGAAGGAAAGAAAGAAAGAAAGTTGGAGAGAGACAAGAAAGAAGGAAGGAAGGGAAAGAAAGAAAATAAGTGGGGGGGAGAGACACAAGAAAGAAAGAAAAAAGAAAGAAGGAAGGAAGGAAGAAAAAGAAACAGAACTTTTGATCACAAATTGAGTCCAAAATTTTGGTTACTAAGCAAGAGCGTTGTTAAATGAGTTTTCCAACATGGCCATGCCCACCTGGTCACATGACCACCAAGCCACTCCCACCCAATCACATGACCACCAAGCCACTCCTACAAAACAGGCCACACCTACAGAATGGGTTCTAAAGATTTTTGAAACGCACCACTGCTGGGAGCGATCAACAAGTACCCTTTGGCTGGCGTGGAACCTAGTCCGTTCTACCAGAAAGTCACCGCTCAGCTTTTAGTGCAGATTACAGCTGTTGGGGAGCCAGCCAGCCACCACTACATGAGTCGAGCCACCACATTGACACTGATTTTCTGCTCTTATCTCTGTTCTGATCAGCACTTGAATCAGCTGTAGCCACTTGACAGGGTAATTACTGGCTGCGCCGTAAGGTGATTGACTTTGTATCTCCCTGGGGCTTTTCCTTCGGCTGGCAGGAGGAGAGAGAAGCTGCTTCAGCCACTCTCTTCTAGAAGCCCCACTAGGACTGAAAAGACACCCTTTTGGCCAGGAGGAGCTCAGCTGTGGATGTGGAACTATGCATAAGCTGAGCAGAAGGAATGGCCCTTCCCCACTCCAGACCAACTTGTGTAAGGCAAGATAGGCATGCGGGAGGGTGTGTGACTCTGCCTGGGAAAACATAGAAGATGCAGAATCAGCTCTGTCTGAAGGGGAGAATGGTCGGAGCCCCTTCCCCACTTGCCCACCAGCAGAAGCCTTCCGGGAGGTTTTGGCTGATGGATGCATGGAGGGAGTGTGGGGAATCCATGCAGAGGGAGGAAATCACATGGATTCCCCACCCCCTTTATTGGAAATGAGGCGGCTGTCAGAGGAGAGAGCAGCGTGCACCCGTGGCCTTTTCCAACGAATCCTCCCCTCCTGTTCCTTCTTCTGCTGTTTGAACAAGTCATGTGGGGCACATTGCCTTGTGTTTCCAATTGGGGAGGGGGGAGAAATCCATCTTTTCCTTCCCTCTCCATGGATCCTACCCCAATTGGAAATGAGGCGGCTGTGAAAGACAAGGCAGCATGCCCCTGCTGGTGTGTTCAAACAGCAGAAGAAGGAATAGGAGAGGAGTTCCATGCGGGGCTTTTCAAACAGCCAAATTCTTCTTCTTTTTAAAAAAGTTTTATTATTTTAATTAAACAAAAACACAAAAAAAGAATCATCCTTCGTTACATCATGTAGAAAGTGTGTTGATTGGTTACAAATACATTTCATGCATTTCTTCCACAATTACATATACTTCATTCAAATTGAATTGTACATTTTAAATCAATTTTAATGTATTTTACTATCACTGTACCACAATTCCCATTTAATTACAATTATTTAAACATGCTTTTATCTGAAATCATTTGTATTTAAAGATACAATCACCTACTGGCATTTGTTCTAACCATGATTGAATCATTTTCCAATGTTTTGTTGCTATATATATATATATATATATATATATATATATATATATATATATATATATATATATATATATATATATATATATATATATATATATATATATATATATATATATATATATATATATATATATATATATATATATATATATATATATATATATATATATATATATATATATAAAGTTAACTTAAGCACAAGTTCTTTTGTACTCTTCAACGGAGTACAACGGAGCATGAATTCAACAATTCGTGCCCTTGACTCTTTATCAGATTTTGTAAACAAGTTGCAAACCCTTCAGTTACAAAGTCAGTAAGATCAAAGAGGAATGAATAAAGGATACATTGTTTCAAAAAAAGAACTCCAGACTCTGGCTTCCAAATGGCAGATTCGACTTTTTCATACTTGTCTCAAGCTTATGGAAAACAAGAATCTTTAATTGACTTTGGTGGAATTTAATAATAAATGGTAGGAAGAATTTGTTAAAATAAAAAAGAGGGTTTTAATTCAGCCAAAAAATAAGGTGATAAAAAATAGAGGGGAAAAAATCAATCCATTCACTTCAAGCAGAGAAACAGGAAACGTTACAGTCACTTCAACCCACAAAATATCATTACAAGAAAAAGCAAAAACTTTCCAAGGCAGTCCAATAAGAATTAAATTCGTTGCTTTATTCTTTTAATTAAAGGACTAATTTATCTTTTTAAAAAAAGTTTCTTTGGGCAATCTTTCTCAGAGTAAAAAAATAGCCTCACCCGATGGACTCACTTTCACTTCCTTCCTTCCGGAGCCATCTCTGACGGTCAGCCTTGGGGCTGCCTATTTGCGCCAGCTTGAAGCGCTTCCCTTGGGTCAATCAAGGATTTTGCGATGTCCCTGAGACCAGCAAGGCTTTGTCTTCCTGCTCACCATCTCTATGGGATGGTTTAGGTCCTGCTGGACCGTCCAGTGGTAAAAGTGTCAATGGTGGTCTCGGACTGTCGAGACCGCACGATGTGTTGTCACAACATTAGCTCCTCTTTCCTGAATTCCTCTTCTGTTCCTCAGGCAGGCCGGATTGGGAGCGCATGCCAGGCTGTTGCTCCTCCTGCCACTGCCGCTGTCAGCACAACTCTCATGAGGGGAAGAGAAAAAATAATAAATGGGTTCATGGCAGCAGGACTGGCCCGCCATGGAGTGACTCACCCCGCTCCCCCATCCGGCAGAGCTTTCCCCCCCCTCAGCTCGGCTATCCTTCATTTCTTTCTTCCCTCAGTGCCCATCAAAGCACTGCCTCCACTTGGCTGCCCTCACTGCCACTGTGCCCCCTCTGCATGCCCAGACACTGGCCTGAGGGGAAACAAGTGATGGCAGGGCAGGGAAGCTAGTGGCAGTGGTAGCTACTGCTCCTGGGCTCACTGTGGGGAGTGGGCAGTGCTCCGATTCCCCCACCGCCACCTCCATGCTGCCTCAGCAGCAGCACCTCCTGCCTGCAGAACTGAGGTGGGGAAGAAGATCAAAGACATGGAGCAACAGACCCCCCCTTTTCCCCACCCCTCAGCTCCCCTCCTTGGGTGACATCAGGGCACGCACAGGGTGAGTGGAGTTTGCGACCAACTTTAAAGTGAATGGGCTGTTTGTGACTAAATGGGATAGAACACATAGAGAGATGCAAGGGAACATGGAAGTAATCTAGTCCAATCCCTTCCCAAGGCAGGAGTCCTTACACTTCCTTCTCTTTGAGAGCTGTCAGTGGCAGACATGAGGGAAATCATGTGTGTGTGTATGAGTGAGAGAGAGAAAGAAAGAATGAGAAAGAGAAAGAAAGAAAGTTGGAGAGAGAGAGAGACAAGAAAGAAGGAAGAGAAAGAAAATAAGTGGGGGGGAGAGACACAAGAAGGAAGGAAGGAGGGAAGGAAGGAAGGAAGGAAGGAAGGAAGAAAGAAAGAAAGAAAGAAAGAAAGAAAGAAAGAAAGAAAGAAAGAAAGAAAGAGAACTTATTATCACAATTGAGCCCAAAATTTTGGTTCTAAGCAAGAGCGTTAAGTGAGTTTCACCACATTTTCCAACTTGGCCATGCCCATCTGGTTACACAACCACCAAGCCACTTCCACCTGGTCACATGACCACTTAGTCACTCCCAAAAAACAGACCACACCTACAGAATAATTCTAAACATTTTTGAAACCACCACTGCTGTACATCCAGCTTATATTACAACAGCCCTACTTCTTCCCTCTGTCTTTCTCCTACCCTCCCTTCTTCTCTACTTTCTTCTTTCCTCCTCTCCTTTCTCTTTCCTTCTTCCCCTTCCTCTCCCGTACTCCTCCTCTCTTACTCTCTCTCCTACTTTGCTACTCTTGCTACCCCTTCCTTCCTTCCTTCCTTCCTTCCTTCCTTCCTTCCTTCCTTCCTTCCTTCCTTCCTTCCTTCCGTCCGTCCTTCCTTCCTTCCTTCCTTCCTTCCTTCCTTCCTTCCTTCCTTCCTTCCTTCCCTTTACCCTTTATTCTTTCCCTTTCCCTTCTTCTCTTCTCCTCTCCTGATCCCTCTTCTTATCTCTCCTTTCCCTCCTTCCATTGTTGCATTTTCATATTTTATTCCATCTAATGTATTTTCGTGATGGTGTTTGAGCAAACCCAGTTCTATATTTACATAACACTCTTAAATTCCCTCTTCCTCCTCTTATTTTACATTATAAAATGTAAATTTTACATTGTAAAATGTAAGTTCCATATATAAAATCTTTTAAACATATATTTGTATATTAATATTATTTTATTTTCTCCCTCTTTCCCCTTGTTCCTTTACCAGAGTGTCATCTGAATAAATTAACTTTTGTTCTTTTATTCATATTCCTTTTCCAACCACTCATAAAATTGCCCCCAAGTCTTGAAGTATACCAATTCCTCCTTATCTTTTATTCTTAATGTTAACCTATTCATTTCTGCACAATCTAACTTTTTTATTATGCCTCCTTCTGATGGGATTTTATCTGCTTTCCAGTTTTGTGCAAATACAATTCTAGCCGCTGTTATAAAATGTATAATCAAATATGCACCTTCTTTGCTATATTTCTCTGGTAAGATATCCAATAGAAATAACTCTGGTCTCAATTCTATGCGTCAATGTAACATTTTCTCGAACCATGTTTGTATTTTAACCCAATATTTTTTTGCTTCCATGCATTTCCACCACATATGATAGTATGATCTCCATAAATGCTGATATTTCCAATGTTTAGCAAAAGATTTATACAATCTGAAGAGAAACCAGAGTAGAGACAGAATCAAACAGGGGGTGTAGGAATCGACAAGATATCTAATGACCTGATCTTCCCAAAACAAAGAATACCTTTCTTCAAAGCCAGATTTAACATTCTTCCTTCAGTACTACTCCAGGGCAGGTATAAGAGAACACTTATAGCAGAACGGGTTTGTATATGTGGTAAAGGAGAAGTGGAAGATAATTCACATGTTCTATTGCACTGCGAGCTATACAGAGCTTGTAGGTCTGCACATATTCTCCCCTTATTAGAGAGATTACCAGGGAGGGCAGACAATTTTTACCTAGGCTTTCTCCTCCAGGACGCTAACTTGGTTAAGAAAAAAATTGGCTACAGAAGTATAGTTGTAATCTTGTACCAATTATCTGGACATATCTCTTATAATCTTTGGACAATTGTATCTATTCCTATACTTAACAGCGTTGCACACAGGTAAACTTGGGAGTGACCCAAACAATCTGAGAACATGTATGTTATTTTCCACTTTTAACGTCAATACCTTTTAATTATATCTTAATGTCAGTACTTTTTAACATAGTGTAAAAACTAATGTCTATTGCTGGTCTTTGACTGTAATAAAGATTTACTTACTTACTCTCAATAAAATCCATTCTTTTATCCATGTTAATGCTGTCGCTTGGTAATACAGTTCCCAATTTGTTAGTCCAACCCCCCTCTACTTCTTGCATCTTGTAACATTTTTATATTAATTCTTGCTTTTTTTCCTTGCCATATATATTTCCATATTATTTTGTTTAAACTGTCAAAGTACTTTTTCTCAAGCTTTAGCGGTATTGTTTGAAATAGAAACAAAATTCTTGGCAATATGCGGTCATAACAGGGAGAGGCAGATATGGCGGGGACTTTAGGGCAGGCCATCATCGGGGAAGGAGGGCTCGCTGTGTCATAGAGATCCCTCCTTCCGGCCCTAGGAGTCCCACTCCAACGTCAGATGGCGCGAGTACTCAGGACCCTGGTCTCAGGCTGCTGTCGCTAAATGCCAGGTCTGTTGTTCATAAGGCCCCCCTCATCCGGGACTTGATAACTGATGAGGGCGCAGACCTGGCATGTATTACTGAAACATGGCTGGGCGCGGAGGGAGGAGTCCCCCTCGTTGAGATGTGCCCAGCCGGATTTCAGGTGCTACACCAGCCGAGAGCCCAGGGAAGGGGTGGCGGTGTGGCTATTGTAGTCCGGGAGTCTTTAGTACCTCGTAGGATCCCTGCTCCGGAGCTTGTCGGGTGTGAGTCCCTGCTAGTGAAGCTGGATCTCAAGGGTCAAGTGGGTCTGCTGCTTACGTACCTGCCTCCCAACTGCGTTGCAGCAGCCCTCCCCTCGCTCCTCGAGTCAGTAGCCGAGCTAGCGGTTGAGTTCCCTAGACTTATAGTTCTGGGGGACTTTAACTTGCCTTCGCTCGGTGAACACTCTGATGGAGCGCAGGAGTTCATGGCTTCCATGACAGCCATGGGCTTGACTCAAGTAATTCGAGGCCCAACTCACTCAGCGGGTCACACGCTTGACCTCGTATTCCTCTCGGAGCAGTGGAGTTACGATCTTGGTCTGAGGGGTAATGAGATCATACCCCTGTCGTGGTCAGACCACTACCTACTGAGGCTAGACTTCCGGAGGCCAAACCCCCACTGTAGGGAGGAGGAACCGACCAGCTGGTTCCGCCCCAAGCGACTGATGGATCCTGCTAGGTTCCAGACGGAGCTTGGGGTTATTCCTGATACCCTCGCCCACAGTTCGGCGGAGACCCTCGTCGCTGCCTGGCACTCGGCAGCTTCGGAGTCTCTAGACCGGATTGCGCCGCTACGGCCCCTCTGGGTCAGCGGCCCCCGGAGGCCTCCTTGGTTCACTGAGGAGCTCCAGGAGGTAAAGCGCCGGAGGAGACGCCTAGAGCACTCGTGGAGGTCTGATAGGTCCGAGTCGAAACGGGCACTTTTAACAGCATGCACCAAGGAGTATATTCGGACCTTAAGAACAGCAAAAAGAACATACATTGCCTCCTTGGTAGCGTCCGCCGAGTCCCGCCCAGCCACCCTGTTTAGGATAACCCGCTCCCTCCTAAATAGGAGGGAGATGGGGGACTCCCTACAGGGTAAGGCTGAGGAGTATGTCCAGTTCTTGGCGGACAAAGTTGCCCGGTTTCGAGCGGACCTGGACTCCACCCCAGTAGATCCAGCCGAGACACAAGGAGAAGACTTGGCAAACCATCTCTGGGTTGAGTTTCAGGAAGTTGCCTCTGGGGATGTGGACAAGGCTATGCGAGCTGTGAGCGCCTCCACCTGCATACTGGACCCGTGTCCCTCCTGGCTGGTTGCCAACAGCAGTGAGGTGACACGAGGCTGGATCCAGGCGGTTGTTACCGCTTCTCTTCGGGAGGGGTACTTTCCCACCATGCTCAAGACAGCGGTGGTAAGACCCCTCCTGAAGAAACCGTCTCTGGATCCAGCTGTTCTTAATAACTATCGTCCAGTCTCCAACCTCCCCTTTGTAGGGAAGGTTGTTGAGAAGGTGGTGGCTCTCCAGCTTCAGCGTACCTTGGAGGAGGCTAACTATCTTGACCCCTTCCAGTCTGGCTTCAGACCCGGTTACAGCACAGAAACCGCTTTGGTCGCATTGACTGATGATCTCTGGAGAGCTAGGGATGGAGGCCATGCTTCCATCCTAGTTCTCCTGGACCTCTCAGCGGCTTTTTTTTTTTTTTTAACTTTATTTGATTTATATGCTGCCCTTTTCCCTGAGGGGACTCAGGGCGGCTTACAACCACAGGGGAGGGGGGTGCAAGGTCAAAAACAAAACAATATGTGCACAAAGAAAAAAAATAATAAAACACAACTTTCATTCAGCAATCAAACACTCGGGCGGGTAATTGGAGGCCTATCCCCAGGCCTGCTGGGAGAGCCAGATCTTGAGGGCTGCGCGGAAGGTCTGGATAGTGGTGAGGGTACGGATCTCCATGGGGAGCTCGTTCCACAGGGTCGGGGCAGCAACAGAAAAGGCTCTCCTCCGTGTGGTCGCCAGTCGACATTGACTGGCAGATGGGATTCGGAGGAGGCCCAGTCTGTGCGATCTGATTGGTCGGTTTAGGGAGGTAATCGGCAGAAGGTGGTCTCTCAAGTACCCAGATCCACTACCATGGAGTGCTTTAAAGATGGTCATCAGTATCCTGAAGCGCACCCGGAGACCAACAGGTAGCCAGTGCAGCTCGCGGAGGACAGGTGTAACGTGGGCGAACCGCGATGCGCCCACTATCACTCGCGCGGCTGCATTTTGGACTAGCTGTAGTCGCCGGATGCACCTCAAGGGCAACCCCATGTAGAGCCCATTGCAGTATTCCAGTCTAGAGATCACAAGGGCTCGAGTGACTGTTGTGAGAGCCCCCCGGTTTTGATACCATCGACCATGGTATCCTTCTGCGACGACTGCGGGAGATAGGGGTGGGCGGCACTGTCTTGCAGTGGTTCTCCTCCTATCTCTCGGACAGGTCGCAGTCGGTGTTGGTGGGGGGGCAAAGATCGTCCCTGAGGCCCCTAACTTATGGGGTGCCGCAGGGATCGGTCCTATCCCCCCTACTATTTAACATTTACATGAAACCGCTGGGCGAGATCATCCGAAGGCACGGGATAAAATACCACCAATATGCGGACGATACACAGTTGTATCTGTCCACCCCGTGCCAACTCAATGAAGCGGTGGACGTGATGAACCGGGGTCTGGAAGCCGTTAAAGACTGGATGAGAGCAAACAAGCTGATACTCAACCCAGACAAGACCGAGTGGCTGTTGTGTTTCCCTCCCAAAAATTTGACCAACATACCATCACTCAGGCTGGGGGGACAAAACTTACACCCCTCAGAAAGGGCCCGCAACTTGGGAGTCCTCCTGGACCCACAGCTAACTTTTGACCACCATCTCTCAACTGTGACCAGGGGGGCATTTGCCCAGGTTCGCCTGGTGCGCCAGTTGCGGCCCTACCTGAATCGGGAGGCCCTCACAACAGTCACTCGAGCCCTTGTGATCTCCAGGCTGGAATACTGTAATGTGCTCTACATGGGGCTGCCCTTGAAGAGCATCCGGAGACTTCAGCTAGTCCAGAATGCGGCCGCGCGAGTGATCGTGGGCGCACCACGGTTCGCCCACATAACACCGATCCTCCGTGAGCTGCACTGGCTACCTGTCGATCTCCGGGTGCACTTCAAGGTCCTACTCACCACCTATAAAGCGCTCCATGGTAGTGGATCTGGCTATTTGAGAGACCGCCTTCTGCCAATTACCTCCCTGCGTCCCATCAGATCGCATAGAGTTGGCCTCCTCCGTATTCCATCCGCCAGTCAGTGCCGACTGGCGACTACTCGGAGGAGAGCCTTCTCTGTTGCGGCTCCGACGCTATGGAACAATCTCCCCATGGAGATTCGTACCCTCACCACCGTCCAGGCCTTCCGCACAGCCCTCAAGAACTGGCTAGCCCATAAGGCCTGGGGATAATCTTATTTTTGCCCCTCCCGAATGCTGAGTGAATGTTGAGTTTTACTGTCTAACTTACTTTGTGCACATTTCTTTTTGTATTGTCCTACACTCCCCTTCCTTTTGATTGTAAGCCGCCCTGAGTCCCCTCAGGGAAAAGGGCGGCCTATAAATGTCTAATAAATCCAAATCCAAATCTTAATTACCACTATTCTTCCCATTAAAGATAACTGTAAATTTCTCCATTTCTCCATGTGTATTTCAATTTGTTTCCTCAATTTATAATAATTATCTTCCTTAATTGTTACACATCTTGATGTCAAATGTATCCCCAAATTTTTCACTTTTTTACTATCTGTATCTCTAATTTCCCTGTTATTTCCCTTTTCTGATTTTCTGTTATGTTTTTCACTAAAAATTTTGTTTATCTTTATTAATTTTGAATCCTACTACCTCTCCATATTCCTCTATTTGTTCCAATAGCTTTGGGCCCGCTTTTACCAGATCTTCCATAATGAACACTGTCATCTGCAAAGGCTTGTAATTTATATTCTTCTTTTTTAATTCTCATTCCTTTTATTTTTTTATTCTGTCTTATCTTTCTATTCAAAATCTCTATGTCAATATGAATAATAATGGGGATAACAGGCATCCTTGTCTAATTCCCTTCCTGATGGCCACTTTTTCTATCATATCACCATTTACCATCACTTTTGCTGATTGATCATTATAAATAGTTTTAACCATATTTATGAATCGTTCCCCAAAGTCCATCATTTGTAATTGCATTATCATATGTTCCCAATTCACGTTATAAAAAGCCTTCTGTGCATCCAAAAATAACAATGACATTAGCTTCTCTGGGTGTGCTTCATGGTATTCTAAAGTATTCAATATAATCTGCATTGGGGGTGGGTTGCTGCCGGTTCCCGCTGGTTCTCGCGAACCGGTTGGTGACCGAACCTGGAAGTAAGCCTGCCCCGGGCCATTCCTGTATACCCGTTCAGGCCCGACGGTATTTTGTCCCTTCTGTCCCCACATTGCTCAGAAAAGCAACTTTGGGAAAATCCTTTGCTAGCAGGCAGGTTCTAGGATGCCTGCCGCCACCAAAGGACTTTCCCGGAGTTGCTTTTCTGAGCAACGGGGAGACAGAAGGGACTTTCCCCCCGTGCTCAGAAAAGCAACTTTGGGAAGGTCCTTTGGTGGTGGCAGGTGTCCTAGAACCTGCCTGCTAGCAAAGGACTTAACCGGGTTTCCACGCAAACTACTGCCCATCGCCCCGTGCTCATTCACTCATTCGGGCAGCAAAGGAAATCGCATAGCTGAGGACAAAGGAGCCTGCAGCCTCCTTCATTCAAATGTTCAGGCAGCGGGGATGGGGGGGGGCTTTCTTGCATGCCTTCTTTCTCTGAAGCCGCACTGGATTCAGCAAATCGGGCAGCGCGTGCCGTCTTCCCTCTGATAGCTGCCTGGTTAAAAAAGAGGAGGAGGCTCCACTGGTCCGGAGCCCATCTGCAGGGGGAGGGATCCCCCTTGCATTCCTCATCTTCCTGATGGGCTCCAGACCAGCAGAGCCACCTCCTCCTTTTTAGCCAGGCGGCTATCAGAGAGAAGAGGACAGCACATGACCGTGGGCTTGTGCAGCAGTGAATCCTTGCCTCCTGTTCTTTGGTTGCTGCACAAGCCCATGGGCACACGCTGCCCTCTTCTCTCTGATAGCCGCCTGGTTAAAAAGGAGGAGGAGGGATCCCCCTCACGTTCCTCGTCTTCCCGGATGGGCTCCAGACCAGCAGAGCCGCCTCCTCCTTTTCAACCAGGCGGCTATCAGAGAGAAGAGGGCAGTGCATGCCCATGGGCTTGTGCGGGCGACCAATGGGGCCTCATCCTTCTGAAGAGGACCTGCTCCCAAAGTGAAAAATGCCACTGCCAGGTACTTTTAACCTTTGATTGGAACACAAGGTAACCACAGTATATGTGTCTCTGTGTGTGAGAGAGATAGTGTGTGTGTGTGTGTGTGTGAGAGAGAGAGATACAGACAGACAGACAGAGGTACAGAGAGAGAGACAGAGAGAGAGGGAGGGAGCGAGGGAATCAGAGAGAGACAGACAGACACAGAGAGTGAGACAGAGAGGGGGTGGGAGGGAGGGAGAGACAAACAGACAGACAGACAGAGACACATAGAAAGAGAGAGACACACACAGAGAGTGGCATCCTTGCTGCTTTCTGAGCTTGGTTTTCTTACAGACATTTCATTACCAAACTAGGTAACATCATTAGTGCTAGAAGGGAGTCGGGTTGCGGAAGAAGGAGGAGAAGGATAGGACAAAAAGGGAAAAGATACGGAGGGAGAGGACTGTGGGGTCCTTTGATGTTCTCTGGTGGTTTTTAATTATTTTTAGGGGAGGTTTATTTATTTATTGTTTATAGAATGTTTGTTACAAGAAATGTTATTCCTTTTTGCAAATGTTTTATTTGTGATGCAATATATTGCTTTTAAGTGTACAGGTTGGTGCAAGGTTTATGTGTCTCAAGGTGGCTGCTTTTCTATGGGCAGGCCAGGTTGGTGCAAGGCAGCTTTGCCAGATTTTGTGTGTTTCTGTGTGATACCTGGTTGTTTAGGTAATTGCGATGTGGTTGCTGGTTCTGTGAGCATCCTGGCACAGTCCTTTATAATTTCCCACAATGCCTTTATGGTTTTAATTCCAGTGGCTTTGTCTTTCCTGTTCTTAGGGTTAGGGAAAAAAACTGGTTTCATCTGCAGTGTTTTGGGAGGAAATTTTTTTTGTGTGTGTTTTCCTGGCACTGTCATAGTTTTTGTGGGTGTGGGTGTGTAATGTCCCGCAGTTATCTACACATTAATAATGATCCAGTACTAATAATGTTTCCTTATATATTTCAGTGATCTTTCCTTACATAATTGGTGTTTTCTTTCATACTTTTAGATTTCTAATTGCTATTTCTGTTAGTTAGCAATTGATAAAACAAGTCCCACATGAAAAAGTATTCGAAGCCTTCTTGATTTTAATTGTCAATTTATTCATTCCTTCACATTCTAATATTTATTCATTTTCATATCTTTGTTTTTTCCACTGTTGTGCAAACACAATTCCAACAGCTGTTAACATGTGTAAAATTAAATATGTATTTATTCCCTTTAAAATACAAGTAGTAAGTAGTAAGCTACTTACCTTCACATGACGGGCAAGCCACTCCCACAAAGGAGGCCACACCCACAGAGTAGGTCCCAAATTTTTTTGAAACCCACCACTGATCTGCATGTTGTCGCTAATCTGCCTCTTAGATAGAAAACCATTTTGATCAGGATGTTAAATGTCATTTAGCAACCTCTTTAGTCTTTCCACCATTATTGATGCAAAAGTTTTATAATCTGCATTTAGTAAGGAAATTGGTCTATTGTTCTTCATTTGCTGTAAGTCTGTCTCTTCTTTTTGGTATCAAAGTTATATATGCCTCTGTCCATGAGTCCGGTATCTTCACTTTTAGTACCAGCTCATTAAATATTTCCAGCAATACATTGTTTAACACATCTTGTAATGTCTTATATAGCTCTGCTGGAAGCCCATCTGATCCTGGTGTTTTCCCCTTCTTTTGCCTTTTAATTCCCTCATTACTTCCATCATGGTTATCCATTCTTCTAGCACTTTAAAAAAAATTTCTTGGATCTTAAGTGTTTTAGCTTTTTCTAACTATTATCTTATCCTCTGCAACTACCTCATGTTGATATAGTTTTTTATAATAATTCTCAACTATTTTTTCTTTCCTTTATTTTGGTAACATAGATTTCCTTCTTGATCTACTGGTTGCTCTATTACCTTCTTTTCTTTCTCCTTTTTCATACTGTACACCAACCATCATTCTAGTTTATTTGCATTTTCAAAGAAATTTTGTCTTGTTAATTTTATTTTATTTGCCACATCTTCATTTTCCATTAAATTCAATTTGTGTTTTTCCAAGTCCATAAGAGTCTTAATCTTTTTGTTTTGTGGGTTTTTCTGTAATTCTAATTCCAACCTCTTATACTTCTTTGTGTATTTGTCTGCTGTGTTTATTTATTTTCCCAAAATAAGTCATTGCCAGTCCTCTAATGTATGCTTTGCTAGTGACCCATATGTTCTATAGTGATGTATCCTCTTTTTTATTTTCCTTAAACAAGTCAATTCCTTTTCCATACACTGCTGAAAGTTCTTATCATTTAATAATTTTTGATCTGAAGTCCATCTCGTTTGTTTTCTCTGTCCCTTCCATATCATTGTTATTGGGTTATGATTCACCCACATACTCATTTCTATATCAATTTTATGTGTTTTAGCTATTAATTATGTGGAGGTCCACAACATATCGGTTCTTGACCATGACATGTGTTTGTTTGAGTAAAATGTATATTGCTTTTCTTTCAGGTATCTCCTTCTCCACACATCATACAGACTTAATTAATATACCATAGTGAAGAATATTTGGGGGAGAGTCTTTCTCAACTTCTTATTATTTTTCTAGCTTTATAGTCCAACTCATTATTTACAATAGCGTTAAAATATCCATATATATATATATATATGTATGTATGTATGTATGTATGTATGTATGTGTATGTATATGTATATGTATATGTATATGTATATGTATATGTATATGTATATGTATATGTATATGTATATGTATATGTATATGTATATGTATATGTATATGTATATGTATATGTATATGTATATGTATATGTATATGTATATGTATATGTATATGTATATGTATATGTATATTTAACCAATATATATATATATATATATATATATATATATATATATATATATATATATATATATATATATATATATATATATATATATATATATATATATATATATATATATATATATATATAGTGTCACAACCCCTGGTAAGCCCCAATTATGGGAGGAAGCTAACTGCTTCCATTATCTGTCAATTGGCTCATCACAAGAGTCCATCACGACAGAAACCCAATATTTTTACTGTTGCCTTTGTTATATTAGTTTATCAGCACAAATAAAACACACACACACACACACACACATACATACATACATACATACATACATACATACATACATGTGTGTGTGTGTGTGTGTGTGTGTGTGTGTGTGCTGATGATGAATATGCTGTTATTTTTTTCATCTTGCTTCCTGTGTTTGATTTTATAATCCAAATGCCAGTTAAAACTATAATCCAAATTGTGAATCCTCCAACCAGCTCAAATTGCACAAATTCAACCCCCAAATTTTCAAATTTCACTTCCAATTCCAATTCTGAATCTTTGGGTTCTTTTTTTATATATATAAAATTTTTATTTTCAGACAAACACAAACACACAACACATATAACATAAAAGCCTCTTCAATTACACAGAGTGTGTCGATTAGTTACAAAGTCTTTCTGTGTCCTTTAGTCCTTTAGTCCTCACTTGAATTTTATCAAAATTCACATATTAACAATCAAAATATCTTTGTATACATTGTTATCATGCTTCCACCTATTCTAAGTCATTCAATCCCTTTAGCATTGATAACATTCTCTAATAGTTTCCAATTCCATGTCCCCCCCTCCCATTATTAGTATCATCAATCTAATATACACATATACAAATTGTTATAATTATTAAACATCCATTAAGCCCAGCTATTATTACATCCTTTCAACAAAAGGTATATTAAATTTGGTAAATTTATATTATAACATTTTATTACATTATCCTGAAATAATTCAATGATATTACATCTTTATAATCTATTTTATATAGAATTGGTTATCTTTTATAAAAAGGCTTTTCAACATAATCTTCATGATCCTCACTTACATTTTGTATAAGATTTCATATTATCTATCTATCTATCATCTATCATCTATCATCTATCTATCTATCTATCTATCTATCTATCTATCTATCTATCTATCTATCTATCTATCTATATTTTTTATTATCACTATTAATCATTTATTTGACTATAGCTGTGATTATATTGTACATTGCACTCAGAATTTAACTATATTTAACTAAATTTATTGTGACATCATACTATTATTTTACCATTGATAACATTCTCTAATAATTTTCAATTCCATGTTTTTCTCTCATTATTAGTAGGATCAATCTAATGTATACAAAATTGATATAATTATTAAACATCCATTAAGCCTAGCTATTTTTGCATCCTTTCAACATAAAGCATATTAAATTTAAAGTAAATTTATATGATAACATTTTATAACATCATCCTGAAATCATCCAATAATATTACATCTTTATATTCTATACTATATAAAATTGTTTAACTTTTATAAAAAGAACTTTCAACATCATCTCCAAATCCTCACTTACAGTATTGTATAAAATTTCATATTATCAATCTAGTATATATAAATGCTTTGTTATAATTATTAATCATTTATTTGACTATAGCTATTATTACGTTGTACATAGCACTCAAAATTTAACTACATTTAACTAAAATTTATTGTGACATTTCATTTCATCATCCTGTATCCTTCCAGAAGTAGTGTAGTCCAATATCTCTTGCCATTTGTAAAGTCTGTATTCCAAATATTTTCTTGATAAGTCTTATGTGGACTTCCCTTAAGAACTTGTTCATTATAAGAATTCAAAACAATTTATCTGCTCTTTTTATCAGCTTCACTTTTGTTATCATTAGTGCTTTTGCCGAGATTACTCTCATTATTTCTGCCAAATTTTCTCTCCTTTCTTCATCTATTTTATGACATCCGAAATGAAGATCCAGTTCATCAATTTCTCTTTTCCATATTTCACACCTGTCATTTCCCTCCACTCTCAATTTATTGTCAGTGTCACCAATTTTCTTATCACTTTCATATATCTCTATTATTTTTTCAGCTCTGATCTCAAACTTCATCGCAGTCCCCATACTTTTTGTATTTTGATCTATAATTTCAAGTCTCTTTTGAATTGTCTCTGTAATTATTACTTTTTGAATTTCTAAGAAAATTCTTTGCAAAGTTAGTGCCTTTTCTTCTTCACATTGTGCCACTTTCCAGGTTATAAACACTGCCAACATATCCAAGACTTTTTAGGTCAAACAAATTCAGTGGAGTTTTTCAAATGAAATCTTTCTCTTTCCTTCAAAGGAACACCTGTATCAACAAAACCTTTTCACTGAGCCTTTCAGTAAATAAGGCTAATAGCTTTATATTGCCAAGCCTCTAGCCACTAGATGGCAGTGTTACCTATTTTCCATCTGTTCTGCCTCTCCGTCCAAGAGAGGAAAAGAAAAAAAGTGTAAAAATTACGCTGCGTCCCAGCCTTACGAGAGAAGAAGCTTTTAATCCATGAATACAAAAAATGGAGAAAGTATAGAAGAAGAAGGAAAAAAAGAGACCAGTCAAGTTTAAAAGTAAAAGGCATTTGTAAAGAGTCCATCTATAGAAAAAAAACAAAGTTAAGGTAGAAAAGATAACATGATCATCTTAAACCAGAGTTAATTCGCCATTTGTTTTCTTCTGTCTTCAATTTTATTTTAAATTCCAATTCTCTTGGGTTTCCCGTTCTGTAATAATGAAAAATTTTCTCACAAATTTGACACATTCCTGTACTGCTTATGCTTCAGAGGCTTGTCCCAACCTTCAGCAGCTATTTTGGTTGCTTCGTTTGTAGCTGGCAAAAAGGGCTTTCTCCTGGATGAAACAGGGGCTTTGCAATGTCCCTAAGATAAACAGGACATGCTATGTTTTATCACTATTACTTCACAACAGTTTAGGTCCAAAAGGACCATCCAGAAACAGAGATATCAAAGGCATCCTGGAGACCCAAGATTGGATGTTGTGTCATTGCGATGTCAAGAAACGCTCATCAATCTTTGGGTTCTTGTTACCCTAATCCAAATAGGTGTTGAAGTACCCAAAAAGGAATCCCCAACTTAAAAACCCAAAACATCATGCTGATGCTGAATATACTGTTATTTTCTTCAAATTGCTTCTTGTGTTTGATTTTATAATCCATATGCCAGTTAAAACTATAATCCAAATTGTGAATCTTCCCAACAGGACAAATTGCACAAATTCAACCCCCAAATTTTCAAATTTCACTTCCAATTCCAATTCTGAATCTTCGGGTTCTTGTTACCCTAATCCAAATTGGGAATCCTCCAACCAGCCCAAATCAAACAAATACAACCCCCAGATTTTCAAATTTCACTTCCAATTCCAATTCTGAATCTTCGCGTTCTTGTTACCCTAATCCAGGACGTGCAGTCACTAGAAGCAGGGGAGGTGGGGCCTCACCAGTCTCCTGAGGAAAAGGAAAGAATTTTAAAGATTTTTAAAAAATAATTAAAGCCAAGGTAATTGCTACCAGACTCCAAGTCACAGTGACTTGGAGTCTGCTTAGTGTTAACTATAGGAGGAGGCGAGAGAAGTATGGGCCTCCTTTGCATAAGGAATTTTTCACCTTTTAAAATTTAACCAAGGGTTAAAAAGCAAAAAAATTTGCATGCAAAGGAGGCACTGATTCTCCCGCCTCCTGATCTGGGAGCCGCGAATCATGCCTTGTTGCAGTTGAGCACGCTTACATTGGGCGGGTTATTTCGGAGGGCGCACTTCAGAGGAGAGAGGAGTGGGGGAGAAGGAGGAGGCTTGCTCTTGTCAGAAGAGACCACACAAGAGCCTTGCCATCTCTTGCATCCCAAAGGTGGGTGGGTGTGGGAGATTTGGTGGTCCCAATTCTAATCTGGGGGGGGGTGTCTCCCAGGGCTGCTGGCTAGATAGACTCCCAAAGAGTGACCCCTTCCCTCCTAGTTCCCCTCCCATCTCCACTGTACCTGGAGAAAAACATGGCAAGAATGGCACCGGGGGCTGCTCTCGAGTGGCAGCTGGGCAGCCGTTTGCCCTGTGGGTGGTTGGAAATGTCCGCGCATTTCAGCCAGCCATAAAATACTTAGCCGGGGGTTTCCTTGCAAGAGCCAGGTGGGAGAAGCCCTCGCTTCTTTCTTGTGGAGACGGGCACATTGCATCGCGGGAGCCACCAAGGGCCAGGCTACAAAGTGCCACGGGAACCACCAAGCGCCGTTGCTGCAGACCCTGTGGTCTAGCTGGAAACGTCCGCACA
The DNA here is from genome assembly GCF_051295495.1 of Thamnophis sirtalis. Lineage (NCBI taxonomy): Eukaryota > Metazoa > Chordata > Lepidosauria > Squamata > Natricidae > Thamnophis > Thamnophis sirtalis. Next base: position 85,845,754 of record NW_028261384.1, on the reverse strand, counting down.
TTTCAGCCAGCCATAAAACACTTAGCCGGGGGTTTCCTTGCAAGAGCCAGGTGGGAGAAGCCCTCGCTTCTTTCTTGTGGAGACGGGCACTTTGCATCGCGGGAGCCACCAAGGGCCAGGCTGCAAAGTGCCACGGGAGCCACCAAGCGCCTTTGCTGCAGACCCTATGGTCTGGCTGGAAACGTCCACACATTTCAGCCACCCATAAAACACTTAACCGGGGGTTGACTTGCAGGATCCAGGCGGGTGAAGCGCTTGCTTCTTTCTTCTTTCTCCTCCAACAGGCCCAAATTGCACAAATTCAACCCCCAAATTTTAAATTCCAATTCCAATTCTGAATCTTTGGGTTCTTGTTACCCTAATCCAAATAGGGGTTGAGGTACCCAAAAAGGAATCCCCCTCCCAAAAAACCCAACATATCATGATGATGATGAATATGCTGCTATTTTCTTCATCTTGCTTCTTGTGTTTGATTTTATAATCCATATGCCAGTTAAAACTATAATCCAAATTGTGAATATTCCCACAAGGACAAATTGCACAAATTCAACCCCCAAATTTTCAAATTTCACTTCCAATTCCAATTCTGAATCTTCGGGTTCTTGTTACCCTAATCCAAATTGGGAATCCTCCAACCAGCAAAAATCAAACAAATACAACCCCCAGATTTTCAAATTTCACTTCCAATTCCAAGTCTGAATCTTCGGGTTCTTGTTATCCTAATCCAGGGATGTGCAGTCACTAGAGGCCAGGGAGGCGGGGCCTCACCAGTCTCCTGAGGAAAAGGAAAGAATTTTAAAGAATTTTTTAAAAAATAATTAAAGCCAAGGTAGTTGCTACCAGACTCCAAGTCACAGTGACTTGGAGTCTGCTTAGTGTTAACTATAGGAGGAGGCGAGAGAAGTATGGGCCTCCTTTGCATAAGGAATTTTTCACCTTTTAAAATTTAAGCGTTAAAAAGCAAAAAAATTTGTATGCAAAGGAGGCACTGATTCTCCCGCCTCCTGATCTGGGAGCCGCGAATCATGCCTTGTTGCAGTTGAGCACTCTTACATTGGGCGGGTTATTTCGGAGGGCGCACTTCAGAGGAGAGAGGAGTGGGGGAGTAGGAGGAGGCTCGCTCTTGACAGAAGAGACCACACAAGAGTCTTGTCGTCTCTTGCATCCCAAAGGTGGGTGGGTGTGGGAGATTTGGTGGCCCCAATTCTTCTCTGGGGGGGTGTCTCCCAGGGCTGCTGGCTAGATAGACTCCCAAAGAATGACCCCTTCCCTCCTAGTCCCCCTCCCATCTCCACTGTACCTGGAGAAAAACATGCCAAGAATGGCACCGGGGGCTGCTCTCGGGCGGCAGCTGGGCAGCTGTTTGCCCTGTGGGTGGCTGGAAATGTCCGCGCATTTCAGCCAGCCATAAAATACTTAGCCGGGGGTTTCCTTGCAAGAGCCAGGCGGGAGAAGCACTCGCTTCTTTCTTGTGGAGACTGGCACTTTGCATCGCGAGAGCCACTAAGCGCCAGTCTGCAAAGTGCCACGGGAGCCACCAAGCGCCTTTGCTGCAGACCCTGTGGTCTGGCTGGAACCGTCCGCACATTTCATCCAGCCATAAAACACTTAGCCGGGGTTTCCTTGCAGGATCCAGGCGGTGAAGCCCTTGCTTCTTTCTTCTTTCTCCTCCAACAGGCCCAAATTTCACAAATTCAACCCCCAAATTTTCAAATTCCAATTCCAATTCTGAATCTTCGGGTTCTTGTTACCCTAATCCAAATAGGGGTTGAGGTACCCAAAAAGGAATCCCCCTCCCAAAAAACCCAACATATCATGATGACAATGAATATGCTGCTGTTTTCTTCATCTTGCTTCTTGTGTTTGATTTTATAATCCATATGCCAGTTAAAACTATAATCCAACTTGTGAATCTTCCGACCAGGACAAATTGCACAAATTCAACCCCCAAATTTTCAAATTTCACTTCCAATTCCAATTCTGAACCTTCGGGTTCTTGTTATCCTAATCCAGGGACATGCAGTCACTAGAGGCGGGGAAGGCGTGGCCTCACCAGTCTCCTGAGGAAAAGGAAAGAATTTTAAAGAATTTTTTTTTAAATAATTAAAGCCAAGGTAGTTGCTACCAGACTCCAAGTCACAGTGACTTAGATTTAGATTTAGATATTAGATTTATTTATTTATAGGCCGCCCTTTTCCCTGAGGGGACTCAGGGCGGCTTACAATCAAAAAAGGAAGGGGAGTGTAGGACAATACCAAAAAGAAATGTGCACAAAGTAAATTAGACAATAAAACTCAACATTCACTCAGGTTTCGGGAGGGGCGAAAATAAGATTATCCCCAGGCCTGACGGGCTAGCCAGTTCTTGAGGGCTGTGCGGAAGGCCTGGACGGTGGTGAGGGTACGAATCTCCATGGGGAGATTGTTCCATAGACTTGGAGTCTGCTTAGTGTTAACTATAGGAGGAGGCGAGAGAAGTATGGGCCTCCTTTGCATAAGGAATTTTTCACCTTTTAAAATTTAACCAAGGGTTAAAAAGCAAAAAAATTTGCATGCAAATTTGATTCTCCCGCCTCCTGATCTGGGAGCCGCGAATCATGCCTTGTTGCAGTTGAGCACTCTTACATTGGGCGGGTTATTTCGGAGGGCGCACTTCAGAGGAGAGAGGAGTGGGGGAGTAGGAGGAGGCTCGCTCTTGACAGAAGAGACCACACAAGAGTCTTGTCGTCTCTTGCATCCCAAAGGTGGGTGGGTGTGGGAGATTTGGTGGCCCCAATTCTTCTCTGGGGGGGTGTCTCCCAGGGCTGCTGGCTAGATAGACTCCCAAAGAATGACCCCTTCCCTCCTAGTCCCCCTCCCATCTCCACTGTACCTGGAGAAAAACATGCCAAGAATGGCACCGGGGGCTGCTCTCGGGCGGCAGCTGGGCAGCTGTTTGCCCTGTGGGTGGCTGGAAATGTCCGCGCATTTCAGCCAGCCATAAAATACTTAGCCGGAGGTTTCCTTGCAAGAGCCAGGCGGGAGAAGCCCTCGCTTCTTTCTTGTGGAGACGGGCACTTTGCATCGTGGGAGCCACCAAGCGCCAGGCTGCAAAGTGCCACGGGAGCCACCAAGCGCCTTTGCTGCAGATCCTGTGGTCTGGCTGGAACCGTCCGCACATTTCATCCAGCCATAAAACACTTAGCCGGGGCTTCCTTGCAGGATCCAGGTGGTGAAGCCCTTGCTTCTTTCTTCTTTCTCCTCCAACAGGCCCAAATTTCACAAATTCAACCCCCAAATTTTCAAATTCCAATTCCAATTCTGAATCTTCGGGTTCTTGTTACCCTAATCCAAATAGGGGTTGAGGTACCCAAAAAGGAATCCCCCTCCCAAAAAACTCAACATATCATGATGACAATGAATATGCTGCTGTTTTCTTCATCTTGCTTCTTGTGTTTGATTTTATAATCCATATGCCAGTTAAAACTATAATCCAACTTGTGAATCTTCCGACCAGGACAAATTGCACAAATTCAACCCCCAAATTTTCAAATTTCACTTCCAATTCCAATTCTGAATCTTCGGGTTCTTGTTATCCTAATCCAGGGACATGCAGTCACTAGAGGCGGGGAAGGCGTGGCCTCACCAGTCTCCTGAGGAAAAGGAAAGAATTTTAAAGAATTTTTTTAAAAATAATTAAAGCCAAGGTAGTTGCTACCACACTCCAAGTCACAGTGACTTGGAGTCTGCTTAGTGTTAACTATAGGAGGAGGCGAGAGAAGTATGGGCCTCCTTTGCATAAGGAATTTTTCACCTTTTAAAATTTAACCAAGGGTTAAAAAGCAAAAAAATTTGCATGCAAAGGAGGCACTGATTCTCCCGCCTCCTGATCTGGGAGCCGCGAATCATGCCTTGTTGCAGTTGAGCACTCTTACATTGGGCGGGTTATTTCGGAGGGCGCACTTCAGAGGAGAGAGGAGTGGGGGAGAAGGAGGAGGCTCGCTCTTGTCGTCTCTTGCATCCCAAAGATGGGTGGGTGTGGGAGATTTGGTGGCCCCAATTCTTCTCTGGGGGGGGGTGTCTCCCGGGGCTGCTGGCTAGATAGACTTCCAAAGAATGACCCCTTCCCTCCTAGTCCCCCTCCCATCTCCACTGTACCTGGAGAAAAACATGCCAAGAATGGCACCGGGGGCTGCTCTCGGGCGGCAGCTGGGCAGCTGTTTGCCCTGTGGGTGGCTGGAAATGTCCGGGCATTTCAGCCAGCCATAAAATACTTAGCCGGGGGTTTCCTTGCAAGAGCCAGGCGGGAGAAGCCCTCGCTTCTTTCTTGTGGAGACGGGCACTTTGCATCGCGGGAGCCACCAAGCGCCAGGCTGCAAAGTGCCACGGGAGCCACCAAGCACCTTTGCTGCAGATCCTGTGGTCTGGGTGGAAACGTCCGCACATTTCATCCAGCCATAAAACACTTAGCCAGGGTTTCCTTGCAGGATCCAGGCGGGTGAAGCCCTTGCTTCTTTCTTCTTTCTCCTCCAACAGTCCCAAATTTCACAAATTCAACCCCCAAATTCTCAAATTCCAACTCCAATTATGAATCTTCGGGTTCTTGTTATCCTAATCCAGGGACGTGCAGTCACTAGAGGCGGGGAAGGCGGGGCCTCACCAGTCTCCTGAGGAAAAGGAAAGAATTTTAAAGAATTTTTAAAAAATAATTAAAGCCAAGATAGTTGCTACCAGACTCCAAGTCACAGTGACTTGGAGTCTGCTTAGTGTTAACTATAGGAGGAGGCGAGAGAACTATGGGCCTCCTTTGCATAAGGAATTTCTCACATTTTAAAATTTAAGCAAGTGTTTTAAAAGGAAAAAATTTTGTATGCAAAGGAGGCACTGATTCTCCCGACTCCTGATCTGGGAGCCGCGAATCATGCCTTATTGTAGTTGAGCACGCTTACATTGGGCGGGTTACTTCGGAGGGCGCACTTCAGAGGAGAGAGGAGTGGGGGAGAAGGAGGAGGCTCGCTCTTGTCAGAAGAGACCACACAAGAGCCTTGCCGTCTCTTCCATCCCAAAGGTGGGTGGGTATGGGAGATTTGGTGGCCCCAATTCTTCTCGGGGGGTGTGTCTGCGTCTCCCGGGGCTGCTGGCTAGATAGACTCCCAAAGAATGACCTCTTCCCTCCTAGTCCCCCTCCCATCTCCACTGTACCTGGAGAAAAACATGCCAAGAATGGCACCGGGGGCTGCTCTCGGGCGGCAGCTGGGCAGCTGTTTGCCCTGTGGGTGGCTGGAAATGTCCGCGCATTTCAGCCAGCCATAAAATACTTAGCCGGGGGTTTCCTTGCAAGAGCCAGGCGGGAGAAGCCCTCGCTTCTTTCTTGTGGAGACGGGCACTTTGCATCGCGGGAGCCACCAAGCGCCAGGCTGCAAAGTGCCACGGGAGCCACCAAGCGCCTTTGCTGCAGATCCTGTGGTCTGGCTGGAACCGTCCGCACATTTCATCCAGCCATAAAACACTTAGCCGGGGTTTCCTTGCAGGATCCAGGCGGTGAAGCCCTTGCTTCTTTCTTCTTTCTCCTCCAACAGGCCCAAATTTCACAAATTCAACCCCCAAATTTTCAAATTCCAATTCCAATTCTGAATCTTCGGGTTCTTGTTACCCTAATCCAAATAGGGGTTGAGGTACCCAAAAAGGAACCCCCCTCCCAAAAAACCCAACATATCATGATGACAATGAATATGCTGCTGTTTTCTTCATCTTGCTTCTTGTGTTTGATTTTATAATCCATATGCCAGTTAAAACTATAATCCAACTTGTGAATCTTCCGACCAGGAGAAATTGCACAAATTCAACCCCCAAATTTTCAAATTTCACTTCCAATTCCAATTCTGAATCTTCGGGTTCTTGTTATCCTAATCCAGGGACATGCAGTCACTAGAGGCGGGGAAGGCGTGGCCTCACCAGTCTCCTGAGGAAAAGGAAAGAATTTTAAAGATTTTTTTTAAAAATAATTAAAGCCAAGGTAGTTGCTACCAGACTCCAAGTCAAAGTGACTTGGAGTCTGCTTAGTGTTAACTATAGGAGGAGGCGAGAGAAGTATGGGCTTCCTTTGCATAAGGAATTTTTCACCTTTTAAAATTTAACCAAGGGTTAAAAAGCAAAAAAATTTGCATGCAAAGGAGGCACTGATTCTCCCGCCTCCTGATCTGGGAGCCGCGAATCATGCCTTGTTGCAGTTGAGCACTCTTACATTGGGCGGGTTATTTCGGAGGGCGCACTTCAGAGGAGAGAGGAGTGGGGGAGAAGGAGGAGGCTCGCTCTTGTCGTCTCTTGCATCCCAAAGGTGGGTGGGTGTGGGAGATTTGGTGGCCCCAATTCTTCTCTGGGGGGGGGGTGTCTCCCGGGGCTGCTGGCTAGATAGACTTCCAAAGAATGACCCCTTCCCTCCTAGTCCCCCTCCCATCTCCACTGTACCTGGAGAAAAACATGCCAAGAATGGCACCGGGGGCTGCTCTCGGGCGGCAGCTGGGCAGCTGTTTGCCCTGTGGGTGGCTGGAAATGTCCGCGCATTTCAGCCAGCCATAAAATACTTAGCCGGGGGTTTCCTTGCAAGAGCCAGGCGGGAGAAGCCCTCGCTTCTTTCTTGTGGAGACGGGCACTTTGCATCGCGGGAGCCACCAAGCGCCAGGCTGCAAAGTGCCACGGGAGCCACCAAGCACCTTTGCTGCAGATCCTGTGGTCTGGGTGGAAACGTCCGCACATTTCATCCAGCCATAAAACACTTAGCCAGGGTTTCCTTGCAGGATCCAGGCGGGTGAAGCCCTTGCTTCTTTCTTCTTTCTCCTCCAACAGTCCCAAATTTCACAAATTCAACCCCCAAATTCTCAAATTCCAACTCCAATTATGAATCTTCGGGTTCTTGTTATCCTAATCCAGGGACGTGCAGTCACTAGAGGCGGGGAAGGCGGGGCCTCACCAGTCTCCTGAGGAAAAGGAAAGAATTTTAAAGAATTTTTAAAAAATAATTAAAGCCAAGGTAGTTGCTACCAGACTCCAAGTCACAGTGACTTGGAGTCTGCTTAGTGTTAACTATAGGAGGAGGCGAGAGAACTATGGGCCTCCTTTGCATAAGGAATTTCTCACATTTTAAAATTTAAGCAAGTGTTTTAAAAGGAAAAAATTTTGTATGCAAAGGAGGCACTGATTCTCCCGACTCCTGATCTGGGAGCCGCGAATCATGCCTTATTGTAGTTGAGCACGCTTACATTGGGCGGGTTACTTCGGAGGGCGCACTTCAGAGGAGAGAGGAGTGGGGGAGAAGGAGGAGGCTCGCTCTTGTCAGAAGAGACCACACAAGAGCCTTGCCGTCTCTTCCATCCCAAAGGTGGGTGGGTATGGGAGATTTGGTGGCCCCAATTCTTCTCGGGGGGTGTGTCTGCGTCTCCCGGGGCTGCTGGCTAGAAAGACTCCCAAAGAATGACCTCTTCCCTCCTAGTCCCCCTCCCACCTCCACTGTACCTGGAGAAAAACATGCCAAGAATGGCACCGGGGGCTGCTCTCGGGCGGCAGCTGGGCAGCTGTTTGCCCTGTGGGTGGCTGGAAATGTCCGCGCATTTCAGCCAGCCATAAAATACTTAGCCGGGGGTTTCCTTGCAAGAGCCAGGCGGGAGAAGCCCTCGCTTCTTTCTTGTGGAGACGGGCACTTTGCATCGCGGGAGCCACCAAGCGCCAGGCTGCAAAGTGCCACGGGAGCCACCAAGCGCCTTTGCTGCAGATCCTGTGGTCTGGCTGGAACCGTCCGCACATTTCATCCAGCCATAAAACACTTAGCCGGGGTTTCCTTGCAGGATCCAGGCGGTGAAGCCCTTGCTTCTTTCTTCTTTCTCCTCCAACAGGCCCAAATTTCACAAATTCAACCCCCAAATTTTCAAATTCCAATTCCAATTCTGAATCTTCGGGTTCTTGTTACCCTAATCCAAATAGGGGTTGAGGTACCCAAAAAGGAACCCCCCTCCCAAAAAACCCAACATATCATGATGACAATGAATATGCTGCTGTTTTCTTCATCTTGCTTCTTGTGTTTGATTTTATAATCCATATGCCAGTTAAAACTATAATCCAACTTGTGAATCTTCCGACCAGGAGAAATTGCACAAATTCAACCCCCAAATTTTCAAATTTCACTTCCAATTCCAATTCTGAATCTTCGGGTTCTTGTTATCCTAATCCAGGGACATGCAGTCACTAGAGGCGGGGAAGGCGTGGCCTCACCAGTCTCCTGAGGAAAAGGAAAGAATTTTAAAGAATTTTTTTAAAAATAATTAAAGCCAAGGTAGTTGCTACCACACTCCAAGTCACAGTGACTTGGAGTCTGCTTAGTGTTAACTATAGGAGGAGGCGAGAGAAGTATGGGCCTCCTTTGCATAAGGAATTTTTCACCTTTTAAAATTTAACCAAGGGTTAAAAAGCAAAAAAATTTGCATGCAAAGGAGGCACTGATTCTCCCGCCTCCTGATCTGGGAGCCGCGAATCATGCCTTGTTGCAGTTGAGCACTCTTACATTGGGCGGGTTATTTCGGAGGGCGCACTTCAGAGGAGAGAGGAGTGGGGGAGAAGGAGGAGGCTCGCTCTTGTCGTCTCTTGCATCCCAAAGGTGGGTGGGTGTGGGAGATTTGGTGGCCCCAATTCTTCTCTGGGGGGGGGGTGTCTCCCGGGGCTGCTGGCTAGATAGACTTCCAAAGAATGACCCCTTCCCTCCTAGTCCCCCTCCCATCTCCACTGTACCTGGAGAAAAACATGCCAAGAATGGCACCGGGGGCTGCTCTCGGGCGGCAGCTGGGCAGCTGTTTGCCCTGTGGGTGGCTGGAAATGTCCGCGCATTTCAGCCATCCATAAAATACTTAGCCGGGGGTTTCCTTGCAAGAGCCAGGCGGGAGAAGCCCTCGCTTCTTTCTTGTGGAGACAGGCACTTTGCATCGCGGGAGCCACCAAGCGCCAGGCTGCAAAGTGCCACGGGAGCCACCAAGCACCTTTGCTGCAGATCCTGTGGTCTGGGTGGAAACGTCCGCACATTTCATCCAGCCATAAAACACTTAGCCAGGGTTTCCTTGCAGGATCCAGGCGGGTGAAGCCCTTGCTTCTTTCTTCTTTCTCCTCCAACAGTCCCAAATTTCACAAATTCAACCCCCAAATTCTCAAATTCCAACTCCAATTATGAATCTTCGGGTTCTTGTTATCCTAATCCAGGGACGTGCAGTCACTAGAGGCGGGGAAGGCGGGGCCTCACCAGTCTCCTGAGGAAAAGGAAAGAATTTTAAAGAATTTTTAAAAAATAATTAAAGCCAAGGTAGTTGCTACCAGACTCCAAGTCACAGTGACTTGGAGTCTGCTTAGTGTTAACTATAGGAGGAGGCGAGAGAACTATGGGCCTCCTTTGCATAAGGAATTTCTCACATTTTAAAATTTAAGCAAGTGTTTTAAAAGGAAAAAATTTTGTACGCAAAGGAGGCACTGATTCTCCCGACTCCTGATCTGGGAGCCGCGAATCATGCCTTATTGTAGTTGAGCACGCTTACATTGGGCGGGTTACTTCGGAGGGCGCACTTCAGAGGAGAGAGGAGTGGGGGAGAAGGAGGAGGCTCGCTCTTGTCAGAAGAGACCACACAAGAGCCTTGCCGTCTCTTCCATCCCAAAGGTGGGTGGGTATGGGAGATTTGGTGGCCCCAATTCTTCTCGGGGGGTGTGTCTGCGTCTCCCGGGGCTGCTGGCTAGATAGACTCCCAAAGAATGACCTCTTCCCTCCTAGTCCCCCTCCCACCTCCACTGTACCTGGAGAAAAACATGCCAAGAATGGCACCGGGGGCTGCTCTCGGGCGGCAGCTGGGCAGCTGTTTGCCCTGTGGGTGGCTGGAAATGTCCGCGCATTTCAGCCAGCCATAAAATACTTAGCCGGGGGTTTCCTTGCAAGAGCCAGGCGGGAGAAGCCCTCGCTTCTTTCTTGTGGAGACGGGCACTTTGCATCGCGGGAGCCACCAAGCGCCAGGCTGCAAAGTGCCACGGGAGCCACCAAGCGCCTTTGCTGCAGATCCTGTGGTCTGGCTGGAACCGTCCGCACATTTCATCCAGCCATAAAACACTTAGCCGGGGTTTCCTTGCAGGATCCAGGCGGTGAAGCCCTTGCTTCTTTCTTCTTTCTCCTCCAACAGGCCCAAATTTCACAAATTCAACCCCCAAATTTTCAAATTCCAATTCCAATTCTGAATCTTCGGGTTCTTGTTACCCTAATCCAAATAGGGGTTGAGGTACCCAAAAAGGAACCCCCCTCCCAAAAAACCCAACATATCATGATGACAATGAATATGCTGCTGTTTTCTTCATCTTGCTTCTTGTGTTTGATTTTATAATCCATATGCCAGTTAAAACTATAATCCAACTTGTGAATCTTCCGACCAGGAGAAATTGCACAAATTCAACCCCCAAATTTTCAAATTTCACTTCCAATTCCAATTCTGAATCTTCGGGTTCTTGTTATCCTAATCCAGGGACATGCAGTCACTAGAGGCGGGGAAGGCGTGGCCTCACCAGTCTCCTGAGGAAAAGGAAAGAATTTTAAAGATTTTTTTTAAAAATAATTAAAGCCAAGGTAGTTGCTACCAGACTCCAAGTCAAAGTGACTTGGAGTCTGCTTAGTGTTAACTATAGGAGGAGGCGAGAGAAGTATGGGCCTCCTTTGCATAAGGAATTTTTCACCTTTTAAAATTTAACCAAGGGTTAAAAAGCAAAAAAAATTTGCATGCAAAGGAGGCACTGATTCTCCCGCCTCCTCATCTGGGAGCCGCGAATTATGCCTTGTTGCAGTTGAGCACTCTTACATTCGGCGGGTTATTTCGGAGGGCACACTTCAGAGGAGAGAGGAGTGGGGGAGAAGGAGGAGGCTCGCTCTTGTCGTCTCTTGCATCCCAAAGGTGGGTGGGTGTGGGAGATTTGGTGGCCCCAATTCTTCTCTGGGGGGGGTGTCTCCCGGGGCTGCTGGCTAGATAGACTTCCAAAGAATGACCCCTTCCCTCCTAGTCCCCCTCCCATCTCCACTGTACCTGGAGAAAAACATGCCAAGAATGGCACCGGGGGCTGCTCTCGGGCGGCAGCTGGGCAGCTGTTTGCCCTGTGGTTGGCTGGAAATGTCCGCGCATTTCAGCCATCCATAAAATACTTAGCCGGGGGTTTCCTTGCAAGAGCCAGGCGGGAGAAGCCCTCGCTTATTTCTTGTGGAGACGGGCAATTTGCATCGCGGGAGCCACCAAGCGCCAGGCTGCAAAGTGCCACGGGAGCCACCAAGCGCCTTTGCTGCAGATCCTGTGGTCTGGGTGGAAACGTCCGCACATTTCATCCAGCCATAAAACACTTAGCCAGGGTTTCCTTGCAGGATCCAGGCGGGTGAAGCCCTTGCTTCTTTCTTCTTTCTCCTCCAACAGTCCCAAATTTCACAAATTCAACCCCCAAATTCTCAAATTCCAACTCCAATTATGAATCTTCAGGTTCTTGTTATCCTAATCCAGGGACGTGCAGTCACTAGAGACGTGGAAGGCGGGGCCTCACCAGTCTCCTGAGGAAAAGGAAAGAATTTTAAAGAATTTTTAAAAAATAATTAAAGCCAAGGTAGTTGCTACCAGACTCCAAGTCACAGTGACTTGGAGTCTGCTTAGTGTTAACTATAGGAGGAGGCGAGAGAACTATGGGCCTCCTTTGCATAAGGAATTTCTCACCTTTTAAAATTTAAGCAAGTGTTTTAAAAGGAAAAAATTTTGTATGCAAAGGAGGCACTGATTCTCCCGACTCCTGATCTGGGAGCCGCGAATCATGCCTTATTGTAGTTGAGCACGCTTACATTGGGCGGGTTACTTCGGAGGGCGCACTTCAGAGGAGAGTGGAGTGGGGGAGAAGGAGGAGGCTCGCTCTTGTCAGAAGAGACCACACAAGAGCCTTGCCGTCTCTTCCATCCCAAGGTGGGTGGGTATGGGAGATTTGGTGGCCCCAATTCTTCTCGGGGGGGGGGGTGTCTCCCGGGGCTGCTGGCGAGATAGACTCCCAAAGAGCGACCCCTTCCCTCCTAGTCCCCCTCCCATCTCCACTGTACCTGGAGAAAAACATGCCAAGAATGGCACCGGGGGCTGCTCTCAGGCGGCAGCTGGGCAGCCGTTTGCCCTGTGGGTGGCAGGAAATGTCCGCGCATTTCAGCCAGCCATAAAATACTTAGCCGGGGGTTTCCTTGCAAGAGCCAGGCGGGAGAAGCACTCGCTTCTTTCTTGTGGAGACTGGCACTTTGCATCGCGAGAGCCACTAAGCGCCAGTCTCCAAAGTGCCACGGGAGCCACCAAGCGCCTTTGCTGCAGACCCTGTGGTCTGGCTGGAACCGTCCCACATATCATCCAGCCATAAAACACTTAGCCGGGGTTTCCTTGCAGGATCCAGGCGGTTGAAGCCCTTGCTTCTTTCTTCTTTCTCCAACAACAGGCCCAAATTTCACAAATTCAACCCCCAAATTTTCAAATTCCAGTTCCAATTCTGAATCTTCGGGTTCTTGTTACCCTAATCCAAATAGGGGTTGAAGTACCCAAAAAGGAATCCCCCTCTCAAAAACCCCAACATATCATGATGACAATGAATATGCTGCTGTTTTCTTCATCTTGCTTCTTGTGTTTAATTTTATAATCCATATGCCAGTTAAAACTATAATCCAACTTGTGAATCTTGCGACCAGGAGAAATTGCACAAATTCAACCCCCAAATTTTCAAATTTCACTTCCAATTCCAATTCTGAATCTTCGGGTTCTTGTTATCCTAATCCAGGCACATGCAGTCACTAGCGGCGGGGAAGGCGGGGCCTCACCAGTCTCCTGAGGAAAAGGAAAGAATTTTAAAGAATTTTTAAAAAAATAATTAAAGCCAAGGTAGTTGCTACCAGACTCCAAGTCACAGTGACTTGGAGTCTGCTTAGTGTTAACTATAGGAGGAGGCGAGAGAACTATGGGCCTCCTTTGCATAAGGAATTTTTCACATTTTAAAATTTAACCAAGGGTTAAAAAGCAAAAAAATTTGCATGCAAAGGAGGCACTGATTCTCCCGCCTCCTGATTTGGAGCCGCGAATCATGCCTTGTTGCAGTTGAGCACTCTTACATTGGGCGGGTTATTTCGGAGGGCGCACTTCAGAGGAGAGAGGAGTGGGGGAGAAGGAGGAGGCTCGCTCTTGTCAGAAGAGACCACACAAGAGCCTTGTCGTCTCTTGCATCCCAAAGGTGGGTGGGTGTGGGAGATTTGGTGGCCCCAATTCTTCTCGGGGTGTGTGTGTCTCCCGTGGCTGCTGGCTAGATAGACTCCCAAAGAATGACCCCTTCCCTCCTAGTCCCCCTCCCATCTCCACTGTACCTGGAGAAAGACATGCCAAGAATGGCACCGGGGGCTGCTCTCGGGCGGCAGCTGGGCAGCTGTTTGCCCTGTGGGTGGCTGGAAATGTCCGTGCATTTCAGCCAGCCATAAAATACTTAGGGGGGGTTTCCTTGCAAGAGCCAGGCGGGAGAAGCCCTCGCTTCTTTCTTGTGGAGACGGGCACTTTGCATCGCGGGAGCCACCAAGCGCAGTCTGCAAAGTGCCACGGGAGCCACCAAGCGCCTTTGCTGCAGATCCTGTGGTCTGGCTGGAACCGTCCGCACATTTCATCCAGCCATAAAACACTTAGCCGGGGTTTCCTTGCAGGATCCAGGCGGGTGAAGCCCTTGCTTCTTTCTTCTTTCTCCTCCAAAAGGCCCAAATTTCACAAATTCACCCCCCAAATTTTCAAATTCCAATTCCAATTCTGAATCTTCGGGTTCTTGTTACCCTAATCCAAATAGGGGTTGAGGTACCAAAAAAGGAATCTCCCCTCCAAAAAAACCCAACATATCATGATGACAATGAATATGCTGCTGTTTTCTTCATCTTGCTTCTTGTGTTTGATTTTATAATCCACGTGCCAGTTAAAACTATAATCCAACTTGTGAATCTTCCGACCAGGACAAATTGCACAAATTCAACCCCCAAATTTTCAAATTTCACTTCCAATTCCAATTCTGAATCTTCGGGTTCTTGTTATCCTAATACAGGGACATGCATTCACTAGAGGCGGGGAAGGCGGGGCCTCACCAGTCTCCTGAGGAAAAGGAAAGAATTTTAAAGAATTTTTTAAAAAATAATTAAAGCCAAGGTAGTTGCTACCAGACTCCAAGTCACAGTGACTTGGAGTCTGCTTAGTGTTAACTATAGGAGGAGGCGAGAGAACTATGGGCCTCCTTTGCATAAGGAATTTTTCACCTTTTAAAATTTAACCAAGGGTTTTAAAAGGAAAAAATTTTGTATGCAAAGGAGGCACTGATTCTCCCGACTCCTGATGTAAGAGCAGCGAATCATGCCTTATTTCAGTTGAGCACGCTTACATTGGGCGGGTTACTTCGGAGGGCGCACTTCAGAGGAGAGTGGAGTGAGGGAGAAGGAGGAGGCTCGCTCTTGTCAGAAGAGACCACACAAGAGCCTTGCCGTCTCTTCCATCCCAAAGGTGGGTGGGTGTGGGAGATTTGGTGGCCCCAATTCTTCTCGGGGGGTGTGTCTGTGTCTCCCGGGGCTGCTGGCTAGATAGACTCCCAAAGAATGACCCCTTCCCTCCTAGTCCCCCTCCCATCTCCACTGTACCTGGAGAAAAACATGCCAAGAATGGCACCGGGGGCTGCTCTTGGGCGGCAGATGGGCAGCCGTTTGCCCTGTGGGTGGCTGGAAATGTCCGCGCATTTCAGCCAGCCATAAAATACTTAGCCAGGGGTTTCCTTGCAAGAACCAGGCGGGAGAAGCCCTCGCTTCTTTCTTGTGGAGACGGCCACTTTGCATCGTGAGAGCCACTAAGCGCCAGTCTGCAAAGTGCCACGGGAGCCACCAAGTGCCTTTGCTGCAGACCCTGTGGTCTGGCTGGAACCGTCTGCACATTTCATCCAGCCATAAAACACTTAGCCGGGGTTTCCTTGCAGGATCCAGGCGGTGAAGCCCTTGCTTCTTTCTTCTTTCTCCTCCAACAGGCCCAAATTTCACAAATTCAACCCCCAAATTTTCAAATTCCAATTCCAATTCTGAATCTTCGGGTTCTTGTTACCCTAATCCAAATAGGGGTTGAGGTACCCAAAAAGGAACCCCCCCTCCCAAAAAACCCAACATATCATGATGACAATGAATATGCTGCTGTTTTCTTCATCTTGCTTCTTGTGTTTGATTTTATAATCCATATGCCAGTTAAAACTATAATCCAATTTGTGAATCTTCCGACCAGGACAAATTGCACAAATTCAACCCCCAAATTTTCAAATTTCACTTCCAATTCCAATTCTGAATCTTCGGGTTCTTGTTATCCTAATCCAGGGACATGCAGTCACTAGAGGCATGGAAGGCGGGGCCTCACCAGTCTCCTGAGGAAAAGGAAAGAATTTTAAAGAATTTTTTAAAAATAATTAAAGCCAAGGTAGTTGCTACAAGACTCCAAGTCACAGTGACTTGGAGTCTCCTTTGTGTTAACTATAGGAGGAGGCGAGAGAACTCTGGGCCTCCTTTGCATAAGGAATTTTTCACCTTTAAAAATTTAAGCAAGGGTTAAAAAGCAAAAAATTTTGTATGCAAAGGAGGCACTGATTCTCCCGCGTCCTGATCTGGGAGCAGCGAATCATGCCTTGTTGCAGTTGAGCACACTTACATTGGGCGGGTTATTTCGGAGGGCGCACTTCAGAGGAGAGAGGAGTGGGGGAGAAGGAGAAGGCTTGCTCTTGTCAGAAGAGACCACACAAGAGCCTTGCCGTCTCTTGCATCCCAAAGGTGGGTGGGTGTGGGAGATTTGGTGGCCCCAATTCTTCTTCGGGGGGGGGGTGTCTCCAGGGGCTGCTGGCGAGATAGATTACCAAAGAATGACCCCTTCCCTCCTAGTCCCCCTCCCATCTCCACTGTACCTGGAGAAAAACATGCCAAGAATGGCACCGGGGGCTGCTCTCGAGCAGCAGCTGGGCAGCCGTTTGCCCTGTGGGTGGCTGGAAATATCCGCGCATTTCAACCAGCCATAAAATACTTAGCCGGGGGTTTCCTTGCAAGAGCCAGGCGGGAGAAGCCCTCGCTTCTTTCTTGTGGAGACGGGCACTTTGCATCGCGGGAGCCACCAAGCGCCAGGCTGCAAAGTGCCACGGGAGCCACCAAGCGCCTTTGCTGCACACCCTGTGGTCTGGCTGGAAACGTCCTCACATTTCAGCCAGCCATAAAATACTTAGCCGGGGGTTTCCGTGCAAGAGCCAGGCGGGAGAAGCCCTCGCTTCTTTCTTGTGGAGACGGGCACTTTGAATCGCGAGAGCCACCAAGCGCCAGGCTGTAAAGTGCCACGGGAGCCACCAAGCGCCTTTGCTGCAGACCCTGTGGTCTGGCTGGAAACATCCGCACATTTCATCCAGCCATAAAACACTTAGCCGGGGTTTCCTTGCAGGATCCAGGCGGGTGAAGCCCTTGCTTCTTTCTTCTTTCTCCTCCAACAGTCCCAAATTTCACAAATTCACCCCCCAAATTTTCAAATTCCAATTCCAATTCTGAATCTTCGGGTTCTTGTTACCCTAATCCAAATAGGGGTTGAGGTACCCAAAAAGGAATCCCCCCTCCCAAAAAACCCAACATATCATGATGACAATGAATATGCTGCTGTTTTCTTCATCTTGCTTCTTGTGTTTGATTTTATAATCCATGTGCCAGTTAAAACTATAATCCAAATTGTGAATCTTCCCACCAGACAAATTGCACAAATTCAACCCCCAAATTTTCAAATTTCACTTCCAATTCCAATTCTGAATCTTCGGGTTCTTGTTATCCTAATCCAGGGACATGCAGTCACTAGAGGCGGGGAAGGCGGGGCCTCACCAGTCTCCTGAGGAAAAGGAAAGAATTTCAAAGAATTTTTTAAAAATAATTAAAGCCAAGGTAGTTGCTACCAGACTCCAAGTCACAGTGACTTGGAGTCTCCTTAGTGTTAACTATAGGAGGAGGCGAGAGAACTATGGGCCTCCTTTGCATAAGGAATTTCTCACCTTTTAAAATTTAAGCAAGGGTTAAAAAGCAAAAAAATTTGTATGCAAAGGAGGCACTGATTCTCCCGCCTCCTGACCTGGGAGCAGCGAATCATGCCCTGTTGCAGTTGAGCACGCTTACATTGGGCGGGTTATTTCGGAGGGCGCACTCCAGAGGAGAGAGGAGTGGGGGAGAAGGAGGAGGCTCGCTCTTGTCAGAAGAGACCACACAAGAGCCTTGCCGTCTCTTGCATCCCAAAGGTGGGTGGGTGTGGGAAATTTCGTGGCCCCAATTCTTCTCGGGGGGGGGGGTGTCTCCCGGGGCTGCTGGCTAGATAGACTCCCAAAGAGCGACCCCTTCCCTCCTAGTCCCCCTCCCATCTCCACTGTACCTGGAGAAAAACATGCCAAGAATGGCATCGGGGGCTGCTCTCGAGCAGCAGCTGGGCAGCCGTTTGCCCTGTGGGTGGCTGGAAATGTCCGCGCATTTCAACCAGCCATAAAATACTTAGCCGGGGGTTTCCTTGCAGGAGCCAGGCGGGAAAAGCCCTGGCTTCTTTCTTGTGGAGACGGGCACTTTGCATCGCGGGAGCCACCAAGCGCCAGGCTGCAAAGTGCCACGGGAGCCACCAAGCGCCTTTGCTGCAGACCCTGTGGTCTGGCTGGAAACGTCCTCACATTTCAGCCAGCCATAAAATACTTAGCCGGAGGTTTCCTTGCAAGAGCCAGGCGGGAGAAGCCCTCGCTTCTTTCTTGTGGAGACGGGCACTTTGCATCGCGAGAGCCACCAAGCGCCAGGCTGTAAAGTGCCACGGGAGCCACCAAGCGCCTTTGCTGCAGACCTTGTGGTCTGGCTGGAACCGTCCACACATTTCATCCAGCCATAAAACACTTAGCCAGGGTTTCCTTGCAGGATCCAGGCGGGTGAAGCCCTTGCTTCTTTCTTCTTTCTCCTCCAACAGTCCCAAATTTCACAAATTCACCCCCCAAATTTTCAAATTCCAATTCCAATTCTGAATCTTCGGGTTCTTGTTATCCTAATCCAGGGACGTGCAGTCACTAGAGGCATGGAAGGTGGGGCCTCACCAGTCTCCTGAGGAAAAGGAAAGAATTTTAAAGAATTTTTTAAAAATAATTAAAGCCAAGGTAGTTGCTACCAGACTCCAAGTCACAGTGACTTGGAGTCTGCTTAGTGTTAACTATAGGAGGAGGTGAGAGAACTATGGGCCTCCTTTGCATAAGGAATTTTTCACCTTTTAAAATTTAACCAAGGGTTAAAAAGCAAAAAAAATTGTATGCAAAGGAGGCACTGATTCTCCCGCCTCCTGACCTGGGAGCAGCGAATCATGCCCTGTTGCAGTTGAGCACGCTTACATTGGGCGGGTTATTTCGGAGGACGCACTTCAGAGGAGAGAGGAGTGGGGGAGAAGGAGGAGGCTCGCTCTTGTCAGAAGAGACCACACAAGAGCCTTGCCGTCTCTTGCATCCCAAAGGTGGGTGGGTGTGGGAGATTTCGTGGCCCCAATTCTTCTCGGGGGGGGTGTCTCCCGGGGCTGCTGGCTAGATAGACTCCCAAAGAGCGACCCCTTCCCTCCTAGTCCCCCTCCCATCTCCACTGTACCTGGAGAAAAACATGCCAAGAATGGCATCGGGGGCTGCTCTCGAGCAGCAGCTGGGCAGCCGTTTGCCCTGTGGGTGGCTGGAAATGTCCGCGCATTTCAACCAGCCATAAAATACTTAGCCGGGGGTTTCCTTGCAGGAGCCAGGCGGGAAAAGCCCTCGCTTCTTTCTTGTGGAGACGGGCACTTTGCATCGCGGGAGCCACCAAGCGCCAGGCTGCAAAGTGCCACGGGAGCCACCAAGCGCCTTTGCTGCAGACCCTGTGGCCTGGCTGGAAACGTCCTCACATTTCAGCCAGCCATAAAATACTTAGCCAGGGGTTTCCTTGCAAGAGCCAGGCGGGAGAAGCCCTCGCTTCTTTCTTGTGGAGACGGGCACTTTGCATCGCGAGAGCCACCAAGCGCCAGGCTGTAAAGTGCCACGGGAGCCACCAAGCGCCTTTGCTGCAGACCCTGTGGTCTGGCTGGAACCGTCCGCACATTTCATCCAGCCATAAAACACTTAGCCGGGGTTTCCTTGCAGGATCCAGGCGGGTGAAGCCCTTGCTTCTTTCTTCTTTCTCCTCCAACAGTCCCAAATTTCACAAATTCACCCCCCAAATTTTCAAATTCCAATTCCAATTCTGAATCTTCGGGTTCTTGTTATCCTAATCCAGGGACGTACAGTCACTAGAAGCAGGGGAGACGGGGCCTCACCAGTCTCCTGAGGAAAAGGAAAGAATTTTAAAGAATTTTTTAAAAATAATTAAAGCCA
Organism: Thamnophis sirtalis; assembly: GCF_051295495.1. Lineage (NCBI taxonomy): Eukaryota > Metazoa > Chordata > Lepidosauria > Squamata > Natricidae > Thamnophis > Thamnophis sirtalis. The sequence continues at coordinate 85,826,306 of NW_028261384.1, read as the reverse complement.
AGGTAGTTGCTACCAGACTCCAAGTCACAGTGACTTGGAGTCTGCTTAGTGTTAACTATAGGAGGAGGCGAGAGAACTATGGGCCTCCTTTGCATAAGGAATTTTTCACCTTTTAAAATTTAACCAAGGGTTAAAAAGCAAAAAATTTTGTATGCAAAGGAGGCAGTGATTCTCCCGCCTCCTGATCTGGGAGCAGCGAATCATGCCCTGTTGCAGTTGAGCACGCTTACATTGGGCGGGTTATTTCGGAGGGCGCACTTCAGAGGAGAGAGGAGTGGGGGAGAAGGAGGAGGCTCGCTCTTGTCAGAAGAGACCACATAAGAGCCTTGTCGTCTCTTCCATCCCAAAGGTGGGTGGGTGTGGGAGATTTGGTGGCCCCAATTCTTCTCGGGGGGGGGGGGTGTCTCCCGGGGCTGCTGGCTAGATAGACTCCCAAAGAGCGACCCCTTCCCTCCTAGTCCCCCTCCCATCTCCACTGTATCTGGAGAAAAACATGCCAAGAATGGCACCGGGGGCTGCTCTTGGGCGGCAGCTTGGCAGCCGTTTGCCCTGTGGGTGGCTGGAAATGTCCGCGCATTTCAGCCAGCCATAAAATACTTAGCCAGGGGTTTCCTTGGAAGAACCAGGCGGGAGAAGCCCTCGCTTCTTTCTTGTGGAGACGGCCACTTTGCATCGCGAGAGCCACTAAGCGCCAGTCTGCAAAGTGCCACGGGAGCCACCAAGCGCCTTTGCTGCAGACCCTGTGGTCTGGCTGGAACCGTCCGCACATTTCATCCAGCCATAAAACACTTAGCCGGGGTTTCCTTGCAGGATCCAGGCGGGTGAAGCCCTTGCTTCTTTCTTCTTTCTCCTCCAACAGGCCCAAATTTCACAAATTCAACCCCCAAATTTTCAAATTCCAATTCCAATTCTGAATCTTCGGGTTCTTGTTACCCTAATCCAAATAGGGGTTGAGGTACCCAAAAAGGAATCCCCCCTCCCAAAAAACCCAACATATCATGATGACAATGAATATGCTGCTGCTTTCTTCATCTTGCTTCTTGTGTTTGATTTTATAATCCATGTGCCAGTTAAAACTATAATCCAAATTGTGAATTTTCCCACCAGGACAAATTGCACAAATTCAACCCCCAAATTTTCAAATTTCACTTCCAATTCCAATTCTGAATCTTCGGGTTCTTGTTATCCTAATCCAGGGACATGCAGTCACTAGAGGCGGGGAAGGCGGGGCCTCACCAGTCTCCTGAGGAAAAGGAAAGAATTTTAAAGAATTTTTTAAAAATAATTAAAGCCAAGGTAGTTGCTACCAGACTCAAAGTCACAGTGACTTGGAGTCTCCTTAGTGTTAACTATAGGAGGAGGCGAGAGAACTATGGGCCTCCTTTGCATAAGGAATTTCTCACCTTTTAAAATTTAACCAAGGGTTAAAAAGCAAAAAAATTTGCATGCAAAGGAGGCACTGATTCTCCCGCCTCCTGATCTGGGAGCAGCGAATCATGCCTTGTTGCAGTTGAGCACGCTTACATTGGGCGGGTTATTTCGGAGGGCGCACTTCAGAGGAGAGAGGAGTGGGGGAGAAGGAGGAGGCTCGCTCTTGTCAGAAGAGACCACACAAGAGCCTTGCCGTCTCTTGCATCCCAAAGGTGGGTGGGTGTGGGAGATTTCGTGGCCCCAATTCTTCTCGGGGGGGGGGTGTCTCCCGGGGCTGCTGGCTAGATAGACTCCCAAAGAGCGACCCCTTCCCTCCTAGTCCCCCTCCCATCTCCACTGTACCTGGAGAAAAACATGCCAAGAATGGCATTGGGGGCTGCTCTCGAGCAGGAGCTGGGCAGCCGTTTGCCCTGTGGGTGGCTGGAAATGTCCGCGCATTTCAACCAGCCATAAAATACTTAGCCGGGGGTTTCCTTGCAGGAGCCAGGCGGGAGAAGCCCTCGCTTCTTTCTTGTGGAGACGGGCACTTTGCATCGCGGGAGCCACCAAGCGCCAGGCTGCAAAGTGCCACGGGAGCCACCAAGCGCCTTTGCTGCAGACCCTGTGGTCTGGCTGGAAACGTCCTCACATTTCAGCCAGCCATAAAATACTTAGCCAGGGGTTTCCTTGCAAGAGCCAGGCGGGAGAAGCCCTCGCTTCTTTCTTGTGGAGACGGGCACTTTGCATCCCGAGAGCCACCAAGCGTCAGGCTGTAAAGTGCCACGGGAGCCACCAAGCGCCTTTGCTGCAGACCTTGTGGTCTGGCTGGAACCGTCCGCACATTTCATCCAGCCATAAAAGACTTAGCCGGTGTTTCCTTGCAGGATCCAGGCGGGTGAAGCCCTTGCTTCTTTCTTCTTTCTCCTCCAACAGTCCCAAATTTCACAAATTCACCCCCCAAATTTTCAAATTCCAAATCCAATTCTGAATCTTCGGGTTCTTGTTATCCTAATCCAGGGACGTGCAGTCACTAGAGGCATGGAAGGCGGGGCCTCACCAGTCTCCTGAGGAAAAGGAAAGAATTTTAAAGAATTTTTTAAAAATAATTAAAGCCAATGTAGTTGCTACCATACTCCAAGTCACAGTGACTTGGAGTCTGCTTAGTGTTAACTATAGGAGGAGGCGAGAGAACTATGGGCCTCCTTTGCATAAGGAATTTTTCACCTTTTAAAATTTAACCAAGGGTTAAAAAGCAAAAAATTTTGTATGCAAAGGAGGCACTGATTCTCCCGCCTCCTGATCTGGGAGCAGCGAATCATGCCCTGTTGCAGTTGAGCACGCTTACATTGGGCGGGTTATTTCGGAGGGCGCACTTCAGAGGAGAGTGGAGTGGGGGAGAAGGAGGAGGCTCGCTCTTGTCAGAAGAGACCACATAAGAGCCTTGTCGTCTCTTCCATCCCAAAGGTGGGTGGGTGTGGGAGATTTGGTGGCTCCAATTCTTCTCTGGGGGGGGTGTCTCCCGGGGCTGCTGGCTAGATAGACTCCCAAAGAGCGACCCCTTCCCTCCTAGTCCCCCTCCCATCTCCACTGTATCTGGAGAAAAACATGCCAAGAATGGCACCGGGGGCTGCTCTCGGGCGGCAGCTGGGCAGCCGTTTGCCCTGTGGGTGGCTGGAAATGTCCGCGCATTTCAGCCAGCCATAAAATACTTAGCCGGGGGTTTCCTTGGAAGAACCAGGTGGGAGAAGCCCTCACTTCTTTCTTGTGGAGACGGCCACTTTGCATCGCGAGAGCCACTAAGCACCAGTCTGCAAAGTGCCACGGGAGCCACCAAGCGCCTTTGCTGCAGACCCTGTGGTCTGGCTGGAACCGTCCGCACATTTCATCCAGCCATAAAACACTTAGCCGGGGTTTCCTTGCAGGATCCAGGCGGGTGAAGCCCTTGCTTCTTTCTTCTTTCTCCTCCAACAGGCCCAAATTTCACAAATTCAACCCCCAAATTTTCAAATTCCAATTCCAATTCTGAATCTTCGGGTTCTTGTTACCCTAATCCAAATAGGGGTTGAGGTACCCAAAAAGGAATCCCCCCTCCCAAAAAACCCAACATATCATGATGACAATGAATATGCTGCTGTTTTCTTCATCTTGCTTCTTGTGTTTGATTTTATAATCCATGTGCCAGTTAAAACTATAATCCAAATTGTGAATCTTCCGACCAGGACAAATTGCACAAATTCAACCCCCAAATTTTCAAATTTCACTTCCAATTCCAATTCTGAATCTTCGGGTTCTTGTTATCCTAATCCAGGGACATGCAGTCACTAGAGGCGGAGAAGGCGGGGCCTCACCAGTCTCCTGAGGAAAAGGAAAGAATTTTAAAGAATTTTTAAAAAATAATTAAAGCCAAGGTAGTTGCTACCAGACTCCAAGTCACAGTGACTTGGAGTCTGCTTAGTGTTAACTATAGGAGGAGGCGAGAGAACTATGGGCCTCCTTTGCATAAGGAATTTTTCACCTTTTAAAATTTAAGAAAGTGTTTTAAAAGGAAAAAATTTTGTATGCAAAGGAGGCACTGATTCTCCCGACTCCTGATCTAAGAGCAGCGAATCATGCCTTATTGCAGTTGAACACGCTTACATTGGGCGGGTTACTTCGGAGGGTGCACTTCAGAGGAGAGTGGAGTGGGGGAGAAGGAGGAGGCTCGCTCTTGTCAGAAGAGACCACACAAGAGCCTTGCCGTCTCTTCCATCCCAAAGGTGGGTGGGTGTGGGAGATTTGGTGGCCCCAATTCTTCTCGGGGGGTGTGTCTGTGTCTCCCGGGGCTGCTGGCTAGATATTCTCCCAAAGAATGACCCCTTCCCTCCTAGTCCCCCTCCCATCTCCACTGTACCTGGAGAAAAACATGCCAAGAATGGCACCGGGGGCTGCTCTTGGGCGGCAGCTGGGCAGCCGTTTGCCCTGTGGGTGGCTGGAAATGTCCGCGCATTTCAGCCAGCCATAAAATACTTAGCCAGGGGTTTCCTTGCAAGAACCAGGCGGGAGAAGCCCTCGCTTCTTTCTTGTGGAGACGGCCACTTTGCATCGTGAGAGCCACTAAGCGCCAGTCTGCAAAGTGCCACGGGAGCCACCAAGCGCCTTTGCTGCAGACCCTGTGGTCTGGCTGGAACCGTCCGCTCATTTCATCCAGCCATAAAACACTTAGCCGGAGTTTTCTTGCAGGATCCAGGCGGTGAAGCCCTTGATTCTTTCTTCTTTCTCCTCCAACAGGCCCAAATTGCACAAATTCAACCCCCAAATTTTCAAATTCTAATTCCAATTCTGAATCTTCGGGTTCTTGTTATCCTAATCCAGGGATGTGCAGTCACTAGAGGCATGGAAGGCGGGGCCTCACCAGTCTCCTGAGGAAAAGGAAAGAATTTTAAAAAATTTTAAAAAAATAATTAAAGCCAAGGTAGTTGCTACCAGACTCCAAGTCACAGTGACTTGGAGTCTGCTTCGTGTTAACTATAGGAGGAGGCGAGAGAACTATGGGCCTCCTTTGCATAAGGAATTTTTCACCTTTTAAAATTTAAGCAAGGGTTAAAAAGCAAAAAATTTTGTTTGCAAAGGAGGCACTGATTCTCCCGCCTCCTGATTTGGGAGCAGCGAATCATGCCTTGTTGCAGTTGAGCACGCTTACATTGGGCGGGTTATTTCGGAGGGCGCACTTCAGAGGAGAGAGGAGTGGGGGAAAAGGAGGAGGCTCGCTCTTGTCAGAAGAGACCACACAAGAGCCTTGTCGTCTCTTGCATCCCAAAGGTGGGTGGGTGTGGGAGATTTGGTGGCTCCAATTCTTCTCTGGGGGGGGGTGTCTCCCGGGGCTGCTGGCTAGATAGACTCCCAAAGAGCGAAGCCTTCCCTCCTAGTCCCCCTCCCATCTCCACTGTACCTGGAGAAAAACATGCCAAGAATGGCACCGGGGGCTGCTCTCGAGCAGCAGCTGGGCAGCCGTTTGCCCTGTGGGTGGCTGGAAATGTCCGTGCATGTCAACCAGCCATAAAATACTTAACCGGGGGTTTCCTTGCAAGAGCCAGGCGGGAGAAGCCCTCGCTTCTTTCTTGTGGAGACGGGCACTTTGCATCACGGGAGCTACCAAGCGGCATGCTGCAAAGTGCCACGGGAGCCACCAAGCGCCTTTGCTGCAGACCCTGTGGTCTGGCTGGAACCGTCCGCACATTTCATCCAGCCATAAAACACTTAGCCGGGGTTTCCTTGCAGGATCCAGGCGGGTGAAGCCCTTGCTTCTTTCTTCTTTCTCCTCCAACAGTCCCAAATTTCACAAATTCACCCCCCAAATTTTCAAATTCCAATTCCAATTCTGAATCTTCGGGTTCTTGTTATCCTAATCCAGGGACGTGCAGTCACTAGAGGCATGGAAGGCGGGGCCTCACCAGTCTCCTGAGGAAAAGGAAAGAATTTTAAAGAATTTTTAAAAAATAATTAAAGCCAAGGTAGTTGCTACCAGACTCCAAGTCACAGTGACTTGGAGTCTGCTTAGTGTTAACTATAGGAGGAGGCGAGAGAACTATGGGCCTCCTTTGCATAAGGAATTTTTCACCTTTTAAAATTTAACCAAGGGTTAAAAAGCAAAAAATTTTGTATGCAAAGGAGGCACTGATTCTCCCGCCTCCTGATCTGGGAGCAGCGAATCATGCCCTGTTGCAGTTGAGCACGCTTACATTGGGCGGGTTATTTCAGAGGGCGCACTTCAGAGGAGAGAGGAGTGGGGGAGAAGGAGGAGGCTCGCTCTTGTCAGAAGAGACCACATAAGAGCCTTGTCGTCTCTTCCATCCCAAAGGTGGGTGGGTGTGGGAGATTTGGTGGCCCCAATTCTTCTCGGGGGGTGTGTCTGTGTCTCCCGGGGCTGCTGGCTAGATAGACTCCCAAAGAGCGACCCCTTCCCTCCTAGTCCCCCTCCCATCTCCACTGTATCTGGAGAAAAACATGCCAAGAATGGCACCGGGGGCTGCTCTTGGGCGGCAGCTGGGCAGCCGTTTGCCCTGTGGGTGGCTGGAAATGTCCGCGCATTTCAGCCAGCCATAAAATACTTAGCCGGGGGGTTCCTTGGAAGAACCAGGTGGGAGAAGCCCTCGCTTCTTTCTTGTGGAGACGGCCACTTTGCATCGCGAGAGCCACTAAGCGCCAGTCTGCAAAGTGCCACGGGAGCCACCAAGCGCCTTTGCTGCAGACCCTGTGGTCTGGCTGGAACCGTCCGCACATTTCATCCAGCCATAAAACAATTAGCCGGGGTTTCCTTGCAGGATCCAGGCGGGTGAAGCCCTTGCTTCTTTCTTCTTTCTCCTCCAACAGGCCCAAATTTCACAAATTCAACCCCCAAATTTTCAAATTCCAATTCCAATTCTGAATCTTCGGGTTCTTGTTACCCTAATCCAAATAGGGGTTGAGGTACCCAAAAAGGAATCCCCCCTCCCAAAAAACCCAACATATCATGATGACAATGAATATGCTGCTGTTTTCTTCATCTTGCTTCTTGTGTTTGATTTTATAATCCATGTGCCAGTTAAAACTATAATCCAAATTGTGAATCTTCCGACCAGGACAAATTGCACAAATTCAACCCCCAAATTTTCAAATTTCACTTCCAATTCCAATTCTGAATCTTCGGGTTCTTGTTACCCTAATCCAGGGACGTGCAGTCAATAGAGGCGGGGAAGGCGGGGCCTCACCAGTCTCCTGAGGAAAAGGAAAGAATTTTAAAGAATTTTTTAAAAATAATTAAAGCCAAGGTAGTTGCTACCAGACTCCAAGTCACAGTGACTTGGAGTCTGCTTAGTGTTAACTATAGGAGGAGGCAAGAGAACTATGGGCCTCCTTTGCATAAGGAATTTCTCACCTTTTAAAATTTAAGCAAGGGTTAAAAAGCAAAAAGTTTTGTATGCAAAGGAGGCACTGATTCTCCTGCCTCCTGATCTGGGAGCAGCGAATCATGCCTTGTTGCAGTTGAGCACGCTTACATTGGGCGGGTTATTTCGGAGGGCGCACTTCAGAGGAGAGAGGAGTGGGGGAGAAGGAGGAGGCTCGCTCTTGTCAGAAGAGACCACACAAGAGCCTTGCCGTCTCTTGCATCCCAAAGGTGGGTGGGTGTGGGAGATTTGGTGGCCCCAATTCTTCTCGGGGGGGGGTGTCTCCCGGGGCTGCTGGCTAGATAGACTCCCAAAGAGCGACCCCTTCCCTCCTAGTCCCCCTCCCATCTCCACTGTACCTGGAGAAAAACATGCCAAGAATGGCATCGGGGGCTGCTCTCAAACAGCAGCTGGGCAGCCGTTTGCCCTGTGGGTGGCTGGAAATGTCCGCGCATTTCAACCAGCCATAAAATACTTAGCCGGGGGTTTCCTTGCAAGAGCCAGGCGGGAGAAGCCCTCGCTTCTTTCTTGTGGAGACGGGCACTTTGCATCGCGAGAGCCACCAAGCGCCAGGCTGTAAAGTGCCACGGGAGCCACCAAGCGCCTTTGCTGCAGACCCTGTGGTCTGGCTGGAACCGTCCGCACATTTCATCCAGCCATAAAACACTTAGCCGGGGTTTCCTTGCAGGATCCAGGCGGGTGAAGCCCTTGCTTCTTTCTTCTTTCTCCTCCAACAGTCCCAAATTTCACAAATTCACCCCCCAAATTTTCAAATTCCAATTCCAATTCTGAATCTTCGGGTTCTTGTTATCCTAATCCAGGGACGTGCAGTCACTAGAGGCATGGAAGGCGGGGCCTCACCAGTCTCCTGAGGAAAAGGAAAGAATTTTAAAGAATTTTTTTAAAATAATTAAAGCCAAGGTAGTTGCTACCAGACTCCAAGTCACAGTGACTTGGAGTCCGCTTAGTGTTAACTATAGGAGGAGGCGAGAGAACTATGGGCCTCCTTTGCATAAGGAATTTTTCACCTTTTAAAATTTAAGCAAGGGTTAAAAAGCAAAAAAATTTGTATGCAAAGGAGGCACTGATTCTCCCGCCTCCTGATTTGGGAGCAGCGAATCATGCCTTGTTGCAGTTGAGCACGCTTACATTGGGCGGGTTATTTCGGAGGGCGCACTTCAGAGGAGAGAGGAGTGGGGGAGAAGGAGGAGGCTCGCTCTTGTCAGAAGAGACCACACAAGAGCCTTGTCGTCTCTTGCATCCCAAAGGTGGGTGGGTGTGGGAGATTTGGTGGCCCCAATTCTTCTCTGGGGGGGGGTGTCTCCCGGGGCTGCTGGCGAGATAGACTCCCAAAGAGCGACCCCTTCCCTCCTAGTCCCCCTCCCATCTCCACTGTACCTGGAGAAAAACATGCCAAGAATGGCACCGGGGGCTGCTCTCGGGCGGCAGCTGGGCAGCCGTTTGCCCTGTGGGTGGCAGGAAATGTCCGCGCATTTCAGCCAGCCATAAAATACTTAGCCGGGGGTTTCCTTGCAAGAGCCAGGCGGGAGAAGCACTCGCTTCTTTCTTGTGGAGACTGGCACTTTGCATCGCGAGAGCCACTAAGCGCCAGTCTGCAAAGTGCCACGGGAGCCACCAAGCGCCTTTGCTGCAGACCCTGTGGTCTGGCTGGAACCGTCCCACATATCATCCAGCCATAAAACACTTAGCCGGGGTTTCTTTGCAGGATCCAGGCAGTTGAAGCCCTTGCTTCTTTCTTCTTTCTCCTCCAACAGGCCCAAATTTCACAAATTCAACCCCCAAATTTTCAAATTCCAGTTCCAATTCTGAATCTTCGGGTTCTTGTTACCCTAATCCAAATAGGCGTTGAGGTACCTAAAAAGGAATCCCCCTCCCAAAAAACCCAACATATCATGATGATGATGAATATGCTGCTGTTTTCTTCATCTTGCTTCTTGTGTTTGATTTTATAATCCATGTGCCAGTTAAAACTATAATCCAAATTGTGAATCTTCCGACCAGGACAAATTGCACAAATTCAACCCCCAAATTTTCAAATTTCACTTCCAATTCCAATTCTGAATCTTCGGGTTCTTGTTACCCTAATCCAGGGACGTGCAGTCACTAGAAGCAGGGGAGACGGGGCCTCACCAGTCTCCTGAGGAAAAGGAAAGAATTTTAAAGAATTTTTTAAAAATAATTAAAGCCAAGGTAGTTGCTACCAGACTCCAAGTCACAGTGACTTGGAGTCTTCTTAGTGTTAACTATAGGAGGAGGCGAGAGAACTATGGGCTTCCTTTGCATAAGGAATTTTTCACCTTTTAAAATTTAACCAAGTGTTAAAGAGCAAAAAAATTTGCATGCAAAGGAGGCACTGATTCTCCCGCCTCCTGATCTGGGAGCAGCGAATCATGCCTTGTTGCAGTTGAGCACGCTTACATTGGGCGCGTTATTTCGGAGGGCGCACTTCAGAGGAGATAGGATTGTGGGAGAAGGAGGAGGCTCGCTTTTGTCAGAAGAGACCACACAAGAGCCTTGCCGTCTCTTGCATCCCAAAGGTGGGTGGGTGTGGGAGATTTGGTGGCCCCAATTCTTCTCTGGGGGGGTGGTGTCTCCCGGGGCTGCTGGCGAGATAGACTCCCAAAGAGCGACCCCTTCCCTCCTAGTCCCCCTCCCATCTCCACTGTACCTGGAGAAAAACATGCCAAGAATGGCACCGGGGGCTGCTCTCAGGCGGCAGCTGGGCAGCCGTTTGCCCTGTGGGTGGCAGGAAATGTCCGCGCATTTCAGCCAGCCATAAAATACTTAGCCGGGGGTTTCCTTGCAAGAGCCAGGCGGGAGAAGCACTCGCTTCTTTCTTGTGGAGACTGGCACTTTGCATCGCGAGAGCCACTAAGCGCCAGTCTCCAAAGTGCCACGGGAGCCACCAAGCGCCTTTGCTGCAGACCCTGTGGTCTGGCTGGAACCGTCCCACATATCATCCAGCCATAAAACACTTAGCCGGGGTTTCCTTGCAGGATCCAGGCGGTTGAAGCCCTTGCTTCTTTCTTCTTTCTCCTCCAACAGGCCCAAATTTCACAAATTCAACCCCCAAATTTTCAAATTCCAGTTCCAATTCTGAATCTTCGGGTTCTTGTTACCCTAATCCAAATAGGCGTTGAGGTACCTAAAAAGGAATCCCCCTCCCAAAAAACCCAACATATCATGATGATGATGAATATGCTGCTGTTTTCTTCATCTTTCTCCTTGTGTTTGATTTTATAATCCATGTGCCAGTTAAAACTATAATCCAAATTGTGAATCTTCTGACCAGGACAAATTGCACAAATTCAACCCCCAAATTTTCAAATTTCACTTCCAATTCCAATTCTGAATCTTCGGGTTCTTGTTACCCTAATCCAGGGACGTGCAGTCACTAGAAGCAGGGGAGACGGGGCCTCACCAGTCTCCTGAGGAAAAGGAAAGAATTTTAAAGAATTTTTTAAAAATAATTAAAGCCAAGGTAGTTGCTACCAGACTCCAAGTCACAGTGACTTGGAGTCTTCTTAGTGTTAACTATAGGAGGAGGCAAGAGAACTATGGGCCTCCTTTGCATAAGGAATTTCTCACCTTTTAAAATTTAACCAAGGGTTAAAAAGCAAAAAAATTTGCATGCAAAGGAGGCACTGATTCTCCCGCCTCCTGATCTGGGAGCCGCGAATCATGCCTTGTTGCAGTTGAGCACGCTTACATTGGGCGCGTTATTTCGGAGGGCGCACTTCAGAGGAGATAGGAGTGTGGGAGAAGGAGGAGGCTCGCTTTTGTGAGAAGAGACCACACAAGAGCCTTGCCGTCTCTTGCATCCCAAAGGTGGGTGGGTGTGGGAGATTTGGTGGCCCCAATTCTTCTCTGGGGGGAGGGTGTCTCCCGGGGCTTCTGGCTAGATAGACTCCCAAAGAGTGACCCCTTCCCTCCTAGTCCCCCTCCCATCTCCACTGTACCTGGAGAAAAACATGCCAAGAATGGCATCGGGGGCTGTTCTCGAGCGGCAGCTGGGCAACCGTTTGCCCTGTGGGTGGCTGGAAATGTCCGCGCATTTCAGCCATCCATAAAATACTTAGCCGGGGGTTTCCTTGCAAGAGCCAGGCGGGAGAAGCCCTCGCTTCTTTCTTGTGGAGACGGGCACTTTGCATCGCGAGAGCCACCAAGCGCCAGGCTGCAATGTGCCATGGGAGCCACCAAGCGCCTTTGCTGCAGACCCTGTGGTCTGGCTGGAAATGTCCGCACACTTCAGCCAGCCATAAAACACTTAGCCGGGGGTTTCCTTGCAGGATCCAGGCGGGTGAAGCCCTTGCTTCTTTCTTCTTTCTCCTCCAACAGTTCCAAATTTCACAAATTCAACCCCCAAATTTTCAAATTCCAATTCCAATTCTGAATCTTCGGGTTCTTGTTACCCTAATCCAAATAGGGGTTGAAGTACCCAAAAAGGAATCCCCCTCTCAAAAAACCCAACATATCATGATGATGATGAATATGCTGCTGTTTTCTTTATCTTGCTTCTTTTGTTTGATTTTAAAATCCAAATGCCAGTTAAAACTATAATCCAAATTGTAAATCTTCCCACCAGGACAAATTGTACAAATTCAACCCCCAAATTTTCAAATTTCACTTCCAATTCCAATTCTGAATCTTTGGGTTCCTGTTACCCTACTCCAAATTTTGAATCCTCCAACCAGCCCAAATTGCACAAATTCAACCCCCAAATATTAAAATTCCAATTCCAATTCTGAATCTTTGGGGTAGTGCGAGTGCTTTGGGGCAATCCAAATAGGTGCTGAAGTTCCCAAAAAGGACCCCCCCCAAAAAAAACCAAGACAGCATGCTGATGATGAATATGCTGTTATTTTCTTCATCTTGCTTTTTGTGTTTGAGTATATAATCCAAATGCCAATTAAAACTATAATCCAAATTGTGAATCTTCCACCCAGCCCAAATCGAACAAATCTAACCCCCAAATTTTCAAATTTCACTTCCAATTAAAATTCCAAATCTTCGGGTTCTTGTTACCCTAATCCACTGGTGGGTTCCAAAATTGGAACCTACTCTGTGGATGTGGCCTCCTTTGTGAGAGTGGCTTGCTGGCCATGTGACTGGGTGGGAGTGGCTTGCCAGCCATGTCACCCAGTGGGCGTGGCGTGCCGCCATGTGACCAGCTGGAAGTGGCTTGCCGGCCCTGTGACCAGTTGGGAGTGGCTTACAAGGCATGTGACTGGGTGAGAGTGGCTTGCCGGCCATGTGACCTGGGGGTAGTGGCCAAGACGATGACACTGAATTCTTTGCCCCAATGGTTAAAATAAGTACAAAAACAATAAAAGAGATACTTTCAGAAGATGACTGTTCTTGCCAGCCTTCAATATCAGGGACTCCAATGAATGGGCTTCAGAATTCTTTCATTGCATATATTGCATTGAGATGAAACCAGCAGACAAAATAATAGAAAAGGAAAATGACCGTCCTTTTTGCGTCTCCTGCACCACCACCTCATCATGTTGCACCACAAAGGAAAGACACAGAAAGCAAGAATTTAATTGCTTAGAGTTCACTATCTGAAGGATGAACACAGGACAGACCACACCACACCAGCAATAAAGATAGCTACTTAGAGAGGAAGGATCACTGACTTGCTAGTCTTCTGCACACAACCTTATTACTTTGCTCAAACAACCTGCACAAAGGAGAGAAAGAGAAAAAAAGACTTTCAATTGCTTGCACTTCACTTTCTCTAGGATGAACACAGCACAGACCACATCCAGCGATAAATACATTATATATCCTCTTTATATGCATTAAGCTTTGATCTCTTATTTGTTTAAACAGATTATCCTCAACTTGAATAAAACCAATTTTTTGATCTATTTTCCACCTAGCCTGTAATTGCCCATACTGGAACCATGTTTGAACTACCTTCTCCTCTTTTAATACCTCTAAAGATTTTAATTGTAATACCCCCCTTTCCGAGGTAAGAAGCTGTCTGTAAGTAATTCTGTCCTGTTTTTGTGCTGTATTCATATTTTCAATTGCGTGTCTAGGAATTGCCCACATGGGTATCTTGTCATTTAATTTATATTGGTATTTCTTCCAGACCCGCAATAAAGCATTTCTTAAAATATTACTTTTAAAGTTCTTATCCAATTTTTTGTTGAATAACAGGTAAGCATGCCAACCAAATACCAGATCGTGTCCCTCAATGTTCAATATTTTATCATTGGTTAAATGAATCCAATCACTAATTACAGATAATGCCACTGCATCATAATATAGTTTTAAATTAGGTAGTTTCAATCCTCCTCTCTCACGTACATCTTGCATTATTTTCATCTTTACCCTCGGCTTCTTTCCTGCCCACACAAATTTGTTGATACCCTTCTGCCATTCTACATCCAGCGATAAAGACAGCTGCTTACAGAGGAAAGATCTCACTGACTTTACAGTCTTCTGCACACCACCATATCATTTTGCCCAAACAACCAGCACAAAGGACAGACACAGAAAGAAAGACTTTAATTGCTTGAACTTCACTATCTGAAGGATGAACACAGCACAAACCACACCATACCCAGTAATAAAGAGGAAGGATCATTGGCTTGCCGGTCTTCTGCAAACCATCTTATTACTTTACTTTGCTTAAACAACCTGCACAAAGGAGAGACACAGAAAGAAAGACTTTAATTGCTTACACTTCACTATCTCAAGGATGAACACAGCACAGACCACACCACACCCAGCAATAGAGACAGCAACTTACAGACGAAGGATCTCACTGGCTTGACAGTCTTCGGGAAACCACCTTATAACTTTGCTCACACACCCTGCATAAAGGACAGACATAGAAAGCAAGACTTTAATTGCTTGCACTTCACTATCTCAAAGAGAAACACAGCACAGACCAGACCCAGCAAAAAAGACAACTACTTATAGAGGAAGGATCACTGGCTTTCATGTCTTCAGCACACCACCTCATCACATTGCTCAAACAACCTTCACAAAAAGCAAGACTTTAATTGCTTGCACTTCACTATCTCAAGGATGAACACAGAACAGACCACACCATCCTTACAGAGGAAGGATCACTGGCTTGCCAGTCTTGTGCACACAACCTTATTACTCTACCTTGCTCAAATCATCTGCACAAAGGAGAGACACCAAAAGCAAGACTTTAATTGCTTGCACTTCACTATCACTAGGATGAACACAGCAGAGACCGCACTACACCCAGCAATAAAGACAGCTACTTACAGGGGAAGGATCTCACTGGCTTGCCAGTCTTCTGCACACCACCTAATCACTTTGCTCAAACAACCTGCACAAAGGACAGACACCGAAAGCAAGACTTTAATTGCTTGCACTTCACTATCTCAAAGATGAACACAGCACAGATCACATCCAGCATTAAAGACAGCTACTTACAGAGTAAGGATCACTGGCTTTCCGGTCTTCTGCACACAAGCTTATTACTCTACCTTGCTCAAACTATCTGCACAAAGGAGAGACACCGAAAGCAAGACATTAATTGCTTGCACTTCCCTATTTGAAGGCTGAAAACAATACACACCACACCACACCCAGCAATAATAACAGCTACTAGCAATAGCAATAGCAGTTAGACTTATATACTGCTTCATAGGGCTTTCAGCCCTGTCTAAGCGATTTACAGAGTCAGCATATTGCCCCCACAGTCTGGGTCCTCACTTCACTCACCTCGGAAGGATGGAAGGCTGAGTCAACCTTGAGCCGGTGAGATTTGAACCGCTGAACTGCAGATCACAGTCAGCTGAAGTAGCCTGCAATACTGCACCCAAACCACTGTGCCACCTCGTCTCTTACAGGGGAAGGATCACTGGCTTGCCAGTCTTCTGCACACCACCTCATTACTTTACTCAAACATCCTGCAGAAAGGACAGACACAGAAAGTAAGACTTTAATTGCTTGCACTTCACTATCTCAAGGATGAACACAGCACAAACCATACCCAGCAATAAAGACAACAACTTACAGTGGAAGGATCACTGGCTTTCCAGTCTTTTGTACAGAACCTTCACTTTGCTCAAACAACCTGCATAAAGGACAGAAGCAGAAAGCAAGACTTTAATTGCTTGCACTTCACTATCTCAAGGATGAACACAGCACAGACCTCACCCAGCAATAAAAACAGCTACTTACAGTTGAAGGATCACTGTCTTGCCCATCTTCTGCACACCACCTTATTACTTTACTTTGCTCAAACAACCTGCATAAAGGAGCAACACAGAAAGCAAGACTTTAATTGCTTGCACTTCACTATCATAAGGATGAACGCAGCACAGACCACACCATGCCCAGCAATAAAGACAGCTACATACCGGCGAAGGATCACACTGGCTTGACGGTCTTCTGCAGACCACCTTATTGCTTTAGTTTGCTTAAAAAACCTGCACTCGGACAGAAACAGAAAGCAATACTTTAATTGCTTGCAGTTCACTATCCCAAGGATGAACACAGAACAGACCACACCACACTCAGGAATAAAGACAGCTACTTACAGAGGAAGGATCACTGGCTTGCCAGTCTTGTGCACACAACCTTGTTACGCTACCTTGTTCAAACAATCTGCAAAAAGGAGAGAAACCAAAAGCCAGACTTTAATTGCTATCTCAAGGATGAACACAGCACTGACCATACCACACCTAGCAATAAAGACAGCTACTTAAAGAGGAAGGATCACTGGCTTGCCGGTCTTCTGCAAACCACCTTATTACTTCACTTTGCTTAATAACCTGCACAAAAGAGAGATACAGAAAGAAAGACTTTAATTGCTTGCACTTCACTATCTCATGGATGAACACAGCACAGACTGCACTACACCCAGCAATAAAGACAGCTACATACAGGGGAAGGATCTCACAGGCTTGCCGGTCTTCTGCATACCACCTACTCACATTGCTCAGACAACCAGAACAAAGGACAGACACCGAAAGCAAGACTTTAATTGCTTGCACTTCACTATCTCAAAGATGAACACAGCACAAACAATACCCAGCAATAAAGACAACTACTTTTCAGAGGAAGGATCTCTGGCTTTCCAGTCTTCTACACAGAACCATATCACTTTGCTCAAATAACCTGCACAATGGAGTAACACCGAAAGCAAGACTTCAATTGCTTGCACTTCACTATCTCAAGGATGAACACAGCACAGAACACACAGCAATAAAGACAGCTACTTACAGAGGAAGGATCTCACTGGCTTGACAGTCTTCTGCAAGTCACCTTATCACTTTGCTCAAACAACCTGCAAAAAGGAGAGAAACAGGAAGAAAGACTTTAATTGCTTGCACTTCACTATTTGAAGGATGAACACAGCACAGACCACACCACACCCAGCAATAGAGACAGCTACTTACAGACGAAGGATCACACTGGCTTGACAGTCTTCTGCAAACCACCTTATCACTTTGCTAAAACAACCTGCACAAAGGACAGACACAGAAACAAGTCTTTAATTGCTTGGACTTCACTATCTGAAGGATGAACACAGAACAGACCACACCCAGCAATAAAAAAGCTACTTACAGACGAAGGATCACTGGCTTGCCAGCTTTCAGCAAACCACATTATTACTTTGCTTAAACAACCTGCACAAAGGAGAGACACAGAAAGAAAGAATTTAATTGCTTGCACTTCACTATCTGAAGGATGAACACAGCACAAACCATACCCAGCAATAAATAAAACTACTTACAGAGGAAGGATCACTGGCTTTCCGGTCTTCTGCACACAACCTTATTACTCTACCTTTCTTAAACAATCTGCACAGAGGAGAGATACCGAAAGCCAGACTTTAATTGCTTGCACTTCACTATCTTAAGGATGAACACAGAACACACCACACCACATTCAGCAATAAAGACATCTACTTACAGAGGAAGGATCGCTGGCTTGCCAGTCTTCTGCACAACACCATATTACTTTAGTCTGCTCAAAAATCCTGCACAAAAGACAGAAACAAAAAGCAAGACTTTAATTGCTTGCACTTCACTATCTCAAGGATGAACACAGCACAAACACACCCAGCAATAAGGACAGCTATTTACAGAGGAAGGATCTCACTGGCTTTCTGGTCTTCTGCACACAACCTTATTACTCTACCTTACTCAAACAATCTGCACAAAGGAGAGACATCCAAAGGAAGACTGTAATTGCTTGTACTTCGATATTTGATGGATGAACACAGAACAGACCACACCCAGCAATAAAGACAGCTACTTACAGATGAAGGATCACTGGATTGCCGCTCTTCTGCAAACCACCTCACTACTTTACTTTGCCTAAACAACCTGCAGAAAGGACAAACACAGAAAGCAAGACTTTAATTGCTTGCACTTCACTATCTCAAGTATGAACACAGCACAGAACACACAGCAATAAAGACAGCTACTTACAGAGGAAGGATCTCACTGGCTTAACGGTCTTCTGCACACCACCTTATCACTTTGCCCAAACAACCTGCACAAAGGACAGAAATAGAAACAAGACTTTAATTGCTTGCACTTCACTATCTCAAGAATGAACACAGCACAAACCATATCCAGCAATAAAGACAACTACTTACAGAGGAAGGATCACTAGCTTTTCGGTCTTCTACACAGAACCTTATCACTTTGCACAAACAACCTGCACAAAGGAAAAAAACCAGAAAGCAAGACTTTCTGCTTGCACTTCACTATCTCAAGGATGAACACAGAACAGATGACACCCAGCAATAAAAACAGCTACTTACAGAGGAAAGATCACTGGCTTTCCGGTCTTCTACACAGAACCTTATCACTTTGCACAAACAACCTGCAGAAAGACAGACACAGAAAGTAAGTCTATAATTGCTTGCACTTCACTATCTCAAAGATGAACACAGAACAGACGACACCCAGCAATAAAAACCACTACTTACAGAGGAAGGATCACTGGCTGAACAGTCTTCTGCACACCACCTTATCACTTTGCCCAAACAACCTGCACAAAGGACAGAAATAGAAAGCAAGACTTTAATTGCTTGCACTTCACTATCTCAAGAATGAACACAGCACAAACCATACCCAGCAATAAAGACAACTACTTACAGAGGAAGGATCACTAGCTTTCCGGTTTTCTGCACAGAACCTTATCACTTTGTACAAACAATCTGCATAAAGACAGACACCGAAAGCAAGACTTTAATTGCTTGCACTTCACGATCTCAAGGATGAACATAGAAGAGACCACACCA
Organism: Thamnophis sirtalis; assembly: GCF_051295495.1. Lineage (NCBI taxonomy): Eukaryota > Metazoa > Chordata > Lepidosauria > Squamata > Natricidae > Thamnophis > Thamnophis sirtalis. The sequence continues at coordinate 85,807,715 of NW_028261384.1, read as the reverse complement.
CACTCAGCAGGATGAAAACAGCACAACCCACACCCAGAAATCAAGACAGCTACTTACAGACGAAGGATCTCACTGGCTTGACAGTCTTCTGCAAACTACCATATCACTTTGCCAAAACAACCTGCACAAAGGACAGATACAGAAAGTAAGTCTATAATTGCTTGCACTTCACTATCTCAAGGATGAACACAGAACAGACGACACCCAGCAATAAAAACAGCTACTTACAGAGGAAGGATCACTGGCTTTCCGGTCTTCTGCAAACCACCTCATTAATTTACTTTGCTTAAACAACCTGCACAAAGGAGAGACACAGAAAGCAAGACTTTAATTGCTTGCACTTCACTATCTCAAGGATGAACACAACACAAACCATACCCAGCAATAAAGACAACTACTTACAGAGGAAGGATCACTGGCTTTCTGGACTTCTGCAGAGAACCTTATCACTTTGCTCAAACAACCTGCACAGAGGAGAGACACCGAAAGCAAAACTTTAATTGCTTGCACTTCACTATCTCAAGGATGAACATAGAAGAGACCACACCACACTCAGCAATAAAGACAGCTACTTACAGAGGAAGGATAACTGGTTTGCCGGTCTTCTGAACACAACCTTATTACTCTACCTTGCTCCACAAAGGAGAGACACTGAAAGCCAGACTTAAATGCTTGCACTTCACTATCTTAAGGATGAACACAGAACAGACCACACCACACTCAGCAATAAAGACAGCTACTTACAGAGGAAGGATCACTGGCTTGCCAGTCTTCTGCACAACACCATGTTACTTTAGTTTGCTCAAAAATCCTGCACAAAAGACAGACAAGAAAGCAAGACTTCCTGGGCGGGACTTTGCTGATGGTAGAAGCTTAACAAACCTGCTCCCGAGTTCCTGATCACCTTATCTGTCTAGACATCTGACAGGTACCTTATCCTTCAGGCAAGAAGGGAAGGCGAGAGATCCAGCTGGCAAAGTGCCTTTTTGATCTTTGTAGCTTTTATGTCTGCGAAGAGAGGGGGGGCCAGCTGAGGCTGAATCATCTCTGTGCCGGAATCTACAGCTGTTTTTTACAGCCCAAAGTAAGATCCTCCCACTTAGAACAACATTTGAACTATTTGATTTTAATACAAGCAGAGTCCGTATCTGAGAACTTCATTTACTTATTTAAATCCTAGCTTCATTTTTTACAAGATCTTCCTTCGTTAATTTGGCTATCTAAAAAAGCCTTTAAAATGGCGACTGTGAATTCTCCGTAACAACGCTCACCTTCTTAATCTTCTTGCAAAGAACAGCTATAAAACTTCAAAGGAAGGGAGTGATTCATCATTCTGCCTTATAGCCGGCCAGCAGATTTTTATTAATTAGTTTCACTTCTACAAGATTCTACAAGACCTTTTTTTAATCAACTTTGCTAATATATATTTCTAATATAGAGAAATCTAAAATGGCGTTGAATATGCTGAGCTGTTTCGTTACAATGCTTTTTTTCTGAAACCTTCTGAAAAGTCCTACAGAGTTAATAAAGGGGTGATTTAATACCTCTTTTCGTAGCTGCATAGCGGGCCAGTAGAGTTTGATTAATTGCTTGAAGATAAGACTTGGAATGGCCTCAAAACTAAATCCTGGTCTGAAACCCCCTCCTAGAAGTACATCCCCAATACCTGGCACAAAATCGCAGCCTCCACCCTCTATGCCTCCTACTGGAGATTTGCTAAAAAAGAACTTTTTTGGGAAACTTTTAAAGATTTTAAAGAGAAGATAAAAGAGGAGATAAAAGAACTTAAGGCGGACTTGGATGATAAAATTGATACTAGGATTGCTAACATGAAAGATGATATGTTGGGACTTGTAACTGTACTGACAGAACATGTTTCTGGAATTGAAGATAGTCTAGAGGATCTTAACGAAGCTAATACCAATTTGACATCCAAAACTGAGGTGGTGCAACAAAAAGTTGAAAACGCTGAAAAACAAATTATTATGATACAGTACAGGCAGATGGAGCTGGCATTAAGAGTAAGGGGGTTGCGTGAGGATAAACAGGAGAACTTGAAGCAGATTCTTTCAGAAACTTTTGATTGTCTGGTGGGAAGACCGGGGTCTAACTTTGACTGACAGATCGATAAAGCTTATCGCGCTAATTCTTGGGTGGCAAAACAGAAACAACCCCCCCGAGACGTAGTTATATATTTCACTACAAGAGAGCTCAGAAACATGATACAAGAGTCCTATAACACTAGGCTCCAAATTGGGGGCCAGGATTTGACTGTTTTGAAAGAAATACCACCTCAAATGTTAAGGGTCAGGAGAGACTATGCTTTTTTAGTGGAAGAACTCAGAAACCGTCAGATACAGTACAGATGGGATGCACCATTTGGTATTATATTTACATTTGACAGGCAAAGATATCATCTCAACTCCATATGGAAAGCTCGAGATTTTTATCACAATATTTTGAAGGCGGGACACCCTGCACCATCTGGATCCGGAGAAAGACCACAAGAAGGACAAGACAGACAGCAAACCACATAGCTACCAGACAAGGTGTACCATTTCCCCTCCCTAGAAGGGCAAGGTGTTATGGAACAAAGACCTAGCCATATGACTACCAGACGAATGGAAAAACAAGCTAAAAGGCAACAACCTCAACAATCACCGGCCATCGATCAAGGAGTTACAGCAACAAGCTCAGAAGCCGTGGGAGGAGCTAGGCCAAAGGTTAAACAGGCCATGCAGGAGGCTCTAAAAAAACTTCAGGTAACCAAAGATGACAACTAAGATTCTAACATGGAATGTCAATGGTTTGAATTTTCCACAGAAGAGAAAGAAAATATTTCACTATCTTAAACAGTTTAAGAATGATATAATTTGTTTGCAAGAAACTCATATCAAATCAACTGATCAAAAATATTTGATTAACCCAAAACTTGGTCAACATTTTGTAGCTTCTGCTATGGAAAAGAAAAATAGTATAGTTGTATACTTAAGAAAAGACATCAAAGCTGAATTAATTGAAGCAGATCCCTTTGGAAGATATATCACGTTAGATCTAATCTTAGAAGGGGAAAAGACATTACTTTTGGGAATTTATGCTCCCAATCAACAGCAAGATGGATTCTATAGAAATCTTCATGCTAAATTAGTACAGTGGGACTATAGGTCTTGTATACTATTGGGTGATTGGAATGGTGTGATAGACACTAAAAGAGATAAGAAGGCTTCTCGCCCAAATACTAAGATGCGAGCAAAGCTACCCAAACCTTTTTTTGACATGATGGACGACTTTGAATTGAGAGATATTTGGCGAGAAAGAAATGCAGAGGAATATGATTTCACCTTCTTTTCTGATAGACATCAATCCCTTTCAAGGATTGATTTTATACTAATCACTAATGGTTTGCTTTCTAGGGTGAAAAAGACAAAGATTGCGGCTAGGGTCCTTTCGGATCATAACCCAGTTTGGATGGAATTGGGAAGGGGCGTGCAGGCGAGAAGGTCTTGGAGATTGAATGAAAACTTATTTAGATATGAAAAGTATATTAATGATTGTAAAAAACTGTTATCCGAATACTTTGTTTTGAATATGAATAAGGGTACACCTAAGGAATTCGTATGGGATGCAAGTAAAGCGTATATGAGAGGAGTGCTGATGAATATAAATAAAACACATAGATATAAACAAGGGTTAAAATGAACAGAATTGGAAGAGGAAATTAAGAGGAAAGAGTTGGAGTTAACAGTGAATCCAGGCGATACAAAGGTTAAGGAAGCAATCACCATATTAAAATCTCAATTTGACATGTTGATCTCTGACCAGGTAGCCACTAGTTTACTATATGCAAAACACAATACTTTTTGTAATGCAAACAAACCTGGCAGATGGTTAGCTTATCAGATTAGGAAAAAAAGGAAAACTCGAAATATATCTAAACTGACTTACAGAGCGAAGGAGGTGTCTCAACAGTTTAGTTTAGTTTAGTTTATACTTTATTTGTATGCCGCCCTTTTCCCTGGGGGGGACTCAGGGCAGCTCACAATTGGAGGGAGGGGAAAGACAGACAAGTTACAAACATAGAAATCATACATCGTTAAAAACACAACAGTCATACCATTCGAGTGGGGTTACAAGTCTTTAGCCCCAGGCCTGTTGGAACAGCCAGCTTTTAAGGGCTATGCGGAAGGCCTGGAGTGTGGTGAGGGTACGAATCTCCATGGGGAGTTCGTTCCAGAGGGTCGGAGCAGCCACCGAGAAGGCTCTCCTCCGGGTAGTTGCCAGTCGACATTGGCCGGCTGATGGAATTCGGAGGAGGCATTTCGGGAATTTTTTACAGAATTATAGAGACCTTAGTTAGAGAAGAGCACAGGCAAAAATTGAACCAACCAATAACCTCGGGGGAAATTTTGCAGGTAATTAAGCAATTAAAGTTAGGGAAAGCACCAAGTACAGATGGTTTGACAGTGGTTTACTATAAAAATTTACAGTTAGAAATGGTAGAACCTCTTAGAGAATTATTTAATAAGATTCAAACGGAATGTAAGATGCCTCCATCTTGGAATACAGCGTTTATATCTTTGATACCCAAAGAAGATCAAGATACTACCCAACCAAAAAATTATAGACCTATCTCATTACTTAATGTAGATTATAAATTTTTTACTAAAATACTAGCAAATAGGTTAATGCTAGTTATTCAACAACTGATACACACCGACCAAACAGGTTTTATACAGGGGAGACAGATGAAAAGTAATGTTAGATTAATTATTAATGCATTAGAATATTTGGGAAAGAACAACTAAATTCCTGCTGCGTTCATATTTTTGGATACTGAGAAGGCCTTTGATCGAGTTAAATGGCAATTTCTGCTGAAGATATTGGAAAAAATGCAGATAGGAGATAGCTTTTTACAGTCAATTAAAGCAATATACCAACAGCAAACAGCACAAATCATAGAGTTTAACAGACTCTTTTCAAATTGGAAAAGGTACAAGACAGGGCTGTCCTTTGTCCCCACTACTGTTTATTATAACTTTGGAAGTATTGTTGAATAAAATACGGGGCTTGGAGGGTCTAAAAGGGATCAAGATTAGGCAGCAAGAATACAGAGTGCGCGCTTTTGCGGATGATCTGGTCATAATATTGGAACAACCGAAGGAATCCAGTATGGTTTTAATGAATACGATTAATCAATATGGTCAAGTGTCTGGTTTTAAAATAAATTTAGGGGAAAAAAATATTAGCTATAAATATGAATACTAAAAAAAAGGAAGAACTAGGAGGGATGCTAGGATGTGAGGTAGTCAAAAAAATCAAATATCTTGGAGTTAATATTTTAACTTCAAATGGGAAACTATATAAACATAATTATGAACCACTTTGGCATAGTATACAGATAGAGATGAAAAAATGGGAGAAATTGCACTTATCTTTGCTGGGTAGGATAGTGGCAGTGAAAATGAACATCTTACCAAAATTTTTATTTCTCTTCCAAATGTTACCTATACTTAAAAAAGATGCGAATCTTTTAGAATGGCAGAAGGGTATCAACAAATTTGTATGGGCAGGAAAGAAGCCGAGGGTAAAGATGAAAATAATGCAAGATGTACGCGAGAGAAGAGGCTTGAAATTACCTAACCTAAAACTATATTATGATGCAGTGGTGCTATCTGTAATTAGTGATTGGACTCATTTAACTAATGATAGAATACTGAATATTGAGGGACACGATCTGGTATATGGTTGGCATGCTTACCTGTTATTCAACAAAAAATTGGACAAGAATTTTAAAAGTCATATTTTAAGAAATGCTTTACTGCGGGTCTGGAAAAAAATACCAATATAAATTAAATGACAAGATACTCATGTGGGCAATTCCTAGACACACAATTGAAAATATGAATATAGCACAAAAACAGGATAGAATTACCTACAGACAGCTTCTCATTTTGGAAAGGGGGGTACTACAACTAAAATCTTTAGAGGTATTAAAAGAGGAGAAGGTAGTTCAAACATGGTTCCAGTATGGGCAATTACAGGCCAGGTGGAAAATAGATAAAAAAATTGGTTTTATCCAAGTTGAGGATAATCTGTTTAAACAAATAAGAGATCAAAGCTTAATGCAAAACATATAAAGAGGATATATAATGTATTAATACAGTTAGATTCAGAAACAGAATTAGTTAAAGACTGTATGATAAAGTGGGCTCAAAATATTGAAGAACCAATAATGTTGGATACATGGGAAAGAATCTGGGTAAGAAATGTGAAATTTACACAAGCTCAAAACCTGAGAGAAAATTTTTATAAGATGTTCTATAGATGGCATTTAGATCCTAAAAAGCTGGCTTCTATGTATCCGAATTTACAGCCCAAATGTTGGAGATCTGGTTCTCTCGATGCTACATATTTTCATATATGGTGGACCTGCTAAAAGGTTAAGGCATTTTGAATAAAAATATGGTGGATTATGCAAAATATTTTTAAAAGAAGGATAAAGTTTACTCCTCAGTTATTTTTACTAGGTATAAGTACTGACTTTACAGTGGTAGAGACTAACTTGATTTTGCACCTAATAACGGCAGCAAGACTGTTGGTGGCGCAATACTGGAAGAAGGAAGACTTGCCTACAACTCAAGAATGGACCTTGAAAGTTACAAATTTAGCCGAGATGGCTAAAATATCGGCATATCTTAAAGATCATTCAAATGAGAGATATAAATGAGACTGGAAAAAATGGATTGACTATATACAAAACAAATATGGGACTAAGAAATTCCAGATAACCTATGCTTAAGTTCAGGAATGATTTAAACTGTTCAAAGTTAGCGTAGCAAGAAGCTAAGATCAATGTAGAGATGTTATTAACCTTTTTTTAATTTCTTTTTTCTCAACATATTTTATACTGTGTTTGTTAAAAATCTATACCATGTATGGGCTCTGGGAAGTCTGGGGGGGAGGGAGGTGGGGTGTTGGGGAGGAGGGTGGGGGGAGGGAGGGATATATATTAGGTTAGATACGATGTGTTAGATTTCAATGTAATGGGATTTCACATGTATACTGTTTTTCTTTAATTTCTCTGTAAAAATAGGATAAGTTAAGTACATTGACATATAGTGGAAATACACCAAGGGGAGGAGGAGTGGGATAGAAGAAGGATGGGTAGAGAGGGCGGGAGAGAGGATGGGAGGGAAGGTGAGAAGGAAGGGAGGGAGTGGATCGGGAGAGAGGAGTGGTAGAGGGAGAGGGGAAGTAGGGTAGAGGGGGATGATGGAGGGAAGATAGAAAGTTGGAGGGGGTGGAAGAAAGAGGTGTACAGATAGTGGAAGAGGTATATTGGGTTTCTATTTTTTTGGGTATTGTTGACAAGAGGAATTGCTGCGATTATTGTTTAATGTTGTATGGCTCCGGCTATGCACAGTATATATGTGAGTGTATGAAAATGAAAAAATGAAAATAAAAACCTTTTACAAAAGAAAGCAAGACTTTAATTGCTTGCACTTCACTATCTCAAGGATGAACACAGCACAAACACACCCAGCAATAAGGACAGCTATTTACAGAGGAAGGATCTCACTAGACATTCTTCTGCAAACCACCTTATAGCTTTGCTCAAACAACCAGCACAAAGGACAAAAACAGAAAGTAAGACTTTAATTGCTTGCACTTCAATATCTCAAGGATGAACACAACACAGAGCACACCCAGCAAAAAAGACTGCTACTTACAGAGGATGGATCACTGGCTTTCCGGTCTTCTGCACGCAACCTTATTACTCTACCTTGCTCAAACAATCTGCACAAAGGAGAGACACTGAAAGCAAGACTTTAATTGCTTGCACTTCACTATCTGAAGGATGAACACAGCACAGACAACACCACACCCAGCAATATAGACAGCTATTTACAGAGGAAGGATCTCACTGGCTTGATGGTTTTCTGCACACCACCTTATCACTTTGCTCAAACAACCTGCATAGAGGAGAGACACAGAAAGCAAGACTTTTATTGCTTGCCCTTCACTGTCTCAAGGATGAACATAGAAGAGACCACACCACACTCAGCAATAAAGACAGCTACTTACAGAGGAAGGATCACTGGTTTGCCGGTCTTCTGAACACAACCTTATTACTCTACCTTGCTCCACAAAGGAGAGACACTGAAAGCCAGACTTTAATTGCTTGCACTTCACTATCTCAAGGATGAACACAGCACAGAACACAGAGCAATAAAGACAGCTACTGACAGAGGAAGGATATCACTGGCTTGACATTCTTCTGCAAACCACTTATCACTTTGCTCAAACAACCTGCACAAAGGACAGACATAGAAAGAAAGACTTTAATTGCTTGCACTTCACTATCTCAAGGATGAACACAGCACAAACCATACCCAGCAATAAAGACAGCTACTTACAGATGAAGGATCACTGGCTTGCGCTCTTCTGCAAACCACCTGATTACTTTACTTTGCTTAAACAACCTGCACAAAGGAGGGACACAGAAAGCAAGACTTTAATTGCTTGAACTTCATTATTTGAAGGATGAATACAGAATAGATGACGGTCTTCTGCACACCCAGATAACCTTATCACTTATCAATCTGCATAAAGACAGACACCGAAAGGAAGACTGTAATTGCTTGTACTTCACTATTTGAAGGATGAACACAGAACAGACCACACCCAGCAATAAAAAAAGCTACTTACAGATGAAGGATCATTGGCTTTCCGGTCTTCTGCACACAACGTTATCACTTTCCTCAAACAACCTGCACAAACGACAGACACCGAAAGCAAGGCTATAATTGCTTGCACTTCACTATCTCAAGGATGAACACAACACAGAGCACACCCAGCAAAAAAGACTGCTACTTACAGAGGAAGGATCTCACTGGCTTTTCGGTCTTCTGCACGCAACCTTATCAGTTTGCTCAAACAACCTGCATAGAGGAGAGACACAGAAAGCAAGACTTTTATTGCTTGCACTTAACTATCTCAAGGATGAACATAGAAGAGAACACACCACACTCAGCAATAAAGACAGCTACTTACAGGGGAAGGATCACTGGTTTGCCGGTCTTCTGAACACAACCTTATTACTCTACCTTGCTCCACAAAGGAGACACAGTGAAAGCCAGACTTTAATTGCTTGCACTTCACTATCTGAAGGATGAACACAGAACAGACCATACCCAGCAATAAAAAAAAGCTACTTACAGATGAAGGATCATTGGCTTTCCGGTCTTATGCACACAACCTTATCACTTCGCTCAAAAAACCTGTACAAAGGACAGAAACAGAAAGAAAGACTTTAATTGCTTGCACTTCACTATCCCAAGGATGAACACAGAACAGACCACTCCATACTCAGCAATAATGACAGCTACTTACAGAGGAAGGATCTCACTGGATTGATGGTCTACTGCACACCACCTTATCACTTTGCTCAAACATCCTGCACAGAGGAGAGACACCGAAAACAATACTGTAATTGCTTGCATTTCACTATCTCAAGAATGAACACAGCACAAACCATACCCAGCAATAAAGACAACTACTTACAGAGGAAGGATCACTGGCTTTCCGGTCTTCTGCACACAACCTTATCACCTTGCTCAAACAACCTGCACAGAGGAGAGACACCGAAATCAAGACTTTAATTGCTTGCACTTCACTATGTCAAGGGTGAACACAGCACAAACAACACCCAGCAATGAAGAAAGCTACTTACAGAGGAAGGATCTCAATTGCTTGACTGTCTTCTGCATATCACCTTAACACTTTGCTCAAAAAACCTGCACAAAGGACAAAAACAGAAAGCAAGATTTTAATTGCTTGCACTTCACTATCTGAAGGATGAACACAGAACAGACCATACCCAGCAATAAAAAAAGCTACTTACAGATGAAGGATCATTGGCTTTCCGGTCTTATGCACACAACCTTATCACTTCGCTCAAAAAACCTGCACAAAGGACAAAAACAGAAAGCAAGATTTTAATTGCTTGCACTTCACTATTTGAAGGATGAACACAGCATAGACCACACCACACCCAGCAATAGAGACAGCTACTTACAGACGAAGGATCTCACTGGCTTGGCAGTCTTCTGCAAACCACCTTATCACTTTGCTAAAACAACCTGCACAAAGGACAGACAGAGAAACAAGTCATTAATTGCTTGTACTTCACTATCTCAAGGATGAACACAGAATAGATGACACCCAGCAATAAAGACAGCTACTTACAGAGGAAGGTTCACTGGCTTTCTGGTCTTCTGCACACATCCATATTACTCTACTATGGTCAAACAATCTGCACAAAGGACAGAAACAGAAAGCAAGACTTTAATTGCTTGCACTTCACTATTTGAAGGATGAACACAGAACAGACCATACCCAGCAATAAAGACAGCTACTTACAGAGGAAGGATCTCACTGGCTTAACGGTCTTCTGCACACCACCTTATCACTTTGCCCAAACAACCTGCCCAAAATACAGAAATAGAAAGCAAGACTTTAATTGCTTGCACTTCACTATCTCAAGGATGAACATAGAAGAGACCACACCACACTCAGCAATAAAGACAGCTACTTACCGAGGAAGGATCACTGGTTTGTCGGTCTTCTGAACACAACCTTATTACTCTACCCTGCTCCACAAAGGAGAGACACTGAAAGCCAGACTTTAATTGCTTGCACTTCACTATCTCAAGGGTGAACACAGCACAGAACACAGAGCAATAAAGACAGCTACTTAGAGAGGAAGGATCTCACTGGCTTAATGGTCTTCTGCACACCACCTTATCACTTTCCCCAAACAACCTGCACAAAGGACAGAAATAGAAAGCAAGATTTTAATTGCTTGCACTTCACTATCTCAAGGATGAACACAGCACAAACCACACCCAGCAATAAAGACAGCTACTTACAGACGAAGGATCTCACTGGCTTGACAGTCTTCTGCAAACCACCTTATCACTTTGCTAAAACAACCTGCACAAAGGTCAGACAGAGAAAGTAAATCTATAATTGCTTGCACTTCACTATCTCAAGGATGAACACAGAACAGACAACACCCAGCAATAAAGACAGCTACTTACAGAGGAAGGATCACTGGCTTTCTGGTCTTCTGCAAACCACCTCATTACTTTACTTTGCTTAAACAACCTGCACAAAGGAGAGGCACAGAATGCAAGACTTTAATTGCTTGCACTTCACTATCTCAAGGATGAACACAGCACAAACCACATCCAGCAATAAAGACAACTACTTACAGAGGAAGGATCACTGGCTTTCCAGTCTTCTGCAGAGAACCTTACCACTTTGCTCAAACAACCTGCCCAAAAGACAGAAATAGAAAGAAAGACTTTAATTGCTTGCACTTCACTATCTCAAGAATGAACATAGAAGAGACCACACCACACTCAGCAATAAAGACAACTACTTACAGAGGAAGGATCACTGGTTTGCCAGTCTTCTGAACACAACCTTATTACTCTACCTTGCTCCACAAAGGAGAGACACTGAAAGCCAGACTTTAATTGCTTGCACTTCACTATCTCAAGGGTGAACACAGCACAGAACACACAGCAATAAAGACAGCTACTTACAGAGGAAGGATCTCACTGGCTTGATGGTCTTCTGCACACCACCTTATCACTTTCCCCAAACACCTGCACAAAGGACAAAAACAGAAAGCAAGACTTTAATTGTTTGCACTTCACTATTTGATGGATGAACACAGCACAGACCACACCACACCCAGAAGTAGAGACAGCTACCTACAAACGAAGGATCTCACTGGCTTGACATTCTTCTGCAAACCACCTCATTAGTTTACTTTGCTAAAACAACCTGCACAAAGGACAGACATAGAAAGAAAGACTTTAATTGCATGCACTTCACTATCTCAAGGATGAACACAGTACAAACCATACCCAGCAATAAAGGCAGCTACTTACAGACGAAGGATCACTGGCTTGGGCTCTTCTTCAAACCACCTCATTACTTTACTTTGCTTAAACAACCTGCACAAAGGAGAGACACAGAATGCAAGACTTTAATTGCTTGCACTTCACTATTTGAAGGATGAACACAGCACAAACCATATCCAGCAATAAAGACAACTACTTACAGGGGAAGGATCATTGACTTGCCGGTCTTCTGCACACCACCTTATGACTTTACTTTGCTCAAAAAACCTGCACAAAGGACAAACACAGAAAGGAAGACTTTAATTGCTTGTACTTCACTATCTCAAGGATGAACACAGCACAGACCACACCACACCCAGCAATAAGGACAGCTACTTACAGAGGAAGGATCCCTGGCTTGCTGGTCTTCTGCACACCACCTTATCACTTTGCTCAAACAAGCATAATATGCTCTTATTTTCTTCATCTTGCTCTTTGTGTTTGATTTTATAATCCAAATGCCAGTTAAAACTATAACCCAAAATGTGAATCCTCCAACCAGCCTAAATAGAACAAATTCAAATTTCACTTCCAATTCCAATTCAGAATCTTCGGGTTCTTGTTACCCTAATCCAAATAGGTATCAAAATTCCCCAAAAGGAATCTCCCACTTAAAAACCCAAGAAGACATGATGATGTTGAAAATGCTGTTATTTTCTTCATCTTGCTTCCTGTATTTGATTTTATAATCCAAATGGCAGTTAAAACTTTAATCCAAATTGTGAGCCCTCCAACTAGCCCAAATTGCACAAATTCAACCCCCAGATTTTCATATTTCCCTTCCAATTCTAATTCAGAATTTTTGGTTTCCTATTACCCTAATCCAAATAGGTGTCAAAGTTCCCAAAAAGGAATCCCTCCCCCTAAAAAATCCAAGACATCATGCTGATGATGAATATGCTGTTATTTTCTTCATCTTGAAGAATGTGTTTGATTTTATAATCCAAATGCCAGTTAAAACTATAATCCAAATTGTGAGCCCTCCAACTAGCCCATATTGCACAAATTCAACCCCCAAATTTTCAAAGTTCACTTCCGATTCCAAATCCAATTCTGAATTTTCTGGTTCTTGTTACCCTAACCCAAATTGTGAATCCTCCAACCAGCCCAAATCAAACAAATTCAACCCCCAGATATTCAAATTTCACTTCCAATTCTAATTCTGAATCTTTGGGTTCTTGTTACCCTAATCCAAATAGGTGTTAAAGTTCTCAAAAAGGAATCTCCCCCCCCCCCATAAAACCCCAAGACATCATGCTGATGATGAATATGATGTTGTTTTCTTCATCTTGCTTCTTGTGTTTTATTATATAATGCAAATGCCAGTTAAAACTATAGTCCAAATTGTGAATCCTCCAACCAGCCCAAATTGCACAAATTCAACCCCCAAATTTTCAAATTCCAATTCCAATTCTGAATCTTTGGGTTCTTGTTACCCTAATCCAAATAGGTGTCAAAATTCCCAAAAAGGAATCCCCCCCTAAAAAAACCAAGAATCATGATGATGATGAATATGCTGCTACTTTCTTCATCTTGCTTTTTGTTTTTGATTTTATAATCCAAATGCCAATTAAAACTAAGGTGACCAGATTTTCAGATTGGTAAAGAGGGACACCTTTGACCGGGGGGGGGGGTGATAAAAAATTTTATACGGAGCAACAAAAAATTTCATACAACGCAAAAATAGTATTGTAATATATTTTTTTATTTCAACATAAGTACAATTTACAAATATAAATTGTAACTGTTGCCAAACATCAAAATTTTAATCACATGACCATGAGGATGCTGCAATGGTCGCTAAGTGTGAAAATGGTCGCTAAGTGTGAAAAATGGTCATCAGTCACTTTTTCAATGCCATTGTAACTTTGGTCACTATACATCTTTATTGCCACAGTTCTTAAGTGAATAACTGCAGCTGATAAGTTAGTAACATAAGTGAATCTGGTTTCCCCATTTCACTTTGTCAAAAGGTGATTATATGACCCCAGGACACTGAAACCATCATAAATACGAATCTGTTGCCAAACATCAAAATTTTGATCGTGTGACCATGAGGATGCTGCAACGGTTGCTAAGTGTGAAAATGATCGCTAAGTGTGAAAAATGGTCATCAGTCACTTTTTTCAATGCCATTGTAACTTTGGTCACTAAGCCCATTATACCACCTTTCTTGCCCCGGTTCTTAAGTGAATAACTGAAGCTGGTATTTTGTATTTTAGATAGAATCTTTTTTTAATAGCCTAAGACAATTTAAAAAAAGAATCCACACAGAATAAATTGAAGTAAAACATTTCAAACTATTCTTTCAATGCACAATATATTTCAAAGTATTGTGCATAGAATTTTTAAACATGGTTTCACTTCAATTTATTTTGGATAGAATATTTCTTTTAAATAGTCTAAGACAATTTAAAAAAAGAATCCACACAGAATTTTAAAATATTCTATGCACAATAAATAAAATATTATTTTAAAATACATTAAAAAAATAAAAGAAAAAAACCCAGTTCACATACCAGCAGGCTTGCACTCCAAGTCAACCCAGAATGATGTAGATGTTAATACAAAGAACTGAGCAAATTGAAATGGTGAAATTAGTCAGGGAAATATTTTTCAAAGCCACCATTTTTTCTACACGAGAAGACCTCCAACCTCCGTGCCCCTCCCCTCCGGAAAATCCAGGAAGTAACACTTGCGACCCCTCTAGCCAAGTGTTTCCTGCAGCTCTAAGGTACGTGGACTTTTTTTCTTATAAAATGAGGTAAAAGGGGCGCGGGGGGAGGGTCCATTTTGTTGCTTTAACGTTTTAATATCTTCAATGAAAGTACTGAGACAGAGAGAGGGATTAGACAGGGTGTCTTTTGTCTTGCCCCGGTTAGGATTTCTTAAGCAAATCCACTGGGCTTTCAACATGAAGCCAGAAAATCGGGACTTTTTCAAAACGGCCCGGGACACCGGACAAATTGTTATAAAGCGTGATTGTCCCGCTGAAATCGGGACGTCTGGCCACCTTAATTAAAACTATAATCCAAATTGTGAGTCCCTCAACTAGCCCAAATTGCACAAATTCAACCCGCAAATTTTCAAATTTCACTTTCAATTCCAAATCCAATTCTGAATGTTTTGGTTTTTGTTACCCTAATCCAAATTGTGAAACCTCCAACAAGCCCAAATCGAACAAATTCAATCCCCAATTTTCAAATTTCACTTCCAATTTCAATTCTGAATCTTCGGGTTCTTGTTACCCTAATCCAAATAGGTGTCGAAGTTCCAAAAAGGAATCACCTGAGAAGACCCCAAGATATCATGATGATGTTGAATACGCTGTTATTTCCTTCATCTTGCTTCTTGTGTTTGATTTTATAATCCAAATGTCAGTTAAAACTATAATCCATATTGTGAATCCTCCAACTAGCCCAAATTGAACAAATTCAACCCCCAGATATTCAAATTTCACTTCCAATTCCAATTCAGAATTTTTGGGTTCTTGTTACCCTAATCCAAATAGGTGTCGAAGTTCCAAAAAGGAATCCCCTCCCCATAAAAACCCAAGATATCATGCTGATGATGAATATGCTGTTATTTTCTTCATCTTACTTCTTTTGTTTGATTTTATAATCCAAATGCCAGTTAAAACTATAACCCAAAATTTGAATCCTCCAACAAGCGAAATCGAACAAGTTCAACCCCCCCAATTTTCAAATTTCACTTCCAATTCCAATTCTGAATCTTCAGGTTCTTGTTACCCTAATCCAAATAGGTGTCAAAGTTCTGAAAAAGGAATCCCCCCAGAAAGCCCCAAAATATCATGTTGATGATGAATATGCTGCTATTTTCTTCATCTTGCTTTTTGTTTTTGATTTTATAATCCAAATACCAGTTAAAACTATAATCCAAATTGTGAGCCCTACAACTAGCCCAAATTGCACAAATTCAACCCCCAAATTTTCAAATTTCACTTCCAATTCCAATTCAGAATCTTCGGGTTCTTGTTACCCTAATCCAAATAGGTGTCGAAGTTCTGAAAAAGGAATCCCCCCAGAAAGCCCCAAAATATCATGTTGATGATGAATATGCTGCTATTTTCTTCATCTTGCTTTTTGTGTTTGATTTTATAATCCAAATGCCAGTTAAAACTATAATCCAAATTGTGAGCCCTCCAACTAGCCCAAATTGTACAAATTGAACCCCCAAATTTTCAAATTTCACTTCCAATTCCAAATCCAATTTTGAATCTTCTGGTTCTTGTTACCCTAATCCAAATTGTGATTCCTCCAACCAGCCGAAATCGAACAAATTCAACCCCAAATTTTCAAATTTCACTTCCAGTTCCAATTCAGAATCTTTGGGTTCTTGTTACCCTAATCCAAATAGATGTCAATGTTCCGAAAAAGGAATCCCCCCAGAAAGCCCCAAAATATCATGTTGATGATGAATATGCTGCTATTTTCTTCATTTTGATTTTTCTTTTTGATTTTATAATCCAAATACCAGTTAAAACTATAATCCAAATTGTGAGCCCTCCAACTAGCCCAAATTGCACAAATTCAACCCCCAAATTTTCAAATTTCACTTCCAATTCCAATTCCGAATCTTCAGGTTCTTGTTACCCTAATCCAAATAGCTGTCGAAGTTCCAAAAAAGGAATACCCCCAGAAAGCCCCAAAATATCATGATGATGTTGAAAATGCTGTTATTTTCTTCATCTTGCTTTTTGTGTTTGATTTTATAATCCAAATGCCAGTTAAAACTATAATCCAAATTGTGAGCCCTCCAACTAGCCCAAATCAAACAAATTCTACCCCCAGATTTTCAAATTTCACTTCCAGTTCCAATTCAGAAACTTCGGGTTCTTGATACCCTAATCCAAATAGGTGTTAAAGTTCCCAAAAAGGAAGCCCCCCACCCTTAAAAACCTATGACATCATGCTGATGATGAGTATGCTGTTATTCTCTTCATCTTGCTTCTTTTTTTGATTTTATAATCCAAATGCCAGTTAAATCTATAATCCAAAATCTGAATCCTCCAACAAGCAGAATCGAACAGGTTCAACCCCAAATTTTCAAATTTCACTTCCAATTCCAATTCTGAATCTTCGGGTTCTTGTTACCCTAATCCAAATAGGTGTCGAAGTTCCAAAAAAGGAATCCCCCAGAAAGCCCCAAAATATCATGATGATGTTGAAAATGCTGCTATTTTCTTCATCTTGCTTTTTGTGTTTGATTTTATAATCCAAATGCCAGTTAAAACTATAATCCAAATTGTGAGCCCTCCAACTAGCCCAAATCAAACAAATTCAACCCCCAAATTTTCAAATTTCACTTCCAATTCCAATTCTGAATCTTCGGGTTCTTGTTACCCTAATCCAAATAGCTGTCGAAGTTCCAAAAAAGGAATCCCCCAGAAAGCCCCAAAATATCATGATGATGTTGAAAATGCTGCTATTTTCTTCATCTTGCTTTTTGTGTTTGATTTTATAATCCAAATGCCAGTTAAAACTATAATCCAAATTGTGAGCCCTCCAACTAGCCCAAATCAAACAAATTCTACCCCCAGATTTTCAAATTTCACTTCCAGTTCCAATTCAGAAACTTCGGGTTCTTGATACCCTAATCCAAATAGGTGTTAAAGTTCCCAAAAAGGAATCCCCCCCCCTTAAAAACCTATGACATCATGCTGATGATGAGTATGCTGTTATTCTCTTCATCTTGCTTCTTTTTTTGATTTTATAATCCAAATGCCAGTTAAATCTATAATCCAAAATCTGAATCCTCCAACAAGCAGAATCGAACAGGTTCAACCCCCAAATTTTCAAATTTCACTTCCAATTCCAATTCTGAATCTTCGGGTTCTTGTTACCCTAATCCAAATAGATGTCGAAGTTCTGAAAAAGGAATCCCCCCAGAAAGCCCCAAAATATCATGTTGATGATGAATATGCTGCTATTTTCTTCATCTTGCTTTTTGTTTTTGATTTTATAATCCAAATACCAGTTAAAACTATAATCCAAATTGTGAGCCCTCCAACTAGCCCAAATTACACAAATTCAACCCCCAAATTTTCAAATTTCACTTCCAATTCCAAATCCAATTTTGAATCTTCTGGTTTTTGTTACCTTAATCCAAATTGTGAATCCTCCAACTAGCCCAAATTGCACAAATTCAACCCCCAAATTTTCAAATTTCACTTCCAATTCCAATTCAGAATCTTCGGGTTCTTGTTACCCTAATCCAAATAGGTGTCAAAATTTCCCAAAAGGAATCCCCCACTTAAAAACCCAAGACATCATGATGATGTTGAAAATGCTGTTATTTTCTTCATCTTGCTTCTTGTGTTTGATTATATCGTCCAAATGTGAATTAAAAGTGTAATCCAAATTGTGAATCCTCCAACCAGCCCAAATCGAACAAATTGAACCCCCAAATTTTCAAATTTCACTTCCAATTCCAATTCTGAATCTTTGGGTTCTTGATACCCTAATCCAAATTGTGAATCCTCCAACGTGCCCAAATTGAACAAATTCAACCCCCAGATATTCAAATTTCACTTCCAGTTCCAATTCAGAATTTTTGGGTTCTTGTTACCCTAATCCAAATAGGTGTCGAAGTTCCAAAAAGGAATCCCCTCCCCTTAAAAACCCAAGACATCATGCTGATGATGAATATGCTGTTATTTTCTTCATCTTGCTTCTTTTGTTTGATTTTATAATCCAAATGCCAGTTAAATCTATAATCCAAAATCTGAATCCTCCCACAAGTGAAATTGAACAGGTTCAACCCCCAAATTTTCAAATTTCACTTCCAATTCCAATTCTGAATCTTCAGGTTCTTGTTACCCTAATCCAAATGGCTGTCGAAGTTCCCAAAAAGGAATCCCCCCAGAAAACCCCAAGACATCATGTTGATGATGAATATGCTGTTACTTTCTTCATCTTGCTTCTTGTTTTTGATTTTTTAATCCAAATGCCAGTTTAAACTATAATTCAAATTGCAAATCCTCCAAACTGCCCGAACTGCACAAATTCAAACCCCAAATTTTCAAATTTCACTTCCAATTCCAACTCCAATACTGAATCTTTGGGTTGTTCTTACCCTAATCCAAATAGGTGTCGAAGTTCCCAAAAAGGAATCCCTCCCCCTAAAAACCACAAGACATCATGCTGATGATGAATATGATGTTGTTTTCTTCATCTTGCTTCATGTGTTTAATTTTATAATCCAAATGCGAGTTAAATCTATAATCCAAATTGTGGTTCCTCCATCCAGCCCAAATCGAACAAATTCAATCCCCAATTTTTCAAATTTCACTTCCAATTCCAATTCCAATTCGAATCTTCATGTTCTTTTTTACCCTAATCCAAATAGATGTTAAAATTCCCAAAAAGAAACTCCCTCTCTAAAAATCCTAGAAACAAATTGCCAAAATATAAAAAGTTAAAAAAGAATAAAAAAGAAAAGAAAAGAATACTAACATGAAAAAATAAAGGCAATCCACATTGGTTATTCAAACACTCAGCAAAAAAAAAAAAAAAGGAAAAAGAAGCTGAGGAAAAAATAGAAAAAATTTAAATAGTTCAAAAAGGGTTAGATTCCCAGTGTTCCAAATAGAGAAAACCCAAAAAGCCAAGGTTTTCCACAAAATAAAAAAATAAAAAATGCACATCTGGTCTTATATTTTTTTAAGGGACAAATCTTCTCAGCACTCTATTTACCAAGTCTGTAAATATCACTCAAACTCATTTCCTTTCTTGTCCTTTGTTTTTTGGCTGTATTTAATATATCTCCTCTAGTACCAGTAGATGCCACTGCAGTTTTTTCTCATACACACATATTCCCTTCATTTCTGGGTTTCAGATTTTTTTAGAACCTATTCTGTAGGTGTGGACTATTTTGTGGGCATGGCTTGGCAGTCATGTGATTGGGTGGGAGTGACCAACTTGTAAAATGTGGTGAAACTTGAGAGGGGGAGCTGATGTCGCAATGACACAATGTATGATCTTGGGGATCCAAGATCGCAGTTGATACTTTTGCCGCTGGACGGTCCTTTTGGACCTAAACCATCCCGAAGAGACGGTGACAGGGAAGAGTACACCCTGCTGATCTCAGGGACACCGCAAAGTCCCTAATTGATCCAGAAGAATCTCTTTTTGCCGGCGACAGAAGCACAGCCATTGAAGCTGCTGAAGTTGGGACAGCTCCAGAATGGGAGAAAAACAGAAAGAGAAAGTGTGTCCATCTGGTGAGGAAATCTTATTATTATAAAAGAGACTACCCCCCCCCAAAAAAAATTAAAGATAAATTAAATTTGAAAACAGAAGAGAATAAGCAGCAAAATTAAGCTACATTAGACAGTGTGTTATCCTTTTTAAAAATTTTCTCTTATGGATGGAACTTTTGCAAATGTTTCCTATTCTTTAAATTGAACAGATTAGTTTTTCTTCTACTACTTTTTATATTCCTTTTTTTATACTTGTGGATTAAAATCTTTTTCCTTATTTTTATAATGCTGAATTGGATGAGGGTTTTTTTTGCTCCATTTAAGATTTTTGGTTTTTTAAAGCCTGGAATATGAAGACGATATAAAAGGAATACAAAGAGGGCTGTAATAACAGAGGGAAAGGATGTAACACTGCCACTTGGAGGCTGGAGGCTTGGAAGGCTTGGAAATATTGTCTATTTTTTTCTCTTTGATCATTTGACTTTGCATTTCAAGGTTCCTCAGCTTGTTTACAGAGAGTGATAGTGAGAAGAACATGGGTTGTTTATACAGGTGCTTTTCAGAAGCTTTTTTGGCAGCTGGAATGGAGTGAAAACAAAGCCTTGTCTTGAAAGATTATAAATGAATTTGCTTTAAACTTAATAAAAAATTTTGAATGCCAGATGTTTACAAGTTGGAAGAATAGCAGAACATGAAAAAGAAACCTTAACATTGCAAAAGATTATTTTTGAAATTCAAAAATTATTAGAAGTAACAGAGAAAATTGAGAAGAGATTGGAGAACATAGATTGTAGAACAGTAAAATTTGATGGAAAAATTGAGGATATTCATCAAATGAAGAAAGTGGAGGTCAGAGTTCTAAAAACTGAAGGAAAAAATAAACAAAGAGACAAGAAAAGTGTTGATACTGACAGTGAACTGAGTGTGGTTGGAAATGGAAAGAGTGGAATATGGAAAGGGGAAATAGAGCTGGAGCTCTACCCCAGATTTCAAAGTATATAATAAGAAAAGAGAGATGAATTGATGGAACTAAGGAGATAAATTTTGTCAGAAGCACTAGTGATAACCAAAGATAAACTAATCGAAGAAGCAGATGGAAGGTTTCGAGCTTATACATGATATGCAATAAGCAATAAATTGTGAAGAGAAGTCCATACAAAACTTACTAAGGAAATAACCAGAATACTAATGCCACAAATGGCAAGAGACATGACTGCATTATTATTGGAAAGACACAGGTTGATGTAATGAAAACTTATAATAAAAAAATAAGTCAAATTATATATAGGTTTGATAAGAAGAAATGATATAAATTGCAAATGGTGACTACGAAAGGAGGCTTAGAAACTCTGTTATTAAATGTAACCAACTTTTATTTAGAACATGTTATAAAGATGTCATGTTACTGGATGATATTGGGAAGAGCTAATGCAATGCCATTATGTGGTTTTGCTTTAAATCTGGAATATTTTATATAAAAGGACGTAAAAACAGATAGTCAAATGAAAGTTGAGGTATGATGATAGTAATATATATAAATATACTTGATTTAAAATATATGATTTGATATGAATTGTAGGTGATGACTTTGGAAAGGATGCACAGAGGTTTTTGTAACCAATCGACACACTTTCTACAATTTATAATGAAAGATGGTTTTGTGGGTTTTTTGTGTGTGTTTTGTCTGTTTGTGTTTATTCAAAAATAACTTTAAAAATTCTTTAAAATGTGGTCAAATTCATTTAACAATGCTCTTGCTTAGCAACCAAAATTTTGGGATCAATTGTGATCATAAGTTCTCTTTCTTTTTCTTTCTTTCCTTTCTTTCTCCTTTCTTTCTTTCTTTCTTCCTTGGTTCCCTCCCTATCCCTCTTTCTTTCTTTCCTATCTTTTCCTTCCTTTCTTCTTTTCTTTCTTGTGTGTCTCTCTCTCTCCCTCTTTCTTTTCTTCCTTCCTTCCTTCCTTCCTCCTTTCTTTCTTATGTCTCTCCCCCACTTTATTTATTTATTTCTTTTCCTTCCTTCCTTCCTTCTTTCTTGTGTCTCTCCCTCCCTCTTTCTTTATTTCCTTCCTCTTCCTTCCTTCTTTCTTATCTCTCTCTCTCCCCCTTCTGCTTTGCTATCACTTCAGCTGCCATGAAACGGGGAGGGAGGGCATGGTATTTGGGAGGGGTTACTCATTGTGCTGGTGGAAGGTTCTGGAGTTCACCGACTGATCGGACTACGCATGCGTGGGTGTTTCCCGCCAGGTCTAACGGCACCGACATTCCATCTTCGTGATGCCTTTTGAAGTTATCTTGCACCTGACACTTGGAAGACTTATGATTGGACTGGGAGTGTGATGCCAAGGGGTGGGGAATGGGCTATTCTATATATCAATCGCTTTCGCGCCTAATTAATCAGACTTCGCTATGCTTTGCTTTTTAACCGTTCTTAATTAGTAAAAGTACACTTGATTTTCCACACATGGAGTCTTGCGATCTTTCTTTCCTAATTAATTAATGGAGAGGAGCTGACAGTTAGCGAAGTCTCATTAACACCCTACCAGGAGGTTACAGCCTTCCGTGGGGGGTGAAAGCTCAAAAAGACGAAACAGAGAAAATGTCTTCGCATGCCAGCGATGGAGAAATGGAAAAAGAAACCACTGATATCTTATTTCCTGAAGAGTTGGCTCAGCTGGAAATAACGAGCCCTGCAAGTCCCCCCCGTTGGTCCTTGTCGGTGGGACAAAGAGAAGAGAGTGCGACCTGGGATGCGGCCGTGACCAGTAGAAAGCACCAGGAAAGGCCGTTTGAAGCGGGGCTGGAACGAAGACCCCAGGAAGGAGGTCAACCTGATTTCTTGGAACAGAGGTACTCTGGGCAAAGATTTGGGGAGGGAGAAGAGGCCGAGAGGGGGTGGGTGCATGAAAACCCATGGGCAGCTTCACCCCCTCCCCCAGCCAGGGGTGCTGCCAGACCAGGGGCCCCACCCCCCAGAAGACGCAGAATGGCTAAAGTCCCCCCCTTAACTGTAAAATATGATGGAAATCCTAAGAAGCTGGGGTCTTTCATCATGCAAGTTTTTAACTACATGGAAATCTATGGGCCCGATTTTGAATCAGACATCTTGAAAGTATGCATGGTTTTGCTGGCTCTGGACGACGAGGCCTCTGACTGGGGAACAGGCTTACACCAGGCTAATTCCCCCCTCCTGAGGAATTTTAATGCGTTTATGGAAGTGTTCAAGAGACGATTTGATGACCCCCTGACTGAGAAACAGGGCAAACTGAAATTTATGACCCTCACGCAAGGGGACAGGCCGGTAACTCAGTACATTCAAGAGTTT
The DNA here is from genome assembly GCF_051295495.1 of Thamnophis sirtalis. Classification (NCBI taxonomy): domain Eukaryota; kingdom Metazoa; phylum Chordata; class Lepidosauria; order Squamata; family Natricidae; genus Thamnophis; species Thamnophis sirtalis. The sequence continues at coordinate 85,784,193 of NW_028261384.1, read as the reverse complement.
CAACACTTGAGTAATTACATGAGGGGATGGAGTGAAGAAGCCCTTTTGGACAATTTTGCTTTGGGCTTGGATGAAGATATTTATCAACAATGTGTTAATCGCCACCTTCCCAAACGCTTAATAGTTTGGTTTGAAAACGGAGCTGATATTGAACTGGATTTAATGAGACTCCGATGTGCAAAGGAGGAGAGGGAGAAGCAAAGGGAGAGAGCTGCGAAATCTTCCCCCCCAAGCCGCAAAACCCGCTTCGGAGTGAGAGGCGAAGGGAGGGAAGGCCCCTCTGGAAAACCCAAACCGTTTACCTGTTTTCGTTGTGGAAAGAAAGGCCATCTCGCGCCAGAATGCCGCGCCAAACTACCCACGACCGCCCAAACCCCTTCCAAACGGGAGGGGAAATCCAGCAAGACCCCAGACAAGAAGAAAAGGGAAACCGCTTTTGCTGTGGATTCCACACACACACACACACGCAATTCAGCCAGGCCTTGGAGGGAGAAGCTGACATCTCCACCAGCTCCTCTGATGACTCTGATGACGACGCCTCGCCTCACTGGGTGAGTTCAAACAAAGGCCCTATGCTAATCCCAATAGAATTGCGAGTTCCCCCCGATGGGGGGCCAGAAAGCCTTCCCACCCTTCTTGACTCAGGCTGTTCCCGCTCAATGATCAATCCTGCTATGGTGGAGAAACTGGGCCTCAAATTAAGGACTTAAAAAAACCCTATTGTCTTTTGCCAGATAGATGGGTCCATCGCAGGGGGGGGGCGCCCATTTCTTTACTGAGCCCCTAGAGATGAAAATGGGATCCCACACCGAACTAATCTCTTTTATTGTGGCTCCTGGGATGGACAGGCCACTCATTTTGGGCCTCCCTTGGCTTCGAAAATGGAACCCTCGCATAAATTGGAGGGAGGGTTGGTTACGCATTCGCACGAAAGCACCTCCGGAAGGGGAGGGCGTTCCTTCAGAGCCTGTTAGCTGCAGTCCTGATTTGGCCACCAGAGGGCAGGAGAGGATTGAAGGAGAGGAAAAAATTCCGAAAGTGTATTGGGACCTGAGAGGAGTTTTTAGTGAGACATCTTCCGACAAACTTCTGCCCCACAGGCCTACTGATTGCTCAATCGACATTTTACCCGGGGTGAAGCTACCAAAGCCCCAAATATATTCCATGTCACCTAGGGAAATGGAAGAGATGAGAAAGTTCATCAATAAAAATTTGGAGCGGGGATTCATTGAGCCTGCCCGCCCTAAAGTTGCTGCTCCTGTGCTGTTCCGTGAAAAGAAAGATGGCTCTCTGAGGCTGTGTGTTAATTTTAAAAACCTTAATGCCATCTTGGCCCAAAATTTATACCCGCTACCGTTGATGAAGGACATGTTGGCCCAATTGGGGAAGGGCCGCATTTTCACTAAACTGGACCCCAGGGAAGCGTACTATAGAGTCCGTATAAAGGAAGGAGATGAATGGAAAACTGCTTTCAACTGTCCTCTTGGTTGCTTCCAGTTCCGGGTCATGCCATTTGGCCTGCAGGGGGTGCCTGCAGTTTTCATGCAATTAATTAATGAGATCTTGCATGACCACCTTTACAAAGGCGTTATCGTATATTTGGACAATATCCTTATCTATTCTCATACTTATGACGAACACGTCGCTCTGGTGTGCACTGTTTTGAAAAAACTCAGGGCCGCTGAACTTTATGCCAAATTGTCCAAGTGTGAGTTTCACCAGGCTAAAATTGACTACCTCGGTTATCGCATCTCTCCCGCCGGCATTGAGATGGACCCTGGGAAAGTGAAGGCGGTCACTGAGTGGGAAGCGCCCCGAACGCGCAGACAGTTGCAAAAATTTTTGAGTTTTGCTAACTTCTACCGTCAGTTCATTCCTTCTTTTGCCAAGATTGCGCTTCCTATCACCAATTTGCTGAAGTCCAAGGGTGGGCCTAAACCTAAGCCTAGCAAACCACTGGATTGGACCATGGAATGCCAAGCTGCTTTCGAAAAACTAAAACGCCTTTTTGCTGCGGAGCCAGTCCTGAAGCATCCCAACATGGACAAGACTTTCGTCGTCCAGGCTGATGCCAGTGATGTCGCCGTTGGGGCCGTCTTGCTACAAGCCAACGACCAGGGTAACTTACAACCATGCGCTTACACCTCACGCAAGCTCACGGACACTGAGAGACGTTGGGCCGTTTGGGAGAAGGAGGCGTTTGCGGTGTGATGGGCCCTGACCACATGGCACCATTTTCTGGAAGGCACTAAGCACCCTTTTGAAGTGTGGACTGACCACAAGAATTTGGAGGCGTTGAGGACCCCGCGCCGTCTGTCCCCTAAACAGATGCGGTGAGCCCAACATTTCAACCGTTTCAATTTCATGCTCAAATACATCCCTGGGGGGGGGGGGAATTTCATGGCGGATGCTTTGTCCAGGCTCCCTCAATACAACTGCTCTAAACTGAGCATTGTTCAACCTGTTGTTCCCACTTCCAGCCTGGCGGCTCTGGTGGTCACTCACCAGCAAGCACACTCGAAGGTGGAGGTGCCTCAGGATTTTCTCTCTGACCTCAAATGCGCCCTTCCCCAGGACGATTGGTTCCAGAAGCATCAGGATGAGTGCACGATGAGGGATGATCTACCGTGGATCGGAGCCAAGCTTTATGTCCCCGCCTCTCTTCATCTCGTCGTCCTCCAACGAGCTCACGATTCCAAATTGGTGGGTCACTTTGGTTTCGTAAAAACTTTACATCTGGTAAAGAGGCAATTCTGGTGGCCCTCTTTGAAAAAGGACATTGAACTATATGTTGCCAGTTGTCCGGTTTGTGCGGCCGCTAAACGGCCACCTGGAAAACCGCAAGGGCTGCTCCAGTCTGTGGCACGGCCTGTTGCCCCTTGGAAGGAAATTTCGATGGACTTCATTGTTGAGCTTCCTGAGAGCCAGGGGCACACCGTCATTTGGGTCGTTATGGACTTATTTTCTAAACAAGTTCATTTTATACCTTGCCACAAGATTCCTTCTGCTAAGGCTCTCGCTAAACTCTTCATTTCCCACGTTTACCGGTTGCATGGAGTTCCTGATCGTATTATTTCTGATAGAGGTGTCCAATTCACCTCAACCTTCTGGAAGGAATTTCTTAAGCGCATTGGCTCCGCCCAGGGCCTTAGCTCCGCCCACCATCCTCAGACTAATGGGGCCTGAGAAAGGACTAATTCTGTTCTAGAACAGTATTTACGTTGTTTCATCAATTATCAGCAGGATGATTGGGTGGACTTGTTGCCGCACACTGAAGTGGCCTACAACAATTCTGTTCATACCAGCACTGGTTTTACCCCTTTCCGGGTTGTTTTTGGTCAGGACTTTGTTCCTATTCCTGAGTTGCCTCGTGACCAACCGCAAGTTTCTTCCGTCGCTGACTGGAGCGAGCGTCTCAGCCGTGTTTGGCCTTTGACTCTTGCTACGTTGGATGCTGCTCATCATGCTCATAAGAAACAAGCTGATAAGAAGCGTACGCAGCCTTATCAGTACAAGGAGGGTGACCTGGTCTACTTGTCCACAAAGTTCCTTCAGACCACACAAAAATCCAAAAAATTGGGACCTAAGTATGTTGGTCCTTTCCCCATCATCAAAATCATCAATCCTGTTTCCGTTCGCTTGCAGTTGCCTAAGCATCTCAACCGTGTTCATCCCGTGTTCCACGTTAACCTCATTAAGCCTGTTTGGGTTTCAACTTTACGTCCGCCTGATGATCCTCCACCTGCTCCTTTGTTGATTGATGGTGAACATCATTTTGAAGTCCATGAAATTCTGGACTCCCGCAGATGGCGTAATTGCATCCAGTACTTAGTGGCTTGGAAACATTTTTCCCCCTCCCATACGGAATGGGTTGACAAGTCGCATGTTCGTGCTCCCCGGCTGCTTCGGAAGTTTTATGCTGCTTATCCTGACAAGCCTTAATTTTCTCTCCCCCCCCCCATTTCTCTTCCGTGTTTTGTTGTTCGTCTGTTTGTTTGTGTTTTTTCGTTTTCCAGGCCTGATCGCCTTTTTCCGGGGGACGGCTGGATGTCAGCTTCTGCTTTGCTATCACTTCAGCTGCCATGAAACGGGGAGGGAGGGCATGGTATTTGGGAGGGGTTACTCATTGTGCTGGTGGAAGGTTCTGGAGTTCACTGCCTGATCGGACTACGCATGCGTGGGTGTTTCCCGCCAGTCTAACGGCACCGACATTCCATCTTCCTGATGCCTTTTGAAGTTATCTTGCACCTGACACTTGGAAGACTTATGATTGGACTGGGAGTATGATGCCAAGGGGTGGGGAATGGGCTATTCTATATATCAATCGCTTTCGTGCCTAATTAATCAGACTTCGCTATGCTTTGCCTTTTAACCGTTCTTAATTAGTAAAAGTACACTTGATTTTCCACACATGGAGTCTTGTGGTCTTTCTTTCCTAATTAATTAATGGAGAGGAGCTGACACTCCCCCCACTTTATTTATTTATTTCTTTTCCTTCCTTCCTTCCTTCTTTCTTGTGTCTCTCCCTCCCTCTTTCTTTATTTCCTTCCTCTTCCTTCCTTCTTTCTTATCTCTCTCCCCCCTTCCTTCCTTCCTCCCTTCCTTCTTTCTTGTGTGTCTCTCCCTCTTTCTTTCTTTCCTTCCTTCATTTCTCTGTTTCTCTTTCTATCTTTCTCTCTCTCTTTTCTCTCTCTCTCTCCCTTCCTTCCTTCCTTTCCCTCTTCCTTTTTCTCTTTCTTTCTTGCTCTCCTCTCTTTCACACACACATACCTTACAGTTGGTGAAAATGTCTGTTTTGCCAGCTGGTAGGCTGGCAAAGAAGCCTCATTTTCCCTGCTGCCTGCAGCTCTCGGAGGAAGGAAACAGAGAAGTGAGCCCCGGGCCTCATCTCTGCCTCCTTCCTCAAGAGCTGGCTTTGGGAACGGCCAGCCTCTCCCTCACTGCACCCTTCACTTGCCTTCCATCCAGAGGCTCTGCTGGTGGGGCATCTCCCATTTCCCCTCCCATGAGATTAGGTGCAGCAGAACAAACAGTGAAGATGCATCCAGGTCTACTATTACATGACCACCAGCAGCAACAGCGAGGTAGCAACAGCAGCAGCGGTGGTCTCTATTCCCTGTGCTTTGCAGCCTGGCTGGAGATAACTGCCACTGAAGTGGCACTTCACTTGCTGCAGCTCGGACACAGGGGAGGTGGGAGTAGTGCTGTCCAGGTTTGGGGAAAGGCAGTTGGGGCCGGGCTGCCACAACCAATCCTCCGCTGACCCCTAAAGAAGAAGTGGTGGCAGATCGGCAGAGCAGCGTGCAGAACCCGTCTCCCCAGGACTTTTTCTTTGGCTGGCAGGAGTGGGAGAGAGAAGTCACTTTGGTCACTCTCTTCCAGAAGCCCCACTGGGACTGAAAAGGCACCCTTTTGGCCAGGAAGAGATCAGCTGCGGACGTGGAACCATAGGGTCTTTTCAAGTGCATAAGCTGAGCAGAAGGAACAGCCCTTTCCCAAAGATGTCTCACCCACTCCAGACCAATTTGTGTAAGACAGGCAGGCAGGTAGACACGTGACTCTGCCTGGGAAAATGTAGAATGTGCCGAATCAGCTCTGCCTGAAGGCAAAAAGGCTTGGAACTCCCCCCCATGTGCCCACCAGCCAAAATTTCCCAGGAGACTTCTGCTGAGGGGTAAGTGGGAGGGCATACGAGCCTTCTCACCTTCAGACAGAGCTAATTCTGCACCGTCTACGTTTTCCTGGGCAAAGTCACGCACCCGCCAGCCTGCCTGTCCTGTCTTACACAAGTTGGCCAGCTGAAGCTTCTCGTCTTCCCTGAGCAGCTGACAGCTGCAAGAGGCACAAGCGGGCCATGGCTCAAGGCCCGATTCATGCCACAGAGATGAAATGCCAGTCTTCAGGTTGCAAAAGTGAGAGGCGCTTGCCCACTTTTGCTCGGCTTCACACGGGGGCACCTGATGAGCCAAACAATTAACCATGAATGGCTGGGCTCCTCCTCCCTTTTCCTGCTGCATTCGCTGTGGGAGTGAGAGAGTTGCTGTGGGTGGACTTGAGCCTTGCTCTCGAGGAAGGAGGCAGAGATGAGGCCCAGGGCAGCCTTGACCCCCACCTCCGCCCCCCACCTCCAGACCCACACAAACTCCCCACCAGCCCATCAACCTGGGGATGCTCCCAGTTCTGCTGGGTGGCCGTTCCTTTGTGCCGCATTGCCAGCTGCAGTTGGGCTTTTGGCGGCCCCACTTTCTCCTGGTGCCCCTGCTCCAGGACAGTCCACCACCCTGGCCAGTTGCTGCCACATGACCTTTATAAATGGAAATTAACAAACTTCTTTTAAAACTTCTGAAATTCTCATTGAAATGGAAAGTTTAAAGAAGATGGTTAATTTCTGTTTATAAATTGGCGGCCGGCCAGGAAAGCATCCCTGGGAGTTGAGTGAGCTGAGTGTGGCTTCAGAGGCTGAAATGGAAGCTGTGCCCCCACCAGGCGCCCCTCCCCTCCTTGCCTGACTTTTGGAGCTTCCCACCTGCCCACCTTGGCCATTCAAGGTTCACAGAATATGCCTGAGGGCGCTCCATCTCACTGTGATCCGAGGGATGTTGTTGCCTTGGTAGGATATCTTCCCCTCAAGGCTGCACCTGCAGTGTGGGAAGGAGAGCAGCAGAGGCAAAGTGGCCTTTTTAGGCTCATCTGAAGAAGTCTGTCCCCCTCCCCCCTTTCTTCTCTTTGAGAAGAGGTTTGCAAAGTAACAATAGCAATAGCAATAGCAGTAGACTTATATACCGCTTCATAGGCCTTTCAGGCCTCTCTAAGCGGTTTACAGAGAGTCAGCATATTGCCCCCAACAATCTGGGTCCTCATTTTACCCACCTCGGAAGGATGGAAGGCTGAGTCAACCCTGAGCCGGTGAGATTTGAACCGCTGACCTGCTGATCTAGCAGTAGCCTGCAGTGCTGCTTTTTACCACTGCGCCACCTTGGCTCTGGTTTTGCCAGGCGCTTGTCAAAGAGAAGGAAGCACAGGCTTCTTCCACCAGCTGAGTCCGGCAAAGGAAGTGGGTGGGTGGGGCAAGCATGGTGTGAACAGGCAGAATGAGAGAGAGAGAGCAGCAATCAGACAGGCTGGGGAGTGAGTGAGTGGAGAGGGCAGGCCAGAGGAGGGATAGTTCTGGTATGGGGCCTCTGGAGGCCCCGATACGCATAGCCATGCTGGATTTCTGGAACCAGTATGCATGTACCGGTCCGGACCGTCTGAAACCCACCTCTGATTCCTTTGATAAAAATCAGCAGTTGTGAAATCAAATCTCAGTGTGTCAAAATTCAAAATATAACCATATAAAGATTTTTAAAAAATCGCTCTGTCCAATCTGCTTTCTAATATCTTCCAATCAATTCACAAATTAATTTAATATTTCCTTTAATTTGGGGCCATTACACTTTTGCTGCTACTTTCGGAAGTGGAGAGACAGACAACAAAAGTCTGTCCATCCCTCTCTGCTTTTGTCAGTCTCTTGTTCTTTTATTCTTTTAAAGTTTTCCAGTCAGGGAATCCCAAATAGAAAGGAAATGTTGTACTTCAAGACAAAATTACAAACTCATTCAGACGATTCACCTTGCTTTCTTCCCATTCTCCGTGTGACCGCCTCCAGCTTCTTGACAGCACACAATGGCTGTCTTCCTGGCTGTCAGGTTGGAGGCTATTACTGGTGCTTTGGGGAATTTGTGAAATCCCCATTTGTGCCAGCACGAACCCCTGTTCCTCAGCATCCCTACAGAATGGTTCCAATTCACCAGGGGATCCCCTGAATAGTCCAGATATTGATGTTTCTCCGGAGCCCCGAAGAAACCCATCATGACACTAACTACACTGGCCATGCCTCCAACAACTGTTCCTTGAGTGTTTATTGCACTATCCCCTGCTTTATCACTCTCTCAGTTTGTCCATCTATCTCCCTCAGCTCTCTTTCATACCCAGAGATATTCAAAGATCCAATGTCCGAGGGCCTTTTCTAGACCAGCATTTTACATGTGTGCACACATGCAAGCATGTATATATCTTCCACTCCCTGTTTCATTGCATTTTACCCAGGTTTAATAAATAGGCTTGGAAAAAGAATAACTCCTGAAACTTCATGAATAGTTATGATATGCAGAAATACTTCTTTGTATGTTAATTTGATCGCTGGTGAACAATTCAAGAGCGGATAGACAGTCTAAGCACCTGTGGTAGGGCAACAAGGCTTCCAAGGGAAGTAACAAGCTAGGTCCTCATCCACCATAAGCTGCGTAGGACCCTCTTTTGTTGCATTATTCATGTGGGAGCCAGCAAGGCAAACCAGGCAGGCTAGGGGACAAGGAGACCTAATGGGGCTCATTTATTTATAGTCCCTGAGAATGGCTGTGCTAAGGCTGAAAAGTTTTTGTCAAAGGAAACATTTGTGGGCTTGGAGGGAGAGGGAAGGGTGCCTCACAGTTTGTTCTATCAAAATAAAAGCATTCATTTTCAGAAAGAACAATGCACTCTAAAATCTTATAGATGTAAATACATTGATGTTCCAGCTTTGGCTTTTTCCAGATCCTACTGCCTACTAACTAAGGTGATAATGTATGTAGTTAATATATTTTCAATTTGTACAAATATCATGTACAGATGCTGTCCAAGTTAAGCAAGACCAGATTAGGTAAACCAGATCCTTTTTGGGCAGAAAATTATCAACTTTAGATGTGGTTTATGGAAATACTTGCTTCTGCATGTAACATTAAATACAATGGGAAGAAAATGTTGCCTACTTTTTGCAAAGGTCAGGCTTTGTGGGGGTAAGTAAAATTATGTGTATGTGGATATTCCAGTGACTTAACCCCAGAACAGGCAGTTGACAGATTGACAATCCAATTGCTACACAAGTCCCCAATGATAGTGGAGAAACCATCAAGCATGGTATGCTGGCATATATGTCACGAAAAGAATAATTTATAGCGGAAGAAAAACAATGAGGGTTCTTTTATTGCTAGATGTTAGTGACCAGTTCCATCACCGGGGATTGGGGTAAACAGTAATCTTCTCTTTGGTATGCCTTATTTCTGACAGCTAGAGGCCTGTACCAGCACTGTGCAGCATATCAAAAGATACACTTCAGAAGGAAGAAGGGCTGTAGTGTGTTTTGGCAGGAAAAGGTGAGTTCCTAGGAATTTTAAGGAGTTTATGCAATCAAGTCCCCAGATTACTCCTAAATTTCCTCAACTATTCTAAAATTTAAAATAAATAAATAAATAAATAATTGTCCTCCTCAAAGTAAAAGTCTCTGGGGACCGCCAAAGAGATGTTGGCTGATTACATACAACTTCTGATGCAAATATTCCACACCTCAGTACTTTGACATTTGGCTTATTATGTTTTGCATACCTTTGAAATCAGGAAAACAATTATTATTTATGTACTTATTGTACATTTTCAAAATGGAAGCTTATTACTGGTGGATTGCTGGCAGTTTCAGAAAATGCAGACCTTCAAATTGTTGCAAGATTTTGGGGGGGAAATAGAGATCAGAGGATGACATTGATATAGTGAATATTTGGTGCTGAAAAGAGAGAAAATTATATTGATTTGAACATTTGCTATTTGAGGGGATGGGGGGACTAAATGAAATGAAATAAACTGTACAAAATTGCTTGATTTTTAAATCAAGATTCTGAATTTTAAAATGTAGGATATTTTGAGCTGAGGATTTGAAAAACATTCTGAGGACTTAATATCACTTGGAATGATGGGGGAAAGCAGAAAGAAGCAAGCAGGTTTTTTTCTATTGAAGTGATGAGTTTAGGGCTTTCTATTGACTCCCCTTTATCCTTGTTTTTCCCCCATATTCAATAAGTATTGAAAGTCAAATAATTTGTCAGTCAGTGAGAAAATCTATTTTTTAGAAATAACAGCACATTCAACTGAATTGAATTTTACTGTGGTTAACAGTCTGGGAGATGTCTCAATCCTGAGTTGTGATGGGGAACTGAAATTTTTAAATTTGAAATTATAAGCCATCCAATTTTTTACCGAAATAATACTGAATTTATTTTTAAGAATTTCTGGAACTTGTTCTGCCTATTAGGATCAGCAGTGGAATTGTTGTAAGCAGCTATAGCCACCATGTGGCAACAAAACTTCACTTCAAAAGAATACTATCTTAACTACTGGAGATACAGTCATTGGGAATACATCTAAGAATATCAGAGGAATATCATTTCCAAAGCTACTGAGCAATCTGGTAAAGATATTCAGTAATTAATGTAAAGCAGAAAATATATAATATTTTAAGAAGCAAAAATACTTCAGTAGCTCTAAAAAATATTGTATATTTTTATATCCTGCAAGCTGAAAAAAGTTTTATCCTGAAGATTCTGCATTAAATTTAATGGACAAACCCCTGAAACTGTATGGGAAAAAATGGTGGAAATGCATTCTGAACATGAGCTATATATTCTAGGGAAATTTAAATTATATGGATTCTATTGTTCCTAAACACTTGCCTTGTAGACTATGGAAACAAAGTGACTTATCCAAATCACTTCCATGGCTGAAGGTGAACTTCAGTCTCCCTGGTCCCAATCCAGCGCCATATTCATTGCAGTACCTTGTCAAAAAAACTAGGGATCTTGCAGACCAGTGAATGTGTCAAAATTTCAGAGGCAAAGATCTTTGCATTCCAGTGTATTCCCTGTAGTACTGATGCATAAAAAGGTGCACTCTCTTTATGCAGGGAACTCTCTTTGGACACAATTTCCAGGATCATAGGTTGATGTGGTTTTATTGTTATCTGTTGTAGTGCTTGTTTATTTTCTGGGAGATACTACTTGACATTAAAGCCCTTCCAGTTATCTGTCTAGAAGAGAGAAGCATTATTTTAATACCAATGGAATGCCTTGAATTCTAACTACGGCCATGTGTTCTATCTCTGTTTCCCCTGCCCTCCCTCTTTTTTTATTTATTTATCTAGCAGGTGTTTTCTAGAAATCCCATTCAAAATTTCAAAAGACTTTGAATATATTCCTTATATCTGAGGAAGTCCTGGCCTGGATTGTAGTTTGTCAAAGAAAACTTGGTTTATGTAGTTATGTATTGTAAGTCACATTCTATAAACTTGGCAGAAATGGAGCTAGCTTTACAAAGCTTCTATCCTTAGCTTTGCTGTTAGTACCTGGATTTACTTCATTGAACTTATAGATGATGAAACTGTGTTTGGTGGACTGTGAGCTTAGATCTTTGTGCATGTCTAGATGAAGAGTGAATGTGGATCATTCCCCAGTGGAAAGGATGCCCTATGCCATCTCTATAAATAATATAGGAACTTACTTTAAAGTTTAACTCCCAAGACCTGTTCAGTCAAAGAATTTCCCTGTATAGAAGTACAAACCTTCAATTCTGAGTTACTGAGGTGTCCCAGGAGCAAGAAAGTGGAAAGCATTTCTGAGGTAATCAGAAGATCTGCAGACAAGGCTGGGGAGACAGAGCTGGAAAAGGAGAAGAGAACTTCTGGAGACCCATTACTAGTTAGAAATTCTATGGAGAGCCACTGCTGACAGACTCTGACATTTACCTTGATAGGTCATGAAACCTCCTGCATTTATGAAATTCTGCAGTAAGAATTGAATAAGATTCTGCAGCAGCACTGGATAAATGTAGTGGACTTCAGCAATGATGGGATCACACTTTTTACCTAAAGGTAGCACCTGATTAGATAAGAACAGGAGTGTCCGCTCACTTGGCAATCTCTAGCTTTCTCAGCAATTGGGGGACACTTTAAAGAACATCAGCAAGAGATATCTCAGAGCTCACGGTGCCCACCCCCACATTGAATAGAGATTCTCTAATTCCCCTTTGCTTAGTAAAAGGACAGCAAAAAGCCTTCAACTGCACAAGTAACTAAGACCTTCACTGTGCATCCATACAGGTACATCTTCGAAATCATCAGTTATTCTGAATTGGCCAATGAGAGACCTGAATATGGCTACCTTGGAGTTAAATAAGCACTTATTTTAGAATATCCACTCCATCTGTATATGACTTGTCCATGAATTCTTTTAGTTGATGTTTCTTAATTTAGTAATCTAGTAGTTCTTGATTTACAACTACAATTGGGACCAGAATTTTGATAGATAAGTGAAGCAACTTGTTAAGCAACTTTTCACATGACCGGACCCGATTTTACAATAATTTTTATAATCATTTAAATAAATCACATGGTTATTAAGTGAATTACACAGCCATTAGGGGAATCCAGCTTTCCCAATTGACATTGCTTGTTGGAAGCCAATTGGAAGGTCACAAATTGTGATCCCACAAATCCTGCAACCATTGTAATTGCAAGCCAGTCGCCAAGGACCCAAATTGCAATCACGTGACTATGGGCGTGGTGCAATGCTTGTAACTTCAAAGATGGACCATAAGTCACTTTTGCTGAGGTCATTGAAACTCCAAACCATCATTAAACCAGCGTTTGTGAATCAAGGATTGCTTGTAAATTACCACCATTCTTCTTCCCAAAGGTTTGTAATCCTCACTCAGGACATTAATATCAAGAAGGCTGTTTGAGGCTTTCCCTCTTGACTTTTTTTAAAAAGCTAATGATGCTTCCATATGAAGTATTTAAGCATTAAATCTGATATTCCATATCAAATGCTATAGATCAGAGGAGAGAGAGGCTTGGGGCTGCATTTCCCACAAAACCTCCATGGAGGGAGGCAAAAGCAGGTAGATATCTCAAGACTCAGTGTTCAGCTTTATTACTATGTAAGTATCTACAACAGATCCTGCTGTTTCAGGTATATCCAGGGATACTAATAATGCCCTGGTTTCCACTCATTCTTAAAACTCTCCCTTTTAGTTTGGTGGGAAGAGACTGAGCTTCAGCAGTCTTGCTTTCTTTGATTTCTCCAGGACGCCTTTGCACGCACGTGGACCCAGAGGCAATCATACAAAGGAAGAATAACCAATGGGGTTAAAATGAAAATGATACTTTGCTCTCCAGCTATCTAACCTGATTGCCTGCAGAAACAACAACAACCACCACTAGACCAGCAGCAACCAGTTTTCTGTTGCTGCTAAACTAGAGGTGGGTTGCTACCAATTTGCACCAGTTTGGGCGAACTGGTAGTGGAAATTGCAACTCGGTCAGTGAACTGGTAGGGATGGCAGGTTTGCCACACACCTGAGCCAGTTCCCTGGTCACCACGGCATGTTTTTTTGACATTTTTAATGTTCTGCGTATGCACAGACCTATTTAAAGGCAACCATGTGCACATGGTTGCCTATAAATAGGGGGCAAATTGTGCATGCACTAAACTGGCAGTAACGCTGGCAGAAACCCACCCCTAAACTGTTAAGAAAGGTAGGATAGTTGCTGTTCAATGGTATATGTTGACTGGAAGTTTTTGTGTGTTTGGTAAGATGTGTTTTGTTGCCTGGAAATATTGTTGTGTAATATGCATAGCCTCTTTCACACTGCACTGCTCCAGTATCAGTCCAGAACTGTGTGCTAGTGTCTTACCTGGTTTCATCAGCTGAGCCAATTAATTTCTAAGTCCGTTACATTGTATTTTTGAAGAATGAAATTGCAACAAAAATAAACTTTTTTTTTTTTTTGCAATAATGCAAAAATCATTTGCAACAATCAAGCATCCTTCACAAAGATTCTTAAATGGAAAGCTTGGCTTCGTAGCTTCCCATGCAACTTTTCAGATTTATCTATATCTTGGCAAATGTAAATCAATCTAATTCCCCTAATCTATTTCCCTTTTCAAGTGCAATTCATATTTGCCTCTTTTCAGATCCTTACAATTGTTAGTTATATATAGTAGTTGCCTTACTTGTTATACAGATACCTGTTACAAGTTAAACTTTGAATTAGAGGAGCAGGTCAGGCTAGGTTTTGATCTTGCAATACAAGGCTCAACAGACTTTCAGGTGTCTGCATAGGAGGCTTAGCAGTCATGAGACCTGTTGAAGGATGAGCTTGCAGATCTGGAGCAGTCAGATAATAAGCCACCTGTCACAGGAACCATAATAGTAGGCTGAGTTGGGTGTCTCTGGGATTGGACAGGAAAGATCCTCACCCTTTGCACACACAGAAAGATCAAGTGGGTAGAACAGAGAAGTTAACTGAGGTTGCTTGAAAGAGAAAAGTATGCTTGGGTCAGGACTCTTTAAAAAGGGATCAAAGTTCTCTTAGTTGAACATCTTTCCATCTTCGGATCTAACTTTTTTAAACTACTGGCTGACCTCTGGACTGGTACAAGATTCTCCTCAACCCTGATTCCTTGCTCTTGAGTTCGTTTGTGCAGAACTTCAGCTTCTGAATTAAGATTGTTCCTAGGCTCTCATATTCTTTCACTCAATAAGATTTACAGCCGCTATAAGTACCTTTATTGAGGTTTGATCTTTTGTACTTGTAATTGCATAGGAAACTGAAGAGAAAGTAAAAACAATAATGTCCAGAATCATCATTAGTTAGCCAAGATGGCACCAACATGAGAAATAAAGATTGTGACATATTGATATGACCTCCCTTTTGTATTTGCATTATAATATTGCACACAGGTCTATAAAGAGAGGCCTTTGCCTTGTGATACGATCAGTGTGGGTTCCTACCGGTTCATACCAGTTCAGCCAAACCAGTAGTGGTTTGGCAGCCTGGGTCACTGGAACCAGCAGCGACCCAGGCCTGCCGCACCCCAAAACAGGTTCTCCCGGCAGGGCTGTAGGCGCTGCCATCTTGTTTTTGGCTTCTGCGCATGTGCTGAAGAATTTTTATAGTATTGTGCATGCACGTGCAGCTGCCAGAACCCATCCCTGGATATGATAATGCACATTTCTCCACATGAACACTCTTTGGCAGAGGTGTTCAGGGACATTGACAAAGCTTACCTCTTTGTATACTAGCATACTATATTGCAACCTCATAACATAACCACAAGAGGGAAAACTTGCATTAGATCATGAGATACATAGTCATTAGGATTAGCAATGAATATTTATGGCTACTTATGATGGTTAGAGGAGGAGGAGGAGGATGCTAGAACATTAAGTTGGTGCTGAGACTTATATTTCTCCAGAATGGCCTATCTTCAAAATTGTCCTTCAAATTTTCCAATTCCTGCTATATTTGAGACCTTCTGTCTGCTGATCATCCTCTTCTTCTCTCTCTTTTTCCCCACTTCTCCTTGTCCCAGCATTATAGACTTTGTCAGAAAGCTAGGTCTTCATATCATCCCTCTCTTTGTGAGGGAGATGGACAGTTTCTAAATTTATTTGATAAATAAATAAATTCCAAAATATGATCATTTGAGCTGATAACTTGTGCCTAGTGAATAATCTGATTTGCTTTATGAACTTTTTGTTTGTTTTCTTGACTGTCCATGATATTCTCATAAAGTTTCAAAAATGTAAATACGCTTTAATCTATTCTGCTCTTTCAAAGTCTATTTTTTCCTTCCATGAAGCTACCGTGCAGGGGAAACATTTCCCTGCCTGATTCTGATCTTTGTACAGATACTTCTCAGAATCAGAATATCTATTCCAATGCCTTGGAAAGTTACCAGACCGTACCAACTCTGCAGGATGCTTCTGGATTGCTAGTTCCTTTACTGTTGATAGTTGATCCTAAAAAGCAGAAGCCATCCATCAGTTCAGTATCTTCATTGTTAATTGTATGGCTTGTTACTATAACTTTGGCAGTTATTTTTATCCTCCTTATATTTTTGTTTAGTCCCATTTTGTTCACTGTGTCTCTTGACCCTAATTACTAGAAGTTGCAAATCATTTGCATTTTTGTCTATCAGAATTGTGTCATCAATGTAGCACAAGTTAATGTTTTTTTCTCCAGTGTTTGACTTGGAACATGTCAGCAAGTATTAACAAAAGACCAACAAAGATGCATTCATTGAATCTTAAAGATCACTGTTTTGGCCATATTACTAGATGTGCCCCAAAAGAGTTTCTTCTGCAAACATAACATTGTCACATGCAAAAGACTCCAACTTGCAGATCATATTCTTCGCATGGAGAACAATCAAATCTCCAAGATGGCAATGAAATAGAATCACCACCACCCACTCCAAATGACCAATAGAACACCCTTGAAATACATAGTGAAGAAGATTCGCGGAGCACTTACAGACTCTAAATATCACATGAAAAGATACTGAAGTCCTTGCCCAAGACCAAAAATGCTAGAGATTTCTTGCTACTTGATATGCTACATGGAAGCGGCCCCCAACCTTTTAGGCACCAGAGAGGTTTTTCCAGAGGCTGGAGGGGGCATGCTCTTGTGTACTACCTGTATCCTGCAGGTCGGGCTTCACTTGTTTGTGTGGCCCAGTTACTGGCATGCCACAGACCAGTGCCAGTCCTCAGAGTGGGGGTTGAGGACTCCTGCTATATAGCATGGGAGAATCTAATGCTAATGTTGTTTTAATGAATAAATGGAGAATGTGTAGGTTTGTCTTACTCCTTTGCTGTCATGGTCCCTGTCTGTTTCACTACCATCCATCCAAACTGGGTTTCCTGACTTGTGAATTGATTTTGTTTGAGAACAATGAATTTCCCATTTTCCTCGGGATTTTCTCAGTGTGGCACGGTTAATACAATCAAATATTTTTCTATAATCCAGTGATGCCCATATTGACTTTTGTTTGATATTTTGTGGCTTTCTCAATTATTCAATGTGCATCACTGAATAAAATCTATTGCTCATTAGTCTTTTCAAAAGCCAACTTGAACATTTGCCTGGGCTCTAATCAGCATTAAATTATATTATTATTCTCCTAGCAAATTAAATTAAGGATGAAATGCAATAGTTTGCACATTCTATTAAGCTTTCATTCCTTATACTGACACGTAGATCAACTTCTTTCAGTCCATTAGCCACTATTTCATTCTCTATTTTTGCTGAATTTTTTTTTTACTGATTCTTTTGTTGCTTGTCATATTTCCATAGAGAGTCCATTAATCCCCATAGTTTTCTCACTTGGTAATGATAGGAATGCTGAACCACTTTTTAAAGTTTTGGTATTGACATCTCTGCTAGACATAATTTGAATACATTCCTTTGATCTTTTCTGAATCAGTTGCTATCTGTCCATTGAATTTTTACCAAAGCAGTTTGAGGTTGAAACCTTATGAATTCAGGTATTTTTCAAAAAACTTTCCTAGTTTTATATCTGTTTTCATCTTGGATGTCTTTATAGATTTCATAATTATGCTTCTTTTTTCTCCTAAGGAGCAGAAAACTAAAAGGGAGATTTTATATGATTTCTTCTCTCTTGTGAACAGTGGAACCACTTTTCATCCAATACAGCTGCCAAGGAGAAATTGATTTTGTTCCAATTCTGCCTGAACTATTTCCAGTTAAAGACAGCTACTTCTAACCCCAGGACAGATTAAATTGAGCTGTTTCCATAACATACCAAACTCATTCATCTACATCCCCAGCCCACTTAAGCTTGTTATATAACCCAACAAAGCTTGTTGAACAAACAGGGCCTACTGTAACCTCAGCAACTTTTCAAAAGAAGCAACTATAATAGAATTAGAATAATCAGAATTGGAAGGGACCTTGGAGGTCTTCTAGTCCAAGGATCCCCAACCTTTCAGACCTCAGGGATCATTAAATTCATAATTTTAAATCCCATGGACCACTAAAATGATCCGCCTTATGACCGGCTGAGTGAGAGTGGCTAGATGGTCATGTGAATGGGTGGGCGTGGCCAACTCAATGTCACTCACATTGAGGGACATCTTGCTGGCCTTTACTCACCCCTCACCTGCCAGCCACTCCTCACCTGCCTGCCCGGGCTCCCTAAGGCCCCAACAGGAAGCAGCCAGAAAGAGCTGGCAAAACAGCTGGCTCAGTTCAAATTGGATCTGACCGAGCAGGAGACTCAGGACTATGAGCATAGGTTTTCCAAGCAGAGGGAAGACCTGCAGGAGTGCAAGGCCAGGTACCGGTGCTAGATCAGTGAGCTGAGATAGTCAACTAGTTCCAAGCCATGATGCAGTCCTACTGGAACAAGGCACTCTGGCTGTTTGCCACCAGCTGCACTTCCCTCCAGCATTTGTCCAAAGCCCCACACCAGGAGGCTGAAGCAGACCCCAAGTCAGAATTTCTACCCCACTCTGACCCACACAAATACCCCAAAGGGGGAGACACTCTGCAGCAACACAAGTATTCATTGCATGTATCTGGCCCTGGAGCTGTAGTTTGAGAACTCCTGATTTAGTGCAATATTAAAAAATGCAAATTTTTCTGCGGGCCACCAAACTTTTTTCACAGACCACCAGTGATCCATGGACCACCAGTTGGTGACCAATGTTCTAATCCTCTGGGCAATCATTTCAAACAAGTAGCTGTCCATTCTCTTTTTTAAAGCCTCCAGTGATAGGGTACCCACAACTTCTGAAGGCAAGCCATTCTCCTGGTTGATTGTTCGCACTGTCAGAATGTTTTCCTTAGTTCTACGTTGGATCTCTCTTTGATTAGTTTCCATCTTATTTTTCTTGTCTTGCCTTTGGTTGCTTTGGAAAAAATAGATTGACCCTCTTTTCTTTGTGGTAGCCCCATAAATATTGGAACACTGCTGTCATGTTTTCCCTGGTCCTTCTTTTTACTGGACGAGCCATACCCAATTCCTGTAACAGTTCATCATATTTTAGACTCAAATCCATAATTATATGTTGCTCTTCTCTGCACTATTTCCAAAGTCTCAACATCTTTTTTATAAAGTAGTGAACAAAACTGGATGCAGTATTCCAGGTGTGGTCTTACTAAGACTTTGTAAAGTGATACTAATACTTACGTGATTTTGATTCTATGCCTGTGTTAATGCATATAGGATTGCATTGGCATTTTTGGCTGCTACCACATACTGCTGGCTCATATTTAAATGATTGTCCACTAGATCTCTCTCACAGTTATTGGTATTGAGCCTATTTCACACAATATGCAGCTGTACTTTTGGTTTTTCTTTCTTAAATGTAAGACCTTACTTTTCTCTACACCTAATTTCATTTTGTTAAAGAGGGTCCAGTATTCAGGTCTATCAAGATCCAGCCGGATTTTATTACCCTTAAGGACTAGTCATTGAGTATGGTTTGTCAGCCAGTTACAAATCCATCCAGTGATACTGTTTATCCCACATTTTTCTACCTTACTAAAGAGGTTGTGGTCTAGTTTGTCAAATGCTTTACTGAAATCCAAGTATACTATGTCCATTGCTTTATGTTGGTCCACTAATTTTATATTTTAAAATAAATATTTTTTGCATAAAAGAAAGGAGAAATTATTGGAATCCTAGTTGCTAGCCACCAGTAGATTCTGGAAAAATAGATGTTATGTGTTTCATCAAAGGAAGGACAAAATATTTCACAGTAGTATTATTTTTCACAATTGATTTGAGAGAAACCATCATATTTGCCCATTGTCAAATACATATACACCTCAGTTCCATGAAAATGTTGGGGGGGACGACGACACAAAAAGGGTTATGTGAGAATTAAGCTGTCATTGAGGATAATTTTTTTTAGCTTTCACGACTTTGTTGTAATCTCCTTGACTTTGAATTTGTTCCAAGAATTTTGTTATTGAATAGAAATAAAGAAATGCATTGAGTAAAAATGATGAATATATATTATACTTTAGACTTAAACTGGGGAAACTGGTTCTTCAGTTGATGAACCAGCTGTCAGCAGTGGCTTGCCAAAATGATGACAGGCCACTAGGAGTTATAATTTGCAATATTTGAGATAGGAAAAACCTGCCAAAATCTTATATGCTAGGGAAGACAATGAACAGAGCTTTAATATGCTAGGGAAGACAATGAACAGAACTAGCAACAGACTTGATTTGTATAATGCCAATGGGTCTAAAAGTTTGAGACTGCCCATGTGAAAGGGGTTTTTTATTTCTATTTTGCAATATGTGGCTTTAATATGCATATCTTGTTCTGTAAATGTATCTTAGATTTCTGAAATCTTCTAGATGTGATGATTTTTGCTTACATAATTTCACTGTATCTGGAGAAAAATATTTTTTATTCATCGCATAAACAGAGAGGGAGGGAGATACCCTAATACAGTATTCCTTACGCAACATTTTATGGGAAGAATGAAGTGAGATATTATCATTTCTTCAGTTTCTAAAAATGCTGCCCTTCATGGATCTCAGTGCCTCATTTTCAACCCCTGTCCTTATCCAGAAACAAATGGAAAGTTGCACTATTGCTATCTCTGGGTATAAAATATTTTGACCTTTAATCCTTTATTGATATCCAGCAAGGCTTTGATATAACACTGAGCGTTACTTGGCCAACTAATAAAGTTGCATCAGAATGAAGTAAATGCCACCCACCTTTTTTGTTTTGCAGCAATGGCTTTGGCAATTAAAAGTATAACTCATCCAACATTGACTTTTTCTTTAAACTGGTCTATCTACTCCAGCCTTAATTTTAACAATTAGTGCTTTCTACACATGGGAACAGGATTTTTAATTTCCCAACTTTCAGAGCTATATTTCTTTCTGTAGGTCTAGTATTTTCCCTGCTTTCTACCATCTAAGCAGCACCTACAGGTACTTGCATGCCTCTCTTTTAAAATACATATCTATCTACCTATCTATCTATCTGCAAATGTTTCAGAAAAAAACATTTTTGACGTGACTGCTGCTCCAGAGAAGTACTGTAGCCAAGTACATATAGACATCACATGGGTTTAAAAAAATCACATGAGAGGATTATAACATATGGTTAAATTTGCCTTGCTAACATCATGTAATGTTTTAGTTATTTATATTTATATCATTACATTCCTCATAATATTTGTCAAAGTCTAAGGGAATTTCCTCCACTTTTTTTTCCAGTTAAAATCTACAATTGCCTTTGGATATGGTGCAGAAAATTGTAGACATAAGCAAATATGCAAAAGGGAAAATAGCAGCTTTTCTTCTAAATCAAAATATCATGCCCCAGTGCAGATATTACTTTAAAGGACAAGTAGAAACAGGAAACATTTGTGCATCTTATCTGGTATCATGCTTGAAATCACATTGTGATGTTGGATGCAGTTGACACAAGCAGAATCAGTTTACATTTTGAGACACTAATTCCCAGAGGAGAAGAAAGAAGAAAGTATCATTCATTTCTCTCTCTCGTTATCCTTGCTACTATCTCTGAACTTCCAGGAGTTGCAAACAAACAAGTTTCTGCTTCTGTGCAAAACTTGTCACTTTATTCAGAACCTTTTCCATTTTCTGTTGGCATCGAGTAACAAATGTTGCAGAGATTTTATTTTAATAAAATAAAGGAGGACCTTAACTTCCTACTGCAACATGATTTAGCATTTAGAAAGTTCCAGGTTGGATTGATTTGTTCAGAATGGAAAGGCAAATAAGTTATGTCCTTTTCTCTTCCAAACAGTAGCTGTATTTTTTTTAAAACCTTTTCAGGAAATAGTTATATAAACCAAATCACAAAGTCAGTGGCAGGAAATTTGTAGCCACTCAGATATTGCTAAACTAAATGTCTAGCAGCTACCAACAGCATGATCACTAGGGACGGGTTTAGAAACCAAGTTCCTCAGTTCTTATAGGCCTTTCTTCACATATAGTTGTTCTTATATAGCATTTGTCATTTTAATTTCCTTTTTGTTTAAACTGGGGTGATCAGACAACTTTAAACTATTCCAGGCAGCTATATTAATTTCTTTCTTCATCCTAGGTCTCTCAGAAGCTCTCAGAAAACCCTAATAATGAAATTACACTCCCATGCGCTGGGAAAGTCACACACTATTGAAAGAATAGGAGAATCACAGGACATTTTTTTTCATTTTTGTTATGCTTTTAATGGAACACCCAAGAAACACATAAGGCATATGGTAACAGTAGGCAGACTAGAAATTTCATGTCTGAATCTGTAAACAGCATCAGCACATTTGCTTTGTTGATACACACGTACACGCAGGCACACACGCAGGCGCAAGCAGAAGAGGACTTCTTTTCAAACACCATAAAGACTTGAAAAAGCATCTTGAACCATAAAGACACAAAAGCTGTTTGTGGACCAACCAAAGCAGAGGGGTTGGACAGGTGCTGTCACCAGGTGTGAAGGGACTGAGCAGCCTGCCCTCACTGCCAACAGCCTTTCATTATCAGTTATCTCCCTAGCATGGGGGAATCTATTTGGCAAGAGTGGTGATTCCACAGCTGGCTGTGCAGGGCTAGGATATCCACTGCTGGTCATTCAAGCTTACATCACACTAAACAATCATGCAAATAAAATAGGCCTGCCTTGACAAAAGGAGAGCTTTTTCCTGCCTCTGAAAAACCCACAATTATCTTGGATTTAGCCTTACATTACTAACATCTCTCCCAGTGGTAATTAAATATTCTTTTTGGGATTTGGTGACCCAAGCCTAGCAAAATGCCAAATGCCACTTTGAAAACAAAGGGAAAAGCTAATTGATGATAATGGAGAGAAAATATTTTAAATGTTTTTATTTCAGAGACTTAAAACTAAAAAAGGGGAAACAAATTTTAAAGCATTTGTTTACTTCTGAACTCAATATTCTGAAATGCTTAAATCTGAAGCACAGTTGAACTCAGTCACCCTGATAATCAAAGACAAAGAATGGGTCTACAAAAGGAGTGTAAAGCTTTTTATTTTACATTCTGGGTATTTTACTCTCTGTGACCCAAAGGTGCTTTTTCCCAAAAAGTAACTGATTTTCTGGGTTTCTAGGATGAGAAGTGAAACATTTTCAAAGAAAAAACCCCAAGAAAGTCCAGTTGTGTTTTGGGGAAAAACCACCTTTGGGATAACCATGACCTGGATGACTGAAAATCTCCATAGACATCTCTGAGTGACTTTCCATCCTCCACCACCACCACATACTATGCTATCTATAATTGATAACATTTTAAAAATTAGAGAGAGATTTCATTCATTCAAGAAATATTTTTAAATCTCTCTAAAGACAGCTCTGATGTTAACTTTGGCACATTGCAAATCATTTCCCTGAGGGAGCTTTGCCTCTTTCATATTTTTTTATTTGAGAAGGTCCCTAAATAATATGAGCTGGTATTAATTGCTAGATCAAGTTGTGGGAGCTGTTGTGTAAAAGGGCTGCTGTTAGTTCCTACCCACTTCAGCCCTAAGAAACAGGCTTTTCAAAATATACTCTTGAGGCCTTTAATAATGTTCAGGCTACGTGTTGCTCACTGAGCAGGAAATATGGCACTTTTTTTTTCAATTAAACTGCTCTATCAGCCCTATACCCATGCAATCTAGGCAGCATCATTTTGGAGTTTTATGCTAAAATCTTGAACAATCTTGAACTCTGCAAGAACATGTATCAATAAAGGTTTCTTGTGATAAATGTTATATTTTGTTTTATGGACAACATTTATCACAATAGAAAATATCCTATTTCTCCTCTCACCCCACCCCACACATTTTTAACTTTGAAGTAAGCACATTGTTTTAACTAGTTAAGAGGAGTGATTTTAATTTTAAAGTGGGGGAGAGTTGATCAAAAGGCTTTATTTTTACAAATGGCCCATAAAATCATTGTCTGAAATACATACATGCGTGCACTTCACACAGACACACAAAATCAAGCTGTAAAATAAGAAAGATGATAAAAAGTTCAAGATTACAGTATTAATTAGCAAGGCAACAAAGAGTACAGTTATAGTGCTTTAAAATTTGATGTTTTCTGTATAAAAGAACTACAACTGAGTAGTAGTAAGACAAATCCACTTTAGCACAAAGATAAAGATCGCTTCTGTTCAGGAAGAACATTTAAAAACTGTCAGATTCCAGCATGAGAGAGCAAGGTTGCAGGAAGGGAACAGGACATCTCTTGCTGCTGCTTTAGGTTAAAAACAGTTTTCCCTTTGTGGTGTCTTTGGAAATACATGAAAAGCTATACTTGGCCCATGTTTTCCCAAAGGCCTACAGGAAAGAGTTGGTTCTCTCTCAATCAATGGGAAGTTCCACAAATTATACTATTAACAGAATTCAGATTCTCCATATTTATCATGTGACAGAGGTTTATTAAGCCATACATCTACTCAATTTAAAAATAGCTTCCAGCCAATAAGGTTCAGAAGTAGTGGTCAGGAGACTTAAACCACACTTTCACAGTATTATGCAAAAATTGTCTGATGGCTCTCATAAGGAAGAATGAACGTATCTAGGAGAATTCATTGTATCTGTTAATAGCATCAAAATTTATGCATTTCTATAACAATTCATCCTATTATGTAAGTGTCCTCATTGATTAAGGAACAGAAGCCATAGGTACATTTCAAACTGTTTCCTTGGGATGGGGCTTTCTTTTTTAACAAGTCAACATTGGCAAAGGCTTCTTGAATTAGACCTTACTCACTGTTTGGAACAAGGCACAATAAATTGGGAATAACAATGCAGCATATAAGTTCTTTTAAAGGCAAGGCTATTCCTTGCAGTTTTACAACGATGAGGTTAGAAATGTTTTGGAATGCCATCCCAAGTAAGGCACCAGGCAGCAGCAAGAAGGCAGACATGAGGGAAAAAAACCCCAACAATTAAACCCATGAAGTTTTACAATAGATTCTATCCCTATCCCACCCTTTCCCCCATTATTTCGTAAAAGCTTGGGAGACCACAGCTGATCGTGCAATACTTTTCCCCCCGTTGTGCTTAAAATAACAGAAAATTGGGAAGTCATTTTTTCTATTGATCATACAGTTGGGATCTGTAAACTCCTGTTGGCCTATAATCTTAAGACCAGAAGCTAAAATATTGTACCTTGGTAGGTCCTGGGAAATGGTAAAAATATCAAGAGGTATGAGGATATATTTATAAAATAGGTGGCAGAAGAAAGGCCACATCAGATAATCAGAGCCACAGCCTCATGCTCTAGGTTAGTCTCCAATATCTATTGAATCTCCTTTGCATATCAGATCTCTCTGCATTTCTCCCTCTTAATGCCCTTTAGATATGGAGCCTGGAAATTCCCTCGGCTGGAAATGCTGAAACTTGAAGTTCAATATCTCTGAAGGCCTTCAAAATGGAAAAGCTGCATTTGATTTAAGTGAGTCCTTCCATAAGGTATGATATTCTAAGAATCTGCCTTATACTACATTAAACCATTGGAAGTTTTTGGTCCAACATTTTCGCCAACTGTCCTAACTTTATCTAGCATGGCTTGGATTTGGAATTACCTTCACAAAAATCACATGCTTGAGCACTGGCTCCTTCAAGCAACTGGTGTTTTGGTTCCTCCCAGTTCCAGGATTCCACGAATTAATTGGTATTCTGTACTGTATTATCTTTCAGTAAGAACATGGCAGATTAAATAATGTTTAAAAATGCTTGGTAGCCTTTGTTTGAGCCTCTAGAAATAATGTACTCACCAATCTCAAAACATTAATATATACAAAATAATGAAAGGAACAATGCACAGCAAGAAAAACCACTTCCAGAACTTCCATCTTTTGCTTAGAACTATCTAATGGATGTTTGGCATTTCCAAGCCAAATTTTCCGTCATTGAACTAGATGCCTCCTTTCTTATGTTACTCACCATAATGGTTAACAGGGTTGTATAAGGAAGACAGTTGTCTTAAATAGCCTTCTCAAGTTGAAGTTTTGCAAATATATTGTCTTATAGTTTCCATAATCACAAGAGGGCAATGATTTCAGCAATTGGATGTTTGAGAAGGAAGAGAAAATGTTTACATTACATTGAAGGTGTGAGATTCCATTTCAGTTTTTTTTTTTTTTTTTAAAGAAAATGAGTCTCTCTCCCCACTACTCCCAATTACCGGTAAGTATCAGGAATGAAATGCAGTACTAAAGATTGAAAAGCTGTGGCATTGTGCCAGAATTGGAAAATGTCCTATTCATAAAACAGACATGCTTAATAAACATAGTTCTGCAAAAGATTGTAAGCTGTGGATCCCCCTAAATAACTTGAACAATCAAGGGCTAATGGGCCAAAAGGATGTCAAAGATGGTTTCAATTCTCACAAATATATCAATAAAGGAGAGTATTTGTAGCTCAGGATTGAAATGAGAATTTCTTGGTAACATCATCAGTACTAACTTACCTAGATAGGGTAATGAAACATCTGCAAGAAAACAAGCAAGTTCAGAGAGCACCAAGGACCCCTCACAAATATATATTTTCTGTGAGGATTGAGGATTGGTCTCAACATTTTCATAGATGGCTTTTGGATGTGTGAAAGAAAAAGAATTGCCAGAAAGAAAAATGCTTAGCTGATACAATCTACTGAAAATATTTTTTCCTAGTACAATAAAAGAACAGAACATTAGATTTAGGATTTTTCTGCCATAACTGTGAGAATCAAAAGAAAAATCCAAGGAAGCAACTTGGGATCTTTGTCTTTTCTTGGATATTTTGTTTACTGGAATATGAAGATGGATAACAGCCTCACCCATAGTAGATTGGCAACACTCCTGGAAATAGGAGGAACTTTAAAACTGGATAATTCAAAGTGCTGAGATATACTCTGAGAATCAAATTCCTAAAATAGCAAAAATATTACTGACATACATACACAAAAACCCTCTGAAGATTTTCAAGGAAGAGCTTTCAGAAATAGTGGTGAATGAAATAGAATTAGACTTAATCTATTCAACAAAAAAGATATTCAGCAAAAATAGTTCCAGATACATTCACAAATGACCAACTGATTTTTTTTCAAGACAGAATCTTACAAATTTAAAATCTGTTACTATTTCTTGCTCAATCTGTTTTTTGTACAGAATTGGTCCTGTTTCCCTTACTCTACAGCATAAAAATATTAAGATAATATTTAATCTGCAGTGAATCTTAAGACACAGATGCACATCTAGATATTTTGGGTCTCGAAGTTAAACAAGAATTGTAAGAAGAAATAAGGTTATTAAAGTATTTCTCCAATCTTTGACTGAGAACATCTCTGCTGCTTTTACAGTTAATTCTTAGAGCAGCCTCATATCAAGCCACAAGTCAGAGATGGCAAACATGATATAACTATTTTGAGATTACAGTTTAGTCAGTTGTTTAGTACTGTTAAACATATGTCTGTCTACATAAACCATTAAATAAAAACCGTCAGTGTTTCTCTCCAAAAGAAGCCATACTTGGGAGTCTTGCCTTCATTGGGAATTCCTTGATTTTCCATACTTGCATTCTCTGTAGTAGATTTTGACAAAAAATATGATATATGAGCTTTACCTATATAGCACAGAGGATTTTCATATAGCAGGAAGCAGTGGTAGCTTTGTTGCACCAAGGTAAATGAATACCCCAGAGACAAAATTCCCTTCCTCACATCTCCCTCCAGCTGCAAAGATATTTAGTGTTTTTTGTTTGTTAAATGTGCCCTTCCAAAGTAGCAGATTCAAAGATTTGTTTCTATGGAAACTGTCAACTGCCAATAGCTTCTAAAACAATGGGTGTTTTACACTCTCTAAACTTACTAATCATTAAGTATTTAAAGGTGAGCTAAGATGGCTAAGGAGAGAAGATGTCATAGAGACAAACAATTGCTAGGCATTTTTGAACAGTGTGCTCAAAAATTTAAGATCAAGAAATCAAAGACATTGCCAATTGATAGGTTTGGCCTTGTATGCTTTTTACTTCAGATAATTCTCTATGTGGTCCCATTAAGAGCAAAATATCAAGATTGCAAAAGAAGTGCTGGATTTCTTTTTTAAACTTAACGAACCAATTTCATTGGGATATGGCAATCTTTTAAGTTCCACTCTGTAAAGATTTTATGAAACCTAGAAGCTTGCCTCAACTTTAAAGGGTCAACTAACCACAAGATTTTTTTTCTTCAGTCACTTATTCCATTAACAGCAGTGAGAGACCTGTCCATTCCTACTTCCCTCAAGGGTCAGGTGTGGGGGAGGGGAGGCAGTTAAAAAAAAGTCCCCCAAAATCAACCTGAGGTCAAATAGTTCACCCATGGCCCTTGCTTTAATTCTCTGTTTTCTTGTTTTCATCCTTCGGTGGAGCTTCAGGGACCAAGACAACTTTCCCAACATTCTTCTTCTCTTGCATCTGCTTCATGGCATCAACCACCTGCATCAGAAGAAGGACCAGACTATTTCATTCCTTCTGCCTCAAGAAATATGACCAAGGAGAATGCATCCAAGGACATATGTCAGACTTACATTCTAAACTAGCTATACTCATTATTCTCTTTTTAATACATACTCACTATTCACTAAAGTCACACATGACATGGAGTTTGTTTTGATAGCATCTGCCTTGAAAGAGAAGCATGTACATGTGAGAGAGGGAGTGTTGATTAAATGACTCAGCCACTTATTTATTTGGTTACTCACTTTTTAAAATACTTTCTGTCATTAGAAGGCTAAATCTAAAATCAGTCGAAGGCTTTGCACAAACTTTAACACAATTTTGCCTTTTATACTTTCTTTTCGTGGTCTTTGCCCTTGAAAAGTCTGCCAGATTTTTTTTTTTTATGAATCTGCCTTCCCTCAAGCATTTAAAAAGCCAACCAAATGAATGTGATCTATATTCTGGACATTCCTGACACTATTATAAGAGTATGGCAGATGGCCAACAGACATTTAACATTCTGAAATGTTTGGGGGATAATTGCTAGGGTTGAAGTCTGTAATGATGTCAGTTCTTTGGAGGGGAATAAATTAAGCTAAAGGCAGCATTTTTTTTTATTGTGGAACACAAAATAACTCATTGGGTGACCAAGCATTCTCACCTGTTCAAAGGGCCAAACAGAATCCACCTTTGGTTTGATTTTGCCCTGATTGTAGAGAGCAGTTAGCTTGGTCACCACAGCAGCTAATACCTCCACTTCCTCCTCAAGGTAGCCCAGGTGGTAGCCACAAACTGCTTTGTTGAGATGAATCAGCTGCAAGGCATTGATGCTAAACTGATTCCACCAGGTCTTTGCCATAGCCATTAGGTTCTTCCTCTGCCCTGTTAGCAAGTTGGCTACACCTACAAAATTGAGAAATACCCTGATTGAGATCCATTAATATAATAACTCTGGCAGCTATGCCTCGAAAACCAAAATGGCTTTTTCTTTAAATGCAAAATACTGTGGCATAGGAGCAATTCTCATTCCAAAACTGCATTCTTCTATCATGAATGTATGGCCCTTATAATTTAGTTAATAAAGTAGTTGTAAGAAGATGAGGACATTCTAGGTTACACCGATATATGTCAGTCCAACTCAATCTACCCCTACCTTCTATATAAGCAGAGGAAAGTCTATTTCTACCTCAACAGCAGAATAATACCTTACAAGGATGGGATTTGGGGAAAGATTTTCCTTTCCCAAAGTGCACACAAATACACACACACACTTTTTTTAAATGGTTAAGGAACTGGGTTAGAAACAAGGACACTGTGAGGTCTAGCCCCACCTTAGGCACGAAAGCCAGCAGGGTGGCCTTTGGATATTTGCTTTATAGTCCATTTCACCTCACAGGGTTGTTGTTGTGGAGCAAGCAAAAGGAGGAAGCTATGTTGAATATGTTTAGCATCTTGAGTGATTTATAAAAATAATAAAGGCAGAATAAAAAAGAATCTTAAAAGAACAAATTTCACTAAAGCATCCAGCTAACCACTATTAGAGCTTTGACTTGATCCAGAAAACCAGACCTCTTGTATCATTACTTTTTGTTTGAATTTCAGAGAATGGTTCTTGATATTGCAAGTGATCTCATTTAGTTATTCTCAAATTCCAGATCTAATTTTTGAGATTTAGGAGATTCCCCGACTCAACTTCTGATGAATTCCACCATCCTTTGATGGAATATTTTCTGACTCACCATAACTGACCAGCTTGCCCATTGGTTTCAGGAGGTGAAACCCTTTTGTGGTATCTGAACCTCCTAAGGGGTCCAAAACAACATCTACACCTAAAAAAGAAAAGGGGGGAAAGAAAACAGAAATTATTAAATGGAAAATTTCAATTGAAAGGAAATAAATTTCCCCACATGACATTTTCAGTTTAACCAGGTTTCAATAATTTTAATTTCATTTACTTTAATTTTATTGTTAAGCTTTGTTTAAAAAAATTAATCAGTCTCAAATACAAACTAATAATTTATTGAAATATATTATTCAGTCAACCATAAATCTGTAAGCAGAATGCCCATAACATACAATACAATAGCAGAGTTGGAAAAGACCTTGGAGGTCTTCTAGTCCTATCCCCTCCCTAGGCAGGGAACCCTATACCATTTCAGACAAATAGCTATCCAACATCTTCTTAAAGACTTCCAGTGTTGGGGCATTCACAACTTCTAGAGGCAAGTTTTTCGGTTCACTGACAAAAGGGCCAACGACAAAACCGCACCCGACTAAACCGCGGTGACAAAACCGCGTGTTCTAAAGCGCTCCGACGAATGAGCGCTGAATCGCGCCGACAACAGCGCGGCAACAAAAGCGTGCTGTAAAACTAAACCTAACCCTAACCCTAAATGTAATGCTAACCCTAACCCTAACCCTAACCCTAAACGTAACGCTAAACCTAACCCTAACCCTAACCCTAAACCTAACCCTAAACCTAACCCTAAACGTAACCCTAACCCTAAACCTAAACCTAACCCTAAACCTAACCCTAAGCCTAACCCTAAACCTAATCCTAAACCTAAACCTAACCCTAAACCTAAGCCTAACCCTAAACCTAACCCTTACCTTAACTTAAATCGCCCCTCTGTCGACTGAAATCGCCCTTCTGTCTCCGCGCTGTTGTCGGCGCGCTGTTGTCGTTCGCCCTTTTGTCGGGTCACGAGTTTTTCCACTGATTAATTGTTCTAACTGTCAGGAAATTTCTCCTCAGTTCTAAGTTGCTTCTCCCCTTGATTAGTTTCCACCCATTGCTTCTTGTTCTGCCCTCAGGTGCTTTGGAGAATAGTTTGACTCCCTCTTCTTTGTGGCAACCCCTGAGATATTGGAACACTGCTATCATGTCTCCTCTAGTCCTTCTTTTCATTAAACTAGACATACCCAGTTCCTGCAAGTGTTCTTCATGTTTTAGCCTCCAGTCCCCTAATCATCTTTGTTGCTCTTCTCTGCACTCTTTCTAGAGTCTCCACATCTTTTTTACATTGTGGCGACCAAAACTGAATGCTGTATTAAGTGTGGCCTTACCAAGGTATTAACACTTCATGTGATCTTGATTCTAAGAGCCGAGGTGGCGCAGTGGTTAGGGTGCAGTACTGCAGGCCACTTCAGCTGACTGTGATTTGCAGTTCAGCGGTTCAAATCTCACCGGCTCATGGTCGACTCAGCCTTCCATCCTTCCGAGGTGGGTGAAATGAGGACCCAGACTGTGGGGGCAAGTTGCTGACTCAATTTGCTAAAAAATTTGTAAACTGCTTAGAGAGGGCTGAAAGCCCTATTAAGCGGTATAGAAGTCTAATAAATAAATAAATAAATAAATAAATAAATAAATAAATAAATAAATAACCCTCTGTTTATGCAGCTTAGAACTGTGTTGGCTTTTTTGGCAGTTGCTGCACACTGCTAGCTCATATTTAAATGGTTGTCCACTAGGACTCCAAGATCCCTCATATACTGTACCTGTGCATTTCGTTTTTCTTACCTAAATGTAGAACCTTACTCTTTTCACCATTGAATTTCATTTTATTAGATAGTGCCCAATGTTCAAGTTTCTCAAGATCCTTCTGTATCTTAAGCCTATCTTCTGGAGTGTTGGCTATTCCTGCCAGCTTGATGTCATCTGCAAATTGGATGAGCTCCCCATTTATTCCCTCATCCAAATCATTGATGAAGACGTTGAAGAATACTGGGCCTAAAACAGAGCCTTGGGGTACTCCACTGCATACTTCCCTCCATGTAGATGCAGTTCCATTGAGGACTACACGTTGAGTGCGGTTGGTCAGCCAGTTTCGAATCTATCTGGTGGTGATGGATGTATTGACATTTTTTCATACTCTATTTTTACTATACATCTATGAATAAATCTAGAGGTGCTGCCTATGATTTCAATTTTTCACTTTTTCTTTCATTATAATAATTTCAAGAAAAAAGGGAAAAAATAATGCTGATTTAAAAGCGTATAGGAATTAAATGAAGGGAACATCAATGTAAGCATTAAAATATGGATAAAACTAAATAAAAATGGAATAACTAATTCTTATGGCTAATATATTGTAATGCACCATTAAGAGCTTAACAGTAATGTAATAAATTTTATATGCCATTTCTAGCTAAAACATATCCCTACTGAAATATAAAAATGTAAAAATATGTAACAAAACTGAAATCATGACAGGAAAAAGAAAAGCTATATGTAAACATACAATAGAAAAATGCTAAAAATAATGTGTACTACATATCAGACTACATATCAGATTGAAATATAAACTCTATAACCCAGATTTGCCACAACTCCATGAATAGAATTGTAATCCAAAAGGTTTTTCAAATAAGACTGAATTGTACCTAAGATTAGATATAAACTCATTCTAGAAATCAAAGCATATTCTCACAGTTTAGTTAATTATTCTTATACAGAGGGAACAAATCTAGTAACTCTTGGATCTTAAAGTTTGCTCCCAGTTTGATATATTTTTGTTAGTCCTGATAAAGGTATGGCCTGAGCAGATTTCGGAATGAATCCACTAATCTCCATTCTTGAAAAATTAATTTAGATTGATAGCTCTACAAAGCACCACCAACTCAAGTTATTTATTTAACCTGATTTAAAAGGTGGCCCTGATTAAGCTGGGCTGCAGTTATAATAAAAGTACATAAAATAACATTGGGGCTACCAACTTTGGAGAGCAACATTTCCCTAAAGGAGAGAAAGACAGTCTTTTTTAAGAACTTGAAGTGACTTGCTCCATCCCATCCCTTTATTCAGCCTATACTAACCTTTGGGACAAATTTTCCGGACTTCAGCCACATAATCAGCTGCCCGGTAATCAATAGGGTGAGTCACCCCATTCTCTTTGAGGGCCTCATGCTTGGAAGCAGATGCTGTGCCAAAAATGGTGATGTTTTCCATGGTTTTGCAGAGTTGGACGGCTGCAGTTCCCACACCACCTAGAGAGAGGGGAAAATGCGTCAAGTGAGTAATGAAGAAGGCCCGCAAGCCCCTCCCCCAAAATGTGGAAGTTTTCCATTCATTAAGAGTCAACATGGGTTATCCTCACTAAACTTAGATGTTTCCATGTAACTTAATCAAAGTTAAATTAATGGAAGATGTTCTCAGTAGTACCATAAAATGGGCAAAGCATGAAGACAGTGTTAACACAAGAAAAGGTATTTGATACTGTTTAATAGTCCTGACTATCTCCCCACCATAATCCCTGAGAGCTGGATAGATTGCAAGTGAGTAGAACTTTTTTGAGTAAGAACAGGCATCCAGCTGCTATTGGATCAATTCCATTTCATTTCTGACCTTTGGCCAGCAAGGTCAGTTTCTGGTGCATATCACATGTTACAAATAACATACCACATGTTACATTCTTATATAACATAAACTGAACAGATGGCTGTATTTGCACAACAAACTAAAGCAAAAAGAGGCAACTTTGGGGGCTGGTAACATACCTAGAACTTTAAAATGCCTGAGGTCCACTAATAAATAGCTGCTTATGATAGGCTTAGCCAATCATAATACATTAAGCTTAAACACTGTGGCTAGTGTTTTTCTTTGCAATATATCAGATTCCATTAAAAATAATAAGGGAAGCTTTATTTAAAAAATAGTGCAAATCAGGGGGCCTAATGTATACCAAGAAAAGGTACCAAACAGCTTATCTCTATGTCATGATTTGCTTAGTTACCGGTAACCCAATAGCCAGGTTCTCACAATATACTGAATTGTTAACTATGGTAACCACAATGGCTATGGGCTAACCACAAACTATACAACTATGTATTAGTTTTGTATCATGCAATATTATAAATCCAATGATTGTGCCTTATAATTGTTTTCTCCCATAATATTATATAGAAACAGGCCATTATGGTATGTTCAACAAGCCAAATTTAAAAGAAACTAAGCCTCAGAATGAGGTAGCAATGTTTCTGTGACCAAGGGCCATATGCCACATTCTTTGACAGTACACATATAAGAGTGATGCTAGGTATATAGAGTTTTTTAAACTATTAAATGGCTTTTGTAAAATGGATATCAGTATTTATATATGTTTCCATCTCAAAATGGGATGACTTTGCCATCTGTTTTTACGCATTAAAATCACAAAGAGAGAATGTTTAGGGGGAAATTGCTATGGGGATTCAAGATTGCCCATCCAACTTAACACCATTATGAACCCAATGTATGACTAGGGAAAAATAGTTTTCCAATCCCACTTCCCCATGAAATTTATGATGGCTGGCTTTATACAAGTACTCCTCAACTTAAACCACAACTGGGACCAGAATTTCCACTGTTAAGAATGCCCAGTGTTATGATCTTTTCTGCCATGATTGCTAAGTGAATTCCTGCAGTTGTTAAGTGGATTGTGTGGTCATTCAACTTCCCACATTGACCGGGCTTATCAGAAGCCAGCTGGGGAGGTCACAAATGAAGGTAACATAATCCAGAGGATGCTGCAACTGTCATAAATACATTCTGTATGCCAAGCATCCACATTTTGATCACATGACCATGGCGATGCTGCAAGAGTCATAAGTGCAAGACATGATTGTAAGTCACAATTTTTTCAATGCCATTATAACTTCAGTCACTAAATGAATAGTTTTAAGTCAAGGACTATCTGTAGATTATGTACACGATTTTTAAACAATGTTTAGTGAATAAGCCATAAGTAGCTGATTCACAGAGCATTCTAAGTCATAAACCATAATTTAAAAACTGAATTCTCATGAATCAAAAATAAAGTTACTTTGGTAGCACAAATGTATAAATCCAATTTATATGAACTTATGCCAGATATATTTTCATAATGTGACTTGTTTCATTTGTATCTAAGATACGTTAATACCATTTTCCCCCAAAAGTAGGACAGGATCTTATTTTATTTTGACCCCCGAAATAAGCGCTTGGCTTTATTTTCTGGGAGGTCCTATTATTTTTGAGGTGCAGGAGGCAAGCGAGCATCCTCACCTCATGGCTGCTGTTGTGATGGGGAGGGCTTATTTTAGTGCCTGCACTCAAAAGCTTGATTGGGCTTATTATCTGGGGAGGTCTTATTTTGAGGGAAACAGGGTACCTTTTATCTAAAAATCTCTCAAAAAGATGCACAAAAAATAAAATACTTGCCAATAAATGTCCCAACAGTATAATCAATTGAAAATAACAGAGGTAAAAATTTTCACCACGCAAGCACTCTGAAAGGTGGGATATACGGTACAGGTAATCCTCAATTTATGAGCACAATGGAGCTCAAAATTTATATTGCTAAGCAAGGCAGTTGTTAAATAAATTTTGCCCCATCTTATGACCTTTCTTGGCCCAGTTGTTAAATAAATCACTATAACTGTTAAGTTAGTAACACAGTTGTTAAGTGACTCTGGCTTTGATTTTGCTTGTCAGAAAATTACAAAAGATGATCACATGATCCCACGACACCACAACCATCTTAAATTAGTCAAGCATCTGAAATTTGATCACATAACCATGGAGATGCTACAACAGTCATAAGTGGGAAAAATGGTCACAAGTCACTTTTTTCAGTGCTGTTGTAACTTCAAAGGTTCACTAATCAATCTGTTGTAAGTCGAGGGCTACCTATAAACCTAACAGTGTAAATACATTAGTATTGTAGAGCAGGAGAAGACTTCAAAGTCCATGTTGGAAGTGACTTTTGCCTCAAGCAGATTAGCAATACACTGCAAGAACAGTAGGACAGGTTTTGTTACCTGCTGCCATGTGGACAAGGACACTCTGGCCAGGGCGCAGATTGCCAAAATCAAAGAGAACCATGTAGGCAGTGATGTAATTGACCAGAAAGGCAGCTGCTTCCTCAAAGCTCATGCCTTCCGGCATGGGAAAACTCTGATTGGCTTGGACTGTCACAATTTCTTGCCAGAGACCTGACCGGGCCATAATCATCACCTTATCACCAACCTAGCAAAAAAAAAAAAAAGATAATTGTGAAAACTAGGACACTCAACACAAATTCAGGATTATGAAAGGCTAAATTTGAAAATAGATCTCAAGCTACCCACTGCAGAGTTCCAGGCAACTTTTATAAATGCAAAGCTTGTCCCATGTCTTTTATACCCTTACGGTGAGACCTCCATGAACAGGATGCCATCCCATTTACAAGTCAGTGCAAGAATCTGCTTCATGTTAGGCATATGCTTGAACACTAGATGGCAAATTTTAGAATAATTCTTGGCTAGCTCTATACTAAATATTAAGAAAAAGCATATATAAGGATCATGTGAGTAACTTTGACCTGAGGTTTCTCACTG
Organism: Thamnophis sirtalis; assembly: GCF_051295495.1. Classification (NCBI taxonomy): domain Eukaryota; kingdom Metazoa; phylum Chordata; class Lepidosauria; order Squamata; family Natricidae; genus Thamnophis; species Thamnophis sirtalis. The sequence continues at coordinate 85,747,741 of NW_028261384.1, read as the reverse complement.
GAATCTTTTTCAAAAAGGCTTTAATTCAAGAAATCCACCTTTTCTCTTGAAAACTCTTTGAATATTTGGTTGACTCCTTGAACATTTCCTCAAGAGAAGCAACTGTCCGCTCTTGGGTGATGTATAATATAAAGAGGCATCCTAAAATTAGCTGATCATTCTTCCATTAAAAGGTCCTGCTGTATTTTAAACTAGAACCATGTGATCAGCTAATAGTATATATTTGAAAACAAGTCTGCAAGTTTTAACTAGATAGATTTAAAATAGTGCTTCTCAACATTGACAACTTAAAAGATATGTGGACACAACTCCCAGAGTTTCCCAGCTTAAAACCAATCAAGCATCTAGCTTGAATGCTAGCATGGACAAGTTCTTTGCTTCTTGCTCATGCTACCTTACAATGGCAGGGTGCAAGGGTTTCTGGAGGTGACCGTGCAAACAATACATCTTTCTGGCAACATTTCCAGATTTCCGCCAGCTCACCATTGGAAAAAAACACCACCGTTTCCTCTGCAGAGAGGAAATCCTGTGTTTATTTGGCTCTGGTATTTGGAAAAAGTGTGATGCTGAGGCCCTTCACCTTCTCATGAACTGCTGTCTTCAAATAGCAAATTTCACCCTTGACCAAATAAATAAAAGTTGGACTCCAGAGCTACATATATTCTGTTTAGTATATAGCTATGTAAATTTATGAAAGTTATAGTGTTTGGAGTTTGTCAGAATTTATTGATGTAAGGCTACATTTCATAAACCCACTGTCAACGCTCGAGAGGTTTACTGCAATGCACTCTGCATTGGACTGCTGTTTGAGCATTTGGAAGAAACAAGCTCAGTATCAGTGCACCCATGTGACATCTCTACTTCAAGAGCTGTGTTAGTTACCAGGAGCAGCTCCATGTGCTGGTTCTGCTAGTTTTTCAATGAAGGTGAAGATTTGAGAAGTTGGTTTTCAAGGTATCAGAGTATTATAACTCCCTCAATTTCTCTCTACATCAGTCAGGAGTTGTAATTCAACATTTGAAGAGCTGCAGACTTCCCACCCTTAGTTAGAATATTATCTTGTTTCCAACTGGGTGTGGAAAAAAGTGGTTGGGCCTGCTTCAGTCATATATGTCAATGTCCCTCCAGATAATTAGAATTACAATTTCCAGAATTTCCAACTGGAAGGCAGCAATAAGAACTATTACTACAAATATAGTTTTTTCTCAACCTACTGTACAGAGCACTGCCAAAATAGAAAGAAAACACAGTTCAAATGATAGCATTATTGCTGAAATGATGAGCATTATTTAAAAGCCTATTTTTTAAGAACTTTGTGAATTTGATTTATTAAACACAGCAAAGGCAAGGCATTAGGAAAAACAGCACTCAATCTTCATTCAGTTGTATTTCCTTCTGGTTAATGGGGCACTTTTCTACAGATATTTATTGCTGAAGTATGCAGAACAATACCAATATTTCTTTTCCTGTTCGTTGATTTCTTTTTAAAGAATTTAAAATTTTTTTCTGCATTCATTTGTTCAAAACATTATTTACATGATGTTTTTCCCAGGAAGAATACAACTTGTGAAAAGTATTTCCTACTACATAAACATACCTAGTATCTCCTTTATTATTTTTAATTTTAATGTAATTATTTGGGAAGCAATATTTGAATTATCTCCTGTAAATCTATGGCTTTTTTCTCTTAACAATTTGCTACTTTACTTACAAACTTGTAAGCCTATAACTTTAAAAGACTTACAAGCAGGGGCGAAATCAACTTACCTTCACTACTGGTTCGCAAATGTGAGTGCGTATGCACTCACTTTGCTCACTCGTGCCACTCCCGTACATTCGCAGGACATTCCGCACATGTGCAGAGTGTCAAAAATGGGACGTGATGACGTCCAGGTGGGTGGGTGGGGCCTCCTGCCACCACTACCGGTTCACTTGGATAGAACCGGCTGCATTTCACCACCGCTTACAAGCCATAAAAGCAGATTCAAAAAATGGATTTAGTATGTCTTGAAAGAATTTATCTCTCTATGAATTCTCAGATACACTACATTTCTTTCAAAACATTTCCAAATTAACTTTAATATAATAAAACAATATCAATTTCTGGGACTGGTCTTGATAGCTAGATTTATGCAGAAAGGAAGAATCAGTAGTTCTATAAAAACATATTGCTGAAAAAAATATCAAAATTCAGGGCCAAGGACTAATTAAGATAAGAGAGAAATGGAAAATCAAGGGATGGGGAATGAAACAGTGATTGGAAATTTGAACAAGCTATTTCTATAATGCAATATTTTATTGCAAGGCCTACTTGCAATGTGATTAGTGACTGCAAGCACAGAGAAGACAATAAAACATACACCAGAATGAATCTGTCTATTCTACTTCCACAGAAGACCAGATTAAGACAATGCCCTACCCTTTAAAAAGTAAGCGGCAGAAATAATTACTAAATGCCAAGGAACTTTGTCTGAGATCTGCTACCTGTTTTCCCAGCATGATGCCAATTTGCCAGACTAATCTTACTGCATTTTTCGACAAAGTGACAAAATTAGTGGACCAGAGGAATGCCGTTGATATAATTTACTTGGACTTCAGCAAGGCATTTGATAAAGTAGACCATAAGGTACTACTAGATAATGTAGAAGAATGTGGGTTGGACAGCATCACCACCAAATGGATTTGTACCTGGCTTACCAACCGCACTCAACATGTAGTCCTCAATGGAACTGCATCTACATGGAGGGAAATATGCAGTGGAGTACCCCAAGGCTCTGTTTTAGGCCTAGTACTTTTCAACGTCTTCATCAATGATTTGGATGAGGGAATAAATGGGGAACTCATCCAATTTGCAGATGACACCAAGAAGGCAGGAAGAGCCAACACTCCAGAAGAGAGGCTTAAGATACAGAAGGATCTTGACAAACTTGAACATTGGGCACTATCTAACAAAATGAAATTAAATGGTAAAAAGAGTAAGGTTCTACATTTAGGCAAGAAAAACAAAATGCACAGGTAGTATAGGTGGTACCCTGCTCAATAGTAGTAACTGTGAGAGGGATCTTGGAATCCTAGTGGACAACCATTTAAATATGAGCCAGCAGTGTGCAGCAGCTGCCAAAAAAGCCAACACAGTTCTAGGCTGTATAAACAGAGGGATAGAATCAAGATCACGTGAAGTGTTAATACTACTTTATAATGCCTTGGAAGGCCACACAGCATTCAGTTTTGGTCGCCACAATGTAAAAAAGATGTGGAGACTCTAGAAAGAGTGCAGAGAAAAGAAACAAAGATGATTAGGGGACTGGAGGCTAAAGCATATGAGGAACAGTTGCAGGAACTGGGCATGTCTAGTTTAATGAAAAGAAGGAGTAGGGTCGACATGATAGCAGTGTTCCAATATCTCAGGGGCTGCCACAAAGAAGAGGGAGTCAAACTATTCTCCAAAGCACCTGAGGGCAGAACAAGAAGCAATGGGTGGAAACTAATCAATGAGAGAAGCAACTTAGAACTGAGGAGAAATTTATTAATATTCCAGGCATTCTAACAAAGACTTGCCTTCCTGTGAGAATACAACACATGTATTACAACTGGATTGAATTTCAGTTGCTATTGCATATATCTAGATGAGGATTTCATTGTGCAATTGCCCTTGCCTCAATCACATTTTATAGGTGGTCTAGACAACATGGCCTTATGCTTATTACTTTTTTACATGTGACCATCATTTTTTTCACCTTTCTCCTAACTACAGAAAAACAATTTAGGATCTCTAACATTGCCATGTAAAATTCATTTCAAGAAGCCAGAGACTGTTAGTGCTAGGAGACCTTCATCCTAAAGCATAATTTTAGATACATTCTTACAATATGCTAAACAAGTTTATGGCTTGCCTTGACATTTCAGCTAAATGTGAAAGATACTTATTAAAGTGTAGAGCCTTCTGAAATCTTAATTTCTTTTAGCCATGATACTGCCTGCATATCACAGCTACAGCAAATAACCGAGTAATTACTTCTCCTTCTGGTCTCTAGGAATAAAGCAGAAATAGTGATAAATATTTACTAGTGTTTACTTATCTGGATTCTTTGTCACTTTTTCTTTGGGGTAAGTATTGTCTATTTGGAAAATAAGATGCTCATAAAAGAATTACCCTTTCCTTGTGGATAGTGGCTCCCATATGAATCAGACCATAAACAAGTGTATTTTTGCTCCATAAACAGAAAAGTTAATTGAAAATAAGATCTGTCGAGGCTACTGCAAATGTCACCTGGAAAGGGATGATTTGCACATACACTGATGGCCATGTTTTGCTGTGGCATTTGGGCTATATAACCTGCCTGCAAACATCAAGCTAGAAAAGAGCCAACTAATATAGGGATGTGTGCAAATACAATTGGTGTGATTAGCTTATGGTTCGGTGCATTGTGCAAGTCCATAAAACTTGGCTAATTGGGAAAACAATGATTAACCATTGTTAGCATTAGCTTCTTCTTCATCTGCAGGCTGTGGCAAAGTACATTAATCATTGTTAACACTAAATGTAGTTTAGCATTTCTTTCCACAGCTCATAACAACAAATACATTTATTTAATTCTCAAAAGGCTTTGCTACATTAAAATTACACATACTGATACAAAGATGCTTTTAGGGAATCCTCAGGCTCCTATGTTATTTTTTCTCTTAACCTCCTTCACTATCACAGCAAGCAGCAGATCGGTTTGGGAGGAACTTCAGAAATAATTATTTCTGTGGTATATGAAAAAAACAAAAGGTTAAAAGTTATGGTATTTATCTAGTTACTTATCAAGCACACCTAAATTATATTAAAGTAATCAAAATAATTTTACAATCCCCAAGGCTCACAACTTTTGAGCACCCCTAATGTTTGGACATTGAAAGTTGAAAATGTTGACATGCCCTAAATCTGAAATCAATTATAGTGTTGTGTATTATCTAGTTTTTCCAAGGGAAAAAATATTTGTTCTGAACCTCAAACGTACTGTACATGTTTTGGCTTACCATATAAAGATGTTCTGTCTCTGCTCTATTACAGTTCTCTATCATATTTTAAGATATATTCTTTTACACACATCTTTTAAAAACTAAAATACAAGTTTAGTATTTATGCAATATTATGGACAGATTATCTTGGATGTAGGTTAACAGAACAGAATAACAAAGTTGGAAGGGACCTTCAAGGTCTTCTAGTCCAACCACCTGCTCAAGCGGGAGACAAGTGGCCTCTTTTTAAAAGCCTTGAATGACAAAGCACTCTCTATATCTGAAGACAAGCTGTTGCACTGGTTAATTGTTAGGAAATTTATCCTTAGTTCTAATTTGCAACTCTCCTTGATTAGTTTCCATTCCATCCATTGTTTCTTGTCTTGCCTTCTCTTGCTTTAGAAAATAGGTGATCCTTGAATGTTAGAACTAGGTTTTCTGTATCTCTTTGCTATCATTTACCACTCATCTAGAGTTTGGCAGCCTGTGGCAGCTCTGCACTGGGGGATTGTTCTCCCATTCGTTCAACTTCAGTATGAAGGTAGACCACCAAACATTTTAAAACAATATCTCTATATACCATTGCTTTTGTCTTATCCCACTTCAACGTAGGGATGGGCCTAAATTCATCTTCAACTATCTGTGACTTTGTATTTTTTTCTGCCACAAGGCTATCAGATTATATCATCACCATAAAATGCTGTGGACATGCCAAGGTTGTTTTTCCTGCAGACTAGTGATGCCCCACAGCCAGTTGATTCCATCAATCATTTGTTCCACATGAGAACCAGACGGTCTAAGCTAAAATAGTACATGTTAACATGCTGTGATATATTATTGGCCACCCATTTATCACTGTCTGTGATAAAATGGGCTACCAATAAATTTAATAAATAATTGAACATGGTTGTGAGGAGTAGCCCTTACCCCTTTATAAACTCTGCTAACAATTCAGTAAATTATTATTATATTTGCTTTCAATATAAATGCCCACATGGCAGTTTGAAAGCATGCAAATGCAAGTAGATTAATAGATACCACTTTGCTGGGAAGATAACAGGGTTCTATGCATCTTTTGTGTACAGCAGTGATGGCGAACCTATGGCACATGTGCCAGGGGTGGCATGCAGCGCCCTCTCTGTGGGCCCATGAGCCGTCACCCCAGTTCAGATCTGCTGCACATGCGCGCATGCCTCCCATCAGCCAACTGGTCTTTGAGTCTCTGCTGTGCCTGTGCATGGGGAGTGCGGGAGGTACTCATATATGAATGGGGGAGGGGCACTTGCATAGGGGCTACATGCCATTATATTTTCAGGGGTGCGCACATTTGTGTGTGCTTTGGGCACTAAGTCCGGAAAAGGTTAGCCATCACTGGTGAATAGCCATGCTCTCCACATGATCACGAAATTGTCTTTGGACAATGCTGGCTCCCCCTGCCAAGAAACAGAGATGAGCAATGTGCTCTACAGTTGGACATGACTTATAGGAAACCCTTTACCTTTTTGCTTTCACCAAGTATAGTTATGCTGACCACGTTTCTACATTCAGACCACCATATCTCACCAATCTAAATTAGAAGTTTGTAATTTCATTTTCACAATCTTGCCAGGGATGAAGGAAAGTAGGAACTCAAAGACTGTTTTCCATTCATATTTATTTCCAGAGTCAAATAGTGATTTAGACTAGGTTAAATCTAAACTAACCCCCCCCCCGTGTTATTTACCCTATGCCTAATAAGAACAGTGTATGGTAAAAATTAGGCACCTAAGAGAGGGAATGTATAAAATACACCACCACCACCCCCATGTCTATTAAGTCTGAAAAGTGTGTTCTTCATGGACAATCCATCCCAATATACAAGTCTGTTTTCTAGCTTGTCTGGGATGATAAGGGCAACATTAGAGTTATGTAGCATTTTAGGGAAGAAGTGCTTCAAAGTATACATATCCTGTTAGCAGTTGCTTAAACTTGCCATGGTTTCCTTCTTTGATTCTGCCGCAATAGAAGATTAACAAAGTGGTTGTATGATTCCAGAAAAAAATATGATTGCTTTCAAAAAATTGATGTATTATGTGACTCTTTCCTACATATTCCAATAATCTCTCTGTGTTTGATTTATAGAACTCCATAGCCTAACAGACAGGCATGGTTTGGAGGGTACAAACCTGAAATCCCACAAAGCAAAAAGGCAGCAGGATAAAGACTGATCCTGTAACTAATACTTTTTTATTGAAAAGCTTCTAGTTACCTTAATTTCATGATGTCTACATACGTACAAATACATATATGTCTAGGAAATAAATTAGATTGCCAAAGATTTCAGAATGTATAGTAACTAAGTAACAAACAAGACACAGCTTCTAAACATCCTAGGATTGTACTGCTAAAATTTTGGGGCAATGCAACTGAATTTTCTTTTTTAAATTTGTACTTCTTTTTTTAATGAAGACAGAAATGGCAAGCCAATCACTCTCATTTCGACTCTTAATCCTTTCCCATAACCCCCTCCCCCTGAAGATTACACACTATATGAAATTTGGACGTAAAAATCATTAAGGAATTTTCTTTTATTTTCTTTTGAAAAGAGTTGTAATGGGAGCATGAGGCCCCTGAAAGATAAAATACTCCCTTCTCCACCCTTAACTGCATCCCTAATTTAGAAAAACACATACACACTAAAATTGCCAAATTTTAGCAGCAAAATGGATTAATATTAGCAATATATTTTAGACCATTTTGGAGAGCATGGAGGTGGTGAAGGACAGAAATGACAGGGATTTTCCTGCTGTTGTTCTAGCCAACTTCAAGCCATGAAAAAAAATCTGAATTTTTTTTCAGTGCAATATCATTCCATTACTAGAAGCATCACTATGGCCTTTCAACAGGTTGTTAGGCTGAGTTGTGCCCTTCACACCATTACAAGTTGCCACCCCAAACAATATTCACTAATATTTTAATGTTCTGATCCAATTTAGCCAGAGGTGGGTTCCTACTAGATTGGCCCGGTTCAGCTGAACCAGTAGCAGTATGCTGGCCTGGGTCACAGAACCAGCAGCGACCCAGGCTGGACACGCCTCTGAAACAGTTCCCTGGTTGCCACCGTTACCACCGCCATCTTGTTTTTTAGTTCTGTGCAAGCACAGAACAATTTCCATTGAGCTGCATGTGTGCGCACAGCACACATCCAACTGGCCAGAACCCACCCCTGAATTTAGTTTGATTGGAATATTCCATGGGATTATTCCCTTCTCTTGTAAATGAAACAAAATTTTAAAACCTTGCCATTTTTTAAAAAATACAGAGATCAAACACTTTAGAAATTCCCCAAACTGGCATTTCCAGATTTATTCAATTATAAATCTTAGTCCCAATCAGGATTATCATTAGTAGATAATTTGAAAGGTATCTAGGTGTGTCATATTGGTACGTCCAGCCTTTGTTCTGTGCCAGTCTTGTTCAACCAAATCGGCTGAAATGCCACATCTTCTTCTTACAAATCTCCCTTAATATCCTGCTCAATAGAGAACAATAGCATGAGGCAGGACCTTTGAGGACTGCGTAGAATCCCTGCCAATTAAATAGTTGTGAGATAGATTGAAGCTTTTCAAGTTCTGAACAGAAACCAGCAAAATGATTTTCCTATTTCAAGGGTAAGATTGATATCAGGTCTTAGTTAACTGCAAAGAAAATAGCTGCTCATGAAATGTCTTCCTGTAGGTGGCAAAAAAACACTGCCCCTTATGAAATCCAGTCCTCCTTAAACAGTTGGTTGATCATTCTGTACATAATCTATGTAAAGAAATTGTTAAATTTTATTAACACTGGTTTGCAAAGAAAAGCAGTCTTAATTCTTCAAAAGATCTAATTTTTAATTGGCTATTTAACTCTGCCTGGGAACAAGTCTACATCAATAAATGCATGCATTGGCAGGTTCTTAACATGTAAATCAAACTGTTTAGAAAGTCAAGCTTCAAAAGTTAATGAAAGGAAATAGATTTGTGTTTAAAGAGACATTCAGGGATATGTTTGATAGGAGGAAGGTAATACAGTTGTGAAATTTCTTAGGCATGATCTACATTTGTCCAATATGAAAATATAGCAATTAGACAAGAACTAGGAACACCAGTTTACAATTGACCTTGTACCTATCAGAGTAATGTATCTGTCCAGGTATTATCGTATTTTTGAAGTATAAGACGCACCGGAGTATAAGATGTACCAAGGTTTTGAAGAGGCAAATTAAAAAAAAGTAGGTAGATAGATAGAGGGAGAGAGAGGGAGAGAAAGAGAGAGAAATACAATAGGTAGGTAGGAGGAGAGAGAGAGAAATAGAGAGAAAGAAATACATTAGGGAGGGAGGGAGAGAGTGTATGTAGGTAGGTTGGTAGGTAGTGGGATATATATAGAGAGAGAAATAGAAAGAGATAGAGAGAGATAAATACAGTACGCAGGTAGGGGAGAGAGAGAGAGATTAGGTAGGTAGCTAGAAGGATAGAGAGAAATAGAGAGAGAGAAATACAATAGGTAGATAGGGAGAGAGAATAGGTAGGTAGGTAGGTAGGTAGGTAAGTAAAGGTAGAGAGAGAGAGAAATACACTAGATAGGTAGGTGTTTCTGCTGGCACTTGATCAATGCAATTCTCATCAATCAATTAAAGAGCTTTCCAAAAGAAAAAAAATACATTTTTGCATTCTGCAAACCTGTTTTTCCCCCAAAAAGGCATGAATAGCCTTGGGGGGGGGGGCTTGCAGAGTGCTCCTGGGGGAGGGGCAAAAATGAACAAAAATGGCTTGTTTTTCATCAAACCAAATTTCATGAATAGCCTTATGGAGGCTTATAGAGTGCTGCTGGGGGCTGGGAGAGGACAAAAATGGCCCATTTCTTATTCATTTCTGCTCTCCCCAGCCCACAGGAGCTCTCTGAAAGTCTCCATAAGGCAATGCACAGCCATTTTGGTGAAGGGGTGGAGCTTTGGGAGGCAAAAATGCTGTATTTGGTGCATAAGACGCACCCAGATTTTCAGCCTCTTCTTTTGAGGAAAAAAAGGTGCATCTTACATTCCGAAAAATACGGTACTTTTTGGCATATCCAGACTCATCAAAGGGTTGTTACAAGACAAAAATGACTAAGAAGAAAGGCCCATTGCCTCTCCCATTCCCCACTGCCACGCCATCTTATTTAATTAATCAGTGGCTTTTTTAAAAAAACCACTTAGAATCTTTGCAATTGCCCTTGGGTTAAAGCAGAAACAGGGGCCAAGTCCAGTTTTCTTTACTCCACCCACCCCCATTTAAAGCAGATTAGATATGCTTCAAGCTTGTTTTACAACACATGATTTATGAACTCAGATAAGAAGTACAGTGAAAGCACATTGTGCTTCAGCTTAATAACTGGGGATGCTCCCAAAAGAAAAGGAGCGGGGAGCAGATGTAGATGATGTAGACACAGTTGTAATCCTTGAATTCCTCCCAGAGGGAACAAGGGGAACCTCCCAGAGTGGAATACCCTATGCAATTTCTAATGAGTGAGAGAGTGAGTGAATACGGGTGTCAATATTTCCTTGTGTTTCAGGTTGAACAGAGGCACTGAAAAACAATCCAGAGATTAAACTCTTGGGAAGAAAAAGCATCACTATACCATATAGCTTGTGAGAAAACTGAGAAAAGATATTGATGCTAGAAATACAAAATTCTACAAATAGGTAATGTGAAAACCTGCATCCTGATCCCAATGGCAGGCCATTTCCTGTTCTCTAACCAGGCTGAGAAGGGCTCTCTTGAGTCAAGGGTTGACAGCTCTGCCCACTGCATCCCACCCTTTTGGGCAAGGCTGAGAGCTCCAGGCTTTGGAGTGGGTTGGGCAAAAGTTCACTGTTGCAGCAGGGCTTCAGCTGGATTTGTATTTCAAAAAGCTTCTGAATCCCTTTTTAGGATAAGCCCCATCCACCTTCATTCAGTGGCTAAGATGAGTAATGATATAGTTCTTCTTCACCCAATATCCCTGTGCCCCCACGTATCTTCAAAGGATTAAGCTAGAGGCCAAGGGAAGCCAGGGACAAAAACCGCATCCCTTTAAGGAAGCAAAATGTCCTGGTGGTCATCAAAGATTGGTCAGTTTCCAAAAATGTCTCCCATAGTAACCATCACCCACTTCCCAGCCTTTAGCAAGAGAGATCCTAGAATTCTATCTTCTGAATCTATTCCCTCACTTCTGGATGGCCCTAGTTTAGCAAGGAGGCCAAGACAGATTATGTTGGCTGGCTGAGAAGTCTGACATCTCATTGTCTTAGCAAGGAAGCCCACACCCACTTTTCTGCCAGTTACAAGGGCAAAGATACTTCTATCCTTCGACCCACCTCTTAATCCACAGGGTGGGGCCCTTAGTCAGTTTTACACATTTTCTTTCTTCTACAACTCACATTTAGATTTTGTGTGTCTCTCTCTCACACACACACACCCTTTAGACCCACAAGTCTCGGTCTTCCCAGCACTGCAGGCCGTTTCCCGACCGCCTCGAGGTACCCCACCCATTTTCTTGCACCTAAATATCGGGATAGTGACTACTCCCACCATCCATCTTTCTGCCTCCCAGTCATTTCCGATTAGGATGGGCAGCCGTTATTCGCAGCCGCGGCGCAAAAAATTGCTGCCAACCACTCCCCGCGTCTGAATCTTGCAGACACGCTGGCCAGGGCGTGGTGGCCTACGTCTGTTGTGCGCCGAGAGCACTTTACCCACCTTTGGGCTGGAGACGCCCTCGCCCACGGCCAGGACGATTCCCGCCGCCTCCATGCCAGGGCTAACGGGCAGCGAAGGAAGCCTCTCGTAGAGCCCTTGGCGAGCCAGCAGGTCAGCAAAATTGAGCCCGCAGGCCCGGACCTGCACGCAAACTTGGCCAGCGCCCGGACTGGGTTCCGCTTGAGGCAGCTGCCGAATCTGCACCTTCACCTTCTCGTAACCACCAAAGCCCGTGAGCACCAGTGCTCTATACGGGCGACCAGAAGCAGTGGTACTGGTAGAAACGGCGGGAGCCTCCTCCGATGTCCCTTCAGCAGCCTTTCCCTCCCCGCCAGTCGCTGTTGCCTCCACCACTGCTCCTTCGTTCTGCTGCTGCTCTGCGGGAGGAGCAACGGTGCTGGTTTGAGGGGCTCCCGCATCTTCTCCGACAGTTTCTTCTCCGGACATGGCGGCTTCTTGGGCACTAGCAGCTAGTGGTGCGCATACACTAGGAGGAGGAAGAGGAAGAGGAAGAGGAAGAGGAGAAGGCGCGGCCGACCAGATGCACTAAGCAGCTGTAGGTTGCCTGCAAAACCTGGAGCTGGAAGTTAACGCTAGCTGGATCTAATTTAGTATGCTGAGTTGGAAAACGCGGAATGGAAAACAGAATCGATGGCTCCACCTAGAAAGACTTGCCCGCCTGACTTTTCGTCAGCGGATCCAATACGCCCACCATCTCCTTGTTCAGAAAGCGAGGCGGAGACTAGTAGGGCTGGGAGTGCCCGGCAGAAACAAAGTGAAGTGCGTGCTTGTTTTTTCCATAGTTCCCCTGAGCATAATAGGATCATTCCCAAGTAAAATCGCACGTAGCATCGCAGATGTATAACCAGATTTAATGCGCGTGTTTTTAGACCGAGATTCTTCTAAGCAAATACGCATAAAATGGCAGCCCTCCTTTATGCACTTCTGAGCTCTGAGTTTATTCCCCAAGGAAGCATTCATAGAATAATAAGTCTATATTCTTGCACTCTCCATTTTCCAGCATCTTTTCTGTTATGGTAGTAATTTATCACTATTCAACATCCTTTTCTTCTTGCTGTTTTTCCCAATTTCATTACTATCATCATCTTTTTTTCTTTCAGAACAGATCAGGAGCACAGCAAGCTGCATTGATTCTGGGATTGATAATTGTAAATTTGCATTGTTGGCAGTGGTGAAATGCACATTTTTTACCCTCGGTTCTGTGGGCATGGCTTGGTGGGCATGGCAGGGAAAGGATACTGCAAAATCCCCATTCCCTCCCCACTCCTGGGGGAAGGATATTGCAAAACCTCCATTCCTACCACACTCTGGGGCCAGCCAGATGTACTTGCCGGTGCTCCGAACTACTCAAAATTTCCACTACCGGTTCTCCAGAACCAGTCAAAACCTGCTGAATTTCACTCCTGATTGTTCGTTTCCAAGGAATCAGATACAAGTTTTACCAGCCCAAGTTGAATTTGGGAACTATGTGTAAAGCATGACTTTATAGTGGCTGAATTCACACATCATGATCAGTTCAGCAAGCTATAGAGATGTGATTCGTGCATTAACACTGTCATAAGCAATGGTTTACCTATAATGTTAAACTGCAGCTAATTTTGATATGCAAAGCTACATGAGGCCATACTTATCTGTGTCCACACATAGTGCACAAACCAATTGGCCACTGAGTGTGGCCATTATTCCATCTACAACTACCAGATCAACTGTTTTCAGTCCTTCCTGAAAATACTGACAATTGCCACTGGGGCTTTCTGCACATAGAGTAATTCTGTACAATTTTCCTTCCTTAAAATTCTAATGTTTTTCCCAGAGAGGTCCCTAGAGGATTGATATTTTCATTAAATGTAGATATTAGAGCCAGGTGAGATTTAGGAAAATCTGATGGACTAAAACACTAAAGTGATTTAGTGACAAATTGTCAAATTGCAGATCAAAATCATTGGAGAGATTAAAAGAATTAAACCTCCAACCCAATTAGATTATATACCAAGATATTCAAGGAGATTTCAGAACAGCTGAAATCTTCTATCATTTTTGGAGAATAGGTAAATGCCAGAAAAATAAAGACAGGGAAACATTGTGAATTTTGGAGCTTTCATACCAGTGCTTGCCAATTTAAATTATAATATAAATCAGGTCCTTATGATGCTTCTGATTCTATTTTGTAAGATACAAAATCCTCACAGAAACTGCAAGATTAAACAACTACTTTAAACTTATTACGTTCACACAATCAAGCTCTCCTACTATTAAGCAATTAATTGGTGAGCATCTACAGCTGACAATAAAAACTCAGCCTAGGTTTATCACCAACACAGAAGGCCTCTCTTGGCTGCATTCCAGTTTTGACAAAGGCGTAGTGGTTGACTTGAAACATTACTGATCTTGTTATCCACCCCTGAACTCTGGACTAGACGGTCGCTAGGGTAGGGTTGGATTCTCTCTCAGCACACCGAGAAGGAGTATCAGGAAAGGCCCTTCTCCAGAGTGCTGAGAAGAGAATCCAAGCATGGGACATACCAAAGCTGGCTTGTCCTAAGGGTGGTCTGTAGTCTGGTCGCGAGTCTCCAGGTCTGAGTGTACCTTTTGAAGCACCCGTCTACCGAAGGCCGCTTCACCCAAGGTGAAGGTGTCCAGCTTATAGTGTCTGGTGAATGGGGATGGAGATAACCAAGTCGCTGCCCTACAGACCTCTTCAAGGGATTCCTGTGTCACCTATGCTGCCATGGTGGCCACGTTTCTGGTAAAGTGGACAGTCACTTGCCGGGGCAATGGAACAGCATGAAGCCAATATGCTTTGGCAATGCATGCCCTTATCCACCGACCCATTCTCGATGCTGTGACCTTGTTGCCCATTGTAGAAGATTGGAATGACATGAATAGAGACTCTGTTTTCCTGACAGGAGGTGTTCTTTTGATGTAGATGCGGAGGGTCCTCCTGATGTCCAAGGTATGCCACTTCTTTTCTAGAGCATGAGTTGGCCCTGGACAGAAGTCTGGCAAAATGATTTCCTGTACCCTGTGGAACAAGGAATTGACCTTGAGCAGGAAGGAGGGATCCAGCCACAGAACCACCCTGTTTGAATGGAATACACACAGGTCTCTCCTTATGGAGAGAGCCGCCAATGCCAAAATTTGTCTAGCGAAGGTAATGGCCACAAAGAAGGCTACCTTGCATGTGTGGAAACACAGGCTAGCTGTACATAATGGCTCGAAGGGACCCAAGGAGAATGCCTGCAGGACCTTGGGCAAGTCTCAGGTGGGAGAACTATGGACCACTGGAGGTTTTAAAGTGGTTGCTACCTTAATGAAGCTGTGTAAAGTGGGGTGATGTGAAATGGACTCTAGATCCCCACATGACAGCACCAATGACAAATTGTCAGGTGGAATGGATGATGCAGTCAACCAAAGAGGCTCTAGCCAAAAATTGGGACCAGGGAAGGTGCAAGCCAAAGCCGACAAATTCCTTGTAGTGCAGCATATCACCCCTAGCACCATCACAAACCGTAACCCAGTAGAGTTGCTAATGGGCCGCAAATTCAGATCACAGCTACCATGTTTCTCTGAAAATAAGACAGGGTCTTATTTTCTTTTGACTCCTGAAATAAGCGCTTGGCCTTATTTTCAGGAAGGTTTTATTATTTTTGAGATGCATGAGGTGGTGGCTGCTGCAGTGTTGCAATAGTTTTGGGGAGGGCTTATTTTGGGGGAGGGCTTATTTTAGCGCATGTACTCAAAAGCCTGATTAGGCTTATTATCCGGGGAGGTCCTATTTTTAGGGCAACAGGGTTAACAGACTACACCCCAATTACCACACAGATGCACCCACAGATTCGACCAGCCAACACCAGTCATTTAGCATAGGGAACCTAGTTGTGAAACCAGAAAGATATAGCAATAGCAATAGCAGTTAGACTTATATACCGCTTCATAGGGCTTTCTGCCCTCTCTAAGCAGTTTATAGAGTCAGCATATCGCCCCCACAGTCTGGGTCCTCATTTCATCCACCTCGGAAGGGTGGAAGGCTGAGTCAACCTTGAGCCGGTGAGATTAGAACCGCTGAACTGCAGATAACAGTCAGCTGAAGTGGCCTGCAGTACTGCACCTTAACCATTGTGCCACCTCGGCTCTATGGGATAGACAGCACCATAATCTGATGATTTTATATGGCAGATAAATTGTACTTAACATGTAGTGCTCAATGGAATTACATCCTCAGAGAGAGAAGTAAGCAGAGGTGTATCCGAAGGTTCTATTTCAAATCCAGTACTCTTGAATATCTTCATAAATTCATAAATTATCCGGATGAGAGAATAGAAGGGAACTCATCAAATTTGCAAATGACACTAAACTGACAGGAATCGCCACACCCCAGAAGATAAGATCAGGATCCAAAAAGATCTTGACAGACTTGAACATTGGACCCTATCTAACAAGATGAAATTCAACATAGATAACAGTAAGATTTTGTATTTAGGCAAGGAAAACCAACCCAGTCCAGAGGTGAGTTGCTCCCAGTTTGGCCCGGATCGGGCTCCCAGTTTGGCCTGGATCGGGCAAACCAGTAGTAGCGGTGGTTGGAGGCTCTGCCTACCCACCCGGATGCTTTTGCCCATGTGCAGAAGTGTTGCATGCATGTGCACAGGAGCACGCCCAAACCGGTAGTAAAAAAAATAGCAACCCATCACTGGTACAGACTAGGTGAAACTTGATTGATGCCAGTAATTATGAGACAGATCTTGGAGTCCTGGTGGATAATCATTTAAATATGAGCCAACAGTGTGTGGCAGCAGCCAAAAAAGCCAATGCAATCCTAAACTGCATTAATTGAAGGATAGAATTAAGATCACATGAAGTTCTTCTACTGCTTTACAAAGCCTTAGTAAGACCACTCTAATACAACATTCAGTTCTGGCTACCACAATGTAAAAAAGATGTTGATACTCTGGAAAGAGTGCAGAGAAGAGCAGCAACAATGATTAGGGGCTGGAGGCTAAAACCTACGAAGAACTGTTATAAGAATTGGGTATGTCTAGTCTAAAGAAAAGGATTAGGGGGAGACATGATAGTAGTGTTCCAATATTTGTGGTGCTCCTAGAAAGATGAGGTAATCAAACTGTTTTCCAAAAAGCACCAAAAGGAAAGACAGGAAATGATGGAAACTAACCAAGGAGAGAAGCAACCTAGAACTAAGGAGAAAATTCATAATGGTTAGAGCAATCAACCAATGGAATAGCTTGCTTTCAGAAGTTGCGGGTGCTCCATCACTGGAGACTTTCAAAAGAGACTGGACAATCATGTGTCTGAAATGATATAGGGTCTTCTGCTTGATAGTGGATTGGACTAGAAGGCCTCCAAGGTCCTTTCCACCCCTATTGTACTATGTTCTATGCTTCAATAACAATATTTTGAGTTTCCAGGTGCTTCATCCTAGCAAGCAGCAAGACTCTTTAAAATCCTGCTGTTTATATATCTGTGAAGATAGTACACAGTTTTTTCCCCACAGATTACAAAACAGACTTTTTCCTGAACAGCTTTCTAAAACAGAGGTGTGTGTGTGTGTGTGTGAGAGAGAGAGAGAGAGTGAGTGAGTGAGAGAGAGAGAGAGAGAGAGAGAGAGAGAGAGAGAGAGAGAGAGAGAGAGAGAGAGAGAGAGAGAGAGAGAGAGAACATGTTTGCAAATGCTGTGTATTATCACCATGTGGAGCGTGCAGATTTTATGGGTTAATTTACTAAATATTTCCCTCATGCTGCCAATGGAGACATCTGTGCCGATAAACCAGACTTGCAAAATGTAAGGCCTGTTCCAAAGATAATCATGAGCTGGACCAGGGGAGGTCTTGATGAGATGTTATTTGTGCAGATGATCCTGGACTAGCAACTGATGCTACCAGGTTTGAATTGCATTTGGAGTTTCCCAGGGACCCAGTCACATGACTTAAATGTGACTCAAACTTTTTGAGAGACTGGGGGCTCTTGCCATGGTGCACAATAAATGAGAAGCTATATGCACATCTGAAAATATTAACAGCATCTTATTTCTTATACTTTTTAATCTAATTTTCGCCTAGCTGAAACCCTATTTTTAAAGATATCCAAACAGATTCAATGAGATTACTTGCATTGAGAAAATAATTGGATTGGATTGGATTTATTACATTTATATGCCGCCCTTTTCCCCGAAGGGGACTCAGGGCGGCTCACAATTCAGTCAGGGAAGGGGGTACAGACAGGGAATAAAAGACGAACATAACAATACAATTTAAAACACACAACAACCATACCATTCGGGGGGGGGGGGCAAAAGCTCTTTAGCCCCAGGCCTGTCGGAACAGCCAGGTTTTAAGGGCTTTGCGGAAGGCCTGGAGGGTGGTGAGGGTTCGAATCTCCACGGGGAGCTCGTTCCAGAGGGTCGGAGCAGCCACAGAGAAGGCTCTCCTCCGGGTAGTCGCCAGTCGGCATTGGCTGGCGGATGGAATTCGGAGGAGGCCTAATCTGTGGGATCTGATCGGTCTATTGGAGGTAATTGGCAGCAGGCGGTCTCTCAAGTACCCATATCCAATACTATGAAGGGCTTTATAAGTGACGACTAGCACCTTGAAGCGTATCCGAAGACCAATAGGCAGCCAGTGCAGCTCGCGGAGGATAGGTGTTACGTGGGTGAACCGAGGTGCACCCACAATCGCTCGCGCGGCTGCATTCTGGACAAGCTGAAGTCTCCGAATGCTCTTCAAGGGCTGCCCCATGTAGAGCATGTTGCAGTAGTCCAGTCTAGAGGTCACAAGGGCATGAGTGACTGTTGTGAGGGCCTCCCGGTTCAGGTAGGGATGCAACTGGTGCACCAGGCGAACCTGGGCAAATGCCCCCCTGGTCACAGCTGACAGGTGGTGTTCGAAAGTCAGCTGTGGGTCCAGGAGGACTCCAAAATTGCGAACCCTGTCTGAGGGGCGTACTGTTTGACCCCCCCCAGCCTGAGAGATGGAAAACTTGGCCAATTAGTAGGAGGGAAACACACCAGCCACTCGGTCTTATCTGGATTGAGTACAAGCTTGTTAACCCCCATCCAGGCCCTAACAGCCTCGAGGCACTGGCACATCACGTCAACCGCTTCACTGAGTTGGCACAGGGCGGACAGATACAACTGTGTATCATCCGCATACTGATGGTATTTTATCCCGTGCCGTCGAATGATCTCACCCAGCGGCTTCATGTAGATATTAAACAGGAGGGGGGACAGGACCGAACCCTGCGGCACCCCATAATTCAGGGGCCTAGGGGTCGATCTCTGCCCTCCGACCAACACCGACTGTGACCTGTCCGAGAGGTAAGAGGAGAACCACCGTAGAACAGTGCCTCCCACCCCCACCTCCCGCAGTCGTCGCAGAAGGATACCATGGTCGATGGTATCGAAGGCGGCTGAGAGATCAAGGAGCACTAGGACGGAGGCATGACCTCCATCCCTGGCTCTCCAGAGATCATCGGTCAGCGCGACCAAAGCGGTTTCCGTTCTGTAGCCAGGCCTAAATCCCGACTGGAAGGGATCTAGATAATCGGTTTCCTCCAAGGACTGCCGGAGCTGAAAGGCCAACACTTTCTCAACAACCTTCCCCACGAAGGGGAGGTTGGAGACTGGACGATAGTTGTTTAAAACGGCTGGATCCAAAGATGGCTTCTTCAGGAGGGGTCTCACCACTGCCGCCTTTAAAGTGGGAGGAAAGAACCCCTCCCAAAGGGAGGCGGTAACAACCGCCTGGATCCAGCCCCGTGTCACCTCCCTGCTGTTAGCAACCAGCCAGGAGGGGCACGGGTCCAGCACACATGTGGAGGCACTTACGGCTCCCATGGCCTTGTCCACGTCCTCAGGGGTAACAGCTTGAAAATCAATCCAGTGATGTCCATCCAGATTCTCCCCTGGTGCCTCAGCTGGCTCTGCGCAATTGGAGTCCAGGTCCGTCCGAAGCCAAGCAAATTTATCTGCGAGGAATTGGACGTAGTCCTCAGCTCTGCCTTGCAAAGGATCGCTCGTATCCCTCCTGTTTAGGAGGGAATGGGTTATCCTGAACAAGGCGGCTGGGCGCGACTCAGCGGAAGCAATCAGAGAGGCAATGTGTGTTCTTTTTGTCGTCCTGATTGCCCGAAGGTAGACTCTGATGCTGGATGTTAAAAGCACTTGGTCTGACTCAGACTTACTGGATCTCCATCGTTGCTCTAACAAAGTACAATGTTGCTGTGGCTCTAACAGACACAGAATCTTTAGCATTCATACATAGCATTCATAAAGCCTGTAATGACTGCAGACATAGGAATAAACCTTACAGTAGAAATACTCTATCTCTCGATTTCAGCTTCTATGTGTGCTGAATTTTATAATTTTACCCACTTTATCAGGAAAATAAAACTTCTTCATTTCCATTATAGTATAGTGGAAGCAGAAATATTATTGGTAAACTTGGTGAGAAACTCAGTGAGAAACAATTCTCTTTGTAAACACGAAATTCCTCCTGAGATGACATTATATTTTATATGTGGCACATTGGCTATTCAAAAGGGTGAATGGGACAAGTTTTAAATGCCAACTTTCTAACAAAAATAAAAATAAAATCTTCAGGATATTTGATCATTGCCTTTAAAGCAACCAGAACTAACTACATAACTGCATTAGCAGATTTAGAACCATTTCTTGCAGATTGAAGAAACTTCACAGTTTGTTCCATGTGTAAATTTGTTCACTGATACAAGAATATCTGTGTCACACTAAGGAATAGACATGGTATATGAAATCTTACACTATAATATGTTTTTACTTCTAAGATATTTCAATTTCCTGACACTTTTGCAGCAACAGCTCTGGAATTAATTTTTTGGATAAGTCTTTCTTGATACATTGATCACATCGGTAAAAAATGTGTTTTTTTTAAAGGCAATGGGCTACCATGAGATAAAAACCTAAAAGGCAAGCAGAGTCAAGTAAACCACATAGAAATGATCAGAACACCTAAAGTGACGAGTACCTCTGAGTCACAAAAGTAGTGAAGCCTCTTTTTGTACATTAAAATGACCATTTTCTTATTAATGTTTTGTATCAATATACAATATGTATAATATCACCCAACTATTCCTGTGCTGATAATAGTAATGAAGATAATATTTATATTTTAGTGATGTCTGATGATACTATCAATCACTGGTGAAGAAATATTTGAACATATTAACTTGTGACAATCCCTTGTCTGAATCTCCCTTTGGTATTTCTTAATTCTAGAATATCTACAGTGAAAGGTTGTAAGGGATTTTTCTAAAATACTGAATAGTTCCCTTCTAGATTTTGAGAGTTTCCATTTTAGGTCAGATTAATGTTATTTTGATCCGTTGTTTGCCAATATAGAAAAGGGGGGGAAAACCAATGCTAGGTGGTGGCACATCTTACTGGGAAATATTGTACATAAGTAAGTAAGTATATCCAAAGTTAGTGATGTGATGGTGTTATTAGATCCAACATGAGAGCTGGCACTTGGATTTGTTACAAGATAGCAGTCCTTAGGTTAAAACAACTGTTCAACAACCATTCAAACTAGCGACCATGATGAATGAAAGAGACTTATGATTGACCCTCAGAATTTTGGCTGTGGCAGTATCCCCATGTGATGTCACTGAGATTTCTAACATTCCCTGCTGGCTTTCACAAGCAAAGTCAATGTAGAAGTTGGCCAGAAGTTGGAAGTCACAATCACGTGAGATCCTCACTTAATGATCTGCATTGTCCTCACTTAACAATAGCAACCAAGACTGCTGGAATTGCCATAGCTAAGTGATGCAGTCACATGACGTTGCACATTATGACTAGCTATGGCAATTCCAATGTCAAATGCAACCCTAACCCAAGTCTACCTGTTTTCTTCTAACGGGGCTTATCATGTTTCTTGATAACTGGCTTAAACAACCATATTAAAGCAAGATTTGGACATAATATGAAACGGGGTCAGACTATAAGCTCTTCTGGGGAACCCAGTCTATCTCTTCTATCTTGTTATACATTTACTGAGTCTTGAAGTAAAACAGGAAGTTTGAACTCAGGAAACTTGAATGTCAAACCACAACATCTATGTAAGTAGATCAGGTCAGTTGGAGGTCTCGCTTGCGAGTCAAATATTATAGCTCAACCACATGTCAGTATGTAACTAGTGCTTCCTGGATGCCAACTGCAGCCTAGACATGAAAGGGCAATATGGTATAATCTGCTTCTAAATAAGGAATTTAGCCAATAGAAATGATTTAGCACATTTCTGTGTTAGCTGTTTTGAGGAAGTTATAAGAACACGCTTCTCCCTAAGAACCTCGCTTAGACGTCAAATGTGGGTTTACACTGTCTGAGCTATTTGGCCAAATAAAGCTTTTTTTGATATCGCAGTCCGAGTCTCCTGATTTTCTGCAACATTTATGGTGAGCCAGCCAGGAGATTAGGAGCGATATTTCGCTGAGGACAGCACGGACCGACCAGTACCCAATTGGGGCCATCTAGCCCTACCTTCAGGTGCCAACAGAGAGTGTTTCTCTGGAAGGGGACTCACAGCCCCCTTTGGCACTTGGTGGTCCGATCCAAGAACTACCACGAGATCAAGACAAACTCATAAATAACGCCAGCTGAGAAAAGAAGAGGCCTGCAGGCAAGTATTGTGGGAATTGTAGACCCACTCAGTTGAGACTGGAAGAGAGGGCCTGATCACACACACACCCCGAGCCCAGGATAGCATCCCTTCCTAACAGAACCAGCATATCCTAATGAGGCTCTAGAATTGTGTGGGTGTTAAATCATTGCAGTTCCTGTTGGTGACCGTGAGTCTCTGGGACCGCAAGTCAGTGACAAGTGTCTTAAAAATAGAACATGGGTGGTGAAGGAAGTGTTCCTCGAATGCCTCTTCAATACATGTTACTCTATACATCTTGATCTTTAAAAATATGCCAGCACTTGCTGGGAGATCCAAAAAATTAGAAAAGAAAAGACACTGAACACCCCAAAACAAAGAAGAAGAAAGAAAGAATTGTAAGGTGTGTAGTCTTGGGTGGACAGAATACAACATTCTTAGAAAAAACCCTGAGATATAGTCAGTTACCAGGATAGGTAACAAGCCTCAAGGAGAAAAGGAAAAAAGAAAAAAAGAAAAGGAGACTCTCAACAAAACATTTAGTTCCTGTGTTGTTTTAACTTGTGTGTTTGTCTTTGTTGACGTGTTTAAGTGTTTTTTGTTTTTGTTTTACAAAAAAAGAAAAGAGAGAGTCTCTGATATCAGTGCTCTCCACCTGTGTATCTTTGACATGAAATGGTTGACACTGAGGAAGTAGGAGATCCAGGGAGACAAAAGGTTGAATCAGATATTGGTTAGAAAAACAAACAGTCCCATTAGGTGGAGCCAGGAGGAAGAAAGCCAAAAAGGCTACCAAAGGGACAGATCAAGTGGACTACAAACAGGTCCAAGGGAGCAGTTGAGACAA
This sequence comes from Thamnophis sirtalis, assembly GCF_051295495.1. NCBI lineage: Eukaryota > Metazoa > Chordata > Lepidosauria > Squamata > Natricidae > Thamnophis > Thamnophis sirtalis. The sequence goes on along the minus strand of NW_028261384.1, from coordinate 85,724,486 downwards.
AAATTCAAATTGCCCCTAAGGGAAATTTTATTGCCAGGGGGAGCTACGTAAGGTATGGATTGTTCTGTCCCGGGCAATGAGGTCCGCTCAAGTTTAGGACGTTTATTATCAGGCATTCTTAATAACAAAACTTACAGTTCAGTGCTAAGATTCTTCTGACTTTCCATGATCTGTCCCATCACGTAGTGTAAAAAGACATTAATTTTCTCTAACCCATGCTGCTGGCGCAAAGCTGCTTTTCTGGTAGACAAAGGCTATTCAGAGAATGACCAGTAATAAATCATTTTTCCCAGGCAGAGTATCCTGCTGCCCAATCAGGGAACATTGACGTGGTCACATATTATGGAACTACATTTCCCACAGGCAGTTCTGCCTAGATTTCTCATAAGGTAGTTTCTTAAAAGTGACAGCTCTTAATTCCTACATTAACTATATACTGTTGGGACAGAACACTCCCCACCTGGAATTATAAATTCCACTACTTACTAACTTTTAACTAATGGCAAACAAAACATGGCATAAAAATGCAAACTTGACTATCTAATTAACTGTTACATGAAGGCATAGCATGACTATCTGATTAACTAAGATAAACAAAGGCATAACATCAAACATGTAACTAACTGCCTAATTAACCGAGCATGCAAACCTAACTAACTGATTAACTCAGTTACACAAGGCATAGCATCAAACAGTGCAAACAATCATATAAACACAAAGCATGCAAAACTTGAGGCTCAATCTTCTAATTCAGTCTTCTGTAACAGCAGTTTTGGGTCACTGATTGGTCTGGTGTAAAGCTTCTTGGTGGATGTCTGCTTTGCGACCTGAGCTTCCATCTGGCGAACTAGTTCATCATTACTAGGTAGGGCTTGGTGCAGAAGTCCCTTAGGCCGTGAGTTCCAGTGGACACAAGTCCCTTAGGCCATAAGTTCCAATACATGTCTTTGGGAACGAAGTTCCCTGCTGGTGCTGGCCATTCACCTGTCTTCTGGGTCAGCAATGTGGCTGGGGTGAGGACAGTTGGTTTTTCAGGATCCAAAACCTCTGGAACCAAGGTTTGAGAGTTGATGACGGCTGCCCCTTCTACCACGAGGATGGTGAAGATGATCACTGCTAAGCCCAACATGAGAGGCTTCCGTCTTGAGAGGTGTTTGAAGTGAGTTGGTTCTTGGGACTGGTTGACAGGTAGTTGTGGTGCTAGTTTCACCATTCCCATGATTAGACTGATGTTAACATTGTGGGTTTACATTGTTTGAGCCATTTGGCCAAACAAAGCTTTTCTTGATCTCGCAGTCTGATTCTCCTGATTTTCTGCAACAATATTTCCCAAAATACAAGAGTTGTGTGGAATTTTAAAGGGGCACTTTGCTTCATCAAAGGACTGAGCAAACTATAAAGTATCACGTCCTTTTGAAAGTACAGATTGGCCCTGTTGCACGCTTTGCAGCTCAAAGGATATAAGCTCAGAAGCTTCAGACATAAAAACAAAGCACTGTGCTTTGGCAGAGCAGTCTCAAAAGCATCCACTGGAGGGAGTAGGCAGAATAGAAGGGCTGAGCCCTTCAAGGTTGAGAAGATTATAAAACCAAGTTGCGGATGCTGGTACTTCTTTTATTGTATGGCTACAGTAACAGAATCTTGCAAGTCTAAAAATGCTTCTTCCTCTTTTGTTTCTTTTATCTTCATGAGAACTTAAGGGGGTGAAGTCCGAGATTACTTTCTCAAATTACATTTCTGCCCCAAATTCATATTACAGATTATTTGAATGTTATTTGGTTGTGACTCTTCCTCTCAGTCTTCAAGATTATTCCTACTTCCCATTAGAGTAGTGACTACCATTATGTGCATAAAGTCCACTGGTTGGCAATTTGAGAGCAGATCAGGGATGCTTTGCCCTGACACTGGTCTTTTATGTGCATCTTGGATGCAACACATGTAAAAGGGGCAAGGCTTCAATTATGTGGCTCCTATTTCAATCTTGACTTTTCTTACCTTCCACAGATGTCCCTGGCTGGTTCCCATTTCAAGGCAAAATAACAAGATGGTTTCCCATGTTGAAGTTGTGAGATATCTGGTTGAGGCAGATGCTGAGCAATCTGCAGGAAGTACAGATTGCATTTAATATTCAACCAGTGTTTATTTCAAAAGTGTGGATTTTTTGCACCATGGTTGATCTGAATACACACAGTAGATAACAGAGCAGCATTCATTGTTCAGTATGTTGTGAGCTTATCTGGAATAGGATTTCCAGGAACTTTAGCCCAAGTTTCTGAGTTATAAATTCATGGGTACTAAGATGGCATTCTTTGCATTGTGGATGATAATTTCCACACAAAATTATTCCTGCTTAGTGAATCGAAACAATTCTATTGAGAGGGTTGTTTTGTTTTTTGGGCAAGACTGTGAGGTGGTAAAATAGCTGGTATGTAAGATATGCAGTGATTCTTTTCCAAATTGGTCCCCTTCCAAAGTGTTGGGATTGCTACCAAGCAGAATGGTCACTGCTCTTCTTGAAGGCATCAGTTTTGAAAGGCTGGTTGAATGGTTCCTTGTCTTTCTGGAGTATCAGTGTCAGAAATAGGAAGAAAGGAACCAGCTATTTTCTTACTTATTACTTTTTATTTTCCTTTGCCCTTTGGCTGTGTAGCTGTGTAACAAAGCCTTTTTGTTCCTCAGACATCTTAATGAGTTATAAATTGCCAATATTCTTATGTGTTTAATTACATACAAGAATCAAAGGAGTAAAACTTTCTCCACTATTCTTCACTTTCAACATTCCAGGCACATGTGTAGTCTCAATGTAAAAATATCCTTTCTGTTGTTTTAAATCAGGGGTGTCAAACTTGTGTCGTTATGTTGTTGTCATGTGATGTATCACAACTTTCCCTCCCTTCACTAAACTGGGGTGGGCATGGTAAGCGCATGATGCATCCAGCCTGCAGGCTGCAAATGTGACATCCCTGTTTTAAATAGTTACATTCTCTTTTCAGTGGGACTCCAGGTCCAATGACATCAAGGATTTTTATACCAACAATACAGAAGTGGCTTGCTGTTGCTGCCTTTAAGTTGTTTTTATCACTTGCTTGATGTAATCTACTCCTGATGATTTCCAACTATTAACCAGACATAACCTGCTTATTAAGCAGCTTTTCTTTCAAAATTCTAAATATCAAGACCTCCCAAATTTCAGTTATCTTATTCCTTTGTTTTTATAGATTGCCAATACTGCAGTTTTCTTCTGTGCTCTCTATTAGTTGAAGACAATATTTTACATCCAAAATGTTAGATATTCCTCCCTGCTGACAGACTGGCAGAGGTTTCCAACAAGGTCCTCTGTTCCATTGGTTAAGAGGTCTGACAGATCCCTTTAAAAGGGGATGCTGCCCGACCATTCTCCATCCGGATGTTTACTTGACTTGCAATAAAGAGCTGTTGTTTCTGAAGCCTTTGTGTGCCTCCTTTACCCGATCTACCACTGGTGATGAAGGTGGGATTGGAAGGCAACTAGGCTAACAAAAAGAACAAATGAAGCCTTGCAAGTACATCCAGCCCGGAGCATCCTGTGCGGCATTGAGCAAGCCATCATGGAACAACCAGATAGAATCAGAATGGCTATGCACACCCCACCAACTCCGTATGATCCAGCCACTGAACACTGGGAATACGATTTGAGTGTTTCCTGGAAGCAAATGATCTCACAGGCGTTCCAGAAGCCCATAAAAAGAACATGTTCCTTGCTTACTGTGGCCGGGAAGTGTTCGAAACGGCGAAAAACTTCTCGGAACCGACCCCACTCCAAGCAGTGTCCTGGTCTGCACTACAACAAACGCTGAAGACCCACTATGCACCCAAACTGTCCAAATATGTCCGCCAGCATCAATTCAACATTCGGAACCAGATGGAGGGTGAATTGATCAATGAGTATGTGGCGGCGCTCCGAAAAGCCGCAGCTTACTGTGAGTTCTGTGAGCTGGATGAGCTGATTCTGGATTGCATAATTTGCGGTGTGCAAGACATCAATCTGCAGAAGAGGCTACTCGCTAAATCCAACCTCTCTCTGCAGATCGCACTAGACGAAGCTAGAGCATCCGAATCAGCCGCCAAATTGACGGAAACACTCCAGCGCTACAGCGCACCTCCGGACGCGTGGAAAAGTACCCACGTTCATCGCAAGACTACAGAACCCGAGAGCTCTGGAACAATGTTCCCTCTATTTTTTTTTTCATCTTGGTATCGGCTGCAAATGAAGCACAATTTTAAAATGTGTACGAACAGTTTTGGCTAGAATCAGAGACAAGGGCCTCCGCCTCAAAAAAGAAAAATGTCAAATTAATGTACCGAAAGTCGAATTCCTAGGGTACGCGATCGATGGATCTGGAATCCACCCGACCTCACAAAAAATTAAAGCTATTAAGGATGCCCCCACACCTTGCAATCAGACCGAACTGCAGGCGTTCCTCGGGCTCCTTAATTTCTACAGCGTCTTTCTCAAACAGAAAGCCACCATTGCTGAGCCACTACATCGCCTCCTAGCCAAGAACGCAAAATGGTCCTGGGGCAAAACCGAGGCTGCCGCATTCGCCACAGTAAAACAACTCTTGTCAGCAGATTCTTTCCTAGTACAATACAGCCAGACCCTGCCTTTGGTGTTGACCTGTGACGCCTACCCTTTTGGTGTCCGGGCTGTCCTCTGCCACCGCATGCCCAATGGAACCAAAGCCCCCATTGCATTTTACTCCAGGACATTATCTGCCACAGAGCGGAACTACAGCCAACTGGACCATGAGTCTTTGGCTGCAGTAGCTGGAGTAAAGAGATTCCACAAATATCTCTACGGCCAGGATTTTGAACTGATTACAGACCACAAACCATTGTTGGAGTTACTGGCTGGGAATCGCCCACCTCCGGTATCATTATCCCCCCGACTGACCAGGTGGACAATTTTTATAGCAGCCTATTCCTACTGCCTCATCCACCGACTGGGCTCCACTTTAGGGCACGTGGGTGCCTTGAGCCACTGCCCACTGCCCAAAGTCCTCGCCAACCCCACCTCCAAGATGTTGATCCACCTCATTGAATGCCTGGAAACCAGACCCGTCTCATCTAGTGACGTTGCACACCACTCTGCAAAGGACCCCATAGTAAAGCAAATTGCTGGGGCCAATTTCAAAATGTATTTTTCCAAACGGGATGAACTGTTGATTATTAATGGGTGTTTGCTGTTGGGAGACCGGGTAATTATTCCCAACCAACTGCACATTGCAGCCCTTGAAGCAATACATGTGGGGCATCCTGGGATTGTCAGAATGAAGTCTCTAGCAAGGAGTTATGTTTGGTGGCCTAACATAGACAGGGAGATCGAAGAATAGGTGGCTACATGCACACCCTGTCAGGAGTCCAGACCAGCTTCCCCAGAAGCGGCAGCCAAGGAATGGGAGTGACCACAAGCACCATGGTCCAGAGTACACATTGACTTCACTGGACCAGTTCATGGCCAAATGTTCTTCATAGTTGTGGATGCTTATTCAAAATGGTTAGAAGTAGTCCTGATGAATTCCACTACAGCAGAATCGGTCATAAGGTACTACAGAGACTCTTCTCCATGCACGGCCTGCCCGATGTCCTAGTCTCTGAAAATGGCCCCCAATTCATGCCCATGCCATTCGAGACCTTCCTAGCATCTCAGGGAATCAGGCATGCCCTGGTTGTGCCAATCCATCCGGCCTCCAATGTCAGGTGGAATGAATGGTAAGATCCGCAAAAGAGGCCCTCAATAGGATGGGCCAAGATGATTGGCAAACACGAATTGACCACTATTTACTAATTCAACACATCACATCCAGTGCTACCACAGGGAGAAGCCCCTCTGAACTCCTCATGAGCCACCGCCTAAGTCTCACTTAGACCGGCTACATCCAAATTATTCCACCTCAACACCCCCTGACTCCACAAGCAAGGTTCAAGCTTTTGCCATAGGCGATTCGGTATACGCACACAACTACACCAGGGGAACGTTGTGGATTTCTGCAACCGTAATTGGAATTACTGGTCCTCGATCATACACAGTAGAACTCGAGGACAGTAGGAATTGGAGAAGGCAAATAGATCAACTCAGTAGCCGCATGTCCAACTCGGTGCTTAGACAACCAACAGTAACTCCTGCACAAACCAGTCAAAACTGCACAAAAAAATCAAGCCCAAGAATATCGGAAGACTTATCTGACTTTGATACAGGCCCGCAGCGAACTCCGAGAGAGCTAACTCCAGAAGCTCCAGCTGCAGCCTGTGAAGAGTTCCAGGAGATTCCATTGGGCAGATCCGCAGAACCAACAGGTCCGTCCGACTTGTTCAAGGGAAACACCAACATTGAATTGCGCAGGTAAGGCAGAGCTACACAAAGGTGACTACATCACCAGTTAGATTGTTCCATCCTAGAGGGGAGGGGTGTTAGAACCCCCCCCCCCGCTGACAGACTGGCAGAAGTTTCCACTAAGGTCCTCTGTTCCAGTGGAAACAAAGGTTGAATCCCATTGGTTAAGAGGTCTGATAGATCCCTTTAAAAGGGGATGCTGCCCGACCATTCCCCAGTTGGATGTTTACTTGACTTGCAATAAAGAGCTGTTGTTACTGAAGTCTGTGTGTGCCTCCTTTACCCGATCTAAAACAAAATGTATGCAATTTGAAATTTGCTGGTCAAATGGGAAGGGACTATAATTCTTGCAGCAACAGGTTGAGGCTGTTGCTCTTCTGCAATTTACTTTAATTATTGACAAGTCCTGTTGTCTTTTTATGCCAGAGTTATAAAGGACTAGACTGCAAGAAACAAAGTTGGTGCCAAGAGCTTACTATAGATCTGGCAACAATTCACAGCATAGGAAATGTCTAGGTTAAAGTTTTTCCCTCTACAGAATGAAATTTGATCTTCAGATACAGCTTTGTTCTGATCACTTTCAACTAGATGACTAAAAATGTGCTTCACCATTCTTCTCCATTATTTAGTTTGTTATTATTTAGGAAGACAACCTGATTCATATATATGCTAAGAACACTGTTTATTTTGATACTTTTGAGCACAACTACATTGTGATTGTTAGTTAACAGTGCATGGATTAGACGATGTGTAAATCCAGTAATTTGTGGCTTATTCAACAAACCACCATTCAGCAAAGCATGACTTGGCAATCTGCATGCTGATTGTGCCTGCCTTAAAAAATTCCATCTGTGCTGCCAAATCAGCTGAATCAACCCTGGCAATTAATGATGTATCAGATGCTATATAGCCAATTGCCCTCACATCCAGCATAACCTATAGGTTCTTTTTCCACTGCTGGGAGTTGTAGGCCTTTCATGTTGGCAGTAACTCAAAAACAGAAAAATCCACCAAAATGTCTCCCCCCCCCACACACACAATCACTTCAATCTACTGAGGATATCATTTCAGGTATCTCATGAAATAGAGTTCAAACCATGAAAACCTCCACAATCATACTAAAATTTTCTTATTCTTACATTAGTATATAGAAAGTCTGAACAACTCAGGGTGAGATTACTTTGAAGAACAACTGCAAAACATCTTCAAGGAGGAGCTGCTGCTGATACTGTAATTTGCCAATCACTGGTCCAAAGGAGGGCCTGTCTATAATGGTGGGGGGCATCCTATGAGAATGACATCTAATAATGAGTTGCATGAGCTTTCTGTCTGGAAGATAGTTTATACTTTATGTTTTGTGTATCAAGAGCTTCCTGAGCAAAACTGGGGAAACTCACAGCACCTCAGTGACATTTAAACAGCTTCCTTCTGGGCAGAATTTTAATCAGCCTCTTTGCATCTGTCTCTGTGTGTGCATGCTGGTGGGTTTGCACACAAATGTACTTGCATGTGCACATCCCTACCCATACACTTAAACCAGACAGGGAAATATTGTTAATGCATTTGTTATGGTCGTGACCATGACAAACAGTAAAAGTAGCCTCAGCCATTTTGATATGCTGTTTCCATGGATAAAAAAGATCAGTTTCTGGATAACAGCATGCTTTTTAATTTCTCCTCTGCTGGGTAAATTCCAGCTGCAAGAAAGTGTGTCTTGCTGAATGTAAAAGATGGGCAGAACATTCCAAGATCTTTGATGTTGGAATGATGCCATAGAAGAGTTTTGGGAACTGCATCTGGGGATTGCTTGTCTGCAGCCTGTGTATCTCCTCTATTATTTGAGGGATTGGTGACCTCAAAGGTTGCGGAATAAAATACATGGCACCATGTATGGGTGACACTATTCTACAAAAGAACCGTGTGGGCCCATCCTGTTCACTGTAAAAAGAATTAGGGATCTGTAATCCCCAGCATTTTGGGCTGGGAATATGCAAATCAAGACATTTCTTTGCAATTCAGGAATATAAAAATGAGTGCAGATCGCAATCAAAAAATGCAATGTATATATGATCCAGAGAATTAAAAAATAACAAGGCCGAAGCAGGAAGCGTCCTAACAATATTTCCAATTTTCCAAACCACTTAAGACGCAAGGATCAGAATCAAGTAATAATCAAGGATTCTTACTTGAATCAATTTTTCATAGAGTACTTAATTTTTAAGATGTTTCATGTGTCCATCCTTTACTCCAGAACAGCCTGTGGAGGAAAGGGGGGAAAAAAACTCCCTATCACTAGCTAATGTGATGACTGTTGACTGGAAGAGCTTAGTCCCATATAAAGAAGAAAGCCAAAATTACAATCCAGAATATTGTATTATAAACTTTGTGAATTAGTGAGAGAGTGTGGGTGTGAGTGTGTCCAAAGTATATTTGATAGAGCCGGGATGGCGAACCTATGGCATTGCCTGTCAGCTGGTCCCATTTTTCGCCCTCCCCAGGTTCCAGAGGCTTTACAGGAGCCTGGGGAAGGCAAAAGAGCCTCCTCCCCCCAGAGGCCCTCTGGAGGCTTCAGGAGCTTCCATGAGCGCAAAAAAACGGCCCTATGGGCAAACCAGAAGTTCAGGAACGGACTTCCGGTTTGCGTTTGCTTGTAGTGTCAGTTTAAGCCCTCCGGAGGCTTCAGGGAAGCCTCCTGAAGGTCCCTGAAGTCTCCGGAGGGCCTCCAGGGGGTGGGGGAGGCTGTTTTCATCTTCCCCGGCTCCTATATACCCTCTGGAGCCTGGGGAGGGCAAAAAAATGGGGGGAGTGCCTCTCATGTGTGCATGCATTATGGGTCCGGCATGCCCATGCACGACTGTGCATGGGCGTGTCGCACTCATAATGCATGCACTATGGGTGCTCCCCCACTTATGGCACACGAGCCAAAAAAGGTTCGCCATAACTGCACTAGAGCCAGTAAAGAGGAGGGAATGCATGACACCAAAGATTGAATAAATCCTTCTGGATTAAATAAACCTTCCAATCTTTTAGCCTCTCTTCTTCCAAAATCTGTATAATTTGTTATAGGAGAGTCTAGATATTTGTTTAGTGCCTGCTGCTTGTACAAATGGAGCTTCACACTCATGTGCACCTGCCCACTGTTTCTATAGTCCGGTTCTGAATGGGCTGAGCCTGGTAGTGGGCTGCGGTACAGGTGTTGGGGATCTCTATACTAGAGGACTGTATCATATCATCCCTAACCCTCGGTTAGACATACCTAATCCTCTTAACCATTCATCATATGATTTAGTCTCTAGACTTTTTAATCAGCTTTGTTGCTCTTCTCTGCACTCTTTTTGGGGACGGGTGTCCAGACAATTTTCTGTGGCCCTATTGCCATGGCCATGTCACCACAGCCAACTTGTCACAGGACAATTCATCACAGAAAACTTGTCGTTGGAAACTCACCTCAGGACAATTCCATGGGATAATTGGATAATTATCCAGTGTGATAATTCAACTCCTTGCTTTTCCTAACAAAACTTGCATGGAAAAGATGCTTGGAGCATTTGGTCCAGGGACATGCAATCAGGGGAGGCAGGGGAGGCAGAGCCTCACCACTGTCATCATGAAAAGAAAAAAAAATGTAAAAGGAAAAAGGCAAGAGCTGAGGTCAGGCTGAGCTAGTGTCAGGCCTGCAATTATATTCCTTTTAAATTTTTTGCCTGCCACACTTTCTCTTATTTCATTTTGCTGTTTCTTTAGTATAGTTGATGGGAGGGGGGAATAGACAGGAGTGAGATTGCGGAATGTATTGTTTTCTTTCTTTACTAGAAGCCAAGGTCATCCTTTGTCTCCGCACCAGTACACCTGACTGGAAGCAGCTGGGTGTGAATGCCAGTGTGGAAGAAGAAGATTGGACCATGTGATGGATTGTGGGTGTGGGGACAAGTTCATGAACTTTTAACTGGGTGGAATTCTGATGTCATTTCCAGTATTGGGATTTTAAAAGCCAAATGGCTTCCCCTTTGAAATTTTGCAGAGAAGTTTCTCATCTCAGCTTCTTATCTCAAAAGGCTGGCTCCTAATTGTTCGCTGATATTTTATGCTGACGGGATGGCTCGCGTTGGGAAAGCAGCAACCCTCACTAGCGATAATGTCAGCGTGTGCCTAAGATGTCTGCTTTATTAAATTGGAACCAAAAGGATCATTTTGCCTTGGACTCTGATTTAATTCTACATGATACTTGCAACGCTGACATTATCCCAATACTCTCTTCAAAATAAATCACCAACACCCCTCCTTCACGGGGGGGGTGGGGGGTGGGCTAGTGAGGGTTGCTGTTTTCCCAACGCGAGCCACCCGGTCAGCATAAAATATCAGTGAACAATTAGGAGCCAGCCTTTTGAGATAAGAAGCTGAGATGAGACACTTCTCTGCAAAATTTCAAAGGGGAAGACGTTTAGCTTTTAAAATGTATTGCCGCTGGCAAGAAGCCCAACCTGTGGGGGATGGAAAGAAGAGGAATGAAGGAGCTTAATCTCAACGCGCCTAGGAGATGGCCAGAAGATCTGATGAATGGAGATCCCAGACCATTTTGGACAACTAAACGTGAGTGCATGCTCCCCTCCTTCCCCCCAGCCAAGGCTTGGAAAAAACCCTGGAGTGGAGATTTTGCCTCCTTCCAAACGGGGATATTTGAAACGAGCCAATGCCCTGCAACTGAGTTGAAGACAGAATCGCTAGCAAGATGGGATTTTCAACTCAGCCAGCAAGAAGGGATTTGGCCAGCATCTTTCACTTGCCAGCCACCAGAAATTGGGCTGCAGCTAGTGGATGAAGCACCACTAAATTGAGCTTTCTTCCCAGAGTATGGATGGTATGGATGGATTCCAGTGGGCACCTCCTGGACCATCAACATGGGAAAGTCCCCCAAGCCAGCAGAGGGGCCCTTGGGCCAGAAATCCTCCAAGCCAGCAGAGGGCCCCTTGGCACATAAACCCCTCTAACCAGTCATCATTGGGTGAACTGCAACCTGTGAATCAGGCACCCTCGGGATGGGTCTTAATCCCAGGTCATGGATGGAAGGGATTCCAATTGGTATCTGCCTTCCCTCAGCAGATGGCACCATGGCAGACAACTGGGCAGTGGCCAACCAAGGGATTGACCTCCCCACCAGTTCCAGTCTCCCCTGCAATGCCTCAAAAGGTTCTTGCCCAACCTTCCTACAGAGAAAAGTTCTCAACAATGGAAGAAGGGATTACCAAGGGGCAAGCTACAGAATGGATGGTGAAAAAATGTGATGAGGCGGTTCCTAAGTTTAGAGCTGTAACTATGTCCCTTTCCTCATGGGGGCAAATAAAATGCCACCTTTGCTGTCAACTTGGCCACAAAACGTCAGAGTGCTTGGCTCCAGCCCCATTGCCACAAACATGCGCACCAACTGCCACAGCGGAAAACAGAAGGCCCCAGATGCTATCACAACCAACAACCTCTAGAAGAGGATCCCCAACCTAAGGTGATAAAGAGTCCTACTAAGAGGGAGGCTTCAGAGGAGGAAAAGGGCAACCAACCTCTGGAAGAGGATCCCCAACTTAAGTTGATGAAGAGTCCTACCAACGGGGAGGCCTCGGAGGAGGAAAAGGGTCAACAACCTCTGGAAGAGGATCCCCATCTTAAGGTGACGAAGAGTCCTACCAAGGGGGAGGCCTTGGAGGAGGAAAATGCTGAAGATGACCCAATGATGAATGCACCCATCCGCCCCTTCTCCCTCCAAGTCAACCTCCAAGTGCCTAAAATGGGGCTGGAGGGGGAAGTTGAAGCAGATGTGAGCACCAGTTGTGCTCAATGCTTAATCAGCACGTCGATTGTCAAGCAACTAGGCATAAGCACAAGACCTCTAGCCTGTTCCATTCGAGTTGAGCAGGTAGATGGAATGCTAAATGGAGGGCCCCAAACCACACTATAACTGACCTGGTGAAGTTACAAGTGGGACGCCACCGCGAGCTTCTCAGATTCATTGTGGCTCCAGAAATGCCAGAGAAAATAATCTTGGGGCTTGCATGGCTTGACAAGTGGAAGATAAAGTAGGAAGACGGTGATAAGAAATTGATGGTGGTGGTTGAGCCGCTACCACTGGTGGAGGAAAAGGGCCAGCCAGGGATGATTGAATCCAAGAGCCCAGAACCTGAAGCAGAGACAAAAACCCCAGGGGTCCAACAAGAACCTAAAAACATGTTGGGGGATGTTTTGTCCGAGAAAACCACAGCATGACAGTAATGGAAGCCAGGATAAGCTAATGACAGCTATGAAATTGGCACTCCCAACAGACCAGTCTGGATTGCTACAATGAGTGGCCAGCCCTAACAGACCATGGGAAGAGGTCGCAATGGACTTCATCGTGCAACTCCCAGACAGCAGTGGAAACAGAGTAATCTGGACAGTTATAGACTTGGTTTCCAAGTAGGCACACTTCATCGCTTGCTCAGAGTTGCCGTCCGCAAAAAAATTAGCGAAAATGTTTGTGAAACACATTTATTGCCTGCATGGATTGCCCAAAAAGATCATTTCAGACTGCGGAGTCCAGTTCACAGCCATGTTCTGGAGCCAGGTCCTGATATCCATTGGGTCCACACAAGAACTGAGCTCAGAAGTTCATCCCAGCATGAACTGCGCAGCAGAGAGAGCCAATGTGGTAGTGGAACAATACATCCGGTATTTTGAGGACTATCAGCAAGACAACTGATCAGACTTGCTACCCTTCGCCGAAGTGGCGTACAACAATGCGGTTCACAGCAGCACTGGATTTACTCCTTTCCAGATTACCAGTGGCATGGAATTTGTTCCCATGCCTGAGAGGCCTAGAGAAGCTCCCTCCTCCATGTCTCTGAATGAATGGTCGGACATGCTAAAGAAAGGATGGGAGAATGCAAAGAAGGCTTTAGCAAATGCAGCAGAAACCTACCAGAAGCAAGCTGAGAAACACCGCTTGCTCCAGACCCCTTTCCATGTGGGGGACAAAGTTTTTGTGTCTACCAAATACTTAAGATTAGGAATGCCTAGCAAAGAATTTGGTCCAAAATTTCTAGGTCCATTCCCTATAGTGAAGATATTTAACCCATTTACAGTTCAGCTCAGTCTACTCAGAAGTGTCTCATCTAGTCTGACCGATTCATACAGCGGGTCACATGCTTGACCTCGTACTTCTCTCGGAGCAGTGGAGGCGTGATCTAGGTTTGAAGGGCATTAAGACCTTGCCCTTGTCATGGTCTGATCACTTCCTACTGAGGCTTGACTTTTGGAAACCAATCCCCCACTGTAGGGAGGGGGAACTGATTAGGTGGTTCCGCCCCAGGTGCCTGATGGACCCTATGGGATTTCAGACGGCGCTTGGGGAGATACCTGACTCCCTCGTCCACAGTCTGGTGGAGTCCTTGGTCGCTGCTTGGAATTCAGCGGCGGTGGAAGCTCTAGACCGGATTGCGCCTTTACGGCCTCTCTGCAGCAGTGGATCCAGGAGGGCTCCTTGGTTCACCAAGGAACTTCGGGAGATGAAGTGCCAAAAGAGATGCCTAGAGCGATGGTGGAGGGCCAGTAACTCTGAATCCTACCGAACACAATTAGGAGCCTTTATTAGGACTTATCTAGTGGTGATACGGGTGGCAAAATGTGCGCATTTTTCCGCTCTTATTGCATCTGCAGAATCGCGTCTAACCGCCCTGTTTAGAATAGCCCGCTCCCTCTTGAAAGGGAGGGATGCGGACGACCCTTTACAGGGCAGAGCTGAGGAATTTGTCCAGTTTCTGTCGGATAAAATTGCTTGGATTCGGACGGACCTGGACTCCACTTGGACAGTACCAGCCGAGGCACCAGGGGAAGGTCTTGAGCAAATTTTATGGAGCGAGTTTCAACTTGTCACTCCTGAGGAAGTGGACAAGGCCATGGGAACGGTGAGTGCCTCCACCTGTACACTGGACCCGTGCCCCTCCTGGCTGGTCTCAACCAGCAGGGAGGTGACACATGGCTGGCTCCAGATGATTGTTAACACCTCTCTTCGGGAGGGATCCTTCCTGCACCCCCTAAAGGATGCGGTGGTGAGACCCCTCCTTAAGAAACCTTTCCTGGACCCAGCCATTTTGAACAACTATCATCCAATCTCCAACCTCCCTTTCGTAGGGAAGGTTGTTGAGAAGGTGGTGGCCTTTCAACTCCGACAGACCTTGGATGAAGCAGATTATCTGGATCCCCTTCAGTCGGGTTTCAGGCCTGGTTACAGCATGGAAACTACTTTGGTCGCACTGATCGATGATCTCTGGCGAGCCAGGGATAGAGGATATTCCTCTATCCTAGTGTTTCTTGACCTCTCAGCATCCTTCAATACCATCGACCATGGTATCCTTCTGCGACGGTTACGGAAGGTGGGAGTGGGAGGCACTGTCCTACGGTGGTTCTCCTCCTACCTCTCGGACAGGTCGCAGTCGGTGTTGGTTGGAGGGCAGAGATCGACCCCTAGGCCCCTCAATTATGGGGTGCCGCAGGGCTCAGTCCTGTCCCCCCTCCTATTTAACATCTACATGAAGCCACTGGGTGAGATCATACGCCGGCACAGGATTAAATACCATCAATACGCGGACGATACACAATTGTATCTGTCCGCCCCGTGCCAACTCAGCAAAGCAGTTGAAATGATGTGCCAGTGCCTGGAGACTGTCAGGGTCTGGATGGGAGCGAACAGGCTTGCACTCAATCCCGACAAGACTGAGTGGCTATTGATGCTCCCTCCCAAGGATGGTCCAGACATTCCATCTCTTAGCCTGGGGGGTGAAATTATACACCCCTCAGACAGGGTTCGCAATTTGGGTGTCCTCCTGGATCCACAGCTGATGTTAGAACATCATCTGTCGGCTGTGACCAGGGGGGCCTTTGCCCAGGTTCGCCTGGTGCACCAGTTGTGACCCTATCTGGACCGGGAGGCCCTTTGGATGGTCACTCATGCCCTCGTCACCTCAAGACTGGATTACTGTAATGCACTCTACATGGGGCTGCCCTTGAAGAGTGTTCAAAGACTGAAGTTGGTCCAGAATGCAGCCATGCGAGCGATTCTGGGGGTGCCTAGGTACACCCACGTTACACCTATCCTCCGCGAGCTGCACTGGCTCCCCATTGGTCTCCGGACACGCTTCAAGGTGCTAGTCGTTACTTTTAAAGTCCTACATGGTTTAGGACCTGGCTACTTGAGAGACCGCCTCCAGCCATTTACCTCCCAGAGACCAATAAGATCACACAGATTGGGCCTCCTCCGGGTACCATCGGCTGGTCAATGTCGGTTGGCAGCTCCCCGGGGGAGGGCCTTCTCTGTAGCTGCTCCGGCCCTATGCAACGATCTCCCCGTAGAGATCCGGACCCTTACTACTCTTCTGGCCTTCCGTAAATCTACTAAGACCTGGCTGTTCTGGCAGGCCTGGGGCTGTTGATTTTATCCAGCCCCACTCTAAGCTGTATGCATGTTGTGTAATTTTAATTATTGTTTTCTTTTTACTTTTTTATATATGTCCCCTGTTTTATCTGTAAGCCGCCCAGAGTCTAGGGAGTGGGCAGCATACAAATGTTAATAAACCTTGAAACCTTTATGATCACTTGAGCAGAGTTAAGCAAGAGTTAAAAGCTGAAAAATTCCTGACATAGATGAGGCACGTCGTTCTCCTGCCTCCTCCTGTAGAGGGTGCTTTTTAGAGGCTTTTTTAAACAGTTAAGCAGAGTCATCCACAGTGATTCTGGCAGCAACTAACCCAGCCTGACCTCAGCTCTTGCCTTTTTCCTTTTACATTTTTTTTCTTTTCATGATGACAGGCAAGAGCAGAGTTGAAATCCTCTGTGAAACAGCTGGAAAAGGTACATGTGGGTCGGAGGGAGAGGGAGGAATTCAAACTTCATCCTCCTGGTGCAACTTTGTGTGTGTGTGTGTGTGTGTGTGTGTTTGAGAGAGGGGGGAGGGAGGGAGAGAGAGAGGAAGGAGGGGAAGGGAGAAGAAAAAGAAAAAGTAAGAAGGAAACTTATCTAGCAAAGGAGAAAAACAAATGCTGTCCCTTTAAATCGGAACTGAGCATGCCTGGCTGTGGAATTCTGAGAGTTGAAGTCCACAAGTCTAAAAATATTGCTGCCTCACCAGCCATAAACCTCACCGCACGTCACTGATTTGGTCTTCATTTCCACAGAAGCCCCCCACCTCATAGGCATTGGGTCCCGGGAGGGGGGTTGCCGAGACTCCAGGGTTATCCCTGTCTTGAAATTCCCCCCCATGCCGTACCAGATCACCCCAAGAGTCCTGGCCATGCTGAGGCAGTGGGAAAGTACTGAACCCCTGTCCTCTCCCACTGCGGTCCGAGAAGTGATACCCGAGCTGATAAGCTGCCGCTGCTGTCTATATAGGATAATTAATCAAGGATTATACCCTGCCTGAGCGATCCCAAGGGATTGTGCTTCACCAGCCTTGCTGGCTGCACTGTCCTCACTCCCCTCTGATGCTGGAGCTCCCTGCCCTGGAGTCTGCAGAAATCCCAGCTTCAAGGGAAAAGGGAGACCAGGAAGGGCTGGATTTGGACCTCTGATAAGCGGATGAAATTCATCTGGCACCATCAGGGAGTAAGGACAGTACAGTTGGGCACATGGGTGAAGCGCAATCCATGGGGAGTGCTCAGGCAGGGTACGATCCTTGATTAATTTACCCATCTAGACAGTGGTAGTGACAGTTTATCAGCAATCAGGCAAATTCCCCAAGTCTGTTTTCCATGCGAATGGAAACCCCATTGGGAACACCCAGCAAGTCTTGCCAAGTAGAAGCAAGGTGTTGAATTATCTTGCATATCTATCATTTCTATCATTTCATCCCTATTGATAAGAATTAAGTCCATTATAGCTGACTATTTCCTCTGTCTGGTTATGTGGTATATAATACACATCTATCAGAGGTGGTATTCAGCAGGTTTTGACCAGTTCTGGAGAACTGGTAGTGGAAATTTTGAGTCGTTCGGAGAACCAGTAAATATCATGTCTGACTGGCCCCGCCCCATCTATTCGCTGCCTCCTGAGTCCCTGCTGATCGGGAGGGAATGGGGATTTTGCAGTAACCTTCTCCTGCCACTCCCACCAAGCCACACCCACAGAACCGGTAGTAAAAAAATTGAACCTCACTACTGACATCTATAGCAATGCAATTTCTTTTTTCTTTAATATTCACCATAATGAATTCAAGAGGGCTTTCATCCCTGATATTGTGTATTTCAGTAGAGGTATAGTAATCCCTTACATACAATGCATTCCCCCCCCCCTCTTTTATTGGGTCTGATTTTTAAAAAAAACAGTCTATATCCTTTTAAAACAATGTTCTAGTCATGGATTCCATTCCACCAAATTTCAATAATGTCAACAATATCATATCTTCCCTCACATACTAGGACTTCAAGTTCTCCTTGTTTGTTCTTCAAAGTATATAGGCATCCTACATATGCATTTACTTCCTATATCTCCTGATTTATAGTTGAGCTTCTCTTCCTTCTTACCATTCCCTTCCTCATTGACTGATTTGTTGTTTGCTGGGGTTTTTGCTTAGGGTTTTGCCTGAAAGATTGATCACTTCCCCCCTTTTAGCTTAAAGCCCTTGGGATGAGCTGAGCCAGTTGTTTTTCAAACACATTCTTCCCAGTCCTTGTGAGGTACAGCTGATCTCTTGCCAGAAGCTCTTTCTGTAGAAATCCAAAGTTCTCTTGACAGCACCAATCCCACTCAGAGAAAGGGCTTTATGAACTGTTCTTTGTCTCCTTCATAAATCAAGCAGCACTTCTGGTCCTTGCCTATTGCCTACAACCCATGTGTCCCATTTTGTTGACCAAAAAACAAAGCATTTTAATTTTCTGCCTCATCTAGCCATTTTCCACTTCCTCCACTGTTGATAAATCATCTTTCTGCCCTAACTGAGTAACTTTCCCCTACCATACCATAGATCCTAACTGAGAGACAGGCAAATGCACCATTTATCTGGCAGCAACACACAAGAGTAACACACAAACCAGAAGCTCCAGATGTACTGAGACTGTGAGTTCCAAAACTCCCAACCAAGAGGGTTAAATGATACATTTCTGCATCTCCTAAACAACTAGGAAACCTATTTGTGAAATTAGAGGTATTATTGGTAGCAGTAGGAACTGAGAAAATTCTGAAAGGAAAAGGTCACTGCTCATCTGCCTCTGACAGTTGTCTTATGGAGAGAGCATGGAGGCAGAAGACAGGAGAGATAGATCATCCTCAGTTGCATAATAATAGAAGACATCCAAAAATGTTTTTAGTGAAATGCTGCCTTTGTTCTAAAATGGATGTAAGGGAAAAGTTGTAATTTAAAAACATCCAAATATTAAATATTAATTAATTACATATGATACATTTTAACTAAGGGTAGTGAAAAGTAACTAGAGAAAAAAATATGAAGCTGTCCTAAAATCTGCAAAGTTCCCCCATGGGTGACATGTATATTCTTCAAACTCCAAGGCCTCTGCTAGGGGCCTAGTAGTTTGAGGGTTCTGGACAGTATCCTAGCAGTTGCTAGCACTGCACTCTTCTACATGGAGAACTCCGATATCATTCCTGAGATCTATTGGAGCTACTCTTCCATCTTAGGAGTCATGGCCCCAAATGTTCCTACAACAACTGGGACCTTTTTGGCCTTTATTTTCCACATCCTCTCTAGTTCCTCCTTCAAGCCTTGGCACTTCTCCAGTTTTTCATACTTCTTGCTGATACTTTTGTCACTTGGCATTGCTATATCTATTACTCCTGCTTTTTTCTGCTATCACAATGTTCGATAGATTGGCCTATACTTGGTATCTGGAAGTCCCACATATCTTAGTCCTATTATACTTTACAACCTTCTGTAGAATCTCCCATCTGGACTTTGGATGATCGAGTCCATCTGCTCTGCAGATGGCCCTGTAAACATGCCAACTACTTAGAGGTGCCAGTCATTGTATGCTGTTTCTACCTCTATCTTACACACTTCCACTATGTGTTGCATTGTCTCTGAGGCCTCTTTGCATCTTGAGTCTTGTTTATTGTGGTAGACTGTTACGCCTATGGATCCGAGGCTTAATACCTATTCTTGTAAGGTGACCAGACGTCCCAATTTTGGCGGAACAGTCATGATTTATAACAATTTGTCCCGTGTCCCGTTTTTAAAAAGTCCCGGTTTTCTGGCTTCATGTTGAAAGCCCAGTGGATTTGCTTAAGAAATCCTAACTGGGGCAAGACAAAAGACACTCGGTCTAAACCCTCTCTATGTTTCAGTACTTTAATTGAAGATAAAACATTAAAGCAAGAAAACGGACCCACCCACCCATTTTACTTACTTTTATAAGAAAAGATGACCCAGTACCATAGAGCTCCAGGAAATACTTGGCTAGAGAAGTCGTGAATGTTCCTTCCTGGATTTTCCAGAGGGGAGGGGCATGGAGGTTGGAGGTCAGCTTGTGTGGAAAAAATGGTGGCAAAGTTTCTTTGAAAAATATTTCCTGACTAACTTCACCATTTTAATTTGCTCAGTTCTTTGTATTAACATCTACATCATTCTGGATCGACTTGGAGTTCCTGCCTGCTGGTTAGTGAGCTGGGTTTTGTTCTTTAAATTTTTTTAATGCATTTTAAAATAATATTTTATTTATTGTGCATAGGATTTTTTAAAATAGTTTTATTTTGTGTGGATTCTTTTTTAAAATTGTCTTAAGACTATTTAAAAAAAGATTCTATCCAAAATAAATTGAAGTGAAACCATTTTTAAAAATTCTATGCACAATACTTTGAAATATATTGTGCATAGAATTTTTTAAAAATAGTTTTACTTCAATTTATTCTGTGTGGAATAGTTTGAAATGTTTTACTTCAATTTATTCTGTGTGGATAAATTTAATTGTCTTAGACTATTTAAAAAAAGATTCTATCCAAAATACAAAATACCAGCTGCAGTTATTCACTTAAGAACTGTGGCAAGAAAGGTGGTATAATGGGCTTAGTGACCAAAGTTACAATGGCATTGAAAAAAGTGACTGATGACCATTTTTCACACTTAGAGACCATTTTCACATTTAGCAACCATTGCAGCATCCTCATGGTCACGCAATCAAAATTTTTATGTTTGGCAACAGATTCATATTTATGATGGTTTCAGTGTCCTGGGGTCATTTTAATTGCCTTTTGTGACCTTTTGACAAAGTCCAATGGGGAAACCAGATTCACTTATGTTACTAACTTATCAGCTGCAATTATTCACTTAAGAACTGTGGCAAGAAAGGTGGTATAATGACCAAAGTTACAATGGCATTGAAAAAAGTGACTAATGACCATTTTTCACACTTAGCGACCATTTTCACACTTAGCAACTGTTGCAGCATCCCCATGGTCACGTGATCAAAATTTTAATGTTTGGCAACAGTTACAATTTATATTTGTAAATTGTAGTTATGTTGAAATAAAAAAATATTTGCAATACTATTTTTGTGTTGTATGAAAATTTTTGTTGCTCGGTATAAAATTTTTAATCAAGCCCCCCCCTCCCCCGGTCAAAGGTGTCCCTCTTTACCAATCTGAAAATCTGGTCACCTTATATTCTTGTGTTGCTGTGATCAGTGCCTCAGTGCACTCTATTAGTTACCGTACTTTTGGGAGTATAAGACACACATTTCTCCCCCTAAAAGTGGGTGAAAATTGTGGTGTGTCTTACACACCAAATGTTGCTAAAGTCCCGCGCATCCACTGGCCTTCACCCTTTGGCCATTTTGGACCTCCGTGCATCACATTTTTGACCTCCACATGTCTCCTTTTAGACCCATTCCAGGCTGCAGGAATTGCCACAGCACATTGCCACCAATTACCACCTCTGCGCATCATATTTTCAGCCTCCATACGTTGTGTTTTCAGCCTCTGCACGCCCCATTTTTGGCCTACGTGCATCACATTTTCAGCCCGTTCCAGGTGGCTGTGATCAGCGGCAGCAGTGGTGCCAATCCCTGCTGCCTGGAACTGGCTGAAAATGTGACATGCAGAGCTAAAAATGGGGTGTGCAGAGGCCAAAAATGCGACTCATGGAGGCAGCGATAAGCTATAGTAATCCCCACAGTGTGGAACAGCTGATTGGCGGTATTCTTCGAGGTTGATCCAACTGCCAATCAGTTGTTCATGCTAAATCAGGCTGTGATAATGTGCTGAAGCTGACCACGCTGTTTGCTGTTTGCTGCAAGGATGCTAGCCAGATGAATACTGATGGATGCTGGTAGGCAGAGGCAGAGGCAGATTTTTTTTTCCTCCCCAAAAACTAATGTACATCTTATACTCTGGAACATTTTAAACTCTGCAAAATATAGTAAGTCCTTTTCAGCCACTGGTAGAGTTTCCCAATGTCAGTCATCACAGCTATCTATATAATCCATACAAAAGCGTCTTGCAATAGCTTAATCTTCCTCCCATGTATACTGCTGCCTCAGGCATTCTCTCAGCAGCTTATCTTTGGATGCCATCTTACCAATGTATTCCTGTATGCTCTTTCATCCAGTGGCTTTGAAATTGAACTCATAAATCCTGCCCAACCTCTTTCTGGCTAATGTACAGTCTCTAGGTGTTGGGCGTGGGGTAGAAAACTGTAGACATTGTGATGAGCTTCCAGTCTTCATATCTGTAGCCTTCATATCTTCCTTTGACCAACTCATTACACCTGCAGGGTATCTGATGACTGCCAGGGCCTATAGAGATTCTCAATCATCCTGGTCATGGTTGTCTCAAAGATACTTTTTCCAAAAGGCAACTGGATTTTTTTTTCCTTTGAAAACATTTTGCTTTTCAGTTCTGTCTGACTGGTGAGGAATGGAAAGATTTATAAATATAAATCCTTTCATTCCCACCAGTTAGTTAGAACTGAAGAAGCTTCTTGGATAAGAAGCAAAACATGTCCAAAGGAAAAAACCAAGAAACGCCTTTTGGAAAAAGCACCTTTGGGACTGGCAAAGTACCGTATATGTATTCACGGCATACATCTTGCTCTTCCCATTGAGTTGTCTCTTCTTTGGTGGTACTTGGATGTTACTGCTTTCCTTGCTTCCTCATCCTAGTTTCCATGTGTGACTATAAGATATCAAGGTACTTGTAGCTGTTATAGATGTCTGCTACATAACTTGCTGATAGTTCCATCCCATCATTAATAGAGGTGGTGCAGTGGGTAGAGTGCAGTACTGCAGGCCACTTCAGCTGACTGCTAGCTGCAGTTCGGCGGTTCAAATCTCACCGGCTCAAGGTTGACTTAGCCTTCCATCCTTCCGAGGTGGGTAAAATGAGGACCCAGGCTGTGGGGGCGATATGCTGACTCTGTAAACCGCTTAGAGAGGGCTGAAAGCCCTATGAAGCGGTATATAAGTCTAACTGCTATTGCTATCAATCTTGCTTACCTGCCCCCGCTTTACAAATCCAGTCTGCAGTCTGAATAAAATCACAGTATCCTCACTGTATATCCATGTCAGCTGGATCAAGAAGCCAATGTTTTGTTCACTCTTAGTGTGATTGGTGTCATCCATGCAGAACAGGTAACTCTTGAACTTGTATCCGTATCCAATCCTTGTGATTATATTGCCAATGGAGTTCAAGCATATGCAGAGCAACAGTAGGGATAGTGCATCATCTTGTTGCATGCCACACTTGAGGGACATTTGTCTTGAGTTGACTTCCAGTGTTCTTGTCCACAGTCCTATTGAATTCTTGAGGAAAGTCCTTAGTGTCCTGTTGACTTTATATACTGCCAGGTATTCCCAGATCCATGTATGTAGCATAGAACTCTATATATCAGTGTATCAGTGCTGAGTATCATCATTCTTTATGTTAACCAGTTTGGGTGAGAGTCTGCCATTAGTAGCTGGTTTACAGTGCTGCTAGGTGGTCATGCATTGCTGCTAGTTTCTTTAGCCAATAGATGTGGAACATGTCCAGGTCAGTGGTGGGTTGCTAATATTTTTACTACTGGTTTGGACTCACTTATGTGTGCACTCACACGCACGGCGATGCTTCTGCTCATGCGCAGAAGCATCCAGGCTCATGCACAGGAGCCTCCCACCACCACTACTACCAGTTTTCCCGATCTGGGCCAAACCGGGCGCAACCCACTTCTGGTACAAGTCAACTACTAAACAGAACTTCATGTTCTTGAGCTGCTGTTGGGTGTCTGCTACAGTGATTGCGACCAGTTCCTAATCTGGAAAATTGATATGTTCTGCTCTTAAATCCTGAGCCATTTCATGCTGGTGTTATGTGCACTGCAATTGGGACTACACCTGGGATGATTCTTTAGAGAACAGGGCATTTATCTTCTTGTCCTTTTGCTTTCTAGTGTATTTCTTTAGCCTGCTAGCCAGGACCACGAGCCTTTGTTTAGCAGTCTCTGTTGGCTCTTGTATTTTTTCAGTAGTCAAATATTATCATTAATTTCCACACCCTTCAATAGTTCCTCTAGCTGGCTAACTTCTCTCTAAGTTGTCTTGATCATAACCTCCTATATCATTTTCTAGATGTGGAGAGAGTGGAGGTAAGCACAGCTGTTCTTGATTGTTTAGCCAAGCATTTCCAGGTTAGGGTTAGGGTTAGGGTTAGTATATATCACTTCATTAGTTGAGAAATAGTGATAGCAGAAATTGCTATTGGCATTTTTTAGCATACTATCTGACAGTATTTCTCCACTTATTGGTAATCAGTCTTGATGGTTGATTGCTTATGGTTATAGAGGTAGTAGAAATTCTAGTTGTTTGTCAATTACTGTGGATGTAGATTTCCTTTACATCCATAGTTCCGCATACATTTCATAAGATCTGCTGATGTGGTAGCATTTCAGGTTCTTTTGTTACATCCATTCATGGTTTGTTCCAGTTGCCATCAGATTTTCCTGATTCCTCAACATCTAGCATGAATCTCTAGCTAGATGGACATAGGTCTTCCTTCAGTCTGACTTGAGTGCAGTACACAAAATTATCTGCTACAATGTCCTACCCGTCAATGACAACTTCAGCTTCAACCACAACAATATACGCGCACACAACAGATACCAACTTAAGGTAAACTGCTCCAAACTCGATTGCAGAAAATGCAACTTCATCAACAGAGTGGTCAATGCCGGAAATGAACTACCTGACTCTGTGGTTTCATCCCCAAACCCCCATAACTTTAACCTTACACTGTCTACTGTTAACCTCACCCCATTCCTAAGAGGTCTGTGTAAGAGGCATGTATAAGCACAACAACATGCCTACAGTCCCTGCCCTACTGTCCCCACTTTTCGTATCCATTTCCCATATTCATAGTCATGTTTATACTTAAGTCTGTTATCTTATACATGCTTGACTTATTTGTAAAATTAAATAAATAAATAAATAATAAATAAATAAATAAATAAATCTGGACAATGTACAAGCTGCCATGATTCTTTTAGCTTATTTATTTGTCATATCTGAGATAGGTAAGTGAAGCATTAAAGAGTCTTTGCCCAAGAGATAGTTATCAGCCACAATTCAAACCTCAGTTTCTCATGACAAAAGGCACCTCTCTAACCATTATGTTTTCAACCACTATAGGTTATTTACATATTGTTTTTAAAATGCACAAGTTTTTTTAAAAAAAAAACTTACAATGTCTTTTTATGAAAGAATCTTGACTGAAGTTTTGTTCTAGCCCTCTTGTGGCTGTGGCTGGTGTTAGTTTTCTCAAAGTCTTTGGAATTGCCTATGTTTTTTAGGGTTCACAAAAAAACAGTGAGGGAGTCTTTTCAAAGTGCTATTAATGATGATTCAACTTATTAATAAGAATACAAAAACTACATATCCAAAATTAATTATTAATACATAAAGGCCAGCTGTGGATGAGGCAGAATGAAATTCCTTCTTCCTGAAGCTACTGATTTTTGAATATATATATATATATATATTTATGAGATTTACTGGTATATCCCACTTTTAATTCTGGACTTCTAGGCAGCATGCAAAGAATTCACTCTTCCTATTTTTAACCACAACATCTCTGAGGATAGATGAAGCTTATGTCACAAAAGGGCAACAAAATACTTGAATAGGAGGCCATTAAAAAAAAAATCCCAGTCAGTCAGAAAAGGGTACTTCTGATTTTAACTTTTGTTACCAAAGCAATCTTGCTGAGTCTCATAAACAGGGCATAAGGAAAAAGAGGGATTATTAATTAAAACATTATAAATAAATAAACATGGTCAGATCAAAAATGAATACCATGGTGGGAGTCTCAGGCTGAGGTCTACATGGAACTAATGGAAGTAATAATCCAGCAGTTTTGCTATTGTTGCTGCTACTGAAGTGTTAGAAATATGCTGATGTTGTAACTCCATGAAGTCCATGGAAGCCTCCAATAAGCATCTGGAGGCAGTTCTGGGATGGATGAAATCAACTGAAGCTTAATCTAGATAAGATGGAAGTTCTGTAATTAAAGAGATCAGTTGAGCTGGATGGAAGGGTGTGACCGAAGTTAAATGATGTTGCATTTTCCCTGTGCAGCAGTGAAAATTATAATGTGCGCAGTCAGGAGAGGACAGAATACAGAGTGGCATTGGCTTTCCAATTTGAACTTGACCTAATCTATTTATAGTATTCAGAGTTCTGTCCAATAAAAAGAAATGGAATCCAACATTAATGCAACATTATCCTTGCTATAATTGTTTGCCTTTTGTTTAGTATCAGTTCCTCCTCAGTGCACATTTTTCCAGACAAAACAAGCATAATTATGTATACTGTATACTCCACATTGGCGACAGGAAGGGCATCTGGCCAGTAAACAGCTCCATTCAGTTGCCCAGACTCCATCCCACAAGGGGTTATGGGGTCATTAAATGAGGATAATGTAAAATTCTCATGACTGTTTGATTGTTTGGATTACACAGTGCATCATAGGGTAACAATTTTTGAATCAATGTACATCTAAAGAGCTAACCTATAGAGTGTGTCCAAAATCTGGGACCCATGGTTTCCATGGGATTTAAATTAGGCAAAATTGTGGCCATTTTAGTGCTGCAATGCCACTGCATTGTCACAGTTAGCTGTAATCATGTGATTGTCATTTCCAGTTCTCCCTGCCAGATTCTTACAAGGAAGGTCAAGGGGGGAAGTTAACAGGAAGTAGAAAGCTGTTCCTGCTCCCACTGCTTTGACTGTGATCATCCTGTTTCTCTGATTAGATAAGGGAATGTCTCTGAAATGATGACCCAACGAGTCATGAATTTCCTAAGCCTGCTTTGACAAGTAAAGAACTGGAACCGTCAGTTCAACTATTAATAAATGTCCCAGTGCTTCCCCAAACATTATATTCTCTGTTTTGTCACCAGTGGGATTTCATGCTGTCACTCACTTTATATATTGCAGTCTTGGCAAATTAATATTTTCCATTAGGATAAAACCCCAGAGTCCTCTGCTTTTTCCTGTATGAGTCATTCTGTCATATTTTAGCTCAGACTGATCCTCCCATTTTTTTCAATAAATAAATAACAATATCAATTAACACAGTAACATGCCATTTTCAAGCATTTGAGCCAGAGACCGAGCATTATGCTGGAGCATTTCTCTTTAAAGAGCACACATTCCAAACAGGTTGCTTCAATGTTTAAGAGGATTTGAGGAAGAATCCAGCAGATTTTGTTATATTCTAAATTTGGAATATTTCTGGGACTCATAATACTTCTGGCCGTGGATGTTACTTGGGAATGCAGGGTAGTCTTGAATGTATGTTTGTGACTTTCACTTGAACCATCAGCACCCCTAGGGTTATAAACAGCATTCAGAGTAGATGATTTCCCTCCCTAATCCCAGTTTGGATAGACTATATTTATTTGTTTGTTTGCTTGCTTGCTTGCTTCCTTAATTTATATTACTGCCTATTCACACATGGCAATTTAAGGTGGCTTACAGATTATATAAAACCCCATATAAAAATAATAAAATTAATAGAAGAAGTCATATAATAAATTAATATACTAAAATCATCCTCCACCCTCCACCCCGGCAACAGCACCTCACACGAGCCATTTAATGGACTCCATCCTGCTCTGGGTTCCCCAGGCCCACTGGCAAAACCACGTCTTCAGCCCCTTCCAGAAGAGTATTAGAGTGGGGGCTGTTCTAATCTTCAGGGGAATGATGTTCCAGAGAGAGGGAGCCACCACGGAGAAGGCCCTTCTTCTGGGACCCACCAGGCATATCTCCCTCGGGGATGGGACCTCAACATTCCCTGCTTCCCTGATGGGCTGAGTAGATGTAACCAGCAAGAGACAGTTCCTCAGATAACTTGGTCCCAAGCCATGAAGGGCTTTAAAGGTGATAACCAGCACCTTGAATTGCACCGGAAGCAAATCAGCAGCCAATGCAGCTCCCACAGGAGAAGTGGCACATGTGCACACCACGATCTGCACAAAATCATGTGGGCCGCTGCATTTTGCACCAACTGGAGCTTCCGAATGCTCTTCACAGGCAGCTCCATGTAGAGCGTGTTGGAATAGTGAAACCAGAAAGTGACTAGGGCATAAATGACTGTGAGTGATTTAATGATTTAATGTAGAGTGGATAGGAATTTATATAGTTACTTACAGAATCATTAGTTTACATATTCTAATGGATTAGTTGAAATTTTGGACCAATTCAACAAGGTGCTTATTTTTCCCTCCTATACGAAGAATTCCACCCTATTTATCCTTATGCCTGCTGCTGGAAATGAAGAAAAGCTTCTATTTTTGCCAAAGAAATCTTTTATTCCCAATGCAAATTGTAGGTGTGGCTATATATCAAGGCTCGACAAGGAGCAGAATGATGAATTCCCATCATATTTGCTAGGATCCCTGAAACCCAACTGAGAATTATAGTCTTTCTGTCTTTGTCTACCTTGATTCTAGTATGAATTCCTGCGAAAAATGCTTTCTCTTTTGAGAGCCAGTTTCTCAATTGGGTCTGCAAGTTTCAGTTATAGCAATCTTCCGGAATATGGTTCCCTCTAGTTTATTGGCATTATAGATTAAAAATATACATGGTAAAGGTAAAGATAAAGGTTCATCTCGCACGTATGTGCTAGTCATTACCAACTCTAGAGGGCGGTGCTTATCTCAGTTTCAAAGCTGAAGAGCCTACACTGTCTAAAGACGTTTCTGTGGTCATGTGGCCAGCATGACTAAATGCGGAAGGCGCACAGAACGCTGTTACCTTTCCACCCAAGGTGGTTCCTATTTTGCTACTTGCATTTTTACGTGCTTTTGAACTGCTAGGTTGGCAGAACTGGGACAAGTAACGGGAGCGCACTCCATTACATGGTGCTAGGGATTCAAACTG
Organism: Thamnophis sirtalis; assembly: GCF_051295495.1. Lineage (NCBI taxonomy): Eukaryota > Metazoa > Chordata > Lepidosauria > Squamata > Natricidae > Thamnophis > Thamnophis sirtalis. Next base: position 85,695,737 of record NW_028261384.1, on the reverse strand, counting down.
CCAACTTTTCTGATCAACAAGCTCACCGTCTTAGCCACTGAGCTGCCGCATCCCAGAAAAATATACATAGGTCTTGATTTAAAATGATTGCATTATTCAAATTTGTCCTATTCAAAGTATATTCTTATGGGAAATATTGGTTCCACTTAATAGAAATATAATTTTTAAACCTCTATGTTTATTAATGAAACACAGGTAGTCCTCAATTATTAATAACAGGAATAAATAAATGGCATAATATCAGCCTCCTGCTGAATGGCTATTATAGGAGCAGAAATTACAAGGAACATGAAGAATAATGAAAATTTAAAATCTAGGCTAAATTAAAATTCTAATAATTAAGAAAAACACTTTTTTGCTTTTCCTCCACATACTGAATTCCATAGGGAGATGTTATTTGCAGCAGATAAAAAGTCAATTCTTAGGATTCATAAAGCATCCAGTTTGCACTCAAAATGCTTTAAGGCACGTGAGTAGCAATACAGATTGCATTCCCCTAATAAACATTGACACAGAATACTAATAAAGAACTAATCCTAGGAGATACTCAGGCTTAATACCACTCTTTGTTTCCACAGAAAAGCAAAATCAAGATGAATGGTTTTGACTAGATAAATTCAGAAGCTATAAAAATGATTGCAATTTCCTACACAGACCTACACAGGCTGGCTAGATAGATAGATAGATAGATAGGTAGGTAGGTAGGTAGGTAGGTAGGTAGGTAGGTAGGTAGGTAGGTAGGTAGGATAGGATAGGATAGGATAGGATAGGATAGGATAGGATAGGATAGGATAGGATAGGATAGGATAGGATAGGATAGGTTTTAGAGCCTACAACCTATGTTAGACATGCCCATTGTTCCTGGGTGAAAATGGCTGCTACGGTGGATTGCTAATTTTAAAAGGCAGATATGCAGAAGAGTTCAAAATGTGGAAATGGCATTTGTCTTGGCTTTTTTTTACATGCAGAGGTGGTATTCAGCCATTTCTGACCAGTTCTGGAGAACCAGTAGCAGGAATTTTGAGTAGTTCAGAGAACCTGCAAATAGGGTGGCCCCGCCCCTGCTGCCTCCCAGCTGATCTTCTTTTATTGCCCTGAACAGGAGAACGGAGCTGGAAAGCAGGTTAGTGGGGTGGGGAGGGAATGGGGATTTTGCAGTATCCTTCCCCTGCCACGCCCACAAAGCCACATCCACAGAACGGGTAGTAAAAAATTTTGAATCCCACCGCTGATCACTTGTATGAAACCCATACAAGGGGCAGGGTTTTAATCATGCATTCTGAGCTCACTAACCCTTCCCACCACCTTGGATGTCCTTAGAGAAAAAAAATCAGTGATGAGGCTATTCCCCACTTATCTTTCGATCCATCCCAGACTACTTTGTTTTAATGGTCTGCTTCACTGGTAAATAAATTCCTGATAAATACATAAATAAATTCCATTCACATTTTTGTTTTGTTTTGTTTATTTATTTTGTATTTTATTCCATTATGTAGTCACCCATCTTCCAATCAACTCTACAGGGCTCCCAAGCAAAAATTAAAAGATATATAAAATTGTTAGATATCCCACACACACAAACACACTAACAGAGGTTTCCACCAAGATCCTCTTCCGGCAGGAACACAGGTTTGATCCCATTGGTCAAAAGGTCTGACAGATCCCTTTAAAAGGGGATGCTGCCAGACCCTTCTTCAGCCGGATGTTTACCTGACTTGCAATAAAGAGCTGTTGTTACTGGAGCCTTTGTGTGCCTTCCTTTACCCGATCTAACACTGGCAACAAAGGTGGGATTGGAAGGCAACTAGGCGAACAAAAAGAGCAAATGTGATCCTGCAAGTACATCCAGCCCAGAGTATCCTGTGCAGCATCGAGCAAGCCATCGCTGAACAACGAAAGTGAATCAGGATGGTTATGCACACCCCACCATCTCCATATGATCCAGCCACCGAGCACTGGGAATTGTACATGCTATGATTCGAGTGTACATGCTATGATTCAAACATGTTCTTCAGTTACTGTGGCCGGGAAGTGTTCGAAACAGTGAAAAATCTATCAGAACCAACCCCACTCCAAGCAGTGTCCTGGTCTGCACTATAATAAAGTCTGAAGACCCACTACAAGCCCAAACCATCCGGCACAAATTTAATATCTGAAACCAGATGGTGGGAGAATCTATCAATGAGTATGTGGCGGCACTCCGGAAAGCCACAGCCTACTGTGAGTTCCGAGACATGGACAAGCTGATTCTGGATTGCATAATTTGCAGTGTGCGAGACATTACTCTGCAGAGGAGGCTACTCACTAAATCCAACCTCTCTCTGCAGATTGCACTAGATGAAGCTAGGGCATCCAAATCAGCCACCAAATCGACAGAAACCCTACAACTCCGGAATGCACCTCAAGACACGAGGAAAAGTACCCGCGTACAATGTGAGACTACCACGCCCGAGAGCTCTGAAATTGAGGCGGACAACAGCTACCGCATGTGCAGTAGCCGCACCAAGGCAGCAAGAAAATTCAACTCGCAAGTTCCGCCCCGCGCCAGCTGTGGAGGAGACCATGCCCGAGCATCCTGCTGTTTTCGTGAAGCAACTTGCCAGCGATGGGAGCGGAAGGGGCACATCGCCAAGGTATGCCACAGCGACTTCCCTACCGCCACCAGACAGCCCAAAAGTTCATAAAGCTGACAACAGAGGCCCAAACCATGGGCTTGGCAAAAGCACCCACGGCAGTCTGATCGCCAACCATATGTCTGTTACTCAAATCCACTCCGGGAACCCAAGAAAGCTGAATGTCACTGTTCCAGTTAGACAAATCCGCTCCAGGCACCCCAAAAAGCTGAAAGTCACTGTTCTCATTGAGGACTCTCCATGCAAGATGGAGATCAACACCGGGTCATCACTGACCATAATTCCATGGTCAGTCCTCAAGCAAGCAATCCCAAAGCTACAGAAGCGACACCTCCGAAACCCCAACTTCCACCTGTGCAATTACCAGGGGAACCAAGTCCCCATTGTGGGCCAAAGCACCTTCCGGGTGAACTACAAACAATTCTGTGAAAACCTCCCCGTGATGGTGGTCAGCAGAAACCTTCAGAGCTTCCCGCGGCTTGATTGGTTCCAAGCATTGGGAATGGAAGTGACTGGAATCAACTCCATGAAGGACGACGGCTCTGAAGCCATCTTTAAGGAGTTTGAGGACGTTTTCGGCACCAGTCTGGGTAACCCCAATTTTCTTTAGTTTAGACCCCACAATAGCCCCAATTAGGCTAAAACCTAGGAGAGTACCTTTCACTCCCCGTCCTAAAATTGACAAAGAAATTGATAAGCTTGTGAGCCAGGGCATCTTAGAGTCAATCGATCACACATGTTGGGAGATGCCAATTGTGACACCTGTCAGGCCTGATGGGTCTGTCCGCATCTGCGTGGACTATAAGTGCACAATTAATAAAGTGCTACAATAAAGCACCTACCCTGTACCCATTGTATAGCACCTACTACATTCGCTCAGCCCAGGAAAAATCTTTGCAAAATTAGATATGGCGCAGACATACCAACAATTGCCAGTAAATGGTGCTACAGTGGAGGCCCAAACCATTGTGATGCACAGGGGTGCATTCAAATGCAACTGGCTGCAATTTGGCGTTATTATCGCCCCTGGACTGTTCCAAAGCATTATGGAATGACTTTTGCAGGGGATTCCAGGAGTCATCCCCTATTTCGACGACATCTTGATATTGGCTGCAAATGAAGCACAACTTTTAAAATTCGTACGAACAGTTTTGGACAGAATTAGAGACAAGGGTCTCCGCCTCAAAAAAGAAAAATGTCAGACTAATGTACCAAAGATCGAATTCCTAGGGTATCTGATCGATGGGTCTGGAATACACCCAACCTCACAAAAAATTAAAGCTATTAAGGATGCCCCCACACCTCACAATCAGACCGAACTGCAGGCATTCCTTGGGCTCCTTAATTTCTACAGTGTCTTTCTCAAACACAAAACCACTGTTGCTGAACCATTACATCGCCTCCTAGCCAAGAACGTGAAAAGGTCCTGGGGCAAAGCCAAGGCTGCCACATTTGCTGCAGTAAAATGACTGTTATCAGCGGATTCTTTCCTAGTACAATACAGCCAGACCCTGCCATTAGTGTTGACCTGTGACACCTTCCCTTTTGGTGTTGGTGCTGTCCTCAGCCACCGCATGCCCAACGGAACTGAAGCCCCCATTGCATTTTACTCCAGGACATTGTCTGCCGCAGAGTGGAACTACAGCCAATTGGACCGCGAGGCTTTGGCTGCAGTGGCCGGAGTAAAGAGATTTCATGAATATCTCTATGGCCAGGACTTTGAACTGGTTACGGACCACATGCCATTGTTGGGATTACTGCCTGGGGAAGCAATAGCAATAGCAGTAGACTTATATACCGCTTCATAGGCCTTTCAGGCCTCTCTAAGCGGTTTACAGAGAGTCAGCATATTGCCCCCAACAATCTGGGTCCTCATTTTACCCACCTCGGAAGGATGGAAGGCTGAGTCAACCCTGAGCCGGTGGGATTTGAACCGCTGACCTGCTGATCTAGCAGTAGCCTGCAGTGCTGCTTTTAACCACTGCGCCACCTTGGCCCCACCCCAGTATCATTATCCCCCCACATGACCAGGTGGACTATTTTCCTGGCTGCCTACTCCTACCGCCTCATTCACTGACCCGGCTCCACTTTAGGGCACGCAGATGCCTTGAGCCACTGCCCATTGCCCGAAGTCCTTGCCGACCCCACCCCTGAGTTGTTGGTCCTCCTCATTGAATGCCTGGAAACTGGACCCATCTCATCTAGTGACGTTGCATGCCACTCTGCAAAGGACCCCAAAATAAAGCAAATTTTGAACTGGGTGTGGAGGGATGACCCAAGGCGCCTGTTGGGGCTGATTTCAAAATGTATTTTGCCAAATGTGATGAACTGTCAGTCATTAACAGGTGTTTGCTGTGGGGGGACCGGGTAATTATTCCCAACCAACTGCACATTGCAGTACTAGAAGCATTACATGTAGGGCATCCTGGCATCATCAGGATGAAGTCACTGGCAAGGAGTTACATTTGATGGCCTAACATGGACAGGAACATAGAAGAATGGGTGGCCACATGCACACTCTATCAGGAGTCCAGACCGGCTCCCCCAGAAGCACCCACTAAGGAGTGGAAGCGACCATAAGTACCATGGTCCAGGATGCACATTGACTTTGCTGGACCAGTTCATGGCCAAACATTCTTCATAGTTGTGGATGCTTACTCAAAATGGTTAGAAGTAGTCCTGATGACTTCCACTACAGCGGACTCAGTCATGAAGGTACTACGGAGACTGTTCTCCACGCACGGCCTGCCCGATGTCTTAGTCTCTGATAACGGGCCCCAATTTACTGCCATGCCATTTGAGACTTTCCTAGAATCTCAGGGAATCAGGCATGCCCTGGTCGCGCCATTCCATCCGGCCTCCAATGGTCAGGAGGAGAGAATGGTAAGATTAGCAAAAGAGACCCTCACTAGGATGGGCCCAGGTGATTTGCAAACACGAATCAACCACTATTTACTGATTCAACACATCACACCCAGTGCTACCACTGGGAGAAGCCCCTCTGAGCTTCTCATGGGCCGCCATCTAAGGTCTCTCTTAGACCGGCTACATCCAAATTATTCCACCTCAACACCCCCTGACTCCACAAGCAAGGTTCAACTTTTGCCATAGGAGATTTGGTATACACCCACAACTACACCAGGGGAACACTGTGGATTCCTGCCACAGTAATTGGAATTACTGGTCCTCGATCATATACAATAGAGCTCGAGGACGATAGAAATTGGAGAAGGCATATTGACCAACTCTGCTGCCGCATGTCCAACTCCACCCTTAGGCAACCAACAGTAACTCCTGCACAAATTAGTCAAACCTGTGCAGAACAAAATAGCAGTCCTTCCAGGTCCAACTCAAACCCGAGAATATCAGAAGATTTATCTGACTTTGATGCAGGCCCACAACAAGTTCCAAGTGAGTTAACTCCAGAAGCTCCAGCCGCGGCCTGTGAAAAGTTCCAGGAGTTTCTATCAGGCAGAGCTGCAGAGCAAACAAGTCCGTTCGACTTGTCTGAAGGAACCACCAACACTGAACTGCGCAGGTCAGGCAGAGCCACGTAAAAGCCCGCCTACCTGCATGACTACGTCACCAGTTGGATTGCTGTATCCCGCAGGGGAGGGGTGTTAGATATTCCTCCCCCTGAAAGAGGTTTCCACCAAGGTCCTCTGTTCTGGCAGAGGTTTAATCCCATTGGTCAAAAGGTCTGACAGATCCCTTTAAAGGGGGATGCTGCCAGACCCTTCTTCAGCCAGATGTTTACCTGACTTGCAATAAAAAGCTGTTGTTACTGGAGCCTTTGTGTGCCTTCCTTTACCCGATCTAACAAAAATCATTTTAAAACTGTAAAGTTCAACTGATTAAAGCAACAAAAACCTGATGCTAGTCAGCTCTAATGTGTGGTCATTTAATCTTCTCTCAACACTTAGGGGGAAAGCCAAGTATTTCAAGCCTTACAGAAGGCTAAAGGGTGGAGACCTGTTGAACTTCAGGAAGGGCAGAGTGTTCCATAGGATAGGGACTGCTACAGAAAAACTGCTACACACTTACTAGCTCCCATTAGATAACAACGTTTAGAGGACTAGGAAAATGCCCACCCTATCTGACCTGGACAAGAACTCAGAGTCTTTTGCTTTCTGGCATAGACCTTTAATCACCAAGATGGTTCTTGCCATCTTGTATACTGTACTTTATTCCACCAAAAGTTACATCTGCAAAGGTTCCTAAACAGGGCAGTGTTAAAGATTTTATAAACATTCTGAGACTAGTAAACTACTTTCCACATGGAGCATGAAAAAAATAATACAATTCAGCATTCTCCAACTAGAATTACATATTCAGCATTCAAGGCATTAAGCTTGTTTAACAAGAATGTTCTGGCAGATAACAATGTCCTATATTTCAGGATATGGCCATTCTTGATGTCCACTGGTCCTTTTGTGTATGGATCAATTCAGGAGAGAATTACATATTTTGTCTTGTAACAAATGCCCAAACAAAATCTGGAATTATAAAGGCCCTGGAAGAAAGTCTGGGAAGTAAAACTTTGGTGTGACCAACAGTATTGGATCACTTGTTGTCAGAGCTGATGTAGAGAGAGTCTCAGGCTATGAGCCTTTTGCCTGATTCTTGTTCTGTATTCTATGGTTTGTAGTTACAGACCAATAATCATTTTAATCAGAGAATGTCAGAAACAAAACAATTATATATAAATAATATAAATAAATAAATAATGAGCTGGATCTGCGGACCTGTGCTATGAAAGGCACAATGAATAAGAATGACATGGATGCATTTATATGTCATACATATATGTATGGCTATACCATCCATGGATGCTGAGTGTTGCAGTCCACTGCAAGAGGAAGGAAATCAAGACGGAAAAGCTGCTCTGTGCTTGTACCTACATCTATGGGGCCATTGAATGAAACGATGATTGAATGAAACCATGCCACAAGGCATCCATGCAGTCACCAAGAAGTCAACCCTGCAACTCAAGGATGCCTTCAGCTGAGAGATTCGTTACATTCACTGCAGCATCTTCTACTTTCTTCCCCCATGTGGCTAAAGAAGGAAATGGTCTCTATTTGCACAAAAGAAAAAAAGACACAAAATGGCCTTTCTGTTTTGAGTACAATACTGTATCATCTTTGGAGAATCACATGAAGAGGGTAACATCTGTTATCTTCTAACAAATGTCCACACCAAATCTGAAGCTCTAAAAGAGGAATGGAAGACAGAGTAAAAAAAAAACCAAATGTTGAATCTCATTTCTCATTGATGAAAGTTTCTGCCACAGTAATTTGTGAGCCTTTAAGGAGGATTCTGCCACAACAATTTAACGGGTAGCTATCTCTTTGGGAAAAAAATAAGAACAAATATTTTAAATCTTGCTAATGTTTAAGAGTGAGATTGCTTGACTAAAGACATCTCTAAGAAAACAGAGCTTACAACCATGGCAAAGAATGAGGAGCTGTGGTTGTTTGAAAACTTTCCAGATAAGGAAAGAAGAGAGGATCATCTACCTGTGCTCCAAGCAACTGATCTCTGCCAGGGCACTGCAGGAGATCATGCTACCATGGATGTAAGTGCTGGGAGATAAGATAAATAGCCATCTTGCTCAGAACTGCAGTTGTTCCTATGAAAGAACACTAAGTTTATTAACTTCTCATTTTCAGAAATTGCTTATTAACTACTATTAGAGACCTTGGGATGCAATGTTTGAAAACAACAGATAATTTGATTTAAATCCTGAATGAAAGAAAAATGTAATTATAAGTTTAATAAAAAAATTTAAATGAAATGAACAGCAAAAATAAAGTGGTGATCTTAGAATGTTATAAATGGACTGGGAATCAAAATAATTTGAAATCTAGAAACCATTACAATAAAATTTTGGAATTAATTAGAAACAACTTCTCTTGGGAAATACTGTAGATCTCTTGGTTTTTGCAAGACCAATGATTTTAAAAAATTCAATTCTCGGGGGACTAATTCAAGGCAGGCGGGGGGGGAAGGACACACATAAACCTATCTTTTGTGTTAATTAATTGGGATTTGTAACATATTATAAAATGTTACAATACTGAAAATATTAAAGACTTTGGAAAAATGAGACCAAAATTACTAGTCACAATTACTGACAGACTCATTGTATCAACCATGATGTCTTCCTCTATGGGTAGATTATGTCCAAATACCGTATTTTAATGAAGAAATGACAGATGTGGAACAAATTTTATCTGACAAAATAGAGATGGTAATGAAAGTGGATATGCAAATGATGGCCAAAATAACAATTTGGTGAAGGGTGTACCAGCGGATATACAAAAGAAACTGGTATTTTAAAAAAATCAAAAGGGAAATACAAATTGTAAACTATAATTATAAATTATAAACCAAGAAAGTGACCTGGATATTTTTTTATTATTGGATTTAGAAAAGAGGCTTGTTAAAGACCTGACGAATTCAGTGCTATGAAATAAATGAAATCAAATTAACAAAAATTTGAGCTGAAGATTAAAACTGTTAAACATAAAAGAAATATAAAGACAGTTTATTTGATCGAGAAATGTTGTTACTTTTGGTAATCCTTTATGGATTTTCTGCTGATACCAGAACTGAAAAGATGATGTTTATGGATTTGTTTATAGATAAGAGATGGAATATGGGATAAATATTTGAATTCTAGAGGGGCAAGACGAGTCACTAAATTTGTTTATATTTGTAATGAAGATTGTAAATCACTTCTTTAGATATTTTGTTCTCTTCATTATAATCGTTCTTTTCCCTTTCTTCTGTTTTCCTTTTTCTCTTGTACTTTTTTTATCCTACGTTTGAATTAGATTTTAACATTAGAATAAAATTTTAACACTATCCTGTATCCAACATTTTAGCAGGAAATTATTTCGAATGTCCAATTCATTCCTGTAATATTTGCCTCTATGTTTAGACCTTTTTTTAAGTAGGGTTTTTTTTTGTTGTTTTTTTTTGTTGTTTTTTTTTAGCGAGAAACAGTTTGCAGGAATAAAATCGGGGCTGCAAAAGTACCGAACAGGTGAAACATGAAGAAAATAGTTATTTTTTCCTGCCCCGTCAAAAAAGTAAAAGTCCTGCAGTCCGTTCAAATAAGACCAAATTATGAAGGCATTTAAATTTGTTACGCCTTTGTTTACCCCATTCAGCACGGTTAATAAACCGAAAAAAGCCCTCCTTCCAAATTATAAAATAATGTAAGTGTAGTTTAGAACAGCATGCAAAATCATCATAAATTTTTCCGAACTGAAAGTTAGTCCTGAACTTTGTGAGCGACGCTTTCAATCTGCCAGAAGTCTTGATGAGTCTGCAGGTCGGAGTCTTCTTCTCCCCGCAAGTGACACAAGCAAGGAGCGCCCCCTGGCGGCAGAGCCGATGGTTGAACTTCTAGCTGCACCAGGACCGCGAGCACTGGGGGCCGGGAGGGCGGAGCCGGGGGTGCGGCATCAGGAGCCGGAAAGCGGAGTCGTTAGCCGGTCGTTGGGATTGAGGAGGCAGGGGAGCGACCCATCGACAAGCTGCGATGTTTTGGGGCCGGGCGGGCTAGCAGGCAGCGCATAGTGTGCGGGTCGGTGGTCGGTCATTCACTCAACAGCGGGGACGCCGCCCGTCATGGAGAATCAGCTAGCGCGTTGCAAAATTGTGGTGGTTGGCGACAGCCAGTGCGGCAAGACGGCATTGCTGCATGTTTTCGCCAAGGACGCCTATCCCGAGGTAGGAGAACCGGGGCAAGGGCGGAGGACTGCAGGCGGCCCTGGATGGAGGAACACAGGGGAGCTTGAAGGGAAGCGAGGGGCGCGGACGGAGGGCCGGTCGAAAGGATGGGGCGGGAGGGCTGCGTCCAAAGGGACCGCGCTGCGGAGGTCACATTGTGGACCGAGGAAGTGAATTCATCGGGAAGCAATGGAAGTGAATGAGGGCGACTGGCTGGATGTGCAGGTGCGCTTGGAGGGTGCTGTTGGCTCGGGGCTGAGGTGGGCACGGACCCTGATCCCACCTTGGGAGGTCCAGCGGTGAGGTGAGCATAGGCTAGCCCAGTGACCACGGACTACTTTATGAAGGACTCCGCAAACTGCTGGGTTACAGCTGAGGCGGGGGCAGAGATTGAAAACCCGGTTGCAAGGTAGACTGTGAGATTGGGGAGACAAGACGAAACAGGGAAGGTAATGGGTAAAGTGTGTGGATCCTCATGCAGGAGGAAAAGTGGAGCCCAGGATTCTTGGTGAAGGAAGGAGGCTCAAGGGCAGGGTGATGTGAAGGACAGGAATCAGATCTGCTCAAGGAAAATAAGGGAATTATTATTATTATTATTATTATTATTATTATTATTATTTGAAAATTAGGAAACTAACCAGGGATGGAAAGTGGTGGTTGGATAATATAGTAAAGGTATAATATGGAATATTATGGGATAATATACCACTGCTATACCATCCATTCTGTGGATAATGCTAAGGACTGAAAAATGAGCCTTGGTCTCTTCAGGGAGCTATAAAAATCTAGTATCAGTTCCAAGCCCTTCTAGAGCCCTGTAAGCAGTTGCTTTCATCCTGGGGTAACTCATGAGTAAGCAAACTGCCGCCTCAGGTAGTTTGGATTACTGCTTCCATCAGCTTCATGTCGCAAAAGAGCCTTGGCAATATTAGTCCAGCACATCTGGAAGGCACAGTGTGTGTTGCTTACACTTACATTTTGCCGTCCCAACTAAGGCCTATGTATCATATCAAGAATAGAGTGAAGGCACCAGAATGGCTGCTTTTGAGAGTAGTCTGAAGAAGAGTGTGGACAATCTGATGGAAGTAAACTCTCATTTCTACAAGTCCTGTATCTGATTCTTGATATGCATTCTGATCCCTCTTTTCTGTCCATTCCCTGCAGAATTATGTCCCTACTGTGTTTGAGAACTACACAGCCAGTTTTGAGATTGAAAAGCAGCGCATTGAGCTGAACATGTGGGATACTTCAGGTAAGTGAGGAGTTATCTTTGGAAAGGCTGGAGTTTAAACTCCAGTTGTGATAGCCATTAGAAGTTGAGGTCTTGGAAAATATACCCAAGGGAATTCTACATGCTTGTATTCCCCCCCCCCTTTCTCTTTCCTCCACACCCTCTCTCAAAATAGCTCCTGCATATCTTTTTTTCCCACCACAACAATGCTAAGAAGTAAACTTGCTAGAGAGAAGATGACTGGATATAGTTAAACTTGAATCTGGGTCTCCCAGTGCCAGTCTCTATATTATACTTTTGTTGTTGTTATTATTTCTTTGTGATTATTTAAATATATACATCCTTAATTATAGTACAGGAAGTGGGAGTGAGGAATGATTCTGATTCATACATAACCCTTATTTACACAACCCTTATTTAATCATAGCTTGTTAAATAAATTGGCCAAACCAACAGAACCAGATTATGGCTTGGTGTGAATCTGGGTAAAAAATCTTAATGTTCCCTGCAGCAATAAAATTGTTAGATAATGACTATACTTGGAAAGTATAAATAAAACTCTTACTCCCTAGTTAAGATTATTTGGTGAGTAAGGCAGGTGTTTTGCATGTGTTGCTCTCTTCCCTTATAGTTATAAACAAATTATCAGTTCTACTTTGCCAGAGTTCTGACAAAGTTCTGTTTGTATAAAAGGGTATCTGCATTGTCAAAAAAGTCAATGTGGCATCCACCATCTTGAATTTTATCCTTCCCACAAAATCAGGATTTGAAATACATAAACACACATTTTCTTCCAATGTTTGCTAATTCTCCTGATTTTCAGTTTCACAAAGCTATTAGAACCAGATTTAGTAGTGTGTGTGGGAGGGGGCAGATTTGCCCATGTGATTGTATTCCCCCTCCCCCCACAAAGAGTAAAAGCTGCCATAGTAGCCCCAGTCCCTACGTCTTTCTATTTCTGCCACTTTCTGCCAGCATCTGATGATCAAGGTGATTGGAGAGAGGTTCAAAGTGAGGCCACACAAGAAGAAAAGGAAAAAACTGCTTTGGATCCAAGAGCAGTCCTCACTCCTGGGAGAAAGGCCCAGTGCCGTCTTCTCTTGTCTGCAGAAAGGAAAGGCTTTCTTTTACTACTGTTTCAGGAGCTGCTCTCCTAAGGCTTTTCTTGGGCTCATTCTGGCTGCTTTTCAATGTTGCCTTTTGTTTTGAACACTCCTCCCTGCCAGCTTTCTGCACAATTCCTCAGACATCAGGAAAATCTCTTCTGCTTTGGCTCAGGTTGCAAACAGCAGGTATGGTGCTGTGATCATGATGAGGTGTGGGATAAACATTGCTGAGGCTGGTTGGGGAGAGGGTGGGAAGAAGGGTAATCTGACTATTTGGGGCTCCCTTATTCTGTCTTGGCTCTGCTTTGCATTGATTAACTTTACAGCCTCATGATTGGCACTGCCAGACTCTTCTCTTGGCAAAGGTCTCTCATTAGCTTTGTTGGCTTGTGTGAAGGGATCTGTTGTATGAGGTGCAGCTGTGGCAAAATTGCTGGTGGCTTCTTAGGAAGCTGTAGAAAACCTCTTCTGTCTAAGGAGTGAAAAGGACATCTCTTCCTTTAGCTGTGGACAGAGGAAGCAAGCAAACAATTCTTTTGCTGTGAGAGGCCAGAGTAGTACACAAAATGATAACAATGCTTCAGCATCTCCTAATGAACAGAAATGCCAGCATTCTGCAAGGCTGAGAAACATTCAAGGCTAACAACGGAGCTCTGCTACTGAACTACAGCTTCAGTTTTGGCAGCGTGAGTAAAAACAGCCATCAGACTGCTTAGTAATGATAGTAGATCCAGCTAGACGCGCCAGAGATTTGTGGAGGATGGATCTAATGCATTTATTATCCAGAAAAGCTGACCATAGAAAGCTATGCCTAGTAATAAGAACTGGTTACCAGACATTATAGACAAGTAAAAAGTAGGATTGAATCTGGCTAGAATAAAAAACTGCTTGATCTCCTGCAAGTGGCATATGCCGGTCCTATGGGTGTTGCCAGTTGAAAACTGAGGTTCACATATGCAAATATCTAGTCCTGTCACCAAGTGATTTTGAATTGAGCCTTGATTTCAGAGACAGTTTATCATTAGCCAGGAGGATGTGCTGAAAACAAAAGTAATGTGAAAGTACCACAGTCCTTCCTTGAGTTTTAAGTTGAATGGGTGTTCAGTTTTCGTCAAGAAAGGCATCCTTAAATTTGTTGGGAAAAATGGAAAAATGGAAAGGCTCTTTATTATTCCTCCTTCCCTTTTGAAAACCCTGTAATATTTGACCAGATACACTTCTGAGTTCATAAACTACCAAGAATATCCTGTAGAGGATTCTTCTGCTAACTCAGCCTTTCCAAACTTGGTGTGCTCCAGATACATTGAACACAATTTCCAGGATGAAAATGATTATCCAGTACTTCAGCATTATTAAAAAAATCCAAGTTGGGATTTGTATTAGTTATTCCAATTCTTTACTGTTTTAAAAGGACCTGGAATACACAATTCTCGTCAAGATGGGGGGAAAAAACAATAAATCCAGTATAATTTAGAGCCAGTTTTAAAGTTCTCTATAAAAGTGACATTTTCCACAAATGTTCTACATTTTCATTTCTAAATAAAATATGCTGGATCTAATGTCTATCTTAAACTATATATTTTTTAATCTGTTGCTCCAATTAATGAGGGAACTGGCTTCTCTTAGTTGCCAAAGGAAAAATCAAAAGAAATCTAGTAGCACGCATTCCAGCTAACATATTTATTAAGAACAATTCACTTTCATGAGCCACTCACTTCAGCATGGAGTGACTTGATTGATGTCTGATTTAATTTAGGGAGAGGTCATAAAATGATATTTATAAGGTATCTGTAATCTGTCTCACAGGTAACATATATCTGCATCACCATGTTCCCCCTCCCCCGCACCATCCCAATTTAAATCCTACATGAGTCTAGCCAGTTCATGTATCTGATCAAATGAGCTGCAACTCTTGAAAGTTTATGCTTCTTAATAAAATGTGCTAGCAGGAAAAAGTGCTAGCAGACTTCTGATTTTGGCTGCCATTGATTAACATGGGTCTCCTCCAGTGGTGGGATTCAGCCAGTTTGCACCACTTTGGGAGGACTGGTTGTTAACTTTCTGAGCAGTTTGGTGAACTGGCTGTTGGAAGAAATCACTAGGGCAGAGAACCAGTTGTTAAATTATTTGAATCCCAATACTGGTCTACTCCTATAGTAGTAAGAGAATGGCTTTCTGTCCATATTCAATTATTCACATAGTATTTCATATCATCCTGATAATTGCAGTCAGTTATCCCTTCACATGTTTGAGGTGATAGCATGAAGAACAAAGCTTTATATCACAGTTGGAACTCTTCTTCTATAAAAACGATGCATGTTATGGTGAAGAAGTCTGAATGACTCTGAGCTTCACTGACAACATATGGCCCTGGCCTGTGGCTTTTGTGTGACTATATTATAGTCCAAAGCTGAACTGGGAAGTAATGTCACTTATTTATTTCCTCCAGCTTCTTGTAGCTTTTAACTTCTAGACTGGCCCCTTTAGTGAAACATGTACTTGTTTTTCTTCCCTCACATGTCCAAGTTCTATTAGATGAATTTCCCCCAACTTAATGTTTTTTCAGAAGTGTTAGCTGCTCCTAACCCCCAGTCTGTGGAGCATGTTCTTTTCCCTTCAGCCTCTTCTCCATGAGGAATAGCAAGGTGCATTGCTATTGGTTTTCTGTCAGTAACTTCATAGCCATGGTTAGCTTAAATTGTGGGGCAACAAGGAATTTCATAATGGCTGTTGACATTTGCAAAGATTTGTCACTGCCAAATACCCTTCTTACACCACTTTTGCACTTCTTCCAGCCTCTCTGTCTCCAGCTATGTTTTTTCTGAGTCTGGAGGCTGGTCAGCTTATATGTTATCTGCTGCACATGTGATGGTCAAGTTGGTTCTCTATTTCTTGTTTATGTTCATGACCATCCCAGGGCCATTTAATGTCTAATAGCTTTTAGGTTCTTATAAAGCTCTATGATTGAGAGCCTGTCTTGTTGCCAAAGTGTTGAGCAACATCCATGGTTTACCTTTAACAAATTAGTATTGGTTCACCTTGCCTCTTATTATGCTTTCTCATATTTGCTCTATGCATTAAAATCGGAGTTTGGAAGTCACAATAATTATTTTATATCCCAGATCATGTCTTTTAAATTCTGCTGAAAGGCTATAGAGTGTAATACATTTTTTGTCTTGAGCTAAGATTATAGTGCCATTCATCTCATTTCATGAAATATTCTCTCAAATTGAGCCTGACTTAGAAAACATTCACAACAGCCTTAGAAAATGGAAATAGTTTTTGCTAAGCTTAGAGCATGTTTCAATTTCTAATCTGTTTTTAAAACAGAAAAGAAAGTATGGTACGGTACGGTACGGTAAGTCTCGGATCTTTTTGGGTGTGGAACCCATTGAAATTTTGAGAATATATTGTAAATTCTCAGGCAAAAAGCTAATGGGTGAATTTGACTCTTCACGAAATGATAGCTATCTGGGACACTACTGATTGCAATCTACCAATTTAACCAGTTCTCTTTGCTATTCCCTCTCCAGCTCCTGAATCTGCTGCTCCCTATTAATCCTGCTTTATTTTGCCATTTTCTGGATAGGGGAAATATATCTGCAAAATATATTACTGTTCTATAGCACTCATTGTTTTGCTTTCCTCAGAATTTTGGCACTCAAGAGTTATCCTTGAAAATAAAGATAATGTTGTTAGCTGGTACTCTGCTTTGCAGAATGCCAGCTTCCCATTTCTAAAAAATTAGGGATTTTTTTTTGTTTTCAAAAAGTATGCTTTCAAAAGAAAGGTGGTCAGCACAGGAGGCCTTCAAACAGAGTAAGCCACCTCCCAGTGCCATGTTGGGGACCCCAGTACTACAGGTAATACCATTTGACAATCTCCCCCAGAGGTTATTATTTATGTTAATTTCCATGTTTTCTTCAGAATCCAAAACTGTTGGTTCCATATCACTTATTGTTATGAGGAGAATTAAGAGTGTAGATGTATTGCATGAAATATGTCCTTTATCCAAGATCAGTGCTGGTGAATCTCAGAAAACTGTCTTCTGATCACGGGGTAATGTAATAATCTTTGCTCTACATGGGGCTGCCCTTGAAGCGTGTTCGAAGACTTCAGTTAGTCCAGAATGCAGCCGCGCGAGCAATTGTGGGTGCACCTAGGTACACCCATGTTACACCTATCCTCCACGAGCTGCACTGGCTTCCCATTGGGCTCCGAACACGCTTCAAAGTGCTAGTCCTTACTTTTAAAGCCCTACATGGCATCGGACCTAGTTACCTGAGAGACCGCCTCCTGCCAATTACCTCCCAAAGACCAATTAGATCGCACAGATTAGGCCTTCTCCGGATTCCCTTTGCCAGCCAATGTCGGCTGGCGACACCCCGGGGGAGGTCCTTCTCTGTTGCAGCTCCGACCCTCTGGAACGAGCTCCCCATTGAGATCCGGACCCTCACTACCCTTCCGGCCTTCTGCAAAGCGACTAAGACCTGGCTGTTCCAGCAGGCCTTGGGCTGTTGAGTTGTCCAGCCCCACTTCAGGTTTGTGACTGTTGTGTAATTTTAAACTGTTGTTTATTTTTTTTATCTATCCCCCCTCCCTTTTATTGTAAGCCGCCCTGAGTCTCTTTTGAGAGCTGGTGGCATACAAAATTTAATTAATTAATAAATAAACAAACAAACAAACAAACAAACAAACAAATAAATAAAAAGCCAACATTTATTTAGGGTTCAGTTCATAGTAGAGAGTCACTATGTGAAATAAGAGCAAACATCAAGTTTGGGAGCCACAAACACAATAGTGCTGACAGAAACTGAGAGATGATTTGGATGGAAGTCAAAAATAAATTGATTCTTACCTCTACGTCTTGACCACAGAGGGAAGATTTATCTTGCACTTTTGCCTACATTGTACAAACTATGAGCCTTGATGCCTCACAATCAGACTCACATATAGTGCTAAGGCAGTGTTTTTCAACCTTAGCAATGTTACAAGTGTCTGGACTTCACTCTCAGGATTCCTCAGCCATCATGCTAAATTATAAAGTAGTTTATTATGTTGGTCTAAATGTAATATATACACAAAGCTGATGAATAATTTATGTTAGAGCACTAAACTATTGGTTGAAGATGGGTTTTTTGTTGTTACTTGAAAGTAATGAACAAACAAGGAAGCATGGGGTTTCATTGTTTATTCCTATCTTGTTTAAGAAAGGAATCTAACAAGGAATTTTCTATTAAGGAGTGATTTGGGGCATACACAAGATTCTCTGACTCATTTAGTAAACCCTGATTAAAACAAATTATGGTTTAGAACATAAAAAGCCAGCTTCTTCAGTCTGGGATCACAACCAAGGAAAAGAATGGGAAGGGCAATGATATGACATGGTCAAGATGTATCTGTGAAGAGGAAGGTTGGGATTTTTCAGAATTTTTGGATTCCTTGAGGGAAGGGGAGAAAAGGGGCAGTGTTAAGTTTCAAAACAAGTTTACAAAATTAATACATGTTTCCTAGCTAAACACAATGGAGAATTGTGCCAGCATATTTTGTTTGGGTACATATGCATGCATGCATGTAGGCATGTACTATTACCCTCATTTGTGTAATTTTTAATTGGACAAAACAGTGCATCCTAGGTCAACAGTTTTTGAACCAAAGTACCTTAAATGAGTACCTTAAATAGAATACATTCAAAATCTGGGATCCATGACTTCAGTGGAGTTGAAATTTGGCAAATTTTATAAAATGGTTTATAATACAAAATGTCATGAAACATTTCCTGTGCAGATGTTTGATTAGGTTAAACAGTTCCACATGGGCTATTTTCAAGGCAAATAGATCTCTGAATACTTCCCAACTTTTCTAATGAAGAGTACTGCACATTGGAAGTTCTGTCATTGATGAAGGCATTGAGGAACCTGGTAAGAAAATATCTCTGAAACAATAAGTAGGTCATGATGTGTGTGTGTTTGTGTGCCTGAGTAAAAAATCAGCTGATATATGTAGAACATGTGTGTGTTCTGATGTACCATGATGTATATAACCAATATAAAACAAACTAAAACATAGCTCCTGCCTGAAGCAATGTGCACAAATCTGACAGTCAGATAAATTGGGAATAGGAAAGGCAGAGATTTAGCAGGGAGAAAATGCAGTGGGACTTTGTTTCCAGTAAGGTTAGGTTGGGAACAAACAGTTTAAGTTAAAGATATAACAGAAATGAATTTTCAACGTTTTGCACGCTGGGAGTTATAGGGACGAACTAGATACAAGTTAAATAGATAGTTTCTATCAATAAAGGAGAATATTTGCAACTCGGGGTTGACATGAGGGGTCCTTGGTGCTCTCTGAGCTTGCTTGTTTTCTTGTAGATGATTACTCTAACTTGATAACATCATCAATACTAGTAAAGAGTGCTATTTGCTATCAGTTTATCTTTAGTTTCTATCTTTCTGTATCTTTTTAAACTAGATACATTATCTTTCATCCATATGCTTTGGTGTGGGTGAGTGTTTCTATCAGCTCCTAGGTATTCAGAGAATTGGTATACTGGAAATGTTTTTTTAAATCTTTCTCTCGTGAAAATTATTTCACTATTTTTTATTAGCCCAGAAAGATGTTAAGGGTGATGAAGTTGGGAGCAGAGAATAACTTTTCCTGTGCAGTGGAGAAGTGATCTTGATTCTCCCTCCCTGTTCTGTACCTCTTTTTAGAAAGGGGAAAAAACAGACATGTTAAATGTTAAATCAGGCCTTGTAAGCCTCAGTTTAACCTACAGAGGCCTGAACTGCTGGAGGTGGTGGTTGTCTTTGACTCAGAGGATAAAGAAAAAAGGTAAATGCTGTATTTTATTTCAAGCATTTGGTATATGATTATGCAAACTTTCAAACATTGTGGAATGTTTCCTCTGGCATGAATTGGTAATGCTATTTCCTCTCAGGGTGTTTTTTTTTTAATAAAACCACTTTAGGAAAGCACAGCGGAAAAATGAGATGATATTTGCATCTTTTCTCAGGCTAATAGTTTGCATTCTATTTGCAAAAAGAGTTGGGATGGTTACAGTTGCCATATTTCAGTATCAAATCACTGTGCCTGACTGATCTATCTTCAGTTGTCTTTTAAAGCACACAGCAAGCTTCTGGCTGGATAGGAGATTTTTTTTAAATGCTAGACTTTGTTGTTCTTTGTGCCCTTCAGAGATTAGTGAAAAATTCTAGGCAGAGAGGAAAAAATATTGATGTCTGTCCTTCCTCAATTTTTTTGTTTCTAGGGAATGTATGTGGCTGTTAAAGTTGTTTGGATAAGTTCCTTATTGAAAGATACTAAACCAAGAAGATGTGAAAGCAGCGGGGAATAATGCTGCTTTTCTCAAAAGGAGCAGTGATTCTGAAAAACATTTTATTGGGATCTAGCCAAGAAAGGGGATATCTTAAAAACGAAGTATATGTTCCAATGTTATTTTTCAGCCAGAAACCCAAATACAGCACTTAGTTTGAGAGAAGGAGTAAGTGAAGTATGGCTAGAGGTGTAGATTATTATTTATTTATTTATTGTAATGATATATAGCCCATTTTTAGGATATCAATCCTCCCATCAGCTTACTGACAATACAGACTGTAAATAAAATGACAATGCATGTATTTCTCTCTCATTTCTCAAGATCAAAACTATGTTTTAGAGATATTTGGTTATGTAGCCTGTCAGATTGGAAAACTTTATTTTCAATTGTACAGTTTTAATTTTTCATGTTTTAGAAACTAAGAAATAGTCAATAGGAAAACTAAAAGAAGTACAGATTTTAAGTGGTGGAATAAAATTGTCAGCAAACATTACAACTATCTAATCTATTTTGGGGGTGTGTGCTTCTGAGCAACATGTAAGTGTAAAGGAGCCTACTGGTGCATGCTGGTTTGTTTGACAGGATTTAGCCACCCTCCCCCACTTGATTTCCAGCTGGCTCTGGCTGTTTATATTTTAAAAGTAAGAAACAATATTGTAAAGTGAAGGAAAATATGTACAATCAAAGAAAGCAAGTCTAATACATCAAAACAAACATCGAACACTAATAAAGGCTCAACCTCTACCTTAGCTCCAGGCCTGGAAGTAAAGCCATATTTTCAAAGATCTTTTGAACAACTGCAAAGTGGAAATAGGAACTGTACTGATCTATTGGGAGAAATGCTATTCCAGAATGTAAGCACCATAACAGTGAAGGTGTGCTTTGTATGTCTCAAAGATGACATTATTTGATTGAATGGACCCACAAATGCCCATTCTGCCTGATCTTATTGAGTGAGCTGACACCATGGGAAATAGGTAGTCTCTCAAATTATGAAGCCTATTGGTAACTTTATAGATGAATTGCAACTAGAGTCTAATTGGGAACACAGCCATCACTGTCATGGTCCAATCATCATGCTACATTCTAGGAAAGCTCCATGTTCAGCACAATGCAGTAATCCATTTTAAATTGACTAGAACAGAGTGATTGTCTGAAGAGCCTGGGCACAGCTGGGTCTCTTGATAGACCTTTGCAAAGGCCCTTCTGGCCTTAGCCTCCATCTGTTCTTTGAGCAGAAGCTGAGAGTTCTCAATGATTCCCATATTGCATACCAGCTCAAATGGGGAAGTGCATTCCCATTTAAGACCAAACACATTCCTTCCTATTCAGACTCGAACAGCCTCCAGACATCGGCATTGACAAGATGGTGACAGGATCACTGATGGTTGGTTGAGATAGATAATTTATTATCACCTGCATACTGATGATTCTGGATGCCAGACCAATTGATAGCCTCACCCAGCAGTTTCATATAGATATTAAATGGGAAGGGGTGGAGCATCAAGACTTGAGGCATCCCACAAATGAGGGGTACATCTCCCCATCAACATTGAATGGAATAGTCCCAGAGGAAAGAGATGAATCAACACAAGATAGTTTCCCCCATCTTCACAGCTGCTGCAGAAGGATACAATGAGATATGTTAGTAAAAGTCATTGAGAGTTCAAGAAGAATAAGAATGGATGCATAATATCCCGTCTTGGCTCCACCAAAGATTATCAACAAATGCAAGCAGTACTGTTTCTGTGCTGCAATCCATCCTGAAACCTCCTGAAACAAGTCTAGATAATTTAATTCCTTTGCAACTAATATCTAACTATTTTAACAACCTTACCTTAAAGAATTGCCAAGTATTAATTTCCCCCTAGCTAAGTAGTAATAATACAGGTAGTCCTTGACCTACAACAGTTCATTTAGTGACTGTTCAAAGTTACAGTGGCATTGGATAATGGGACTTAACAGTTGCAACCTTGGCAACATCCCCATGGTCATGTGATCATTCAGCCGTTTGGCACCTGGTTCACATTTATGATAATCACAGGATCATGTGATCACCTTTTGCAATCTTCTGACAAGCAAAGTCAATGAAGCCAGATTCATTTAACAACGGGGTTACTAACTTATCAACTTCAGTGATTCACTTAACAACTGGTAAGAAATGTAATGGAGCAAAATTCACTTAACGTCTCACCTAACAACAAAATGTTGGGCTTAATTGCAGTCATAAGTCGAGGACTACCTGTAATTTGGGCAGCCTAATCTTGCCTTAAAACATGGATTTTAATTGATGCTGAGTTTTCATCCATGTTTTATATTTTACAGTTCTAATTTGACTCCATATTTGGATTTGGATTTCTACTGCTTTAGTATTTCAGTGCTTCCATTCTAATCATGTCCCTTCCCCCCTTCTTTTTTTTTCTTTCCCTTTCCCTTTCCCCTTCTCTATCTTGAGGGCCTTTTTAAACCATTTTAACAACCTTACCTTAAAGGAAAGATTGGATGATAGATGTCTAGAATTGTTGAGCCTATTAATGGTGTTTGGGAGAAAGGATATGTTGTGCAGTCTCCTTCAAAGTGGGAGGAACTATCTACTTTCCTCAACATCATTCTATGGATGCAACTATAGGTTACCTTCTGGGCAAAAAGGATCTGAATTCAAGAGACAAATGGCTGGAGCACCTGATCCATTTCATTGGGAATCACAGATTCTAATTCATTACAGATAATCTCATAAATCCATGCCCTAGGCATTTCAAATGGGCCTGTACAGTCATTGAATAGAACTTATCAATCATATCTACCAGATAGTATGAATGTTCTCCATATTTCACACAATGATTCTGAAAATATTCCTGAGATCATCCCTGTCCAGCAAAGAAGAAATAGTCTTCAAAAAGACAACTGTGCATGAATGTGATAAAGGTGGAGAAAATAGTGTTTTGCTGCTCTTATTATTACAAGGCAATCCTGAATGCAATATCTTACTTGTGTTGGGTTGGATCTATTCTGGCTATTCTTACTTATTTTAAGTCTTCATAGCATCTTTTCTGCAGTGACTTTGGAATACATGCACAGCATAGGCTGAGAAAGAGCTTCGGTGGCCAGGATGACACTAATTTGTTTTCCCACTGCACAATGCAACTTCCTGTCATTAAGGCATTGAAAACTGGCTCGAGTTGAGCTCTTAATTTAACTGAAGAAGTTGAAATGCTGCTTTTTCCGGAGAATTAGTAAAATAAAGAAGCACAAAGAAGCAAGGAGACCTTCCCTGGTCATAGATCAATAGCTGTCTTTCCATTTGAAAAACTATTGGGCAGATGGTTGAATCGAGGTCTGTCTGCTTTAGATCCTGTTTGTGAGGTGGAGGTTAATGTAATACGTCAAACTCAGACTATGTGAAATTGTTATAGAAGACCTCTGTAGAGAAGATTTTTTTCCCCTTGCCATCAAATAATCACTGTCAACTATTATAATGGCTCGTGTGATCTGCTGTTGCTGGGGTGGGGGGTTATTTTACTATATTATACTATATTAATTTATTTGATTCTTTTTATTAGTTTTATTGTTTTAAATGTGGTTTTTATACTCTGTAAGCCGCCTTGAGTCACCACAAGCTAATAGGCGGCAATCTAAATTCAACAAATAAATAAATAAATATGTGAAAGTGGAATCTTAGAAACATAGTTCTCAGGCAAGTTCTGTCTCAGAAGAAATTAAGCAGCAGCTAAAACATCTTTATTTAGAAAAGCATTTTGGATTCTTTAAAAAACCCTCCAAACATGGAGAAAAAATTTGTTACTGGAATTCTTTCTCATTGGACTGCCCATTTCTGGGCCATAAACATCTAGCTTAGAGCGTGGGAATTTGCAGTGGTTAATAAAAGATCCACTGGATTTAGGATGGGGCAGGCATCAAGGTCATTGAAGAATACTGTGCAGATTAAAGAGCCATATATGCATTTCTAGGGGCAAAAGAACTGTAGTCTTGCTTATTCTTTAGTCTTCAGAGTGATGACTTAGAGGCTGATATTCCGAGAATGAAAAAAAGGGAAAAGCTATAATATAAACTGAAAATAAAGTGTAGAGTGCGTGCTATTTGCTGAAATTAAAAAAAAATATGAAAGAAAAGAGTTGGATACCAGGCATGCATGTCCCATTTATTTCTTGATCCCTTTCCTATCTTTGACTTCATCTTCTGGAGCTAAAAGTTTATGTGACAAACCAACTCTCACTTTTGTTGAGTTCACTTTTGCTAGTGACAACCCTGCATTGTGATGGGCTATAAAAACAAAATGTAAGTGAACAGGGACAATATTATTTAGCCAAACATATATTAACAAGGCCTCTCCCTGGTTGTTTTTCTCTGGGTATAAATGGAAGTCTTCTTGCATGAAAGGTTGCCATGACATTACTAGGGGAATCTCAGAATGAGTTTTGAAATCCAACGAACTGGCTGTGATGGATTGTGCTACAATGCATATTCTATGAGGTCTGAGGCATAGCTGGCTGGAGAATTCTGGGAGTTGAAGTCCACAAGTCTTAACGTCTGACGACCTCTGGCCTAAGTGATTCCTCTATTGCTTTTGTTCATGGGGAGGGAGGAAGTCTACTAAAGTTGTCTACACAGCTGCCTTACTAATAGAAACTGACAAGTGAATTTTTCTATAATGACATACAGCTGTATAGGGAAAAACCTTCTTGTAGATTCCTGTCAATTGAGCGTCCTGGGAAGTCTTAAATTTGGCTATCACAGGCCAAAAAATTGCCTGGATCCCACCTTGACTTGGAGACTTCACTTTTTTAAGGTAGAGATTTTGGAGTGTTAATACCCTTAAAAAAGAGCTGGATGGGAGGGAGACAGGGAAGGAAGGTAGGTAGGAAGACTTTTAAACATGGCGTTTACCTCTCTCTCTCACCTGCCTGCCAAAATACCTAGTGATAAAATACTAGTTGAATATAGGAAGAGAAGTAAACTTTTCTCCTCCTTTGCCTTTGCCTCCTCTTAGATGTTTCTTTGCTAGTTGAAAGTTCCTTTATGTAGTTGTTCAGTCACTGCCTTGCAAATTTCTCTCTTTTTAACCATCAAGCTAACAGTTCCCAGAACTGCCTATTAACACTATGTTAATCCTTTGGTTCTAAAACTAGACTTAGTGAAATAGCTAATTTAGCATCCTGGAAATGCGCTGCATGAGAAATTAAATTTCTGTCCTTTAGGCTATAAAGAAGATTATGGATAGTGGTGAAAAGAAGGACAGGAAAGCTAAGTGGTCCTGGAGAATGATAGCATTCATTTAAATTAACAGATTAAATTGGTACCAAATACGTGCTTAATTCAAACATTGTACTAATACTGGTTCTGAGCTTTCATGTATCAAAACTTACTTACCAGTTTTATTTAACATTATATAGCATTCCCTATTTGGGAAACTAGAGAGCCTTTTTTTTTTTAGTAAGTGCAATTTTTGTAAGATATTGAAATGAGATTCTTCTGAACTTGACATCTTAAAAGGATAAGCTATACCCTGTAAGAGTACATCTATATTTAGTGTGTATGTAAGGACAATTGCAGGGAGCATAAAAGAAGTCAAGATGGCAGCCGTGCCCACATCAGAGGTTCTGCCTTTTTTATGTGGTTGCTTTTTACATTCCTATAAAAAGGGAGGGGGTAAATAAGAGTGTGGCAAGTACAAGTGGTTATGTTGAAAGATACATTACTGTCTTCTATAGCCACCCTGAATACCCAACATACATGATTTAATCTGTCTAAAATGTAATGGGAAATGCACAATTCTTTTGCTTTTTTAATTATAATACATGTGAAAGAGGAACATACCTGGCTCCTTTGCTTTAAAAGGCCAAGCATTGGTCTTTTTTTTCTTTTCTTTTTTTTCTTTTAGATGAAAAATTCTGTTTCTTATTTGCAGTTGTCGCTTAGCCAAAGAAATGTTTGTTTCACTTGAGGGGAACAATGTTCTGTTGATGAAGGGGTGTTATGCAGCCTTGATCAAAACATTCATGTTGGAGAGCAACATTTATAAATACCTGATGTTTTTATTTTCAGGAAAGATCATGCAGATTTATGAGAGTTTAATATTGAAGTAATTGGGAATTAATAATTCAGATTTGAAGACTATTATCAATTTATTTTTAGAGGACATACTGACTAGTTCATTCTTGATATCATTTTATTAAAAACATAAGATTTTGGCTGGCAATTTGATAAAAACAAAATGCATAAGTGCCTTAATGCAGAAAGGCTGAATAGAAATTATGGAGATATTCAGAATTCTTGGGTTCTGTAGAAGCATTGCAATTCATTCTCAGAAAATCTTAAGAATCCATTTCAAGGCAGAATAACTTCTAAACTTTCTTTCCGTGGGTGTTGTGATGGCTTATATAGCTTTTCTGTTTCACAGTTGATAAAAATTATATCCGGTAGGAGGGAGGACCAATACTGGTGTTATTTTTGATAAGATGAAGGAGGCTGTGTGGAGCAAAAAACAATATTAAACAATTCTATCTAATTCTAACTCTCCACTCCTGCCAAATTTATATTTTGTATGAAATTCCATTTTAACACCCTTGTCTTCAAGAGCCTTGCTATGGACTATTTGATATAAGTTGTGCGTTCTCATTTCTTGTAGACAGTAATCTATTTTATCCAGCAGCATCCTTTATCTTATAGATATTATGTAGCAAAAACAGTTGTTTGAGAAAGGTACAAATTTTAAGAAATCCACTGTAACTATGGAAGAATAAAATATAGCAAAAGATTATACAAAAATATCATCTTTACATAGGATCAGGCCAAATAGGAAGTCTTAGCATGAAAAACATTATAATCTTAACAACATCTACTATTAAAATTGTTTAATTTTAAGATGTTTATGGAGATTCTCCATCATCCAGATTATGGTTATCCAAAAGTGCTTCCCCACCCACCCACCCACCCACCCCAAAGGCAACTAGGCTTTTTTCCCCCTTGAGGACATTTCATTTCTCATCCAAGAAGCTTCTTCAGCTTTAATTTTAAAATATCATCTTTAACTGAACAATTCTGACTTGGGATGAGCTCAATCCTTGTCTTATCCCATATTATTATTATTTTTAAGTATAATTCTTGGGGGGGGGGAATCAATAGTTTCAGTTTGCTTTTTGGTGCAGTTGCTATTGGAGAAAGTACAAGTAGAGTGAAAATATTGCTTTTATCTTTAGCTTGGTCACTTTCATGATCTCTGTACAATGGGGATTGCAATTCAGCCACAAAACAAATGCATCTGGGCTGCATAGGTCAAGATATCATCCCAACTCTCATTTGCATTCCAAGTTTTGAAGCTGTCCCATCTGTCATGATTCCCGCTTTTGCCAAATATTTGGCTCCATCTGTTAATGACATCTGGTTCCACCTGCCATTAGCTGCCATGTTAATGCTGTTAGACATCTGTCATCACTGACTGCCATCACATCTGCCATTAGTGACTGACCTCATCTGCGACAAGTAGAGACCCATTTGAGTAAAGCGTAATGGCTCCCTCTAAATACTGATCTTGGTGTGGGGCAGTGATTACATCTGAGTTGAATACATAGGGCCTGCCAACATTTGTGATTCCCTCTCTTTTTTTCCTCTGAAGTCATCCACATGGTGAATGTACTAGATCTTTTAATTAGATTGGGGAGGGTCATTTTTTTTGCTCCCACTTCCCCTGATTGCTTCAGGAAAATTCAGCTGGCTGCATTTCTTTAGGTAGTGTGGAGGCTCTTTGTCAGGTTTCCACTTAATGTTCTAGGCTGCATCTGAGAAGAGTGTGCAGTTTGTATTGTTGATAGGTTGCATCTCGGTGGATTACGTAATTGCAATCAGTTAATTTATGACCCCTGCTGCATGTGTTAGTATTTCTTCTGTACAGTATGCTGAAGGGAAAGTGATGAATCCATTTTGAGCTCTTTGCCCTTTTATAAACAGACAGGCTGCTTTTTCACTGTCATCCAGTCTATGAACACTATAAATTATTTAAATGACACTTGGAATTTGCAGAGCATTTAATAATGTTTTATCAATACTCCCACAACCCCATCAAACTGACTGTTCTCATTTTACAGAAACAAAAATGCTCTTATCTAAGCCCCTAGCATGTTGATTGTAGAAAGGGAAATGAGAAACTAGGAAGAAGTACAAAATAATCCAACAAACGTAAGAATTTAAGAAGCTTCCCAGCTTCATTCCTGTCATAAGCCTGGAGTTTTCAAGACCTTTTCTACCTTTTCTTCCTTCATAACCTTTTAAAGGACCTAGGCAGGAAGTGAAAAGGGCCATCTTTCATTCAGGAGGATATGTAAAAATCTGGATTTTGTTGCCTTTTTCTTGAGTGCTTTGGCATTTCTACTATCAACTAGACTGCTAATATTTTAGCTAATGATGTTAAATCATGCTGGAGTTTGGTACGATGAAGACACCAGACCAGAAACTGAGAAACACTGAATTTTAGTCCTGCAAAGGCAGCTGCACGACTCAGCCCTAAGAAGGAGACAGTGGCAAACCACATCTGAAATCTTGCCAATAAAACTTCTGGAACTACTCTAGACAGTCCTCAAGACTCAAAAACTGACTTGAAGGCATGCGCACGCACACACAAGCATGAGCACATACTCACACACACTCACACTGATGCTATGGTTGCCAAACATTCATATTCCTGAATATAATACTCTCAACTTCAAATCCATATTTTGATACCTAAGATTATGTAATGGCCACAATGGCGTTTTGTATGTGTTTATTTCAAATTTTGATTGAGGGAGCAACCTGGAAGGAGAGAGAAACAGCTGGAGCTGAAGATACAATAAAATGAAATGTAGAGAAAATGGATAACAAAGGAAGAGATGGGGAAGAAGGCAGGCAAAGGAGATCAGAATATGAATGACTATGAACAGGGATGGTGAGAGAGAAGGTGTGATATTTCTGACCCTGCATTTCTGGCATGTGATTCATGGAACTTTTAAGAAAATGGGATGCTCAGGCTGAAAGAAACCTCCACCCTATCTGCTGTAGAATATATTAATATGAGCCGTATAATTAAGTTAAAATTGTGTCTTTCTCATGCAGGCTCAACATACTATGACAATGTCCGCCCCCTTGCCTATCCAGATTCAGATGCTGTTCTTATCTGTTTTGACATTAGCCGTCCTGAAACTCTGGACAGTATCCTTAAAAAGGTGAGATTGCTGAAAGTGCTATTAAAGGGGAATATAAAGATATGATGGTAAAGCTAAGAAGAGCTTCTTTATTTTTGGAAAATAGGTTTGTATATTGCCTAGAGACAAAGAGGAGCTTTCCTTCAAAATCGCAATTGTATCACTATAGTTTAAAAATAGTCTATTGCTAGAAATGCTAAACATCTGATTAATTATGAAAAATTGAAATATTGCAAAATTACCAACATGTGTCTATAGAAATATGAATAGAAAAAAATGCTGTTAGAAAAATAGCACTGATAAATTCACTTAATGAGGATTGCCATAAACTCTTTATTTGAGATAGATAGATAGATAGATAGATAGATAGATAGATAGATAGATAGATAGATGATAGATAGATAGATAGATAAATAAATAGATAAATAGATAAATAGATAAATAGATAAATAGATAAATAGATAAATAGATAAATAGATAAATAGATAAATAGATAAATAGATAAATAGATAAATAGATAAATAGATAAATAGATAAATAGATGATAGATGATAGATAGATGATAGATAGATGATAGATAGATGATAGATAGATAGATAGATATATAGATAGATAGATAGATAGATGATAGATAAGATAGATGATAGATGATAGATAAATAGCTAGATAGCTAGATGATAGATAGCTAGATAGCTAGAGAGAGAGAGAGAGAGAGAGAGAGAGAGAGAGAGATGATAGATAAGATAGATGATAGATGATAGATAAATAGCTAGATAGCTAGATGATAGATAGAGAGAGATGATAGATAGATGATAGATAGATGATAGATAGATAGATAGATAGATAGATAGATAGATAGATAGATAGATAGATAGATAGATGATATAGACTCGAATCTCAATAAAGCAAAGCACAATAAAATGAGTTATGTCAGTATATTTAAAGAAAAAACTGAGGGAAACAGCATGTCTCTACCTCAAACCTTGTATGCTAATTTAGAAAAGCATCCTCAGTTTTTGCACATGTTGACAACTTTTATGTTTCTCGTGACCAGAATGATGATTCTCTACATCAGATACAGGTAAGTCCTTATAGCCACTCATTTAGTGACCCTTACCAAAGTTAAAACAACACTGAAAAAAGTGACTTACAACTGGTCCTGACACAAGTGACACAGCATCCCCTTGGTCATGGGATCAGAATTCTGGCATTTGGCATCGACATGTATTCACAATGGTTGCAGTGTCCCAGGGTCATGTCATTGCCATTTGTGAACATCCCAACCACTTTGTGACAAGCCAAGCCAATGGGGAAGCCAGATCTTCTTGACTGCACCCTTCACTTAATGGCAATGATTTGCTTAAGAACAATGGCAAAAAAAGATCATAACATTAGACGTGACTCATTTAACAATAGCCTTGTTCAGCAATGGAAATTCTGGTCTCTGTTATTGTCATATGTTGAGGACTGTGTTTGTACAGAATCTTGGATCACAGAAATTGTTATTAGTTGCATTCTGCTGCTGCTTGTACAAAGGTCTAACCATTAGTGTCTCCATTTTTGTGTTGGAAACATGGGTATGGGATTAAGAAAAGGTGTGATATGGGCATGAGGTGGGATAATTGAGTCAATGGCCTTGCCTAATTATATTAAATCATTTTTAATTTAATTCTTTATATTTTTCTCTCTTATAGTGGCAGGGAGAGACACAAGAATTCTGCCCTGGTGCCAAAATAGTTTTGGTGGGCTGCAAACTGGACATGCGCA
This sequence comes from Thamnophis sirtalis, assembly GCF_051295495.1. Classification (NCBI taxonomy): domain Eukaryota; kingdom Metazoa; phylum Chordata; class Lepidosauria; order Squamata; family Natricidae; genus Thamnophis; species Thamnophis sirtalis. Next base: position 85,664,724 of record NW_028261384.1, on the reverse strand, counting down.
CAGACTTGAACACTTTACGGGAACTCTCCAAACAGCGCCTTATCCCTGTTACGCATGAGCAGGTGTTTATTTTGTCTATAATTAAAGTATGTGTTAGCCTTGGTTAAGTCTCGGTTTGTTGCCATGGGGGGGAAGGGAGTGAAGCTGTAGAGAACTGACACACATATCCCCGTCCACATATATGACAGGAAGTTTTGGACTTAACCTGGGCCAATTCTGATAGTAGCCATGTAAGTTTGCTAATAAGATTAATTAGTGATCAGATCATTTTTGTAGTGTCCCTACGGAACAACTTTTTATGAAAGAATTGCCAAATATTAATTTTCCCCCTAGCTAAGTAGTAATAATACAGGTAGTCCTTGACCTACAACAGTTCATTTAATGACTGTTCAAAGTTACAGTGGCACTGAATAATGTGACTTAACAGTTGCAACCTTGGCAGCATCCCCATGGTCATGTGATCAAAATTCAGACGTTTGGCACCTGGTTCACATTTATGATAGTCACAGAGTCCCTGGGGTCATGTGATCATCTTTTGCGACCTTCTGACAAGCAAAGTCAATGAGGAAGCCAGATTCATTTAACAATGGGGTTACTTACTTATCAACTTCAGTGATTCATTTAACAACTGATAAGAAATGTAATGGAGAAAAATTCACTTAACAAATGTCTCACTTAACAACAAAATGTTGGTCTTAATTGCAGTCTTAAGTCAAGGACTACCTGTAATTTGGGCAGCCTAATCTTGCCTTAAAGCATGGATTTTAATTGATGCTGAGTTTTCATCCATGTTTTATATTTTACAGTTCTAATTTGACTCCATATTTGGATTTGGATTTCTACTGCTTTAGTGTTTCAGTGCTTCCATTCTAATTGTGTCCCTTTCCCCCATTTTTTATTTCCCTTTCCCTTCTCTATCTTGAGGGCCTTTTTAAACTTCTAAATATATAATTAAATATATTGAGCTATAGTAAAGCTCAGAATGAGGCAAAATCCCTCAGTGTGGGAGCATGCAGGGTTGAGCCCCAGTTGCATCTTTTAAAGAGACGCTAGGAGCTGCATTGGATCCCATCTCATGCTTATTTTGCTAAAGTAAGCATGAGGCCAAGGTGCATCAGCTATAGGTACCGTATTTTTTTGAATTAAAGATGCACCTTTCACCCCCCAAAAGAGTGTGGAAATTTTGGTGCGTCTTCCGAAGCCCTGCCCTCGCATCCCATTTTTGCGAAAAACGGGCTGGGGGGAAAGCAAAAACAGAAGCGTTTTTGCCTTCCCCCAGCCCCCAGCAGCATTCTGCTGGGAGTTGGGGGCTTCAGTGGGGCTCTGGGGGAAGGCAAAAATGCCCCCATTTCTCCAAAAAATAGGTGAAAATGGGCCATTTTCCACAAAAACAGAGGGTTTTTTTTGCCTTTCCCCAGCCCCCGGCAGTAATCTGCAGGCTTCAGCAGGGCTGGGGAAAGGCAAAATTTTCTGCCCGTATTTGCAACAACGGGCATTTTTGCCTTTCCTACTGAAGCCTGCAGAATGCTCCTGGGGGCCGGGGAGGGCAAAAACTTTTTTTCTTACTTACCTCTTCAAAATCTTGGTATGTCTTATACACTGGTGCGTCTTATAGTTCAAAAAATACGGTATATGTAGAGGAAAAAAACAAGCCCTTTTCTGTCTTAATGATTTACAAATCTGTGTGCACTTTAACAGCATTTTGACAAACCATGCTAATGCCAAAATGATATTTGTATGTTTATATAATTGTGCAAATGCCATAATTATGTACAGGTAGTCCTTGACTTATGACCAAAACGGAGTCTCGAATAGCATTTATATTTATAAGTTGTGCCAGTGTTAAGTAGGTATCATATGACTATGCCCAATTTTACTACCTTTTTTTGCAGTGGTTCTTAAGGGAATGCAGTAGTCATAAGGGAATGCTATGGTCATTAGACAAAGCCATTGTCCTCAATGGGTGTTTCTTACCGGAAACCAGAAATAAAAACAAGTTTCTGGAAAATAACATTGTAAATCATGATCACATGATTGCAAGATGTAGCAAACAGCCATAAATGTGGGCCAGTTGCTAAGCACCTAAAATGATCACATGACTGCAAGGGGGTGGGGGGGCAGCTGTAACCAGGTTGCAAGTATCTTTTTTGGGTCTGTGGACCAGGTGTCACTTGAGGCCTGTATTTGCATATGACATCTAACAATCTACCCGACCCGACTGTAGCTGACACTAGCTGTGATGCTTGCATGAAATCATGCTCTCCTTGGACCTCCCGACAGATAACCATGTGCATGTATGTTCTTATTGTTTTTTCCCCTTTCCTTTTATGCACATATACAAAATTGCTTTTCAGAAGTAAATAACTAGCCTAAAATAGCCTAAAGAAGTGATCCACGCTGATGCAAGCAGATGCACAGGCCAAAAACTACTAATAAGAAAAAGTACCCTTCCCAGCTGAGGTAGCTTTAATTTTAGATGAATTTTGTATTTGCCTGAGCTGGTTTGTTCCCTGAGTTTGTCTTGATGCTTTTTAAAGGCATACTACAATCTGCCTTGTCCTGTCTATGCGGATGAGCAAAGCCCAGTGTGCATTCAAAAGCTCCCTGAAATAATTGATGCAAAAAGGAAAGAGGAGAAACAATAACCACACCCTGATATGAGCCCCAGCTGGGGCTAGAAGCTCCTTCGCTGCTAATTCCACCAGCAGAATCTTCTGCTCCTTATCCCAATTGCAACCTTCCAAAAGGGGAAGCTGGGCTAACTTGTTTTTAACCTTTTTTTCCCACCTGGCGTCCATAGATCCGTGCATATTTCTCACCCTCCCTCTTTTAGACACAGTCCCTCTCGCTCCATTTTTAAAAGACACTCCTGTATCCTTTCCTTCCAGGAAAAGTACTAAAATTAATTAAAAGCTGTGATTTAAAAGAAACATGTGGAGTAGCGTGTCTGGGGAAGTGATAGGTACTTGCCAAAATGTGGAGGAGGAAAAGGGAGGTGGTTGCAATGTAATAAGCAATTACCAAACTAAGTTGGGGGGTGGGGGTGGAAGAAAGCAAAAGGCTGTGGGTGAATTATGGCATAATGCAACAATGTGTTTTCCCCTTACAGGGCAGCATGCTGGCCCGGCAATTGGGTGCTGTGGCGTATGTAGAATGCTCTTCCAAGGTGTCAGAGAATAGTGTGCGGGATGTTTTCCATGTGACCACACTGGCCTCAATCAATCGGATGCATAAGCACCTCAAACGCAGCAACTCAAAGCGAGGACTGAAGCGGATTACGCAGATGCCTGGACGGACAGATTTATTGACTGATTCTGAGATCCGCAAAGACCGGGCCAAGAGCTGCTTGGTGATGTGAGGGTGGGCACAACTGCAGAGGGGCTGAAATATAGCACTGCCTGTCCATATCACTTTGTGTAGTAACTGGGAATGGAAGGTCTTTGCATTGAGGGCCACATTGACCAGGATGTAGGTCAGAACAAACTAAGGCCTGTCTGGAAGCTGAGTTGGGAGGGATCTGCCTGAAACTGCAAATGCTCAGCATAGTGCAAAAGCATCTAGATGACCCACAGTTGCACAAAACAAGAAAAAAATACTCAGGTAGTAGACATCAACACTTCCCTGTAAGAAGCACTGGGGGCGATAAATACTTCAAATCTTCTTAAGGAGTTATTATTTCACAATTAGTTTCAAATGTGTAGATGTCCAGGCACCCCAAGTGTCTGGCACTTTGGTTGCTGTGGGGTGTGTCAGTCAGTCCATGCCCACAGCATGTGTGCACATGTATACATGTGCTCGTGCTTGAGGGCAGTCATGGAATACAAGAATTACAGAAGAGTCAGAGGAAATGGTGGTCATTTTAGATGAAAAATTGGATCAATTAGGATGGGAGGAGGGGGAAAGGGCTGAAGGTTTTCAGCAACTAAATAGCTCTCAGGGTACTTGACACTCTTGAGTAACTGGCAAGTCATTTTGTCCCAAAAGTGCTCTTTCAAAAGGCAGATGGATTTTCTTGTTTTTCCTTGAAGATGTTTCACTTCTGATCCAAGAAGCAGCTTCAGTTCTGACTGAATGGTGGAGAATGGAAGGATTTATAGTCATATTCCTGGCAGTCATCATGGCACAAGAATGTTGTGCCATGAGGACTGCAGTCATTCTCCACCATTCAGTCAGAACTGAAGAAGCTGCTTGGATGAGATTTGAAACATCTTCAAAGAAAAAACAAAGAAAGTCCAGTTGCCTTTTCAAAAAGCATCTTCGAGACCACCATGACTTGGAGGACTCCATAAACATTTGATAGGTCACCTCACTACTTGGCAAATTTCTGAAAGAGATCACCAGAGATAATTGGCAAGAAAATAGCTCTTTTGGAAGAGATGGTTTTCCTTATTTCTACCAAGGGTAGAAGCTCAAAAATTGTCTCCACTGGAGCCTTTGTTTTCAATAATAGCTGCTGTGGTCTTGTCCTGAATGCACCTATAAGTCCTTTTTACCTAGTTCGGGAGACTAGGGACTCTGCCATGACCATGGCTGCATCATAGAAAAGAACCAGTTTTTCTTGGTCCCCATTCCTGTTTCATGATCTCCTTTCATGTGGTGGTGATGCAGAGGGATAGGATTGAAGGAATGCTTTTTATTCCTGGAAAGAGGAAAAAAAGGATAGCCGACAGGTAGTAAAATGTCTCCAACATTGTAAATCAAATCTTTTGATTTGGGTTGCATTTCTTTGAGGTGGGTGTTGTAACTATAGTGGAATAACTTACCTCAAATTGTTGGCAACTGAAGTCTCTTTATCTTGCTTTGGGACATTAAAAAGCAAAATACATGTTTTAAAAGGTTTGGAACTAGACCCATATGAATTCCTTGGGCAAGCAGGATTGAATGTGGCAGAGCATGTGCCTATGTGAGAGAACAACACAAGACTTCATTAAAGAAGTCTTGTGTTGGACCAATCAGTTGGGCCAAATCAATGGAGCAAAATAAGTGCTGCTGACTGTCAGCTCAGAAAAAAAGAAGTAGAGTAAGCTCAACCCACCCCATAGGGTTGTATTTGTGGAGGAAATGGGCAGCCATATATGCTACCTTGAGTTTCTTAACTAAAAGTCAGGATAGAAATTAATACACATTGCATGAAATATTTTTTTTGTGCAGTTAGAAAGATTGCTTACAGAGAGTTTGACCCTCTTCTAATGTATCGACAAAGGCAGAGCAGGAAAGGAAGATGACCATTCTGTAGACTAGAGGTAGCCTTGCTCAGTCAGAAACCGATAGCTTTCTGTATCACACCTACTGCAGCAATTATTCAGCTGGTCCTAAGGACTCTGGTGAAGACCTGGTGTATCCAGAGCAGAAATTTGTAAACTGTTTTTGATTACATAAGAGTGGGGAAAATTTAAGCTGCAGGCTTTCACAATTATTTCAACATTTAATGGCTCCTTGGGTTCCAGTGCGATACTAATGTGGCTGCAGATATCTTTCTTGGTGCTCTGTGAACTATTGGCTCCTAGAATCTAATTTTTAAAAGATTCTTTAATTAAAAATAAATGGCATGGAGCAGAACAATAGCAACTAGCTTCATCTTTATTCCCAATAATATCTTTGGGTATTAATGACTTTTTAAAAAGACAAAATAACGATCGTGCATTATTGATATAAAGGTAAAGGGCGGTGCTCATCTCCGCTTCAAAACCGAAAAGCCAGTGCTGTCCGAAGACGTCTCCATGGTCATGTGGCCGGCATGACAAAACGCCGAAGGCACACAGAACACTAACCTTCCCACCAAAGTGGTCCTTATTTTCTACTTGCATTTTTACATGCTTTCGAACTGATAGGTTGGCAGAAGCTGGTACGAGTAATGGGAGCTCACTCCATTATGCGGCACTAGGAATTCAAATCACCAAATTGCCAACTTTTCTGATGTACAAGCTCAGCATCTTAGCCACTGAGTCACTGCATTCCTCTTTACTTTATTATCGATATAGATGCCACCAAATTATTCTAACTCATGGCATCGTATAATAAAATGAAATACAATTAAAACATCACAAAGGAAAAAACCCAGATATAATAACCATTAACATTTAATTTTTAAATATTTGGCACTAAAATTATATAGTACCAGGATCCTATATAACTGAGTAAATACTACTACTAACAATAATATAAAATAAATAAATAAAACAAAATGAATGAAATGGATTCATGAGGGTCTGAAGGAATTTGCTACTTTCATTAGGATGATGAAATCAGACACATGGTAGCATACCAGTAGCTTCAATCTTTTTGTATATGTGTGCAACCACAATACATACACACAAAGACTAGAATTTGTGTTACAACATCATAATAATACTGTTCTAGATGTTCTGCCTCATCTGCAGATGTTACTGGTTCTATGGTTGCAGCTTGGGACTGGGAGTGATGGTGTAAATTGGAGTAGTAGCCAATACAATAAATAAGAGGTGGCAGCAAGCCAGTTTATCTTCTAATCAGTATTTTGCAAGAAATCACCCTAACCATGGGAGCCATTTTGTAAAAGCGCACAATATACTCTCAAAATTCTAATAGTACAAAAAAAGTCAGGGCCTTCCCCTCAAATACTGCATAAAAAAGGACTTCCTTTGAACAAGTGAAGAACCCTAAAGCTTTAATGATGCAAGTTCTTGAGATGGACAAATGGGACACTCATTTTGTATTAGTGCTGCTGCAAACAAACTGCCTATGAACTAGTCTCAAGATAGGTTGGGACTATGGCTCCCAGAATTTCCCTGAACGGAATAGAATAGTGGCTGAAAATTCTGAGAGTGATATAATCCTAACACAACAGGAGAGTTGGTTCCTGTAGGTCAGTGTTTTTCAAACATGAAAAAATTGACATTAAAATATGTGTACTTCAACTCCCAGAATTTCCTAGCCATCATTGACAGGTGTTGGCAATGGGGAACCCACAAAATTTCCCATGCTAGAACGGGATTCTGGAAGTGAAGTCCGTACATCTTAAAGTTGACAACTTTGAAAAATTCTGCTATAGATCATCAGTTGCTTCTGATCTCTTGTATTGGTCATCGACCTTTTGGACCACTAAATTCATAATTTTAAATTCCATGGACCACAAATACAGATTTTTAAAAAAAGACAAATAGTATTTAAAGGTAAAAGTTCCCCTTGCACATATGTGCTAGTTGTTCCCAATTCTAGTGGGCAATGTTCATCACCATTTCAAAGCCGAAGAGCCAGCGCTGTCTGAAGAGGTCTCTGCGGTCATATTGCCAGCCTGATTAAACACTGAAGGTGCACGGAATGCTGTTACCTTCCCACCAAAGGTGCTTCCTATTTTTCTACTTGCATTTTTAGGTGATTTTGAACTGCTAGATTGGCAGAAGCTGATACAAGTAATAGGCTCTCACTCCGTTATGCGGCACTAGGGATTTGAACCGCTGAACTGACCTTTCTGATCAACAAGCCCAGCATCTTAACCACCGAGCTGGCACATCTCTCCAAAATAGTATTTAGTGCAATATAAAAAATGCAAATGATTTTTCTGCGGACCACCAAAATTTTCTCACGGACCACCAGTTGGTGAATGCTGGCCTAGAACATGATTTTAAAAAGATGGTCCATTGAATTTTTTTCCTGATCTCCCACAAAATGAAAAACTAACCCAGACCACTGGAGTGAAAGTTCACAAAATCAGAAATTTTGCAACCTCCTCGTGCCATGAACTACTATGGATGACTTTCTTCATCAGAAATGGCAGGCTTGCTGCCACTGTTTCTCTAGTCTACGGGAATCATTCGCATGCAGGATTAACAGAAGCTGCCTGTGTTCTTTTCTGTCCCCCCCCCATCCTGCAAAAGGCCCAGTTGTTTCTATGGGAATTTGAATACAGCAACTCCATTGTCTTAGCGGTATATGCCAAAGCTGCGCAGCAGCTGGTGTTCTGGCTTTCCTCTTTTTAAAGGCTTGGTATGGTTTGGGATTTTGACGTAGGTTATCTTAGGTCACACTAAACCACAGTGCAATTGTGCAAAAAGTGGCCCCTCGGCAAGGTCTTTATTTGCCACGATGAGTAGAATCTGGGAGTGATATTCCGAGACATGGAACTGTTTCTTACTCACTTAAAAAAAAAGAGGTTTAGAGAAGAAACTTCAACGCTTATGTAGAGGTCCTGACTATTCTAATGGCAGGGAAGAAGGAATGATATTTCCCCTCATGTAGCAACAGTATGGAGGAAGGAACAGGTCAAATAATATTGAATTTACATATCCAGTTATTAACATTTAGCCAAAGACTAAAATTTTAATATACAGTTATTTTCTGCCTCTTTATTTCCTAAGAAAAGTAAGATTCCCACAATTCTGGGACAGCAGATTTTCAACAGTATCAATTAAAATTAGGATTTAGGAATTTTTGCCCCATTTACTGGCGAAGATTTCAATTTCCAAAAAGAGCAATGATGGATAGCATAAAACCGAATGCAAAGATCGACAGCCGCCTCCTTGAAAAAGAAATTCTGAATTTAATGGAAGTTTCAACTAGTTGCTTACAAAACACTAAAGAAAGGGACATGTTTCACAGATCGTTCATGCTAGTCCTAAATACTAACAGGTGTCTCTGAGTATGAATAAGTATTTGCACAATTGAATGATGGATTGGTGGTGTCTGTGTGTGCGTGTGTATGTGCATGTGCATGGTAGTAACCTGTGTTCCCTTCACCTGCCAAATCTTGAGCTGCACTTGGACAACACTGTGTTGATGACAGCTGCCTAAACTGTGTGACTGGCAAGCTGTGATAAGAACAAGCTGCCACGTTTTTCCCCCCCCCCTCTGTGGTGATGAGAGCCATCATTATTTATTAACCTTCTTCTTAACATAATAGCGCAGATGTCACACTAGTCTTCATTACTAATTAATGGTATCCTCCCAATGCAATACTGTTATACAACTTCATAAATTCCAATATTAACTACCGATCGAGCCCTGATAATGCATTGGAGATTTTTTAAATCGCCTATATATCAAGGATAGGTACCTTGAACTCTTAGAAAAAAATGCAATATAAATCTAATACAATAAAAGTCACCAGGATAGAAACCAGGATTCTGTGAGTTCTAGTCCAGCTTTAGGCATAAAAGCTAGTTGGCTTTGGCCCAGTCACTCACTCTCAGTCCAATCCACTTCACGTGGTTGCTATTATGTGGAAAATAGTTACTTATAAAAGTAATAAAAGTTGGATAAAAAACAAGCAAGCATGCTATCTCTTTCCCATATTTCTTCTATAAGCTTCCAGATCCCTCACCATCCTAGTCACTGTTTTTTCAAAAAATTCCAGTTTGTCAGAATCTGCTTTAAAATCTAATGCCTTGAACTAGATGTACAGGTAATCCTCTACTTTCAGGAGTTCATTTTGACTGTTTGATGTTACAACCGCAATGAAAAATGTGACTAATGACCATTTTTCATTAACAAGCTTTGAAGCATCCCTATGGTCATGTGATCAAAATGCAGATGCTGAGCAACAGGTTCATACTTATGACTGTTACAGTGTCCCAAGATCATGTAACAAGCAAAGTCAATGGGGAAGATTCGCTTAACAACCCAGTCACCAACTAATCAACTTCAGTGATTCACTTAACAATGCTGGCAAGAAAGATAGTAAAATGGGGCAAAACTCACTTAAGAAATGTTTCATTTAACAAGAGAAATTTGGGGCTCAATTGTGATTGTGAGCCTACCTGTAGATGTACCCTGACTTAACCAGTGGAGAAAAGTGCACAACTGTAGCCATATTTAGGAATGACAATATAAAGGAAAAGAGGTGATGTGCAGCTCTGCTCTGCTCTGTCTACTCTATATTCCATTCCCCTGTTGAACGAAATGATTTGGAATGAACTGGAAATGGGCCTTTTCAGGATTCTCAGTCAAAAGTATTTCTATGTTGGTACATATATGATGCTTTACTGGGTTCTCCATTCAACATATAGAGAAGATGTAATTCTGGAGATCAGCATCTGATCTTACACCTTCTCTATATGTGGACTTCAAGTAATCTTTGTTTACTTGGAACCTCAGCTGGTATGGATTCTGCCCTGGGAATACATGCTGTTGAATGCCTTCTAAGGGCACTTTCACATGCCATGCCCTTCAAACCAGTGGTGCAATTCAGCCAGTTCTATCTGGTTTGGGCGAACCAGTAGCGGTGGTGGTGGGAGGCTCCGCCCACCCACCTGGACATCATCAAGTCCCATTTTTGGTGCTCTGCACATGCACTCACTCACATTTGCGAACCGGTAGTGAAGGTAAGTGAATTTCACCCCTGCTTCAAACCACTTGATAATGATCTGCAAATCTTCACAATTTCCTGTTCAGAAATATTGCCAAGAAAAACAAAACCACTGCTCAAGTTGCTGCAAGGGTGGCAGTATGAAAATCCCTACATGATCACAAGAGAAATATTAAAAACTATACAGGTAGTTCTCAACTTGTAACAATTTCTTCAGTGACCATTTGAAATTAGAACAGCACCGTGGCTGTTTTTCACACAACCGTTTTTCATATGACCTTTGCAGCATCTCCATAGTCATTGCAACATCCTCATGGTCATGAACAACTAAGCATCAGTTGTTCATATGCTTGGCAACTGACCAGAGGTGGTATTCAGCAAGTTCTGACCAGTTCTGGAGAACTGGTAGGGTAAATTTTGAGTAGTTCAGAGAACTAGTAAATACCACCTCTGACAAGCCCTGCCCCCATCTATTCTCTGCCTCTCGAGTCCCAGCTGGTTGGGAAAGAATGGGGATTTTACAGTTTCCTTCCCCTGCCATGCCACACCATGCCTACCATGCCAGGCCCACAGAACCTGTAGTAAAAAATTTTGAATTGCATCATTGCAACTGAGTCATATGACAGATGTAGTGTCCCAGGGTCACGTGATCACCTTTTGCAACTTTTTGACAAATTCAATGAGGAAATAAGATTTACTAGTTTAATAACTGCAGTGATTCACTTAACTGTGGCAAGAAAGTGTATAAAACTCACTTAACAATTGTCTTGCTTAGCAACATCAATTTGAGCTCAATTGTGGTCATAAGTCAAGGACTACCTGTAGTAACCTGGAGCTTCCCAACTGCCTGGCCCAGTATAGAAGGAAAGAAGGAAATTGAGAACTTGCCAGATTCATTACAGAGTTATTTGCCTGGATTAATGATGTGGAACTAGGAAGCTGTCAAGCCTATATTCCTCTTACAAGGCTGAAGTACTGAAGTTCAGGAATTGGGAAACTGGACTTAGGCAAGAATCCCACAATGCTTTAGTTTTTCCAGTTAAAGCCAGCTTCAGGGCAAATTCCTCTTGTGCTGCCAGGGGTGTGTGTGTGTGTGTTACAGCCAATTCCAGGACAACCCAAACATCATCTAGCAATACTTTAAGATTAAATTATCTATTTTAATACAAAGTATATTCAATTATGTGATCAACATAAACTCCTAGGCACTTCATAGTTGTACTATTTCTAAAGCTGAATTCCCCCATTACACATTTTTAATCTTTCTGTTTGAATTCAATTTCCTCTTGAATGCCATCCTATTGAGCAGTTGCTTCCATATTTTTCAGCCCTGTTGCTAATATTTTGACCTTTTTCATAATTTTTGTGGTTTTGTTTTCCCTCTCCCCAGACAGGTTATTTCATTTTCTTATGTAAATAATTTATAAATGTTAATGTTCTGAAGCTTTTAGATGTTGGACTTAAATCACAGGGATTTACATTTAAATCTCACCACAATATATAGCTCAATATATAACTTTTAGTCAACTAATCTTTCTCACAACAACCTTCTTTCCAGGACTGATGTAGGAATAAAATTAGGACGGACCTTCAGATACAACATCTCAAGGAAAGACACCAAATGTTACAGATAATGAAACCCCAAAGAGCTTAGGACAGCCTATAAATCTCAAAATGTCTTTCCAGGTTGGCATCAACAGTCATTAGAAACAAAGTGAGCATTGGGCATACCTTAATTAAAGAGCATTGGGGATGCAGTGGTTCAGTGATTAAGGTTGTTGAGCTTGTCAGTTGCAAAGTTCAAGACCTGAGTGTCATAAGATGTCGTGAGTGCCCTTCTTGCCCCAAACCTAGCAGTTCAAAAGCATGCAAATGTGAGTAGATAAATAGATACCATTTCTGTGGGAAGGTAATAATGTTCCATGCACTTAGGCATACAATCATGCTGGCCACATGTTCACAGAAATGTCTTTGGACAATGCTGGCTTCCTCGGCTAAGAAACAGAGATGAACATTGCTCCCTAAAGTCAGAAACAAATGGACAGTGGAAACTTTTACCTTTAAATATTATGAATATATTTTAATATTATATATGATTTATTATCATATAATATACAATATAACATTATATATTATTATAGGAAATTTTGTCAAATTGTGCAAAGGCTAGTTTCTTAGAACTACTGATGCTATACCGTATATACTGTAATTTTGTTCTGAAGAAATGACGAAGAGCTTAATATTCTCATAAAACTGAATCTACTGGTTCTACACCCTGTTCTTTCACCACTGCTGGGGAAGCATAAAGTAATTACATCAAATGACATGAGAAAATTCAGGGTTGAACCTGTTCAAGAAATAGAAAGCTTTTCATAGCATAGTTGAAAGTTATTTCTCCTTGATTGCTGCCTGATACATTCCAGATTGTTCATCAGTCCGTGGTTGCTAGTCACTGCTGTGCTTGTAAGTTGGAACTGGCAGTGATCAAATGATGTGGTTTAGCTAACTTTACAACCTACACTAGAAAAGTGCTTGTGGATTACGTTTGCAGCTTACCAGCTGGAAAGTTTTGAAGAGCTAACTATTCTGATCCTTTGTTATAAGACAAGAATGCCCTTGATATCTACGATAGGTAGCTGGAAGTCAGCTTAGTGCTACAACCAGAAAAATGGAGCCCTCTAGGACAGGGATGTCAAAGTTATGACCCACCCGCTGACCATGCCCACCCCCATTTTAGCAAAAGTGGGAAAAGTCTTAATACGTCATATGATGACACGCCGCCAGTTTGACATTCCTGCCCTAGGAGAATGCAAATAGGGATATACTGTCTGTTTATTAGATCTGTATCCAGTCTTTTGCTTAGGAGCGTGAGCATTTCTTCCCATAATAGCCCTCTGAAGTAGGGAGTTGGCTGATGGTCCAAAGACACCCAGTGGCATTTTAAGTTTAGAGAGGGTTAGAATCTCCCAAATGACACTCCAACACTTTAACACTAGATCTCATTTCTTTTCATCCCGTTTTTTGGTAGTTTTTAAAAAACTTTTTACAGAAATACTTTTCAACAATGCAAACACTTGAAAAGTTTTTTTTATGAAGCAGCACTTTACAATTATGGCAGAAATTGCTTATTTCTAAATCTCTTAAAAATTGTGAAATGTGCAATCTGAGATTTTAACTAGTTACTTTAAATCAGCATTAGAAATCCATCCATTTCCAAAATATCACTGGAAAATGTTCCCTGAATTTTGATATTGTGGGCCTCTCAGATAACATTTGGCATTTAATCAGACAAAATTGGGAAATTTGAATTTCTTCCACAATCTCCAAGTAAATGAGAATACTTGGATGAGCATCAGAGAATGATGGAAGGATTTGTTGCTGAACTAAATATTTGTTCAATGAATTAGTTTTAAGAACTATTGAGTAGTTCTTAAAATACCCCAGTATGTGAATGTTTTAGTAATGCCCAATCAAGTATCTTATAGAAATATGAATTGTGCAATTGTATCCTGCTCTCCTTGGAATTACTATCATGCTGGGAATCAAGTCTTTAAGCTTCCTGAATTCTAACTGAAGTTGTCCTATTTAAATAAAATATAGGTCAAGCTTCTGTCAACATCTCCCAAGTTTGAAGAGAATGATGGATGTTTTCATATGCAAGCTTGTGTTCATTTTAGGGATAAAAACTAAGCACTTAATCCTGGTGAAGAGACACGATTTTGAATCAGACTACTGCTTCCTGAGCAATACATCTGGTTAGAACCAAAGATAGTTTCAAGAATATAAAGAATTTGATCCAAACCCCAGATAATCTATCCCAACTCACACTAGGCCAAATAATGCCATTTAGAAAAGTTTGGGAAAGGAAACCAATTCGTCTTTCTTATAATTCTTCTTTGTGAGCTATTATGGGGAGCAACTGCTTTCCATTTTGTCCTGCACATAGACAAATTTGTAATTAGGGACAGGATTTGGGAAAAGGCAAATCATCTCAAACCAAGTTTGATCCAGAGAATTTAGACTCTGTATCTTGATGTGGAAAAACACATGCACTTCCCATCCTGTTAAACATGACTCCTAACTTGAACATTTGAGCTCGCAGCAACACAACTTGTTCCATGAAGGAAATTTCTATGCACAATGGAAAGATTACGGACACTCAAAATCCTAAGGAAAATATACTGTACATGTTTCTTGCTGACTAATCATGCTTTTACAATATAGTCAATATTTACCCTGTTTTCCCAAAAATAAGATCTCTCCAGATAATAAGCCCAATCGGGTTTTTGAGCCTATGTGCTAAAATAAGCCTTCCCCTGAAAATAAGCCCTTCCCGAAAATATTGCAACATAGCAGCAACCATGAGGTGATCACGTTTGCCACCTCCTGCACCTCAGAAATTATAAGGCCTGAAAATAAGGCCAAGCTCTTATTTTAGGGGTCAAAAGAAAATAGGACCTTGTCTTATTTTGGGTGAAACATGGTACTATTTGGATGAAACTTTTCCTGGATCAAGTTCCAAGCACATTGTTCTATACTCCTAGATGGGCAAAAAAGCTATTGAGCAAGGTAACCAGGCATTCTTGCTAGCATATTTTCAAAACAGGGGAAAGGGAGCAGCTGTATCTGACAGCTGTGGAAACCATCTGTATATTTTATAAACTGCCTCTGGAACCTGCCCAATCAATCCTTCAAAAGAATTTTTTCTTGGGTTGTTTTGAGATGAGCAGCCTATCTTCTACTTATGTAAAAGTATTTACTGGTGTAATTTTACACAGCTTGTTATTTTATATAATATATCATTGAAATTAGTTTATTCTATTTCTCATTTTGTTCTTTATGTTTTTTCCTGGATGATCTGAGACCAAAAATGTGGTTCAACATTTCTTTAGGAACAGATTAGAAAAAAGAATAACTGAAGTTAGGACTTTGCATGATTACCTAAGTCTAGAAATGTAGATTGCCAGTTTTGTATCAAGTGTACAATCTTCCTGGGCACTTAAATACAGTACAAAACCAACACAAAACATTACCTGTATACCTCATTATTTGTAGGTTTTTCACTTTCAAGATGCTTATATCAAATTCAGAAATCATATCATGATGTCATGATAAATTAGCAAACACATGGGCTGAAATAAATCCCACCCTCTTTCAGCCTCCCAGCCAAAATGATAGCAATAGTGGTCATTTAGCCCAATCAGGGTTTCAGGGCATAACCACCAGCAGGAAGCAACAGCTGTGCAGGATTTTAGTCAGGGTTGCCTCTCAGCCCTACCTGAAGAGAGGGACTGACAATAAGATCATTTATAAAATGGTGTGTTTTTGTTGTCTTGCTCCTGCTGTTTTGTCCTTTTGAAATTATTTTAAAATGGTAGTCAAAAAGGATTGCTCCTTTTTAGTAGCTGCATTTAGATTTCAGACGAGATAAAGAAGATTCACATGATTCAGGAACATCAGGTTAGCAGTATCTGATCAAAAGAGGTTATTTTGCTGTGGAAGTGTGATAGCAGGAATGGCCAGGTTTAAACTTCTTCCCATTCCACTTTTTTGTTGGATCTAGATCAGACTCTGTAGTTGTAACAAACTGCAAACTGGGTCTCCCACTGAAGGCAAGCCAGGACCTCACAAAAACCTAGATGGAGATGGGCAGGATAGGGAGAAGTTGGAAGAAGACATGGGAATCTTGAAATGATTATATGTACCTTCCCAAGAGTTCCATCCAAAATTTATGTCTATGGAGATTCTGTCATCTACCGTGTTTCACCAAAAATAGGGCAGGGTCTTATTTTCTTTTGATCCCCGAAATAAGCACTTGGCCTTATTTTTGGGGAGGTCTTATTGTTTTTGAGGTTCAGGAGGCAACGAGTATGGTCACTTCACGGCTACTGCTGTGTTGCAATATTTTCAGGCAGGGCTTATTTTGGGGGAAGGGTTTATTTTAGCACATGCGCTCAAAAGCCCAATTGGTATTATTATCTGGGGAGGTCTTATTTTCGGGAAAATAGGGTAGGTCATGGTTGTCCCAAAGGTGCTTTTTCAAGAGGCAACTGTACCAGGATGCCAAATTTATATATTTCTAGGTTTGTATGAATGGAAAATGTTACAAAATCCTTTACTGCTCTGAACAGGATAGTGTAAGTTCACGCCATCAGGCCGCTGATTTGAATATGACAGATTTATCTACTCAGTTACCAAATTTAGAGGCACTTTGGATAACTGTAGCTCTCTTTAAGCTCCTTGCCATGCATGAAAGTTAATTCTAATAAAGTAAATATTTCCTTTTATTCTGGGTCTATATAGCCTAGCAATTTGTAAGGGACTGGTCGTAAGTCATAAGGTCAGAGATACAGAAACACTCCTCTTATGCTGCTATGTATTTCTATGTCTTGAATGGGTGCATGATAAAGCCAACAGATCTGCCCACAAAGCATTATTGTGGCTATGCTACAGATTTAAAAATTGTGAGGTTACAGAAGATTATCTCACCACCACCACTCCCAGAACAAGAGTTAGAAGACTTAACTGTTGCAACTGTTTGGGTGGATTTAATTCAGTCAAGCTCAGCCCAGCTCTTCTGCAATTGTTGGGACTAAGCTCACATGCACGCAGCCCCTCCCATCCCAGCATACAGCAGATTATGTTGCCAAGCAGTGTGATGTAATGTAGAACAAGTGCAAGGCATAGAACAAGGGGCTTGCCTACAACAGCTGCCTGCATTGCGCTGTTTCCCAGCACTCTCTGCTGCAAGTCAAAGGTTTTCCTAGGAAGGGTACATTTACATAGCATGTTGGGTTCATGAACAGCTGTGGCCGAGAGCGCAGGAAGAAACAAGCAGCATCTGCTTATAGGCACCCAGTGATTTCACTGTGAGCTGCTGCTTGTTTCTCTCCAGTATCCCACAGAACATTTTGTACAATCATTTTGGAGCACTGTATGCTTCAGAGCGGCTGGGTACAGAATTTAATCTGAAGTAAAGTCTTCCCAAGTAACATGACTGTGTTGATATCTGTCCTCTCTATTCCTGTGACTGCTCAGCAGAATGGCTTATGCTTACTTAGAAGAGGAGGCACAAAATATGCATTGATTCCCTTTGAGGTGCAAAACCCACGTTTTCAAAAATTTGAGTTGGATTCCACACCGTCAGGCTAGGACTTGGCGGGGACTGTGACAAATAAATGAATAAACTGTAGATAATTCCAGTTGGCTAAGCATATGGCCTCATGCTAGCTTTTGTTTCATTCTTCACAAAGCATAAAAGGTTTGAAGAGTTTCTCTGCAATTTCTGCTATTGACAGATCTTGGGAAAAAGAATGTTATTTATGCAACTGCAATGTCACTCTGACTTTCCCCGAGAAAAGCTTTCAGCGATTTATATCTAGTGATAATTTATGACTTAATAATTTATGTTTTTAATACATATACCCGCAAAGCAGGGAGCTGTTTTAGTGCATCAGTAGAATATGAAGAGAAACAGAATGGCTGCTGTGAACCTAACAATCATAGAAACGATCATAACCTCATTCTATGGTTTCATATGAAAGTATGGGTAGCCCAAACAGAGCCTGTAGCACATCACATTGCATCTCCCACACAAATACAGCAAATTCTCTATAACTACTTCATTAAATACAAATATTTCAGACTACCATTGACAATGGGATCAAACACAATTTAAATATCCAAGAAAATTAAGAGGATTGTTCTCCCACGTAGATTCTCCATCAGGCTAATCAGATGTATTCTAGGCCATGATGGCAAACCTTTTTGGCACCGAATGCCCAAACCGGAATGCATGTGCATGCGCATGCATATGTGCATACCGGAAACCCGAAGACCAGCTGGCTGGTGGCACATACCTGTTTTTTGGCCATTTTTGAGCCTTTTGGGGGACATTCTCAGGCCATTTTCTGGAGCTCTGGTACCTGCTGGAGATGTTCAAGTGTGCAAAAGCATGCTAAAAACCAGAAGAGCTTGCGACAGCGTGCATTCCCACAGAGGGCTCTACGTGCCTTCTGGCACCCGTGCCATAGGTTCGCCATCACGGTTCTAGGCTAAGCTCTGACTTGTAATATATCCCAATAATCAGTCTCAGCCAAGAGTGTCTAGACACAATAACCATGAATATAGCACATGGCCAGACTTGGTATTTTCAATGCAAGGCGTGTGTGTGCTGCCTGTGTAGAACCTTAGAACTTAAATTTTTGGTATCTGATGAAAAGGCAAATAAAGGTCGAAAGATTACTGGAAGTTCTGAGTTGGCCTTGGCTAATGTTTTTGGAGGGCTATACTTTCCTTTCCAGAAAATCATTATCTTGTCATTTCCAATTGATAGTCTTTCTCTCCTATGTCTTTGCTTCAGGCCCTTTTGCACTTGGCAAAGAAATATATCATGTTATATATTCAGCAAGCAAAGATATCATAGGGTGGGGAAGTGAGAAATTGGTATACTAGTGAAGTTAAAGAAGCTGACTGATATGCTAACAACCTTTTACAGGTGTAAAAAGAACTTCTCCATAGCAACTTCATGACTTTTTCAAGAAAACAGCTTCTTAAAATAACACCAGAAATGACAAGGTGAAGTCTTAGCTTTGGTATATCTCTATGTCTGATGGTGATACTGGAGTGGTCTGCCTACTTAGTCCTGTTTAAAAAGTCCTGTTTGTTTCCTAAGCCATTAAAACCCAGATGCTGCCCTCCCCTACCACCTACCAAGAGTTATTCAAGGTTTCAATCTCATAGAATTTGAGTAAAAGATCAAAAATGTTTTGATTTTATTCAAAAGAGGAGTGAGGAGGCAAAACTGCCCAAGTTCTTATTTGCAGTTGGAATAACAAGAGGCCAAATTAAATCCAAAGCGTTTGGTGGCTCTTTCCAAAGCAGGGA
Source organism: Thamnophis sirtalis (assembly GCF_051295495.1). Taxonomy (NCBI): domain Eukaryota; kingdom Metazoa; phylum Chordata; class Lepidosauria; order Squamata; family Natricidae; genus Thamnophis; species Thamnophis sirtalis. The sequence goes on along the minus strand of NW_028261384.1, from coordinate 85,645,556 downwards.
TGAGCAGCCTTTTGATCAGAAGGGACTGTATTTAGTAATGTTAGCAGAAATTAAAATTGCCAAGGAATAGTAATTATTGCAAAGTAGATAGAGACGTATCATACATTTGGGCAGGGCAAAAATTTCATTTTTATTTTTTGGCAGAAGAGCTTTAAAACAATTATTTTAAATCTTCAATTTGTATGAATTTCCACTTAAAAATGGCAAGAAATCAGCATTTAGTAAGATAGCAACAAGAAGAAAATGAGAATTCTAGGAATGCATAGAAGTTTGTATTTCAGTTTTCCTGCAGTCATAGAAAATGGTTCAAATCCTAAGAAATTACTCCACCGAGAGTAACTGTAACTTAAATTCAAAAGTGTTATCATGCCAGAGAACAATCTGCATTATCAGAGATAGAAATTTTTCAACATGATAATCCAAATGTCTACATTTTTTTGGTTTATTATAATGATAGCCAAATTGATATTTGCAAGTTTTCTTCCTCCTAAACTGTGGGGATTCTCCATTCTTTTCTTTCCATTACATAAAAGTTTTGATGTTTGGACAAATTGGCTCATTTCCCATATTAAACATGCAACACAGATACTTAACTTGAAATTTCAATGTAAGAGCCAAATCTCTTATATTGGCTTGCTTATGATTCTCTTGAAAGCAGCTCACCAATCTTTGCATTTAGGACTGTGACCGCATCCCAGAGTTATGAATCACCAGGCTTTCAAGAAGCACAGTAAACACAGAAGGCAGATGTAAAATCATAAGTTGCAATCATGTGATTTTTTTTCTCCTAGTGCCCACAACTGAATTGTTGGTCTCTTTGCTAAACAAGGGCTACTGAACTCAAACCCAAGAGTATGGGCTATAAAAATGCCATATGAAAATGTAGTTGAAATAATTCTGATTGCCATTTATTATACCAAGAAAAAATAAATACAATTGTTGGTGTGTTATATAACAGGCTAATTAGGAACCTGCATTTAAGTTTTATAGGAATCTGCATGATGATGATTTGAAGAATCTGAAGAACTTTCTAACATGCAAAGCAAGTTTCACTATAAGAACAAACTTTTATTTGGGACAACAAAGGAGCAGAACAGAGCTAAATGTATAATGATGTCAATAAAGCTATGAAGTTGAGCTATTCAAAAGCAGCCACACCTTCCTAAGTACTTGCCTAATCTTGTTTCACCTGTACTGAATAGAATCTTGATATACCTGTAACCTTTTGGGCACTTTAGCCACTCCATTCCTCACATATGCTGCCAAAATAGGCTTGCTCCACTAGTTGTCACACATAAGTGGGATACAGGTATTCAATTAATCGGTACCAATATTAATTTTACACAAGCCATATAATGGTGGCCAAAGAAGACTTAATCAAAAGGGCATATGTATGTACTTTAGTACAAAATAAGAAAAATAAAAATAAAGGTTCCCCTCGCACATATGTGCTAGGTGTTCACGACTCTAGGGGGCGGTGCTCATCTCCGTTTCAAAGCCGAAGAGCCAGCGTTGTCCAAAGATGTCTCCATGGTCATGTGGCCGGCATGACTAAATGCTGAAGGCACACGGAATCAAAGGTGATTCCTATTTTTCTATTTGCATTTTTACATGCTTTCAAACTGCTAGGTTGGTAGACAGTGGGACAAGTAACGGGAGCTCACTCAGTTATGCGGCGCCAGGGATTCAAACCACTGAACTGCCAACCTTTCTGATAGACAAGCTCAGCGTCTTAGCCACTGTGTCCCACAATAAGAAACATAGATGTTCTCAATATCCAAGAAAAACATTATATTTCTACATATTTATAATCAGAAGAAAATGATATCTGAAACAGAATTTATTTTTTATACATCCCATAATATATTTTGTAAAAATCTACACAGCAAATTATACCACCATTTTTAGTAGTTTGTAACTGATTTCAGGGACTCCAGGAATAACAGTTCTATATTGGTCCACAGATTTTCATTTTATGGCTTATGGTAAAAGGGGGAAAAAAACCCAAGACTGAACTCACCAGAAGTATAATAGAAAATGGATCTGTGCTGGAAATTCCTGCATCCAAGAACCGGGACAAGAAACTAGGGAGAAATTCTTATTTTAAAGAGCAAGAGAAAAAGTTGCATTTTTCAGACGGAAGGGGCCTTGAAAGTCTTCTAGTCCAATCCCCTGCTCAAGCTGGTAAAAACCGATATGACTGCATGGTAGAAAAGTCCTTATTTACAAGTTATTATTTATTACTATTAATTATTATTATCCGTATATTTATTACTCCCTCTTATTGGTAATATGATTATTAATCTGTTGCTGTGCATGTATACTGAGAACTTCTGCACCAAAACCAAATTCCTTCTATGTCTAATCAATTCAATCCAATCCAATCCAATTTAAATGTCATGCAAGAATGTTTTCTTCTTCACCATCTTGACTGCACCTACCTTTCCAATAGCTATGCATCTATGTTCACCTTCCAAACTGAAAGATAATTCAGAGCAGTTCCTATGGGGGCATGTTGCCAATTTCCTCATATTATCTAGGCAATGTTTTGAAAGATAGCTATAATCTTCCAGAAGCAGATAACAGAAGCCAAGGTGAACGTTGAAGATAAGAAACCTGACAATCAAAAGGCGAAGCTGAATTGACAGTAAAAAAAAAGTTGTTGCATAAACTCCTGGCAATAGATGGGGCACTTTTGATATAATCAGGCTACGGATTATGCTGCTGGCTAGTGAACATTCATTAGCCAGTTACTCATTATGAAGGCATGTAACATGCAGTGATGCATCTAGTTTTCATGTCGTCAATGAAAATGCTATTTTACATTTTTAAAAAGGCCACTTTTATCATATTTTTCTGCCTTAATAAAAGACTTTATGAATAGTTGTGCTTGCAATATGTATTACAAAATAGTCTAGGAATGTCAGTAAAGTGAATAAGAGCTATTAAGGACATTTAAATATAGGGATTTAAACTGAGGAAGCCTGTGGGAAAATGTGAACTGAATGAAACATTTTAAGAAATTTAAATCAGATTTTTCATAGTACAAGTCTTACAAATTCCCAATCAGATGCTCAACCTCCACATACATACAGTACACTCAATTTTTCTGAATCCTAGGTTTGTTAAGGTTTTTAGCTGATTAATTCATTCTGCTGAACTTACTTCCAGAAAACTTTAGTTCAGCTGATTAGTTAACTTAGAATTTGTATAGACAAAAGCACAATAATTTAAAAACCACATTGTTTTAAAGTATGCTTTCACGTGCAGTAACTTGTAAGAGGCACTCCTTGTGTGTGATATTAATAAATTGCCTCAAGATAGTTTTAATCTCTTCTTGAGCAGCGACTAGAACATGGAAGGGAAGAGCGCGTTCAGTCAACACCACATGCATCTCAACGAGAAGCAAAAACTATACCCTGAGCTTGAGCTTGGCACTACGGAAACAGAAACTGCAAAGCAATCAGTCGTCTGAGAGAAATATCCAACTACAAATAAAACATGCACAAATCTAATTGTGAAAACTTTTTATTTGATAACATTTCAAGTTGGTAGTCTTCTGCCTTATTACTAGTCTTTAATGTGGGCTACATATTATTTCAACTATTACTTTTTAACTATAACTGAACTGTACAAAAGCTATGCTGCTTTTGTACACCACTTGGAAGCACATGACATGACAAGCAATAGATAAATTAAAGAAAATAAATGCATAAATTAGAGATTGCTCCTGGACTTGAAATCTCATGAAAGATGTCACAATTCATCAGGCTTCTGGATATTTCTCCAGTTTCCAAAATTCACTTATCAGTGTAGGTGAGAAACCCATTGAAAGCTGTACTCCTATTCAGACTACAAGCACTTTATTATTCAGACATGGAAGTTGGTTCCTGCGAACAGAGGGAGATAAGAGAGTAAAAGAACAATCATTTGGAGTTAGGACTCTTGGCAATGATTACTCTGATGAGCAACACTGACCCTCTTGCTTCTCCTGAAGGCCAGACTTTTATTGGCTGGCGGCATCTGCCTACATACTTTACTGCTCTTTTCACTGACTCTAGTTTGCCTTACCACACTCTGCCTCCCATGTTGCTTATAGTATTTACTGCCTCAAAGCAAGACAATGCACATTATTTATTGTTATAAGCATTTGCTTTAAACACTGAATTATTTTAAAATCTGTTGTTAAATTAATCTTTGATAACTTTTAGTAAAAAAAAAGAAAGTCTTATTAGCACGCCTTTAAATAGTGCAGCATTATTATGTATGTGTGTGTGTGAGAGAGAAGTGTGTGTGTGTGTGTGTGAAATATATATATATATATATATATATATATATATATATATATATATATATATATATATATATATATATATATATATATATATATATATATGTTATATTTATGCTGATAAATAAATAAAGGGAGACTAGTATAGATCTATTTCAAGCTATTTAGCTCTCATCAGCTATATATATAGCCTTTATACATAGGGGCCATGTGACACCATTGCCGACATGGGCACCATTTGGGGAATTGTGGCTGCTCTGAAATGGCACCCACTTCTGAACAGCAGTACATGGTATTCTTTATTGAATAGGAAGGCGGAGGGGCAGGTTGGCCTGTTCTCTTTTCCAAATGCAATCACTAGAGAGATATAGACAGCACTACATGGCCTTCATGTAGAAAAGCTACACAGCTGAACAGCTTTCAAAGGAGATTTACAAAAAAATAAGTTGCCAAGCCATGATGCCAGGTGGGGAGGAGGGTATGTATCCCAGTGGGGTGGAAAGTAGGCCTAAGCCCTGCGGGAATCCATCAGGTTGGGAAACAGAGCATGGGATGCCCCAGAAAGCGGCCCTGGAAGGCCACATGTGAACTGGGAAAGTCCTGCAGGGTGGGTATGGGGAACCCTGTGCTGTTTAACAAATGCAACTTTGAGAGCAAGATTGAGATCCTTAGGTGAGTGATCATGTGGGCAGCTCATTTAACGATCCTTACAACCTGTGATCATAATGGGCAGGCTCCATTACAATCATAAATTGAGAACTACCTATATATAAGGCGGATGCTTATAGTAAAATACTCTGACTTTCTTAATCAATAGAAATATCCTATTAGAATAGCTAATGAAATAAAAACATAGCCAAACAAAACATGCACAAAGCACCAGTGGCTATTTGGGCTTAGATTCAGGGACTCAGATAAGTATATTTGCTTGCAGAAAACAAATTATATCAATTAACAGAAGATTTGCCACATCCAGAGAAAATCTCAATCTGTCTCTCCCTCCACTCCCAATCTTAATTAAACAGAATGTCATATTTGTGTTCAAGAAATCAACATATGCATACATGCACAGGGAGTAAAATATACTTGTGAGATAGCCCACGTTTACTACTGGAAGAAATGAGAAGCCAATGAGGGAGTCCTTGCTGAGGACAATATTATTATCTGCCTTTTCTGCACCTAACCCCTTAATTTTCTGAAATGGGCAGATGAATGAAAGAGGATAATGACAGTGTCTTCTTTTAGCACTTACTATCTGCTGTCATGCAAGCTGGAGAAGTGAGATTGTTCCCATTTCAGTTTCTTCGCTGTATAAAAAATCTATACATTTTTAAGGCCAGCCACACTCACTACAATGATTGTGGTACTAATCAAGTCAAGTTTGCTTTTAAATTGCTAGACAGATAATGAATTTCTAAGATATTACATTTCTGACTCATTTGTTATCAAACACAAATATTTGATTCCACACAAGGTCCCTTGGGCCATCCCCAATCTGGTTTGCTCCTAGTTAGTATGCTATGCCAATGATCCAGCATAACTGCCTCTTTGAACACTCTCCCATGAAGCAAGCAGACAAACTGCTGCTTTCCAGCTAATCGAAAGTCTTTGTTCTATCTAACTCTTGAAAATGATTACATTTAAAAGACATTATGAAGAAAGAAAGAAAGAAATCTTTCCAAACAAGGCAACAATGGATTGTAAAATAATCTGCATCAACATAATGAACATATTATTTTGTGATCCACTGCAACAATTGTGTTGAAAATTGATATTTAACAATATAATTCTACCTTTGGTGAAAGGCAAGGGCATTTTAGGCCAACTGAAATATTTATAATGTCACATTCTTTGTAAAGAAAATTACTGCAAAAACATTCAGGTATAATTCTAAGAACTAATTCCATCATACCTGTGAAATGATGTAGTCGCTGAACGGCTGGCATTGATAGCAGGCAACACTGTCCAGCACCCACTCCCGTGAAACTACAGGAGTGCTGCATTGCAGCGGGAGCGCTGTAAAATACCAGACAAGCAGTGAAACATTTGATGCCAGTATCTTCTTCTTGAGAGTTCCTTCTTTAAGCCACTTTGATAAACAACATTTCAAATGCCTTAACCTATGCATGGAAAATCATAAGGTTTTCCATTGTCATTGTAACCATCCTTTACAAGATAATGTGTATAGATAAGAGAGAAGCTTTTTATTCATGCAACTCAATTGCATTCTCTGATTTTCGAAAGGCAGATATGGAAGACTGAAAGACAACAAACTCTCATTTCTATTACTGTTTGGACAAACTTCTAAATCAGGGGTGTCAAACTTGATTTCATTAAAGGCAGCATCAAGGTTGTGTTTGTCCTTGGGGCCAAGGTGGGTGTGGCCAGCTCAATGTCACTCTTGTCAAGAGCGCTCTGCCAATGAAAATGGGCTCCCGAGCTCTGTTTTTGGCTGCGGCAGATTCCTGAAACCCTCTGCAAGAGAAAACAGAGCTTGGGAGGGCTGCCTGCCTACTGAGCTCCGTTTTCACTGGCACAGGCACCATGGGCTGGTCCTTTGCTGTTTCCAGGCTGGTCCTGTGGACCAGATCTAAGCACCCTGTGGGCTGGATCTGGCCCCCGGGCCTTGAGTTTGACACTCCTGTTCTAAAAAGTTCAGGGGAGAGGCAGGCACTTCCAAGTTCCTTGCTCCCTATCTTTCTCCCTGTAAGAGACGGTAAATCATATGTTTCAAATATCCTGGAGAACCGGAGAACTAACAGAAGACTGGAAAAGAGCTGATGTGGTTCCATCGCTAAGAAAGGAAGAAAAAGAAAACAGATCCAGAAAACTATAGATCAATCAGCCTGACATCAAGACCCGAAAAGATCATGGAAAAGACAATCAAGCAGCAGTTCTGCAAATAACTAAAAACAAGCAAAGCTGTAAGTAGTAGTCAACACAGGTTTGTCAAAAACAGATCATGTCAAACAAATGTTTCATTTTTTGACAAAGTGACTAAATTAGTGGACCAGCAAAATGCACTGGGCATAGTATACTTGGAGTTGAGTAAGGCATTTGAAAAAGTTGCTCACAATCTTCTTGGTAAAATAGAAAAATGTGGAATAGATTATATCATCACCTGATGGATTTGTAACTAGATGACAAACTGCATTCCACATGTAGTCCTTATTACATGGAAGTTTTGAAAAGAGTTCAGAGAAGAGCAACACAATTATTAGGCTCCTAAAAGCTAAAACATACGAAGAACAATTCCAGGAACTGGGTACACCTAGTCTAAGACAAAGAAGGGCAAGAGTGATATGATCGCAATCTTCCAATACTTGGAAGAGTTGCCACAAAGAAGAGGGGGCAACTTATTTACCAAAGCACCTGTAAGCAGGAAAGAAACAATGGATGGAAACTAACCAAGGAGAGAAGCAACCTAAAACTTCAAAATAATAATAATAATAATCCTAACATGAAAACAATTAACCAGGGGAACAAATTGCCTTTCGAAGTTGTGGGTGCCCCATTCATCACTGAGGTTTTTAAGAAGAGAGTGGACAGCCATTTATTGGAAATAGCATAGGTTTCCTGCGAGAACAGGGGGTTGGACTAGATGATCTCCAAGGTCCCTTCCAACACTGCTACTGTTGAAGAACAGTAATATCTTTTACCAATTTCTTAGGGAAGAGAAGTTGGGGGTAATGACCGTCATGTCTGATGATTAAAGCCAACCATTACTTTTTATTCCCTCACATGTTTGTCTGCTGCAGTATTTTATTATACCAAGTAAGAAATCAGTCAGACATTCTGTAAAGCCTTTACGACTGGGGAGACACAAGCAGTATTATCATCTCACCTTGGCAGGTGGTTTCTTCGGTCCATGCATCAGGCTGAACAACTATCACAGCAATGGAGTCCTAAATGATTACAGGATAAAAGACAAAAAGGAAAAGGAAAGTGGCATATAGGATCAATGTATCTTTCATATATACAATTTGTACTGCTAAGGCATACTATTCTTCATCTTTGCTATAATACTGCAATCAGATGGGGAGTCACAGAAGAAATAAAAATTTCACAAGCGAACAATTACTCTATATGACAAAATAAAAGTTAAAGGAGATACGTGATGCTCATGGGGAAGCCATGACAGAATATAAAAGTTAACACACTGTAGTTTAAAAGATGCCATACACGGATATGTTACCACTCATTCACAAACATATTTTCTCTTAAAAAGAAATGAGTACTGTACACAAGTCTTTTTAGTGGGTGACATATTGCAATCCCACAGAGCTGTATGCATCTATGTTTATTTGCAATGACTTGGGTGAGAGGATTTCTAGTAGCAATACAGGGCAAGATAAGCCATTGATCTGATTATCTAAGCAGAACCAGCTAAATTTACCAACATCTTGAAAGATTAAAGGGAAGGTGGGAAATGCTGATTGTTGGTATCTTTCTCAAATTAACCTATATAGTTATCAGGCTTACTGTTGCATGTGTAAATAAGTGAGGTTGCTTCACAAGGGAGGCGCCACCAAGTTGTACAATCCATTCCAGATGTTCTGAGGAATTCCCAAAAGATAAACAAAATGCATTATATATAATGGCAAAGTATTTTATTCCCCCATAAGATGTTAAGCCCAAATTGATGACTACTGACATTACAATCAAATCTCTTTTGGATTCTTCAGTTGCATATTCTATATTTCTGAATCCTGTAAAAATGGAACTTAGCATTGGTCACAAAATTTAACCACCAAATGCAACCTTTTACAAGTTCCTCAACTTCTGACCATAGGTAGGATTAGACTCTCAGTCTAATCAAACAAAACAACAATGATTGCTATGCCAACACTCCCAGTTATTGTCATTAAGAATTTTATGGATTCTGAAGTAGACAGAGCCCCAAGTAAGAAGCACAGAGTGTCTAAGAGGGGTGGGCAATTTTCCCTGCTAGCTTCCAATTGCTTTTCTGAGGAAGCCAGCAGTGGATTTTGGGTCACTTGGCAACTGCTAATAAGTGCAAATAGATTGTCGAACACCCAGATCACAATCACATCATCATAGTAGAGACATGTTGCAACAGTTGGAAATCTTTTACTGGCTGTAAACCATCCTTTCCAAGGTTGTTGCTAAATATTATGAAGATGATATATTGAATTTTATTTCAGTCTTTCCAGATATTAGCTAGTCTATATTTTGTGCCATTTGCAAATTTTCTAAGCATTCCTTCTTCCTGATACTGTTATTTAATTTTAAGAAAAAAGATGAAGAGATAGCATTTAATCAGGACAGCATACAATCCTTCCAACTTGCATTTTAAGAACTATTCATCAAATAGGTCAATAAAGATTAGGAGACAGACATTCAAACCACATCATAATTTGAGAAAGAATATGGATATAACTGTCTACACAGCCAGAATGATCATCTCTGTTAATGACAATCAGGAGCAGAATAAATTATGCAGAAGTCGGCAAACGTATGTACTTTAATCTAGCTAAAAATTCAAGATTCAGAAATGTCTCTGCAGACATAAATTTTGCCTTACTAAAGGATAAATATCACTGAGTGAGCAAAGAAAATTAAGCTATTAAAGCTAGTTAGCTTTTTCTCAAAAAGTTGGATCATTTCTTGACAGAACTCAATTATTTACACAACCAAAACAGGGAGTAAAGAGACTTCAGTTTGATTCATTTCCTGAACTTACTTCAAGAATCCCAATCCCCTTACCTGGGAGCATGTCAGTGAATGGCCCATAGCAGCAAATCTCCAATCCTTGGAAAAGCTGGGAAGGAAAGGAATACAAATATGTAAGCATGGTGTAGAATTAAACTCAAACAGTGTGATTTAAGTTACCAGCTAGGTCGGAATGTGTTCAACTCATGTGATTTGAACACAATAAAAACTGCATTCAGGAATATCATTCATTGACAATGGAATGTGTCAGCTGCAGAAGACTGACAATGAGACATTTTGTTGAGACTGGAGAAAGATCTGATATGAGGTTTCTGAACAGTTTAGATTGTTAACTAACTTTTTAAAAAAATGGTTAGGTACTGAGTACAGAAATGGCTGAGAAATAAGAAATTTGGGAAATAAAATTCTTAAAACCAGAGAAATTCATAGGGAAGAAAAGTTAAGTACTGTACACATCTATATCCTCCACCTGAAAGAAAACAATTAATCCGATGGAACTGGAAAAGAAGCTGAAGTAACTACTGGTTAGTGTTGTCCACTTTTAGCCAATGGCAACTACTGTAGCTGATGTCTGTTGCCTTGGCTCCGTCAATTTCACCTTTCCAGCTTTCTATCAAGCATCTAGCTTGGAAGAGACTTTCCTATTGAGAGAGAAGACAAGTGGGAATCTGGAAATATCCTTTGGGGCTATTAAAATGATTGGGGAAAAGAAAGGACCAGCTTAAACTTGTCTCTCCCCTCCTTCCCACCCACATACTATCCAGCATTCATTTCTATGCAGGAACAGAGGCAAGACTCCAAATCCTTGAATTCCAAGAATAGAGACCGACAAAATAATGAAAACAAAATAGCAGGACGCAAGCACTACTGCTTCTGCTTCTACTTGCACTAATGATTCCTCATTATAATTTGCCTCCCTCCTTTTCAGCGGGGGGGGGGGGATTAGTTTTGTTCATTTATGACAACGGGGCAATAGGGCATTGAATTGTAATTGTAACTGTCCACTTCCTTATAATTTCTGAATGTATTATCCTAATGCTCAGAAAATAAGTCATTTTTAAGAGGAAATCGCACCATCTCCATCCTCATTTGGGACAATAGCATTCCACTTAAAGAAATCTGGAAAAAAAATCAGAGTAGGCTAAGAAATGCTAGTAGATGTAAGCATTGCTGCAAAAATTATTCAGGAAGACTGTGTTATCTATCTGGACAATTTTATATCCAACATAATTGCATTCTATGTTTCTCCTAAGGATAATCACAGAAAAATGAAAGCCCCTTCTCAGGATTCTACTTTGTGAAAGCAACCTTTTTTCTCAACCTTCTTCATTTTCTGTTATGGCAAAGAAGAAGGGCAGACTTTGAGGATAACTTTTTCTTTTGTGATGTACCACTTACAAAAGCCATACCTTTCCAACAGGTGATTCTCTTGCTCTTTTAGGTCCTTGGTGGTTTCTCCCATTGATTACATCTCCTCTCACTTCAAAATCTTCCTGAAAACAAAACAAACAGAATTACATGCCAACAGATTTCTGGCTGAGCCGCATCTTATGTAACTGAAGCAGAAAAAGAACTATGGCGCATAGAAGTCAAATATCCAAAGTGAAGCAGTTGAACAAATGTATGACTGCAGCAATACAATTCCTACTCCATATTTTATTGTTTAAAAAAGGATATTTAAATTATTTAAGTGAAAACCTCTATATAATTAAGCAAATCCCCTATAGCAATTTGAATATAAATCTTCAGTAATAATATAGCAATATGATCAATGGCAGGATAGGATGGTGGTTGAACACACAAGTTAGCTAGGACATGTTATATATACTGTGGATCAAAATTATAGCATAAAAACTTTTGGAGAAAATCTATCCATCATCTAATTGCTGGCCTCTCCTCTTTTCAACTTTTTTCTTCAATATAAGAGGCAGCTCAAGCAGGACTGAAGCAAAATTTTTCTGAAGCTTACAGTCTACTCTAGTTGAGTGGAGAAATGGAAAAAAAGGAGAGCAGGGGACTAAGATATACATTTAAAAAAATAATCTTGTTTGTCCAATGTGATCCAGGAACTCCAGGAAGACATAGGCACCAGCCTGTATAGCATCCCAGCAATTATCCCAGCTAAATATCAATATCCTCTTTCATCCAACAAAATTTGGCAACCCATTCAAATTATCCTAAGTTTGTCTGTTACTTTGGGAAACAGAACATTTATTGAGTTATATTTTTAAATTTTTGAATGTATGCTATGTCTTTCAGTGGCTTGATTCCATTTTAGCATGTCACAGGCAAAATGTCAGATGCAGTGCCTGAAGAAAGGAAAAAAAAACTCCAGTTGAAGTTAGGAAATTGTGTTTCTGATCCTTATAGAATGGCCTCCCCTGTTGTTAGTTGCTGTTCTCTTCTCAAGAGGCAATTCATAGACATACTAAGGATTTCTCTATTTTTCATGTCTATTCTCTTCTTGGTCATTAGAATCTACTAAGTATTCAATCAATCAATCAATTTTGTTTACAGCCCAAAGGCCCAAAAGCAAGTTACAAACACAATGTAAATTTAGTACTGGATAAAACAAGTAAACTATTTAGTAAATATTACATAACAGACTTAAAATTAATTATTGATAGCTTTAATTTTATAGCCATAGTTAAATGTTGCCACTGTAATTGTAGGATTTTCATCTTCAAGTAAATTCTTTACATACTCAAAAACATCTTTTCTTGGTTTAGATATTTAAAATATGCTAGATACTTTTTGAAGATTTATTAGATTAACGTTTGTAATGTATTATACATACATTAAATTATTATCACAACATTATAGTGAGAATTGTATAGTGAGAAATGTATAAGACTAAGCATTTAAAGAAATGGCATAAAAAGATATACTAATTAATCACGGATTTCTCCCACCTTCCTCATTTAAGGATTCTGCAAGCATTATATACATTAAAAAACCAAAACCACCTTCCCATCCCATAAACACCAGACCTACCTCTTTATGAACTCTTCCTGCTTCTAATGAATGTATAATCCCTAGACCAGTGGAAGCAGATATTATTATTATTATTATTATTATTATTATTATTATTATTATTATTATTTAAAGTAGCACTTTTTACCATCTGTAACATTTATTTTAAACATAAAACAGAAAATTGCATAGAGAGTTGCAAAAGAGTAAGTCTATATTTACATAATAGTGCCTGCCAACAGTATTACTACGTACTGCTGGAAACCTCACCTCCCTATCTCTTACAGATTTTAAAATTTATTCTCTACAACAACTTCAGTGCTGAAATAGTTTATGGTTAACTTTGGGAGATGATGCCATTCCCTGTAAGAGCAACTTTAGATAAAATCACAATGTCACAGGAAAAAAAAAAAGCATGCCTGGTAATCAGAAACAATCAAATTAAATTATATGAAATAAGCAGGACACTTAAATGCTTGGTTTTCTTTTCTTCTCTTGTCCCCATATTTTCAATAACAATTTCCCTCATCTTTAATCATATTCCAGGAAATTTTTAGAGGAGAATGGTATAAGAAATATGAAAATGAAAAATACAAAAATATATCTATCTTTATTAGCATGACCCTAGATAAAACTTGGGAAAATCTAGTATCAGAGTATCAGAACAATTAATTTTTGTTTAGCTTAGCTAAAAGGATTTGAAAGATCAAATGTATGCAAACTAAATTCACACCATAGCATTAGTTTCCTCTAACAATTCCATAGGTCCTTTGCCCACAATTCATACATGATCTTCAAAGCTCATGCAAGATTCTGTATATTTGTGCATTTCACTTTGTCATGCAAAGAATGGTAATGGCATATACTTTGAATATCTACAAGCATTTTATCTGGTTTTGCTTAAGAAAGAAAGGCTTGAACTATCCTTGGTATCAGTTAAGCTAGAAATTGTGAATGTCTTTCTACACAGTGTTTGACATTTACTAAAGATAAATGTTTTCTTTTGACTAGTTGACACCCTATGGATTTATGGAACTATCCTATATGGTATTACTGTCTTTATTTTCCTATATTGTTTAACATTATTTTATAGGATGAATTTGGATGAAATGTTCCTTGTTTAGGGCAAAATGTCAGATATAATTGCATAGCTAACTTACAATAATTTATTGTATGTTAGATATGAACTGTTTACTAATAAGAGTATGTCTGAACACTAAACTGAAATACACAGTGCATCAGAAAGGAAGTCTTCTTTTTAATTGAATTCTTGAAATTGAATATTCACACTTACACTGGTAGCTCAATACCCATTTTTGTGCAGCAACACCTATAAAGTATTTCAGGGTTCTTTCACAGACCAGATCCTCATCTGAAGATTAAAGAGAGAGAGGAAAATGAGTGTTCAATATTAAATGAATAAAGACCATGGACTATTTTTTAAATATTTCATTTACAGCAGGTCTTCACACAATGTCAGAAATTGCTTTCAAAAATATGTCCAGTTTCAAAAGCAGCTTCTAGAGTTACAGAGACTAGAGCTTTACTGATTTATTTTACATATCTCCTTTTAAAATGATATTTTTCATAGCCTGGTCAAGATAACAGTTTGAAACAATATAAAATGAAAGACTGCAAATTGTATTTTAAAGTACAAACTACAAAAAAAGCTCAGCTTCCTTTATACAAATGGATGGAATCTTTTTAATGGTAGATAAATGGTAGATAAATGGTAGATAAAAGAACAGAATAACTATATTATTAGTCACCAACAGCAATAGTACAGAGTAAGCAGAGTAATAGTAAGCAGTCCTTCAAAGAAAGGTCAGTGGCTTTTTTGATGCCCCCGCCCGCCCAAGTTTGCAAAATTGCTGAAAAGCAGCTACAGATTACAGACTGTCCAAAGGAAGTAAGAGAAAAGCAACTGAAATCTTACAAGACTTCTATGTTAGCATATGATCTTATTAGCTCTTGGAGTAATATTATAAAGATCATGTGATTTAGTAAACCTACAAAATTGCAATTGTTTTTTTTTTAAATTCTCCTTTTTGACACTTTCATCTTTCATGTAATTACTTTAGAAGCTGAAAAAATAGGTATGTTTGCAATCACACTTCTGACATTCAAAAGAGGGAAAGAAACAGATTAGGAATTCTGGTTCATCCACTAAAATACTTTTCCTCACTTTAATATTTATTGGATTGCAAACCCTAGAATTCCCAACCTATATAGGAGCTATAGGAATATTTGAGGAAAACATCAAGTTAGCCAAAACTGTACTGTTGCAATACACCCAATTTAAATACCTATTAACTCAAAGAAAGCTGCCACAGTATCCTGAATAATAAGTAGCAGGGCATATTATTAAATTAAGATCTTATAATCCTAAAGGTATACCTATCCACCCAATCAATTATGGAGATAAATCAAATAGAAAGTTCACTTTTGTCTTTCAAAATCACCTGTTTTCATTATTAGATGAGTTGTTTGTTCAGTTATTTTATTACACCAAGTGCTCTGAGTTTTCTTGGCAAATTTACGAACTAGTTTCTAGAAGAAAAGAAAATGAATTAGAAATAATTTGTTTTATTAGTACATCAGAGATTGCTGGCTTCAATGGAATATTTCATTTATTAAAAAATCTTTTCCCCTATATTAACTACCTTACTTTAATAATATGATTATGAACTATAAAAACATGATAGAACAGATAAAATCCAAAATTAGAATGGTTCAAAGTAGGAAATGACATAGCAGAACTCCATCAGCAAGGAGCCAATAAATACATTCCTAGAGCAATAGCACTTAGACTTATATACCGCTTCATAGTGCTTTACAGCCCTCTCTAAGCAGTTTACAGAATCAGCATATTGCCCCCAACAATCTGGCTCCTCCCTTTACCCATTTCGGAAGGATGGAAGGCTAAATCGCTCAGAATTGAATTCCTAGAGTGAACATGAGTTAGCCTGCAGTAACTCATTCTAACCATTTCAATTTGTGTTCCTAATCTGATTTTTGTGGTGCTGTTTTTGATAGGTTGGACTGTTTTATCCCTTTGTGTAAAGACAGATGCAAAAAATGAGTTAAATAGTTCTGCTTTCTTCCTGTTGCTTGTCAGCTTCTTGCCACTTTCTCCCAGCACTGGACCAATTGTTTCCTTAACCCTTTTCTTGTTTTTAACATGTTGGAAGAAACTTTTTTTTTGTTATTTTTTATTTTTGTGGCAAGCCTTTCTTCATTGTGAGCCTTAGCTTTCCTTACTTCATCTTTTACAGGCTCGGACTATTTGCTGATATTCTGCCTTAGCTATGTCCCCCTCTTTCCACTTTTTATACTTAACTTTTTTGTCTTTCAATTTGTCAGAGAGTTCTTTATGCAGCCATGCTGATTTCTTTTGGGGGCGCTATTTTTCTTCTTCTTTGGCATTGTGCTAGACTGGGCTTTGTAATCTCATTTTTCAAAATTTCCCAAGCTTCTTGAGTTGTTTTCCCCTTGAGGATTCTCATTCATGGAATTCTTCCCAAGCTCTAAGTTTATTGAAATTAGCTCTCTTAAAATCCAAGACTCTAGTTTGACTTGCTCTCAAGTACAAACTCAAATTTGTACTTGTTCATTCAGATTACACTAAATATCTCTTCTTTGCTGCAGCACTTGCCCTTTCAAAATGCTTCCCTTCAAATATTTATATGGTTGATACTCAAAACTATTACTGAAAAGCTGGTTATTAGGAGGGGTATGAAGTCCTTATAGAATTTTATATGTTTAAACACTTGAATGTTTGGATATATATGATCTCTGCTTTTATTGGTTTATTGCTTTATACGTTTTACAAAATAGCTATAAAAGCAGGTTTATCTTTAAAATAATGCCTCCCACAAAATCTTAAAGCTCAAAAAAAATTATATCTGTTGCTGTGAAAAATCTACAAGCATATCAGAGCATGCTTACCAATTCACTCTGGTTTAAGCCAGATGCCACCAGAGACATTTTTTGCCTTCCAGTCAGAAGTAGACTCTTTCTTTTCCTTTTATTTGTACTACAGCAGGTGGTATGTGCCAAGGGAGAGACTGATTTTTCCAATATACTATGCATTTCTAGAAAAGAAGATTTAAAAAAATCTTGTTTATCTAGATAATGACGTTTTATATTTGACAATTATTATAGTTATTTTTTTTAAAAAAACAACGATATTTAATATATATTTTCTTCCTTCTTAGGGGTGCCTGCATCTTTTAATTGTCTATTGGGCATGCAGCTTAATATATGACCTACACAAAATTCAAATTATATTTCTAATTGTCAATCACATTTTAAAAGTAGAAAATGTCAAGTGATGCACATGACAGATTGAATGATAAAATAGAAGATAAAACATGGAAAAATATTAAGACCTGAGGCAATAATCTTTGTCCTTGTTTATTCTACTTTCAAACAGCCTTAATATATTTCCTCTCTCCAAAATGCAATTAAAAAGAAGCAAAATGCTTTAAACTAGCCAAGAGAACAAACTGTAATTTGTAATCATGCTGCCAATAACTATAATCTGTTGAAATTTATAAGTTTATAAGATGATCCAAAGTATTTTGTTTTAATCCGAAAGACCAAACAAAAGCTGCGTTAATTATGTTGTATTCAGTTTGTTTTGGGGTACAAAAGAAACTAATTGATTTGATTTCACTAATTTAATATTTCAGATCTATTATCTTGTCTATTTAGATTGGTGCTTTTCCAGAAAACTTGGAAGCACCTATTTTGTTCCCATTGACATTTCAATCTGGTTTTCATGGCAGCATCCCAGAGAGACGTGAAACTGACAGAGATTTGTGCTCTGTTTACCTGAACTATCCTTCTATAGGATCTTAATTATGTCTATTAACTACAGTTCTTCTACTTCAATAAAATGTCAAAAATTATAAGCCTTTGGAATCTCACTATTGTATCTTTTGTTGTTCCATGGAACATAATTGGCTTTTCTGATGATATGATAATTAAACTGATCTTCTTTATGTAGAAGCACAGTTCAAAAGAATTGCAAAGAAAAATCCTGGAACAAGTTCATTTCTTGGACCAAACAAGTTTATTTTCCTCAACTAGCTAATACATCATCACAACAATGCAATAGAAATCAATTTTAAAACCATTGCCATGGCAACAGAACTCTGAATTAATATTCATAAACTCCACTAGTAACCAAACAAAATTAACTCTATAATTCATCAGTGACAATCTATACCAAGGTAGTATACTGCACAGAAGGCATATGTTTAGAATGAAAGAGTGCAGATAAAATTGCCAGAAGAAAATAGAGAACACTACAATGGATTATTCCTCTCAGCTTTGAGTCAATTCCTAATGGATGTTTGAGTCCTATACGATGTATATTAAGCCCAGCAAATAATTGAGGATTTAATATTTCTCTGAGGATGAAAAAGCAGAGCATTTATGTATAAAATGCATTCATTCAATAATGTATACTAATTTATACATAAATTAATAATTTATACATAAATTTGTAACAGGATATTCCATTTAAAATGAATTATTTTGTTAATATTTTATAAGTAGGATGAAATTTCTAAATTCTTAGGAATATTGTTTTTGAAAGAAAGGCAGTTTCAGAACACTGCCAACTCACCCTTTCTTGTTTCTGTCTGCTCTCTTTCCAATGACCATCCTTCAGAGCTCATACTCTGGCTTCCCTCTTTGAGGACAGCTTCAATGAAAGCCATCTTCTGCTGCAGTTGCTTTAAGTTATTTTGCATAGCATCCCTTTGCTACAAACAGAACAGAACAGAACAAAACACAGGCTTGCCTCAGATAACTTTTCATCAATGAATAGAGAATAAAACAGTGAGAAGACACACAGAGAACTACACGGTGATATAACAAGCAAATATTTTCACCACAGAAGCACTTTGGTGCTTCCAACACAGAAGTGTTAGTGTATCTCATTATTCATCTAATAACTTCAGTTTTGAGTTAATGGCAGGATATAAATGGCATAAATAAATAAAAGGGTAACACTGTGAGCTCAAAAAGGAGGACAATTATTTATCTTCCCATCTTACAAAACAGGGGGGAGGGGAGAACATGATAAACCTCCAACTCTGCTCATAATTCTGGCGAACAATACTGCGCTAACAAAATCAATATCAAGAAGGGAAAATAGTTGCTTTTTATGTTTTTATTTGTAGCCATTTGGAATCACTTGTGAGAGTGAGATGGGTGATATCTAAATTTGATACATTTTTTTTCTGGATTCTAATCCTGATCTAAAACTCAAAGATCAGGAGCTCTTTCAATCTGCCTTAAATTGCAAAACAATCACACAATATTGCAGGGGAATTACTTAAAATAAGATCCCTTCTCCTTTGGTCAAAGACAATATTTTTCACTGTAAATTTCATTGTAATTTTAAAAAAATACATTGTAATTAGATTGTAATTAGATCATTGTGATTAAAAAATAAATAAAACCAATTTTTAAAATGGTAATATACACGTCCATCCAACAGGTAATCTAATTAAGTTCTATTACCAAACCAAAAAAAAGTAGAAAGAAATAAAACACTAACAATTAACATTAAATTTCAATAAAACATCTAAATAAACTACAAATATATAAAAGCAATTTATCAAATCACGCATAAAAATTGACTATTTGGAATTGTTTTGATGTTAGGGAATAGGTGCCAAAGGAAAATCATTTTGATTAATATCTTGATTTATAGAAAAAAATACCTTGTCAAAAATTGGCAAGCCACATTTCTTAAATCTACACTCATCATCATTAAGTAAACCAAACAACAACAACAAAAACAAAGAAAGGGGAAATGAACACATAAATACTTTACAATGGAGCAAAGGTGGTAAAAATTTATTTATTACAATACACTTCAAAAGGCAAAACAAATAAAAAAGGAATTAAAAAAAACATGATTGGATAAAGCATTCTAGTAGTTCCTCATTTCCCCCCTTGAAATGCTACTTAAGCATTGCTTTATAATGGTTTGGACAAATGTGATTCTTGCTCGTTTCCGAAGTGAGGCGTGGGAGGAGTCACACATGGGTATTAACACAGCCCTTTTGCCCTGGAGACTGAGGTAAATCTTGAGGCCACACCTCCATTCCTCCACTGACCTCCCAGATTAACATCAGTCTCTGGCCCAGGAGTGTTTTACCTGACTCTCCCTCACTTCGAAGACTTAGGAGTTTTTTATAGGATTCTACCATTTTTTACCTTTTAAATTGAATTGCTGCATCCTTCCACTGCTGTGCTGAGCACTGCTAGCGTTAAAGCCTTGCCGCTTGCTAGCACACACGCCCCAGGCGGTCGGACGGTCGCGAAAAGGGGAGGAAGCCTCCACATTGCGCGGAATGCGTGGATCAGCTGCCCGGCTTCCAGGAGACCGGCGAAGACTATCGGAAGACCGGGGATCCGGCAGGGATTGCCCCAACGCTCCCCAGCTGCAGGAGGCGATCGGGTCGCAGATCGGCGGCCGCCATCTTGCCCGTCGCCATTTTGAGCACGTGGGTGAGCATGTGACTGGCGTTCTCCTATGGACGCTGAGAGCACTCTAAAAGCACCGCCAAAGCCGGAAGAGGCTTCAGAAGGCCCCAACTTTGCCGGCAATCCAGGGAGGGCTGTGGATCAGTGCCTGCCGGCAATTCAAGCTGCGGATCGGTGGCAGAGAAGAAGCGCGAGCTCGGAGCCAGCGCGCACAAGAACAAGACCGGCTAGCAGAGAGGAGGTTGCTGAGCAGCATAACTGTAATGGCGGAGGTGGTGAGGAGCAGGGGTGCCAGGCCCGATCCCCAGGGGATTCAGATCCGGGCAAGGGGACCACCAGGGAGGTTCCCTCAGTCTCCAGAGGGAGGTCCCACGGCAAGAAGGGCAACCCCAGGGCCCATAGGAAGGGAACCTCTGGGAAGGAGGTTCGAGTTACCAGGGCCTCCACTAGGAGGTTCATGGCCACCATTAGCCCCTCTCCTTCCAGATCTCGCTCCCCCCGCAGGCCCTCCTGTTCTGGGTAGAGGCCCGGATGGCATCCCCTGGTTCCCCAGGGGGCTCAGGCACAGGGATCAACTCTCTATCGCCCCCCCTTTCACCTGCCCACCTATCTGAGGCTAGGGGAGACCCCTTTGGGCGCAGGGCACCGAGCCCTAACAGACACTGGCTGGCACCGCAATCCCCTGAACCTAGGGATCTCCTGCAACCCCCAGAGCTGCACCCCTCTCTTCCAGAGCTTCCTGAGAGCTTCCAGGAGGTGCTAGCCAGGGCCATAGCCCAAGGGATTGCTTCTGGGATGAAACACCAGTCCCAGGGTTCCAGGAGTAGATCTTCCAGGGACCAGTCCAGGAGTCACCAGGATCGCCGTAGGTCCTCTGCTACCAGGGAGCCCAGGTCACCTTCCCCCTCCACTGCCAGTCAGGCTTCGGATTTGGAGGAGGGGGAGTTGAAAGAGATGGGGTTCTCTGAGGATGAGGAGGCTCAAGGCCCTGAGGCCCCAAACATCACCGGGCTGTTTCCCCCCTCCTTGTTCAGCTCCTTACTTCATAAGGCCAGGGCCACAGCAGACCTGGACTCCCCTCCACAACCCAGTCCTACCATCGCCACCCCCGGCCCTAGTGGGGGTAACAAGAAGGGACCCCTCCACAGGCCCCAGGTGGAGAAGGAGGAGATACCCACTCCAGAGATGTTTCTAGAAGTGCTTAAATCCCAGTGGGTTAAGCCAGGGTCTTTTCCCAACCCGAGGAGGAGGGGCAATGAGCGTAGATTCTATAATCTCAATTCTACCTTTGCCCAAGTACTGCAGGTTCCTTTAGTGGACACTCCGGTCGCCACCCTGACTTCTGCTTCAACCGTGATGACTGGCGACATCGCCAACTGTCTTAAGGCAGAAGACAAGAAGGCAGAAATGATTTTGTGTAAGTCATTTCAGGCAATAACCTAGGCCATTAGGGCGGCCACTTCTGCATCCTTTTTCAATAGGTCAACAGTGCTGTGGCTGGAACAGCTGAGAGACAGGACTCCAGCCACGGAGGTACGTCTCCTGCAGGACATCTCCAAGGTGCTGGCAGCCACGCAGTTTTCGGCAGACGCCACGCTGGATGCAGTTAAGTATGCTTCTCGAGCTTTGTCGTCCTCTGTAGCGTCCAGGCACCTGCTGTGGCTGCGCCACTGGCAGGCGGAATCTTAGGCTAAGTGGCACCTGGCAGGAGCTGACTACACCGGGTACAAGCTTTTCGGTGCCTTGCTGGATCCTATCTTGGTGGAGGACAAGAATAAGCAAAAGGTCTTCCTGGCTACGACCAGACGGTCAGATCACCGACAGGCTCCTTACCCCAGGAGAACCTCTTACCGCCTGCCTGACACGGACTACCAGAGTCAGAGGTATCCTGTTCCTAGATCTCATAGACAGGGGGATAGGCAGTTCCCAAGGGACAGATTTAGAAGCCAGCAGCAGAGCAAGCGGCCCTTTCGAGGAGGGGGTGGCCATCCGTTCCGCAGGTTCAAGTGATCCAATCGCGGATCACCCCATCGGCAGTCGCCTCTCCCTATTTGCAGATGCCTGGGAGCACGTCACCTCGGACAAATGAGTCCTCCAGACAGTTAAGCTCGGGCTCCGGCTAGAGTTCCAATCGCAGTCCCTGAATAGATTCCGCACCTTCGCCTCCTTCACAAATCCAGCCAAACGAGCCCTTAAGGCCAAGGCCATCAGACACCTGTTAGACATCAGGGCCATAGAGAAGGTCCCAGAGGGGGAGAGGGGTTCCAGGTTCTATTCAAACCTGTTCCCAAGAGTTCAGGGGGGGTGGAGAGCCATCCTGGAACTTAAGCTGCTCAATTTCAGGGTGGTCTACTGTAGGTTCAAAATGACCTCCCTGAAATCCATCTTAGAAAGCATCAGATAGGGCGATTTCTTGGCCTCCATCGACCTCACGGAGGCCTACCTACACATCAGAATCGCTCCAGAACATCGTAGGTTCCTCAGATTTTCCCACGAGGGCAGTCCCTTTCAATATAGGGCCCTTCCCTTTGGGCTAGCTTCAGCCCCCAGGACCTTTACCAAGGTGCTGGCCGCTGCCACGAGTCACCTGCGTTCCTTCCCAGTCTGACTTCATTGCTACCTGGATGACATCCTCGTCCTAGCCAGGCCCACAGACACTGCCAGGCAGGACCTGGAGCTCACCATCAACACTCTCAGGTCCCTGAGGTTCTCTATCAATCTAGAGAAGAGCCACCTGGTCCCACCTACCAGTCTCCTATACCTAGGGTCCATTATAGATTCGGTGTCTGGGGAGGATCTCCTTTCCCAGGATCGAAGGGACAGCATTGTGCAGCTGGTTCATGAGATATGCAAATTACGCTCTGTCCCTGTAGTTCTTCTTTCCAGGCTCCTTGGGAAATTCATTTCTTGTATAGGGATTGTGCCTTGGGCTCGCCTACACGCCAGGGAACTTCAGTGGTTCCTGCTTCCATACCAAAGAGCCAAGATGAGAGACGCCAGCTTCAAAGTTTGAGTGTCACCCCAGGTGCTGCTCTCGCTCCGTTGGTGGCTGACCCCAGCAGTAGACAAGGGATTCCTCTTCAAGGAACCAGCGAGGAAGATACTCACAACGAATGCGAGCCTGTTCGGCTGGGGAACACACCTGAAGGCCCAGATAGCCCAGGGCCGCTAGACTCCAACAGATCTGTGCAACAACATTGGAGCTCAGGGCCATCCATCTGGCCATATGTCACTTCAGGACCACTGTGACCGGTCACTATGTCCTAGTCTTGAGGGACAATGTGGCAGCCAAGGCCCACGTGAACAGGCAAGGGGGGCACCCATTCCAAGGCCCTTCGCGACGAGGGGCTCCTGTTGGGGAACTTGGCAGAGAGACATCTCCAGTCTTTTCAGAGCAGAACACATTTCCAGGACAGAGAACCAGCAAGCGGATTGGCTCAGCAGGGAGACGGTCAACAATGGAGAGTGACAGCTCCATCCCAGCATCTTCCTGCAGATCTGCGAGAGGTTCAGGCGCCCAACAGTGGATCTCTTCGCAACCCCAGCAAATGCCCAGCTGCCGATCTTTGTATCGAGGTTCCCGTCCAGGGGAGCCATGGACACGGATGCCCTTCGCTGCAGATGGCCACCATGTCTTCTCTATGCTTTTCCTCCCCTTCCCCTCATCCCCGGGGCTCTGAGGAAGTTAGTGTCTGAGGGAGCAGAGATGATCCTAGTGGCTCCCTTCTGGCCACGGCACTTCTGGCTAGCAGACTTGGTGGAGCTATCCTCAGCTCCTCACTGGAGGATTCCCCCGGAGGAGGTGTCCCTACACCAGGGGTCTCTGGAGCATCCGGATCTGGAGTGGCTCCATCTGACTGCCTGGCAATTCAGCAGGAGTAGTTAAGAGGGGCACATTTCTCTGCGAAGGTCATTAAGACCATTGAGGCGTCCAGGAGGCAGTCCACCACTTGCATCTACAACACCTCCTGGGTTGTTTTCGCGGACAGGTGCCAAGCAAGGGACATTGTTCCAGCTTCGGCCTCCATATCCCAGGTTCTGGACTACAGGAAGGTCTGGAGAAAGGTCTGGCCCCCAGCACCCTTAGGAGACAAGTATCTGTCCTCTCCACGGTCCTGGGGGGGGGGGTGCACCACCTTTGTCTCAACATCCCATCCTAAGGCACTTCCTTAAGGGAGCGACAAATCTGAAACCCCCAGTGGTCCATTGATTCCCTACTTGGGACCTACCCACGGTCCTCCAGGCATTGACGGAGGCACCTTTCGAACTCTTGAGGGAGGTTTCCCTGCAATTTCTGACCCTTAAGGTCGTCTTTCTGGTAGCCATCACCTCAGCCAGGAGAGTATCTGAGCTTAACGTTCTTTCCAGTAGAGCGGACCTCTGCACCTTTCTGGAGAACCGGGTCATCCTCAGACTGGACCCCACGTTCATGCCCAAGGTCAATTCTCCCTTCCACAGGGCATTAGAGATAGTTCTGCCAGAGTTCTATTCACAGCTCTCCAGGGATAGGGAAAGATCATGGCACTGGTTGGACGTTAGAAGAGCCCTGCGCATCTATCTGAAGCGCACGGCGCCCCTTAGGTGTTCAGAGGTCCTCTTCATTTCCTTTCAGGCATCTACTTGGGGAGCCAAGGTTTCCCCGGCCACCATTAGCAGGTGGACCAGAGCGGCCATTTCAAAGGCCTACGAAGCACGGGGACTTCAGGTCCCAGAGGGCATCACAGTGCACTCCACCAGAAGGGTGGCCATCACAGCGGCCTGGGCCACCCAGGCTCCCATAGAAGAGATCTGCAGGGCTGCCGCCTGGTCCTCTCCCTCGCCTTTCATCAGGCATTACCAGCTAGATGCTTATGCCTCCGCGGAAGAGGCCTTTGGGAGGAGGGTCCTTCAGGGAGTCCTAGACTCTTGAGGGGCTCAGGCCCATTGATCCCTCCCAAGGACATCTAGCTTTGGTATGTCCCATGTGTGACTCCTCCCTTCCTCACTTTGGAAACTGTCAGTTGGTCACTTCCCCCCATTTTAGGGCGCACTGCGCCAGGGGCCTTAATTAGTTCAGCGGTCAGTCAGGGCCAGGCAGGAAGGATGTGTGCATGTTCTGTCTCTGTCCCTTCCTTCCAGGTGCTCTGCTACAAACCATCAGTTAATCTGGGAGGTCAGTGGAGGAATGGAGGTGTGGCCTTAAGATTTATCTCAGTCTCCAGGGCAAAAGGGTTGTGTTAATACCCATGTGACTACTCCCACGCCAACTTCGAAACATGCAGTTCAGGTAAGACCAACTGACAATTTCTCTGTAAAACTTTCAACTTTTTAATTTCATTTTTTTCTACAGAAAACATGTAAATTGACTTTCTGTGTAATATGTTGGGTATAAGGGAATCATTTCTACTTGAATTTGGTGAAATGTCTTCTGTAAATGTTATTATAGTGTCAATGTTTTCACAGCTGCCTATTCTCCAATTTTAGTTTCTCAATTTATATTGCCATAAAACTTTTTCTTTTCCAATATTGTAGCAAATTGAGTCTTGTCTCTATCAGCATGTATCTTAATAAATCGTGATCCTGTACATTTATGTTTTCTGGGATTACATATAATAAAAGTATTTGTGGTTTTAATTCAAATTTTATTTCCAGAATTTCTGAATGTTTATTTCTTTGCAGTACTTTTTACGAAAACATTGCTTATAATGAAGCGTTTTTTTCTTTGCAGTGGCATTTTCAATATCTATTGTTCTGAGTTTTTTTCCCTCCTCCGCAATAATTGACAATTTATGCCATCCGTAGAATATTTTCTAATGAAAGTTTTAACTATCTTCTTCACAATTTTATTTATTTCCATTAATAGCTGTAATTGTTTTGAAATATATCTTTATGTTCTGTAAATTCTTTGAGCCCAATATTTTTTTTCCAAATTTATTTTCAATTTTGTGACTGGAATATAATTCCTATTATTTTTCATGTTCTACTATGATCTTGTATATAATTTATTCTTCTTCTCTATAGCTTTTATCATCCTCCTTTCTCTTTTCTAATTTGATAAATGAAAAGTTTCTTTGCATTTTTAAAATGTTCTTGAAAATTTAAAGGGAATTTTGACATATTTTATCATTTTTGGGAGCTCTGACATCTTCAATATAGCTAGTTGATATTAATTTATTTGTGTGTTGTCAACCTGGATTGGTTTTATGAATCTCATCTATTTCCTTTATTTTCTCATTTAATTATGATTTTCGTTCTTTTTTTATTTGCTGCAAGCTTTATTAAAATATAGTTAGCCTTATGAGATACAAGCTTTGCATATAAGCTATCTCCCAAATACATCCCCAGAATTGTATATATTTACAAAAAGCTCTTTAATTTTTCCTTTGTATTTCAGCAATATACATTCTTGAAGTAACAGAGTAGAGTATCATTCATACATCATCTGAAAAGCATTTTCTCTCTCTGAATATATTAGAATCAGTGTGAGATCTGTGTACACCATTGAACAAATCCATACTTCTTTAATAGATGTTGTGAGAGCTTTAAAAACTAGCATATATAAATTTTCGAATACATTTGACATCTTATTAGAAAAAAACACCCTGTAAGTTTTTGCTTTTGTATAGTTTTAAAATCTTCAAGCATTGATCAAAACCAGTATACAGGGCGGGGCATAACCTTTTCCTAGGGGGTCACAGCAAGATCGACAGCAGTTTACAACTTCCGCGACACCTCATTTTAAAGCCCATAAAAAACTGAATTGAATGAGCTATTAAATGTTAAATTTGCTTTAAGAATGGCTGGAAAATTCGATTCGGAAGAACAAAGGATCATTGACAGAATAAAATGCATTGCCTTTCGAGAGGCTCGCGATGCTGGAGCGACGTTTATCAATCGAAAATGGATTGCAAACAAATTGAAACGTCATCCGGATTGGGTTACTGATAATTGGAACAAAACAGCCCAAGAATGTTTCACAAAATTTGGAGAAGGGCGTCCTCTGCAACTGTCCCAAGAAAGCAAAGCCATCATTGCAACTGGCAGTCGCAAACAACGAAAAGGAAATCGAAAAGTGGCCCAAGAAATCCTTCAAATTCGTGGAAAACGAGTTGATCAAAGGACAATCGGCCGATATCGAGAACGAGAAGGTTTGAAGCCATTCCACGTCATTTGCAAACCATTGAAAACTCAAACACACGTTCAAGATCGGCTTTGGTTGTGCGATTGGTTGTCTGAATGGACCGAGGAAGATTTTCTTCATTTGGCGCCATCTGACGAATTCTTCGTTTATGCCATTCGAAAACCGAATTTCCAGAACGATCGAATTTGGGCTAAAGACGTCGACGACATCGCCAAACATGAACGATATCGACAAATCGTTCGCAATCCGACTTGCATCGGGATTTTCGTCATTTTCACAGCCAAGAAACTGCATTGGGTTTTGAAGGATAAAGGGGAATCCTGGGATGGCAGTTATTTCCGTGAGAAAATTTTATTGGAGAATGTCATTCCATTTCTCAGTGATCCAGACAATGTCTTGGTGGTTGGTGAGGCTGTCTTTCTTCATGACAAAGCTCCTTGCATGCGTGCAAATGCGACTCAGCAATTGTTAAAGGAAAACAATGTCGAATTTTGGGGCAATGACGTCTGGCCGGGAAATTCGCCAGATCTCAATCCGGCAGAGAACATTGGGGCCATAATTAAGGATGAAGTGGAAGCTCTGATGATTCAGGAGCAAGGTCAAAATCGATATTCGGTTGAAACTTTGAGAATGAATTTGGAAACTGTGTTGAAAAATCTGGAAAATCGAACGGAACTGTTTGAAGATTTGTTGTGTTCTTATCCACCTCGTTTGAATGCTGTTCGAAGGGCTAATGGTGGTCATACTGACTATTAAATCATGTCAATAAACTCAGTTTTTGATGGGCTTTCGAATGGTGTATGAATTATTTGTGTTGTTATTACAAGTGTTGCTGTGACCCCCTAGGAAAAGGTTATGCCCCGCCCTGTATACAACATATTGAAAAACTTTTCAAAAGGTGCTGTCTCTTTTTCCCCATAATGAACTTCAACCTAGCATTCTATTCAAATTTCCAACAATGATTATTTCCTCCCCTATAATGCCTATCAATAACTGAAATAATATTTTCTAGAATTCTTCCTTATTTGAGCTTGGCACATAACAACATGCCAGCATTGAGATCTTTTTTTCTTAATTTCAGGATTAAAATTCTTCATTCTTTATCTTCTAATTCTTCTACTGTTCCTAATATTTAAAATAAAATACTATTCAATTTTTATCTTTCCAGTTACTGAATATGTCTACCTAGTTTCCCCTCCCCCCAAGTAAATTGGCATGGTTTTGTTGTATGTGTTTCTTGTAGGCAAACAGTATCAACATTAACTGTTTTGAGTTTATGCAAAATTAGCTTTCATTTAGTCCATTTTTATTTATGAGGTCGATCTTCTGTTGTCTATTTTCTTTTTCTTTCTTTTGGGGTCTCTTTGAGACCAATTTGATTCCTGGAATTTGCTTGGACTAATGTCTGATGTTTTCTTAGTGAGATCTTGGAAGTACTTTGCCATTGCCTTCTTCTTAGGCTTAAGAGAGAGTGATTAGTCTAAGTTCACCTTCTTTATGTCTATGTCAGAATTAGAACTCATGGTCTTGGGATTTCTAGCCTGTTGCCTTAACTACTCTTTCTCCTTGTCCATTTCAAGTTTTAGTTTTTTAGCATCCTTCTCCACATCATCATATTGAGTCCTGGATAGTTAATCTTTAATATAGAAAGGAGGCCATTTTATTCATCTGATCATTTTTTTCATTTCCAAAACAGACTTCCAGAATCTACATCTAATTTATTTAAATCTTAGTACAATTGTAATCCAAAAATGGAAGATAGTTTTCATTATACAAGCCAAAAAATAATAATACAGGTAGTCCTTGACTTACAACAGTTCATTTGGTGACCATTTGAAATTATAATAGAACCGGAAAAAGTGACTAATGACTATTTTTCATGCTAAAAACCATACAGTCTCCCCATGGTCACACGATCAAAATTCAGATGCTTGGCAACTGACTCATATTTATGACAATTGCAGTGTCCTGCAGGCAACACTGCTTTCATGGTGTGGCGACAATAACTGGTCCTTAACACCAATAAGATCAAGGAGCTTATAATGGACTTCAGGAGGAACAGACCAGACATCCAGTCTTGCTTATCAATGGAGCCCGAGTGGAGCAAGTGGCCAGTTTTATGTTTTGGGGTGTTATCATAAAAGAGGACCTGATCTAGGGCACTCACATTGCAGCACTGGTCAAAAGGGTCCAGCAGAGATTATATTACCTGAGACTTCTCAGGAAACAACAACAGAATGAAAAACTGCTGGTGACCTTCTACCTCTATAGAGAATATTTTAACTTACTGCACCTGTGTATGGTTAGCCAATTGCACAGTGACAGATAGGACAGCGCTCCAGAGGGTTAATGTCATTGCCCAGAGGGTCATTGGTTCCCCACTCCCCTCCTTGGAACAGCTTTATAGCTCCTGTTGCCTTAAGAAAGTTCAAAACATTCTTAAAGATCCATCTCATCCTGGGCACCTTTTTTTTTAAACTATTACCATCTGGCAGACGGTACAGGATAATAAAAACAAGGACGAATAGGCTGAAAAACATCTTCTATCCCAGGGCAGTAACTGTACTGAATTTGATGGTACATGCAATATTAATGCAATATTGGGTTTTCAATTTATGCACTCTTTTTATGAACTCTAACAGACTAAACACATCCAGCCCTTTGTATTAGCACCTAAATGAATTTTCAAATCTTTCACTATTTTAGCCAATCCTCTTCAAATTAGTCACATTCATTGCAAATTCTTCCTTACAATCTAGCTTCTACCTAATCTTATGTTGCCATTCACATAAATTAAGTCATCACATTTATGTTTGGAGACATGCAATCTCATACCTGTGTGGTAAGAATTTCACTCTGAGAGAATTGACCAAATGAATCTTCCAGAGCGGTTGCTTCACTGTCATAGGGCATCATTTCTTCACCTTACAGGAAAAAAAAATGTTTTACAGAGAGTAAAAGAGAACAAACAATTCCTGGGAAGAGTTGGGGGGTGGGAAGCTCTTTAAAGAATAACATGAGGAAGTTAAGAAATTACAGAACTCTATACATTTTTTTCAGCATCTGAATTTAGATAATATATATATACAAGCAATAAAATATCCTATATGATAGGCAGCTATTTGGGTATTGAAGTTACTTCATGTTAGGCAAGTAATGGAAAAAAAATGAGAAGGAAATTGAGCAGAACCCCAGAGTAGAAATGTTTCTCTAAGCTATTACCTTTGTTTACGAGTGATCTCAACCTATTAGGGTTTGATTTTATTAAAATAATTTCAAGTCTGATTTACAAATACTGATAAAGCAGAGACCCAGATAGCCATTTTGTTCCATATTTAACATGGTTTGATTCACACATTGAGTCACTTGATGTATCTGTAGCTTAGTATGTAAACAGAAATGGACTGCTGTTTTTTTTTAAAAAAATTTCAAATCTATGGGCAGGTCATGATCCTATTGGGCTGTTACTGGGTTGCACTTTGATAGAATGATTTAATAGGAAGGTTGGAATGCTGGAGCACAGTAAGACACTAAGCATATAACTCAGAATTCAAAAGTTATTATAGTGTGTTCTGCTTATACTTTTGTTGAGAAAGAGAATAAATATGGAGATAACTTTATGTCTGGCAAAATTATTGAATAAATGGTTTGCTAGGATAAATCAAAACTGAATTGCTGAGAGTTGGAAAGCATATAAATTTATTAAATAAATAAATAATGATTGCAATTCATTTGCTAGGCTATGGTATTTATTTGTATACTTTTGCATTCTGTTGATATTGAGCTTTAGAGTACATTGAAATGGAAGTTCTTCTGGGATTTAAAGCTTGAGGCAATAATGGTTTTCTCTTTCTTAAAAAAGCTGTATTGCAATGCTTCTTTATTAGTCAACCAACAATACTGCTGCAGCCTTTTACAATAGTTGTAAAACACACAGGCTGGATTTTGGAGGTGGAGGGGGGATGCTAGACTTATCTGTGAACTTGACATAGATACATAGAATGTGAAGGGAGATTACAATCCGAGCTGAATGTTACCTGCCATCCAAATTCCAAACTGACTTGAGATAGTTCTAACTTTTTTAAAAAAAATAGTCATTAACATTTTACTACCAGCTGGTTGACATGGAGCAGAAACATAGATTATTTGTCCACCTACTTAGTAGCCCAGGAGTGACATAAGTGAAGCAAGAACTTTATTCTGAATTCCATTATCCTCCAATAATAATTCTATTATATCTGAAATGTTTCATATTTTATATCAACATAATACATCCAGAGAAGCTCAGGCTATAGAAACTATGTGTACTGCAAAGAACCATTAGCTGTTACAATGTAACAAGGCTTAAAAGCAGAAGCAGTTTCTGAAAATACTTAAGCAGGGCAATAAAGCTAAGGATTAGGCTAGAAACAACACAAAGATTCATATCAGAATGTCTCTTTCCTGACTTCTTGACAGGATTAACTACGTAACCGGGATGAGTGTGTGTGTGTGTGTGTGTGGACGGGACAAAAGGCTGTTTCTTCCAACAGCTGGTTCACTGAACTGCTCAAAAAATTAGCTATAATGGTTCTCCAAAACCAGTGCAAATTGGCTGAATCCCATCAATGGATACATTGAAAATTTGAACTTATCCTGAATTTCCTGACTTTGCAAAAGATTATCTTACTTGGAACTGCCTATATACTCAGATGTTACCTTAACTGTTCTTAGGTCTTTGGTTAGGACTTGAATTATTAAGATTTTACCAGTCCCAGACGGTAAATCAAATTGAAGATTAACAACAATAACAAATATGATTAAAGCAGTCAGGATTAGTCCCTTCATCTTTCTTCAATTTTCCTGCTCTTAGACAACACATTTTTAGCCAGTTTTTAGTCAATGATTAAAAACTGGCTAAATGAAGAAAGAGAGCAAGGAACTAATTCTGGCTGCAAAAGATCAACCCTTAAGAACAAAGGTATACAAAACTAATATTGAGAAAACAGCAACAGACATTAAGTGCTGCCTATGCAAAGAAATTGAAAAAAAAGTGAACCCTTTTGGTAATTTGGACCATCCAGCCCTTGGTTATCAATGGAGACCAAGTAGAGCAAGTGACCAGTTTTACGTTTCTGGGTGTTATCCAGGGGTGGGTTCCTCCCGGTTAGCCCCTGTTCACGCGTACCGGTTGGTCGGTGAACCGGAAGTAATTAACTTATGGGAACGTCGGTACCAGTCCTGGCCCGTCGCTGCAAAGCGCCCTTTTGCCGGTGTGTCGCAGCTCGCTCGTTTGCTCCCCCACCCATCTGCAGCTCGTTCCCCCGCCTGTCCGCACTAAGCCCAGCCTGCCACTGATTGGCTGGAGTCCAGCCAATCAGTGAGTGGGCTGGAGGCGAAGCGAAGCTTTTTTCGCGCTTGACCTCCATTTGAAAATTCCCTTCGGCCTTCGCCTTCCAGGAGCTTGCTGCTTCCCCCTCAGGTAAGCAACTAAGCCCCAGCGGCGGGACTCGGGAGGCTTCGGGCGGGTGGCGGCAGCCCAGCATTCACGAGGGAAGGCCTTCCCTTGCAAAAGCTGCAGGTTGGTGCACGCCACACGGCCGAAGCTGGGTGGGTGGGGGGCGGTAGCGGCTGAAGGCGGGGGGGGGAGCGGTCTAGCTTTCGCAAGGGAAGGCCTCTGGGCCTTCCCTTGGGAAAGCTGCGGGCTCGCGTACACTACGCGGCCAAAGGCCGGTGGGGGGCAGTAGTGGTGGTAGCGGCCAAAGGCGGTGGTCTAGCTTTCGTAAGGGAAGGCCTCCAGGCCTTCCCTTGCGAAAGCTGCGGGCTCGCATACGCTACGCGAAGGCAGGTGGGGGGGCGGCGGCCTAGCTTTTGCAAGGCCTGGAGGCATTCCCTCGCGAAAGCCGCGGCCTGGTGGCGAAGGCGGCCTACCTTTCGCAAGGGAAGCCCCCCGCCTCCCCCTCTCCAGCCTCGCCTAGCTGGCTAAGCCTGCCAGGCGACCTGCTAAGTGACCCTACCCTTGTCTGAGGGTCCAGTGTCCTACCTGTTCCTGCTGCCTGCCTGCTCCCTATTGCTTCCATCCATCGTGACGAGGATCTATCCATCGCATCGGAGTGCTGCTGATTCTGCCTGCTGGTAAGTGACCCGTTTTTTTTTCTTTTATTTTTTTAATGTATTTTAAAATAATATTTTATTTAATGCACAGAATTTTTTAAAATAGTTTTACTTAAAAGTATTGAGTGTAGAATATTTTAAAATGGTTTACTTCAGTTTATTTTGGATAGAATCTTTTTTTTAATTGTCTTAGACTATTTAAAAAAAGATTCTATCCAAAATAAATTAAAATAAACCTTTTTTAAAAATTCTATACTCAATACTTTGAAATGTATTGTGCATAGAATTTTTTATAATAGTTTTACTTAAACGTATTGCGTGTAGAATATTTTAGAATGGTTTACTTTAATTTATTTTGGATAGAAGTCGCCTATACCCACGATGGGTGAAGAGGCGTCAAGTAAAGTAGTACAAGTACAATAATCTTTTTTAAAATTGTCTTAGACTATTTAAAAAAATATTCTATCCAAAATAAATTAAAATAAACCATTTAAAAATATTCTACACTCAATACTTTGAAATGTATTGTGCATAGAATTTTTTATAATAGTTTTATTGTAATTTATTGTGTATGGAATATTATTAATGGTTTCATTTTAA
This sequence comes from Thamnophis sirtalis, assembly GCF_051295495.1. NCBI lineage: Eukaryota > Metazoa > Chordata > Lepidosauria > Squamata > Natricidae > Thamnophis > Thamnophis sirtalis. Next base: position 85,611,276 of record NW_028261384.1, on the reverse strand, counting down.
GTTATTGTGTGTGGAATAGTTTGAAATGGTTACAGTGTAAATTATTGCTGGTGGATTGAACTAATGGTTATAGTATACTCTGGCTGGTACAATAATTTAAAATTGTTACAGTGTAAATTATTGCTGGTGTAATACTTAACAATGGTTTTTAAGGATTTCTTTTATTTATAGAATATCTTTTTTAAAATTATTTTTTGGGGAAATTTATTTTTTAATTGTTTATAAAATATATTTACTACAAGAAATGTTATTCCTTTTTGCAAATGTTTTCTTTGTGATGCAATATGTTGCTTTTAAGTGTTCAGACCAGGTTTATGTGTCTCAAAGTGGCTGCTTTTCTATGGGCAGGCCAGGTTTCTTGCAAGATTTAGTGTGTTTCACCCTCGTTGTTTAGGTAATTCTGAGGTGGTTGATGGTTCTATGAGCGCCTGTCCTTTATAATTTTCCACATTGCCTTGATGGTTTTTATTCCAGTGTCTTTGTCTTTTCTGTGCTTAGACTTAGGAAAAAAAACCTGGTTTCATTGGCAGTCTTTGGGGGGGGGGGGGATTCTTATTTTTTTGGTGTTTTCCTGGCACTGTCATAGTTTGTGTGTGTGTGTGTGTGTGTGTGTGCGCGCCCACCCACACATTATTAATTATCTACGCATTAATAATGATCTAATAATAATAATATCTAGTAATTAGTAATATCAAGTAATAACATTGTCTTGGCCACTCCCACCAAGTCCTTTGGGATTCCAACAGATAGGCAGCTATCACATAATACATCAAACTTAACAACTGTTAACCAGATAAAAAAGTCTGGATGATGGAGAGGGCAGTACCCGGAGAAAACAGAATACAAGAAAAGGAACTTGAGAAGATAACAAAATACAAAGACTTGCAAATCTAAAAAGAAAAAATGCACTTCCATTAGTATTAGGTGCCTTGGGTGCCGTCCCAAAACAACTGGAGCACCAGTTAAATACTATCAGCATTGACAAATTCACCACCAGTCAATTGCAGGATTGTTTTACTTGAAACAGCTTCTATCCTAACATCCTATAACAGTGATGGTTAACCTATTTTGGATCACATGCCAAAAGCGGGGGGAGCGCAGGAGTTATGCGCAGACATGCCCACACCCATAATGCTATGTGTGCGACCCCAGTGTGTAGGCACTGGTGACCCCCCTCCCGACGCATATGCGCGCACAACTAGCGCAAACCCTTCGCTTTTGGCATACTTTTTTCACCCTTCCCAGGCTCCAGAGACTTTCTAGGAGCCTGTTGAAGGCGAAAACAGCCTCCCCCAACCCTCTGGAAGCCCTCCAGAGGCTTCAGGAGCTTCCCTGAAGTCTCTGGGGCGCAAAAACATGGCCCTACGGGCAAACTGGAAGTTTGGGAACAGACTTCAGATTTTGCTGTAGGGCCATTTTTCAACTTCCGGAGCCTTCAGGGAAGCCTCCTGAAAAACTGCCCTATGAGCAAACTGGAGGTCTGTTCCTGAATTTCTGGTTTGCCTATAGGGCCAGTTTTTTGTGCTCCTTGAAGCCTTCGGAGGGCAAAAAACTGCCTTAAATGAAGGCCTAAGTCAGCTGGCCAGCGCACGAATGTATTCGGGAGCTGACAGGTCAATGCCTCATGTGCCCTAACAAATGGCTCCACGTACCATCTGTGGCACACGTACCATAGGTTTGCCATCACAGTCCTATAACATCCATATCTGTCTAACCTAGGCCACTTGGAAGAATTCAAAAGATGAATAAAGAATGCCAAACACAGTCTGGACATCAGGCTGATTGCATGACAAACCACAATAGAGAAAAAAAAAGTATAGTTACCAATTCTTTTGGGAGATAAGCAAAATAAACATTAGAAATTGATTAAAATTATAATAAAAATTATGAATTACATGTTCTTTGAGCAATTTGACAATTTTTTAGGAATTTCAACTGATGCGTCAGCTATTGTTATGTGCAAAATGAATAAGTATATTTACAACATCCCATTTCTGAGACAATATTTAACAATTATTGATAGAAAGAGCAAATTCTGATTAAATGCTATTAACAGAGCAAATGCTAATTAAAAATTAATATGGATAAGAAATGAGAATTGTCTCAAAAATGAAACCCAGATTTCAGTAATAAGGTAAAAATAAAAGTTAATTCTTCCAATTAAAAAAAATGGATGGTTAAACTTGAATTTTAAATTTCACAGTACCATCATTTTGTATGTAAATAAAATGTAATTACTGTATTTTTCGGACTATAATATGTTCTGAACTGTAAGACGCACCTAGCTTTTGGGGAGGAAAACAAGAAAAAAAAATCTGCCTCTGCCTCCCAGCAATTTGCCTCCTTGCAACAAACAGCCTGGTCAGTTTCAGCACAGCCTGATTTAGCACGAGCAGCTGACTGGTGATTGGATCTGTCTTCTGGAATACCAGAGGTGGGTTGCTACTGGTTCGGCCTGGATCAGGCGAATTGGTAGTAGGGGCAGCAGGAGGCTCTGTCCACACTCCCAGTCATGCACACGAAAAAGCGCGAGTGAACTGGTAGCCAAAAATGTGGAAACCCACCATTGATGATATCGCCTATCAGCTGTTCCAGGATATGTGGATCGTCATTGCGTCCCATCACTACTGCCGTCTATCAACACTCCCTGCACTCCATTTTTGGCCTCCGCATGCCCCATTTTTGGCTTGATCCAGGTGGCAAGAAATGGGCCGAAAATGGGGTTTGCAGAGGCATGGGGATCCAATCACCAATTAGCTGCTTGCACTAAATCAGGCTGTGCTGAAGCTGAACAGGCTGTTTGCTGCAAAAATGCAAATTGCTGGGAGACAGAAGCTGGTGGGTGAGGGCTGATGGGTGGGCAGGGCTTCGGCAATTTGCTCTATAAGATGCAGACATTTCCATCCACTTGGGGGGGGGGTGCATCTTATACACCGAACAATACGGTAATACAAATAACAAAATAAAAGTAATTTATTACTTGCTCCAAACTTCCTTGATTTTATTTGGTGGGCAAAACAAATTAATGTGTTACTTGTAAGGAACTCACAGTTAGTAAAGTTTGAAAATCCTTGGATTAATTTATAAAAAACCATCAAGATGAATATTTTCTCTCATTGGAGCTAGAAAGGTATATTCAAAATTACAGAAGGGTATTTAAAGATAAAATAATTCTAGGCAATACTTGTAATGGCAATTTTGTACCTAAATTGGATTCTGAATGTGCATATTCTTCTTGTCCACATTTTAGTTGCTCAGCATCTATAGAGACTTTATCACTAGGTGAAATGTCTTCGTTATTCCCACTGAGACTGGGCAATTTCTCTTTGGAATTAGAGAATGGGAATAAATCCTTTGAATTACAAGCTTTGCCAGAAACCACAGATACATTTGACTGAGAAGAAAATAAATTCAGAGAGAATTCTGATTCTTGGCTTTGGCAGACATCCTCTTTTTTGTGTTTGAAACAACTTCTGCTATTGCTCTCTGATGCTAGCATCTCTACTGGTATCTTCTTCTCTTTTACTGGATGTGACTGTGTGCTTTGCATATTTATTCGTTCCTGAGAACAAGGAAGCTTTTCATCTTCACTGGAAGCATCTTCTGAGAATGGCAGCTTCTGTAGCAATTTCTGGTAAGTCAAAACAAAGTCCTGACTCTTCAACGTGGGACTGCATTTGTTTTTACTATCCAGATCTGTTCCTTTAGTAATTTGCTTGTCTGTTTTAGCAGACATGGCCAAGATGTCATTTGTTTCCCAAAGGTTTGGTGAACCCTTTTTACTTTTGGTAGCTGGGTCCAAAACGTTGTCTGGTGTCTCTGACAGCAGTTCAAAATGCTGATGCTCTTTCGCAGAACATTCTAAATTCAGTTGGGGAATCGCACTCTTAATCCCACCGGTGCTAGAAACATCAACAGCTTTTTCTGTGTGACTGTTTAGTTGCTTTTCTTTCATGGGGTTCTTTTTTCCAGCATTGATGAATTCAAGTAACAATGGCACAGAATTTAAATAATGTTGCTGCATTAATTCTATCTGAGAATTCAGTTCCATTTTTTTGTTTTCAATATCTTGGGATTTTGCTTCTTGGAAGTGGACTGAACCAGAACTACTATTAATTTGGCTGAAACTTGTGTCGTGCAAATTGCTATTTTTCCAGACATTCAAACTTCTAATGCAACCATCTGGACTTTCAGTAATTTTCTCTAACCCTGGAGATTGTCTCTGTTCATCCACTGTCTTTTTACTTTCTGGTTGACATCCATCTTCTTCATTTCTGGTAACTGATTGTAGAGATATTGATGGACAATCAGGAAATGGAACTTTCAAGGCAAACTGAGGGTATTCATTTTTATGTTCAGAAAAACTGGATATAGAAAATGTTGGTGTTTGGATAGAGGTACTTTTATTCATGTGACAAGAAACATCACATTTCTCTTCATGTGTTCCATCTTTATCCCTTTTGTCAGGGCTTAGCCCTTGCAAATATTTATTACTCACAGCCAATTCCTTTACTTGACTTGGACATAACAAGAATGACAGGCGTTTGCAGCAGCTAAATATATTCTGCATGAAGCCTGGATCTAGTTCACTCTCTTCAGTTTCCAGATTCAATTCACAATTCCCTTTAGCTTTATTGTTGATTTCAGGAGACTTGCAATTATCTGTGCAAATTTTATCACACTGTATTATTTCAGAACAAATTGCATATTTTTCAAGTTGATTCATCATGACCTGTTTATTCTTAGAAACTGCTTGTTCTACCTTTCCAAGATGAAACTGCAAGTGTGAGTTCCTGTCTTGGGAATCTGCATTGTGGCTCTCTGCAGTTCCTTTAGTATTCAGAATGTCTTTTAAAGTCCCAATCACATGAGGAAACTTTTCATGGTTAGCATAAGCCATGTCTAGATTACAAAGGTTCAGCTTATCAATCATGCTGGTATCTGAATAAAACTTTACTTTCTTTGGATTTTCCTGCAGGATACAGAAGTCATCTTCTGTTACAGAGGAAGATGGCATTGTTTCTGAAAGAGAAATAGATTGTTTTAGTTCTCTCTCATTCACATTTATTTTTCTCTTAGTTGGTACACTTTGTCTCCTGGCTTCTTTTGTGAATAATTGAATCTCCTTGTTCCATTTGACTCGCTTCTGGTTTTGACTCATTTTTCTCAGCTCCTTAATATCCAGCTCTTCCTTGGTCTCCTCAGATAGCATAGGGCTTTTATTCAACACCTGCAGTTTACCAAGTGGTTTGATTAATTCTTTACTTCTCTTCTTCAAATAACTTTTGTTTTTCATTTTTGTTAGGTTCAATTCTGGTAACACGTGGCATTCATTCTGAGGTTGTTTATCTCCATCTCTTTTCAAGATGGACACTGCTTCCTCAACACAGGCTACTTTTAAAAAAGCAGCTTCTGATGGTTCTGCTGGGGATTTTTTAACAACACCAAAGGTTTGATCACTATTTTCCACAACAGGGTCTTCTCTCTTTCTAACTAATTCCTTGTCACTTGCTTTTCCATCCTGTCTTTTAACGAAATCATTCAGATCGAATATTCTCTTTTGAGTGGCTACCTTTCTCAGTGGTTGAGAGATCTGAGAATCCGAGGAATCTGAATCCTGAAGATGCTCTTCACTGCAACCATTCACCAGTGAATTAGAAGAAAGGATCTCCTTGCTTTTAGAAACCCACTCATTGACTTCATTCATCTCCTGTATCATTTCCCCCCCAGAACTTTTACTCAGACAGACACCAGGCATAGTCTGGGACTGTAATTGGCATTCCTTATTTCCGCATACAACTGATAAATTTCCAGCAGATTGGTCAATGAGAGTTTTTTCGCCATTATCTATCTGTTCATTTGTATTCATATGCATGGCTTCACCAACCAATTGTACTTGTGTCGTCCTGCAGATAGAATATCTATCATCCTGTAGGTAACTAAAACCAGGTTGTTCCATGCAGGAATCTAGAAAAGATACATCTTGTTGCTGTTTGACAGTCACATTTTCCTCAAAAATTTCTAAGTTTTCGTTGACAGTTTGGGTATCATCTTGGCTTCCTAGTTTTCTCCCTTCTAAGGCTCCACATATATCTAAAAAATAATAATAATAATAATAATAAAATGTCAACTAATTAGAGGCAGCTTGTGCAATCAATTTATCACTCACGCTCATCTCATCCTTTTCTGCTTTTTGATTCATTATTATGTGTGATACAAAAAAATACTTGGTCTCTCTCATTCCAAAAACACGATTCATACCAATAGAAGATACCTGTAGCTCAAGATTGATCTATAGGGCCTTTGATGCTCTTTGAACCTGATTGTTTTCTTGCAGATGTTTTATTACCAAAGTAGATAACATCATCAAGTGCTAAGCAGTCGGTGTAATACTAATCTTTGCTCACGTGGCTATTGCTTGCTTGCTGGTGAGAAACTGTTTTGGTCTTTTTGTTTCCTTTTTGGCTTTTGATTCTCTTTTGAATGGAAAGTAGAAATTGTTTATCACTATGTGCCTATTAATGGCCAATTTATCTAAATGCCAACTTCTAGGAATTCTCTAGCAGTTTTGGCCTTGACTCGATGTAGGATTCAGTTTCATATGGTTAAATCTGTGTACTACAATGATACCATGAGTCATCTACAACAGCAGCCTCCAACCTTTCTGGCTTTGCGGACCGGGAGGGAAGAGGGGATAGTTCCGCATGAGCAGCAAGTGAGCAACTCCATTAGTGCAAGCAGTGGGCACACACGCACCCACCATTTGCACCAATGCAGTTTCTGCAGCCTGGTTCTGAGGCCACAGGGATGGGGACCCCTAATATACAACATACAGTGTAAAAAGTAGCTATTCTGGCAGTTAGAAAATATATGACACCAACTAGCATTTAGAAAATATGATTAATTTCACAACACAAGGACAGACTTAACCATAGTTTCAATTGAGAAACTGAGCATCCTATAGCAGTGATGACTAACCTTTTTTCCTTGGGTGCCGAAAGCATGCACTCGTGTGCCCACACCCATAATGCAATGGCCCTCCCATGTGCCCCATCCCCTGCACATCTACGTGTGATACCCCCCGCGCTCCACAATTCATGCGCATGCACGTGTGACCCTGTTCCCACCATGCGGAAGCGTGTGCCACATCCCTTCCCTTCTGGCCTCACATCCCAAAACAGAGTTGGGGGGGGGGAGGGAAAGCCTCCCATCCTGAAACAACACTGGGGAAGGGGAAAAAACCTCCCATCCCAAAACAGCGCTGAAAGGGAGGGAAAGCCTCCCTTTCCCCACTCTCAGCACTGTTTTGCAAAGGGGGGATTTCCCCCTTATAAGGGCTGTTTTGAGAAGGAGGGCTTCTCAAAACAGCGCTGAGGGGAAAAAAGCCTCGCAAATAAAAACAGTGGTGGTGGTGGGGGGAATCTCTGGAGATTTGGAAGGCACGGGCTGCAGAAAGTGAGGAGAAAGGTATGTGTATGCGTCTCCCGCCTGCAGGGTAAACCCAAAAATCAGCTGGCAGTCGGGAGGCACACATGCTGGGGAATGGCTCGCATGCCCGCAGAGAGGGCTCCACATGCCACCTGTGGCACGCAAGCCATAGGTTCCCCATCATGGTCCTATAGCAAGCCAACTCCAAATCTGCTAGGGAATTCCTGGAAGCCTAAAATAAACAAATTGGCCATCTGTCTAAAAGCCCAAAAGGAAAAAAAAATAGAAACATCTCACCATAATGAGCAGGAATTAACAGTGGACAAACAATTAAGAAGCAAGCAATGGGTGCAAGGATTAAGAATGACAAATTACTATGACTGAAAGGGTGATTCTAATTTAAAGGCAGATTTGTGATCATTAAATCCAATGTTACCAAGTTTCCCAAAAAATATGACATGTCCTGAAAATATGGCCATGCCAGATTTTTGGGTGGGCAAAAATATATGCCCTCTCCCGAAAATAATCCCTAATGAAGGGGTGGGTGTAGCCAGAACAGGAGACAGCCCTTTCCTTCCCTGGTCACCTCAGGGCTTCTTCTCGGCCCCTTAATCGGATCAGCTGAGCCACTCCATTCACAAAACAGCTGATTCACGGGTGCCACTCAGGCCTCTGCCTCCAGCAAGTTCAGTCACTTTTGCAGCCAATTGTGGCTGCAAAAGAAGCCGGAAGCCAAGCAACACAACCCACATGCCTCACCCCTCCTTACCTAACAAGTTAAAGCAGGCAATTCCGTCCACGGAACAGGAAAGGAAGGCATGGAAATCCATACACCTGGGATATTGGAGGAGACGCTGCTGCCAATGTGCAGGAAATCTTCCCCCCACCTGCAGATTGTCCTTTCAAAGAGGAATTTCACCAGGATGAAGGCGGAACAAACGTCGCCTTCAGCCATTTCCTTGTCCTGGTGAAACTCATCTTTGAAAGGATGATCTGCAGGTGAGGGGGGGGGATTTCCTGCACTTCAGCAGCGGCGTCTCCTCCCAGGGCTTCTTCCAATGTCCCAGGTGTATAGATTTCCATGCCTACAGGAGGTCGCTTCTCACCTGCATATTCACATTGAAGGCTCGAAATGGGGCATTTTTGCAAATGGCTTGAAAATGTGGAGAGGATATTCCTGCCTCTCACTCTGTTTTGAAGGTCAGTACAGAATGAGAACATGATAAGAGACAAAATCCCCACTCTCCATTTTCAAGCCGTTTGCAAAAACGCCCCTTTCTGAGCCTTCAATGCTGCAATCCTGGAATATGCTGAAGGCTTGAAATGAGGCGTTTTTGCAAATGGCTTGAAAATGAAGAGGGGGGATTTTCCTTCCTCTCACCCTGTTCTGAAGCTCAGCAACAGGATAAGAGGAAAAAATCCCCCCCCCCTTTCATGGTCACTGTTCTTTTCTTGGGATCTCAGCACAGACGCATATCCCCAAAATACGCTAAGTGAAGCCTTCAGCTTTGCAATCCTCGCATCTGTGCAGAGCTCCCAAGGAAAGGACAATGTGTGGTGGGGGGGAGGGAGGGAGGGAGAGAGAGAGAGAGATCTAACCCCCCCCACCCCACTCAAGGCAGCCACATCCCTCCACTAACTTGCTTTCCTGCTCCATTCTCCACTGCCATGTGCAGGGCAAGAAAAGTAGTTTGTGGGACTACTTCCAACTTTGCAAGATTTTTTTTTTTTTTTGCGAGAAGTTTGAAGGTATTGTCTGGTTTTGTTTTTTTTTACCAGTCACACAGACTATTTTTCTTGTCCTGCATGTAGAGCAGGACAAGACCAGGGTTGGTGGCAGTGTGCTCTCTCTGTTTCACATACAGAGATTTGATATTTCACTCTCTATCTCTTCCTTCCGTCCTTCCACTGTGAGGTTTTACATGAAGGAGCAGATCGCATCCTACAGGATTGGCCTTGGTACCCGCTTCGGATGGCGAATAGAAGAGATTTGCTCTTTTTCTATAGGGCTTTTGAAATCCCCCTCTCCTCTCTTTTCTGTCATAAAATTCTGGGCTCTGGCAGACTTCCCTGCACAGTTCCCAGGGAGGGAAAAGAAGCGAGACAAGAATGGGGAACAAATGGAAAAGATGCCTGGACTCATGACGCTTTATTTTGTTTGCACACTGTATCTCCTGAGAGGCCTCATAGAGAAGCAATTCTGCTAGGAGGGTGAAGAGCTCCTGCGAGGCCAGAGCAACACAGTCAGCTGTTCGGCGGCCAGCCAGCAGCAAGGCCAGCAAGCAGGGCAGGCGAAGGCCAGGTAACAAAGAGAATTTGGATCATTGTGGCCGCAGGCAAGCAGGTGATGGGACGGAGAGGGTGAGGCTAGTGGGCTTGCTGCCTCTTGCACCTGAAAAATAATAAGAACCCCGCCCCCCAAAAAATAAGGCCAAGCCCTTATTTCGGGGGTCAAAAGAAAATAAGACCCTGTCTTATTTCCAGGGAAACACGGTATTATTCTCTGTCATGGTCAGTGGTGAGATTCAGCCGGTTCAGATGAAACAGTAGTAAAAATTCTGGTAGCCCCGCCCATCCTACCCAACCACTACTTGTAGAATCTAGCCACATTTCTGCATACTTCTGCTATCTGCTGCTTGCATAGCTAAGGCCGAGGGGCACAGGCCGGCAAGTGAGAATGAGCTGGCAGAGGGTGATACTGACGGCGCAGAGACCAATACACGCAGGGAGAGAGGGGAGTGCACGGAAGATCGCAGCACCAGAGCCCCTTCTGTGTTTCCCCAAACTGACGTGGCCTGCGAGGGGAGCATGTAGGAGATTATGGCACTGGAGCCCTTCCTGTGTGTTTCCCTAAGCTGGCCTAGACTGCAAGGGGAGCACGTGGGAGATCACAGCACCGGAGCCTTTTCTGTGTGTTTTTCCAAGCTGGCCAGGCCTGCAAAGAAAACATGTGGGAGATCGCGGCACCAGAGCTGGACTGGTGTCTGAGAGGAGCATGTGGGAGATCATCAGCCGGACTAGCAAGGTGGAGAAGGGGTGGGTGGGCAGCCCTCAGAAGAGTACTGCATTGGGGTGCTGTGTGTGCTCTCGGGCCTCCCACCCATATCTGCTTCTGCAAGGCAGAAAGAAAGCCATAAAAATCTTTGCCCATGTCCCCCTGAGGCCCTGGTCTCGGCGCCAATTTGAGTGCATCTTCCGTGGACTGCTAAGAGCCCAAAGCCGGTGGCGCCAAGGCAGCCCACACCTCCTGCTGCTTTGAGCTCAGAGCTGTAAGCCGCATCCAGGAAGCATTCCGGAAGAGAGAAGCTGCTGAAGTCAACTCTAGCTAGGAGTCTCAAATATGGGTGAGAATGAACATTGTTGTAGCCAGCAGTAGATCAGCTCCCTTCAAACTCTGTCTCTCAAGGAGCCAATTGCCGAGTTGCCTGGACTCCCAGTGACGGGATGGGGTTCTTCAGGCACCTAGTCTGGCCACCTGGCTAGTAGCTCCAGCCAGCGGCTACCACACAAATGTTCATTCCCAGTCGTATTTGAGTTTCCTAGCTGCAGTTTACTCATGACACCATTGGCAGGAGGCAGAGAGAAAGGCCAGTGGTGCTCACGAGTAAACTGCAGATTAGAGGCAGCCGGCAGGTCGCTGGCTTATTCACTCGGCTACTTGTCATCTGTAGCTCGCAGGCAGCAGCGAAACTGCCACCTCCTGCCTCTGTGCATCGAGGAGGCCAAGCAGCAGCAGGAAGAGCACAGACCCCTGGAACCACAGGAAGCGGCTAACAGTGATGCCCTCAGGAGAAGATGTTGTGAGCAGGGACGATCAACACCCCTTTAGGAGCCGCGAAGCACTCACCACCCCTCTGACACCCACCAAACCTCTTCCCACCGTGCTTTTCTTCCTCACCAGAAGTGCTCGTAAGCAACAACAGTTGTGTTATTTTTGGGGAGACTGCAGGATTGCCCCCATCTGGTTTTGTAGATGGCTAGTTGGCCTCTGGATATCAGATTCCCACCACCTAGCTTCAGTTCAGAGGTCCTCCCTCCCTCCCTGGACAGACAGAGAGAATGAGAGAGGGAGGAAAAGAGAGAAATGGAGAGAAGAAAGACAAGAGACACAGAATGGGAGGGAGGAAAAGAAAGAGAGAGACAAGAGACACAGAGAAGGGGAGAGGGAGAGAGAGGAGGGAAAGAGAGAGACAAGAGACACAGATGGACACACACACATACACAGAGAGAGAGAGGAGATGAGAAAGAGAGTGGGGGAGGTGGGGAGAAAAGAGAGAGACAGAGAGATATCTGTTTAAAAGAAAATAGAAAAATGGCTCTTTGAGTGTTCAAACTTGCTGACCCTGAGTTAGGCAAACACTGTGATCGTTCAGTGAACCTTGTGGTCATTAAGCGAACACTGTGGTTGTTAAAATTGTTGGAACTGGCAAAAAACATAGAAAACCTCAGTCACCTGATTGTGTGGCATGTTGTAACTGGTCGTGTGTGTGTGTATGTATGTGCATGGCTGTCAAAACTCCAAAATGCTGGGGATGTCAGTCGTAAATTAGACCACTTGCTACACAACCGGCCATTAAACGAGAACCACTTGTATTTGGTTTGCTTTAAGGGTTGAGAGCTGTATGGAATCTGGTTTCCTTTGACCCTTTAGGGGATTGCAAAAGGTCCAGATGGGGGAATCCTCGTAGGGGGAACTAGGATTGTAACCACCTAGCCACACCCACCCAGTCACATGACCACCTAGTCACATGGCCGTCTAGTCACACCATTAGTCACATGGCCATCTAGCCACGCCTACAGAACCTGTAGTAAAAAATTTGAATCAGGAATAAACTGATTTGCATACCCAAGGTCAACCCCCCCACATACTGCTTTTGCATACCATAAAAATGCCCCCCCAATAAAAATGCAACTTAGCTAACTATTGTGTATTACTTTGACTCCTATAGTATCCCACCCATAAACCAATACCATATATGGGGAAACACTCTCACCTATATTTAAGGATGGTTCATGTTTGGCACCTGTTTCAGGATGCTCTATGTGGCAAGAGTTTTGGCTTCGATTCATAGTACAGTCGTTGCCAACTTGAGATGAGGAAGGACTTTCAAAATCCATGCTGTAGAAAAGAATGAACAAAAATTCTAGAAATTAAAGGTCTGACAAGTTATATTTAACCATGAATCCTATATTTTTAAAAATACCTAAATACCAGGTAAGATATTGATGGCACTTCCATATTTTGTGACTAGGAAAAGAGGACCTCCCACCAGCCCTTATTGGGTTAGAAGTTCTATCAGCCTGCCTCTCTTCTCCTTCAGAAAAATGAATAAACACTTTGTATGTTTCTACTGTATACTATTTAATCATATTCTAATTCTTTCATGTTGTTTCAGAAAGATCACAAGTGAAAAAGTAAAAAGCAAATGACATCTCCTAAATAACTGGACTTTGCCAATAATATCCAAATTCCTTTGGCACATTTAGAAAATGTAGATAAATGTCGAACTAGTAAATTGTGTCCAGATTTAGTAAAGCTTAGCATTAATCCAATATTACCCAGTGGGATCAAGAGTCAATGTCCTTTATGTTCAAGCAAACCTCCTAAGCAATATAATCATATTGTTATGTCCTTTCCCATGTGTTTATAAAATTCCTAGAAAGGCTAAGTGAAAAAAAAAAACATGTTCTCAGAAGTTTTTGTCACAGAAAAAGCCACTGCCTCTTGTTCAGAAATTGTCTTTTCATGATATAAAGAATATGATATGTCCTTAATAGGCATTCTATCGAGTATTTAATAGCATTTCTATGCAATTAATATGCAAACTCCAGTGAACATTAACTTACCAGCTGACTATGTTCTCTTCTTTAAAAGTATCTTCAGATGAAACTGATCCTTAGATGAGCAAAGTTTACAATTAACACATTTCGCAGAAAGGATTCAAATAACAATGTTTTCAAGCAAGCAGAATCACAGCCACTTTTTTCAGAGGCTAATGGGTTTTTTTGTTAAACATTCCTTTTCAGAGGAAAGAAATTTCAGTAGGATATGGACTATAGCAACCATCCTCAACTTGTTCGTCAACTGATTTGGGACCATATCACCTCTAACCCCAATGACCATAGGAGTTGAAATCCCAACATATGAGTGGAACAATTGGTGGTAATGCTGGAGTAGGGAAATCAGGCAACTTCACAGAGTAAATTAAGGGATAGGTAAATAGAAGAGGTAACGGACCCTTATAATAGAGTAAGAGACAGAGCAAGATAACTGGCAGCTGTAATGGCTCTCATACTGGACTTCAATATAACAAAGACTTATAAATCCCAGTTCAGTTATGTTACAGGTTGTTTATTGGAGATTATCAATCATCCCCATTGTAGCTGTTCCAAAGGTACTTTTCCAAAAGGCAACTGGACTTTGTTTTTCCCTCCTTAAAAACGTTTCTCTTCTCATCCAAGAAATTTCTTCAGTTCTGAGTGAGTAGTGAAAAATGGAACGATTTATGTTCTTTGCACTCAGATCCTTCCATAAATTCTTCCATTCTCCATCATTCAATCAAGAAGCTTCTTGGATGAGAAGCTGGATGACCGATGATCTCTGGAGAGCCAGGGATGGAGGCCATGCCTCCATCCTGGTACTCTTTGACCTCTCGGCGGCTTTCGATACCATCGACCATGGTATCCTTCTGCGACGACTGCGGGAGGTGGGGGTGGGAGGCACTGTTCTACGGTGGTTCTCCTCCTACCTCTCGGACAGGTCGCAGTCTGTGCTAGTCGGAGGGCAGAGATCGACCCCTAGGCCCCTAACGTATGGGGTGCCGCAGGGTTCGGTCCTGTCCCCCCTTCTTTTTAATATCTACATGAAACCGCCGGGCGAGATCATTCGACGGCACGGGATAAAATACCATCAATATGCGGACGATACACAGCTGTATCTGTCCGCCCCGTGCCAACTCAATGAAGCGATGGACGTGATGTGCCAGGGTCTTGAGGCCATTAGAGACTGGATGGGGGTTAACAAGCTTGTACTCAATCCAGATAAGACCGTGGCTGTTGTGCTTCCCTCCCACTAATTGGCCCAGTGCTCCATCTCTCAGGCTGGGGGGACAAATTATACGCCCCTCAGATAGGGTCCGCAACTTGGGAGTCCTCCTGGATCCACAGATGACTTTCGAGCATCACTTGTCAGCTGTGACCAGGGGGGCATTTGCCCAGATTCGTCTGGTGCGCCAGTTGCGCCCCTACCTGAACCGGGAGGCCCTCACAACAGTCACTCGTGCCCTTGTGACCCCTAGGCTGGAGTACTGCGATGTGCTCTACATGGGGCTGCCCTTGAAGAGTATTCGGCGACTTCAGTTGGCTCAGAATGAGGCCGCGCGAGTGATTGTGGGTGCACCTCGTTTCACCCACGTAACACCTATCCTCCGCGAGCTGCACTGGCTTCCTGTTGCTCTCTACTTATCACCTACAAAGCCCTTCATGGTATTGGGTCTGGGTACTTGAGAGACCGCCTACTGCCAATTACCTCCACTAGACCGATCAGATCGCATAGATTAGGCCTCCTCCGAATTCCATCAACGAGCCAATGTCATCTGGCAACTACCCGGAGGAGGGCCTTCTCGGTGGCTGCTCCGACCCTCTGGAACGAACTCCCCGTGGAGATTCGTACCCTCACCACCCTCCAGACCTTCCGCACTGCCCTTAAAATCTGGCTATCCCAGCAGGCCTGGGGCTAAGGACCTAACCCCCACCCGAATGGTATGACTGTTGTGTTATCTTTTAACAATGTATTGTATTTTGTTCATGACTTGTTTGTCCTCCCCTCCCCTGACTTGTGAGCCGCCCTGAGTCCCCTCAGGGAAAAGGGCGGCATACAAATAAAGGAACTGAACTGAACTGAAAACATTTCCAAGGGGGAAAAAACTCAGGAAATCCATTTGCCTTTCGGAAAAACCTCTCTGGGATGTTTGTCATTGATTTTTTTTAAACCATTCTCAATATAATGGGATCCAAACTCAATAGTCAACAACCACATAGCTCCCTAGACACCTCACACAAACAAGCATTCATTGCTATTACTCCCTACTCATCCCTACGCCATTCTCCCCCACTACTACTCACTCCTCCTCTTCCAACTACTACTACTTATGAGTCCTACTCTTTGTAACTATTTGTACCTGCTTTGCATGAACTTCTTTTCCTCAGAGGCACTATCACCACAGGCAACTGTTTCTTATCAAAGCCAATGATGCTATGCTGGCTGGGAAAAAACTTAAAAGAGACAGGACAGAAAGCAGCACAGGTGCTAGCCATTATTCTGAGAGAGCAGCCCACTCCCTCACAAACTTTATCTTGCCAGTAGCTTTGGCGAGGTGGAACACTAATAATGTTCTTATTAGCATTATCAATTGCATCATAATATTATTAGAAAAATACTAGAAAAAAGAAGGAAATAAAACAGGAAGATTTAAGAAAATCAAAGGTCATGGTGCCTTAAAATTAACCTACACAGAATAAAAGCATTTTTACAAGCAGTCCTCAACTTATGATCACAACTGAGCACAACATTTATGTTGCTGTTAGAAATCTGTTACTTCAGTTTTGCCACAATTTATGACTTTTCTTGACAGATGTTAGGTGAACCACTGCAGTTGTTCAATTAATAATGCAGTTGTTAAGTGAATCTGATCTCCCCATTGACTGCTTGTCAGAAGATTGGGAAAGATCATATATGCCTGTTGTTAAGTATCTGCATGTAAATCACATTACCATAGGGATGTGCAATGGTCACAAGTCACTTTTTTCAGTGCCATTATAACTTTGAATGGTCACTAAGCGAACTAGTGAGGACTACCTGTATTACCAGTACTTACTGTGCTCCTCATTGATTTCCAAAACCACAGTTTTACTAGAGTTTTTTTTCTTTCTGAGAGAATATCTTGTTTCATTTCCATTGCACTGTGGCAAGATGCAGTTGTCACCCTGCCAAGAAAACAAAACATTATTAAAGAATATTATTAAAATATTGTTCTTTTAAGACCCTGCACTGCCCAATTGCACTATAGAAGTTTTTAAAATATGTATCTTTGGTATTTGCAGAACTTCTCAATTTATCTGTAGCAAAATGAAGGGAGGGAGTGGGGAGGTAGGGAGGGGGGGTCCAGGAGGAGGAGGGAATCCAGTCTCCCCCATTGTGAAGCACGCTTTTGCTGTGCAAAGCGCTGCAAGAACAGTGGGCAGGCCATGGAGGGGGTATTGGATGCCCCAACCAAAGGAAAGCCAGCCAGGTTTCTCCTTCCCTCCTTCCCTCCCTCTTCCCCCCCACTCAATCCTACTTTGGGACAGAGAAGCACACACTGGAAACATGTGTTGGGGCAATGTTGGAGTGCGTCTTCTGACCCTCCAGCACTCACCTGCAACTCTCCATGCTCAAGGCCGGCTTGCTGAGGGGGGAGAGTGGCCCTGTTGCCTCTGCCCTCCCCCCACACCAGTCCCAGCCATTGCTGCCCAGGGAAGGCACAGGAAACAAAAGTGAGCAGAAACATAGCTCTTACTGTGGCAAAAACACTGAAATTGGGGAAGGCACAGGCAACAAAAAGTGGTGCATTTCGAAGGCGGTGAACAGCGTCCCACTGTGAGAGCCAGGCCATACTTCTCTGCTGCCCAATTCAACAATAGTGGCACTTCTGCTGGGACATCTCCCCCCCCCCCTCAGGCTATTATGCTCGGCAGGAGAGGAGAGCGCTTCCCTACATCACCCTTCTTTTTCTTGGTCCCACTGACAAGGGAGAAAAAAGGCCAGGCTTGAGGGATGGCCTCCACCCCACGACCCACCTCCGCAGTTCTCCCCCAGCCCCCTTTGCTGCCAGCAAAAGCAAAAATGTACTGCGACAAAAGCAGAATGTTGTTGCTGGGTAAAGGCAAGTGCAGGGGCGTTTCGCTCCCACACTAAGGTTCCGATCATGCCACTGCCTCAACTGGACGATGGCTTTTTCATTCCTCTGCCACGACAGGGCGGCAGGAAGCCGCAGCAGAGGGCCCAAAGAGCCACATGTAGCTCTGGAGCTGCAGGTTGCTGACTCCCCCCCCCCTCCAAGGGAAAAACTGTATGACTTAAAAGTCAGATCGATACAGGTCAGAAGATGGGAGAACAAGAATCAGGGAAACACATTGATTCTTTATGGCCAAAACTATATGTCAGATATTTATTCTATAGTCTCTCTTATTGTAATTCTTTATTGCAGCTTTCCTGATTTAGAGTCCTTACAGCAGTAATTGCAAACACAATAAAATATGTTTCAATGCAAGAAGGGCAGCTTTTCTTTCAGAAACTTCTGAAATGAATATATTACAAAAAGAGGTATTTTTGCACTTTCCCAGCCTGTTCAATTTAAGCAATAACTTCTCAAATGAAAATAAAAGTGAACCAGTAAGTTAACAATTGAGAGGGCAATGTCACATATCAACATGTAGGGGGGAAAAAGGAAAAATGTTATTACCAATTCAGTATTTCTCTCTTCTTCTTTCTTCATAGATTTCAATCTATTTCTATATCCCTTACTGTTAATAATCAATTGTTCTTTAGATGTGGATGAAGCAGAAACAGTTTCTATCACTTTCTTGGGGTAACACAAATCATCTGAAACTGAGAAAATAGAGTTTCACCCTGAAACATAATAGTTGTTGTAGGTAAAGGTTTTACAGATTATGGGTTGATTTTTAAAGGACTTTGATTTATGCAATCTATTAAATACAATTTTATAGAAACAAAGAGTTCTCACGATTTAAAATTCACAACTGAGAAACTGGGTTGCCTGAAACCCTCGCCTATTTCCTGTGAATCAAGAAAGAATATTATTCTTCCACTGCTATTAACAAAATCTAGTCAGTGATCTTGATTATAGGAATAAAAATAAAGTGGCTTTGATCTCAACTTCTAGGAACCCTCGTAATCAGATATATACATGTGTGTGTATCTATATCTATACGCACACACATACATACCCCTACATACAAAGACACACACACACACACACACACATGGAAACACCACATGTGCATATCATGTGAGAGTATTTGGCTTAAAATTCTGAAGCATTATATTTCTCCTGTAAGTCATGTCAAAATGCTTATTTTACCATTTTTGAACATTAATTTCCTAAACACGAACAATCTGCAACAGTATAAATTAATTCAGAAAAGTCACTTAAACTACTGGGCTGCTTACAAATGAGTCAGATTATCATATTTTAGAAGAATTGAATGTTAAATTTTGTACGTTCTATTAAAAAGCACAAGGAATAAAGCCTCATGGTACTTATGCAAAGTGGTAATTTTCCCAGTACCACCTTCTGTAATCAGAATTCAAAGGAACAGCAGACCCACTATGATGTTGGTTCTGCAATTTTTAACTGAGGGGCTATTATAATTAACAGCTACCAAGACATCCCAAATAACTAAGGGGCGGCTCTTCTCATCAATTTATTAAAAAAAACTAAGCCTGAAACCAGATATAAATAGCCATGGAAAAAGTTTTATATCAGAATCTCTATGTCTCATGGAATTATTAACAATGCCCAGCATGGAAATATAAATAGTCAGTATATAAATGTTTATATTGTGCAGATACAGGCTAGGTTTCTTAAGAGTTGACTGATAATAGCTATTTTTAATGAGTCTGGAACCTTCTGGACTGAGCTAGATTATCTTTTACACATTAAATGGAATAAAGATAGAAAAGCAAGTCATCTATAGAGATTCTCAGTCATCCAGATCATGGTACAACTACTTTCAAAAGAAGAAACAAGAAAGTCCAGTTGCCTCTTGGAAAAAACATCTTTGGAACAACCATGCCCTGATGACTGAGAAACTCTACCGATTTTTAGTTATACAATTTGGGATGAATACCCTTTGAATGGTGTGGAAGTAGGAATGGATTTCCAGAGAGAAAATTGCAGACTACAGGAACCAGGTGATCCTGAGGACATACATAAATCTCCAAGTGCTTCTATAAAGATGCAAATTATGAGCTGTCTGCAAGGCATATAGATCCTTCCATTCTCCACTATACTGTCAGACAGGGGTGAGTTTCAAAAATTGTTCGAACCTACTCTGTGGGCGTGGCCTCCTTTGTGGGAGTGGCTTGCCACCAATGTGACCGGATGGGAGTGGCTTCCCACCCATGTGACCGGATGGGAGTGGCCTGCCACCCATGTGACCTGGTGGGAATGACCAAGACGATGTTATTACTACATATTACTAATTACTAGATATTATTAATATTACTAGATCATTATTAATGCGTAGATAACTGCGGGACATTACACACTCACCCACACACACACACAAACTATGACAGTGCCAGGAAAACACCAAAAAATAAGAATCCCCCCCGCCAAATGCCAATGAAACCAGTTTTTTTTTCCTAAGCCTAAGGACAGGAAAGACAAAGTCACTGGAATAAAAGCCCTCAAGGCAATGTGGAAAATTATAAAGGACAGGCGCCACCTCAGAATTACCTAACCAAGGAGGGTGAAACACACTAAATCTGGCAAAGCTGCCTTGCAACAAACCTGGCCTGCCCATAGAAAAGCAGCCACTTTGAGACTGGTCTGAAGACTTAAAAGCAACATATTGCATCACAACATTTGCAAAAAGGAATAACATTTCTTGCAATAAACATTCTATAAACAATAAATAAATAAAAATTCCCTAAAAATAATTAAAAACCACCACGTTCAGAGAAGACCAAAGGACCTCACAATCCTCTCCCTCCTTATATTTTTCTTTTTTGTCCTAACTTTCTCCTCCTCCCCCCCCCCAATCCCACTTCCTTTTAGCACTGATGATGTTACCTAGTTTGGTAATGAAATGCCTGTAAGAAAACTACCAAGCTCAGAAAGCAGCAAGGATCCCACTATCCCCCACCTCCTCTTTCTCCCTCTCTTTCTCTTTTTTGTCCTTTCTCTTTCTTCCCCCACAACCCCACTCCCTTCTAGCACTGAAGTTACCAAACTAGGAGTGCTGGAGAGGAACTCTCACAGGGCGAAGAGCTTCCCGCTACAGGTGCAATCTATCTGCAGCCATAAATGACTGCAAGCAGCAGCTTCAGGCACCTGCTCGCAGCTGACAGTTGTGTTTGGGAGCGGAAGTGGCGGCAGCGGAAGCGGGCACAGCACGGGATGTCCCAGAGCCCAGGCACTTTTGGAACCTTCGCAGGGCCAGGAATGATTGGAAAACAAGCCCACTGCCGCTTCCGAGTGCCACATCTTCGCTCCACAAGCGGCAGACACGCCTGTTGCGAGGCCGTCCCATGCTCCAGCCTGGCCAGGGAAGACAGGAGCCCTTTATTCCCGCCAAGCCTCCACACAACGTGCCACTTCAGTCACGCCAGGGCAACCTTCCGCCCACCCACCATCCCGCCCACTGAGTGGTGGCTGGGTGGGCACCGGGTGAGCCCCGCTGCCCCAGCCATGTGGTGCCCACTGCCCACCTTGAAGGCAACATCGTGGAACTCACCACTGCTGCTGAGTGAGGACTGGCTGGGCAGCGCCCCCCGTTAACCACCCTGTCCTGGGCCATGCCCGTGCCCCTACCCGGCCCGCCTGCTGAGTAGAAGCAGGCGGCGGGGATGCGTTGTTGGGCAGCCAGCAGGGCGGAAGTGGGTGCAGCGCTGCCACACTTGCCCTTGGGGCTTTTCTTATGGACATATTGATTGGTGCTGCTTCAGAACGCCCCAGGCGCTGGCTCCTCTGAGCACAGCCCATTCTCCCTCCCAAGAAGACAGTTTTCTTTTTTAAAACGCCTCTGCAGACGATCTTGAAAACCTGCGAAGTTGCTTTGGGAGGGGGAAGACAGGCAGCATTCCCCCCACCCCATCCCTGGTTGCCTGCAGCAACTTGCACAGTAAAGGCAATTAAGAACTTCTCTCACTTGTGAGATTTTCTTTATTGTGCAAAGGTTTGTTTTAAGGCTGCAGGCTCCGAGGCTCTGAGATCACCCGGAGAGGCATTTTTTAAAAAGAAAATCCTGAAAAGCCACAAGATCTGGAGAGACGAGCAGCTGGTCTTTCTTTTTTTTGGGGGGGGGGGGGATCCCCGGAACCAGGAGCGCAACCCGCACGACTTGTTCAAAGAGCAAAAGAAAGGGACAGGAGAGGAGTTCGGCTATTTGAAAAGCCCCACTTGGAACTCCTCTCCTGTTCCTTCTTTTGCTGTCTGTACATGCAGTGCGGGTTGCGCTCCCTTTTCTTTCATAGACAGCTCGCTTCCAATTGGGGGAGGGGGGAAGAAATCGATTTTTTCCTTCCCTCTCCATGGATCCCCACCCCAATTGGAAATGAGCTGGCTATGAAATACAAGCAAGCACAACCCGCATGGCTTGTTCAAACACCAAAAGAAGGGGCAGGAGAGGAGTTTGGCTGTTTGAAAAGCCCTGCTTGGAACTCCTCTCCTGTTCCTTCTTTTGCTGTTTCTACATGCCGAGCGGGTCGTGCTGCCTTGTCGGTAAGGGCGCTTTGCAGTGACAGGGGCCAGGAGCGGTACCAGCATTCCCGGAAGTTAATTACTTCCGGGTTCACCGACCATCCGGTCCGCACGAACAGGGGCGATCCGGGAGGAACCCACCCCTGCTGTCAGAGCTGAAGAAGCTTCTTGGATGAGAAGGAGGAGCCATGTAGCAATGTTACAACGTGCAGTCTCGACACTCTGAGACCACTGTTGACACTTTTGCCGTTGGAGGGTCTATTGAGACCTAAACCGTAGAGATGGTAATCAGGAAGGCAAAGCCTTGCTAGTCTCAGAGATATTGCAAAATCCCTGTTAGACCCAAGGGAAGTGCTTCAAGCCCGCGGTGAACAGTCAGGATGCTCCAGAAGGAAGGAAGTGAAAAGAGAAAGTGAGTCCATCTGGTGAGGTATTTTTTCTATTTTGCTAAAGACTGCCCAAGAAATGTTTCTTTAAAGCCAAATTGATTCTTAAACAAAAGAACTGAGCTGCGAAAATAATCCTAATGGGATTGCTGTGGAAAGTTTTTTTCCCCTTTGTCATTGTAACTATTTTTTGTGGATTGAAATGTTAGTCATGTTCTCCATTTCTCCTCTTAAAGTGAACGGATTGATTTTTTTTTCTTCTGCTTCTTGTTGCTATATTTTTTGACTTCTAGATTAAAACCTTTCTTTTTATTTTAACAGTTCTTCCTACTACTTGTTATTAAATCACACTAAAAGCAATCTAAAGAACTTTGTTTCCTACAGAGGGTGAAAATTAACTGCCAGTAGGAGTTTTTTTTGTTGAAACAACGTATCTCTTTCCTTATTTGATTTCACTAACTTTGTAGCTGAAGGGTTTGCAACTTTACAGAAACACCAAGGGCACCAACTGTTTTCACAGGTGCCTCTGAGAACTATTTTGGCAGAGAAAGAAGGAAGGAAGGAAGGAAGGAAGGAAGGAAGGAAGGAAGGAAAGAAAGAAAGAAAGAAAGAAAGAAAGAAAGAAAGAAAGGGGGAGGGAGGAGGGGAACAGAAGCCTTCCTCTTTGAAGAGCATAAAAGAACTTGTGTTTAAGTCAACTTAAATAAAATAAAAGCTAATAGAGGCCTGGAAGACTAGACTGGTAGTCATTATTGGGTTTTTTTCTTTTTCTTTCTCTCTTCTGTTTTGGAAACATGGGTCAATACTTAGATGAGGAAACCTTAAAATTCCAAAATATCTTGGCTGGAATTCAAAATCTATTGGAAGGATATGGGAGAATTGAGAAGAAGCTGGAAAGACTAATCTTCCTCACAGCAAAAGATGATGGGGTTGGAGCCCCCCAAATTAAAGGGGAGAATGAAGATATAGAAGATAAAGATAAGAAAATAGATAAATTTAATAATGGAGCAAATGTGGGTGAAAATGGAAAGGGAATGTGAAAAAGGGAATTCGATGAATTGGAGCTTTACCCCAGATTCCAGGACACAGAAGAGAAAAAAAATATTAAAATACTAAATATTAAAAAAAAATACATAAGAAGAGAACTTTTTTCAGAAGCAAGATTGACAACTAAAGACAAGTTAACTTTAGTAGCAACTGGTGGGTAAGGAGATTATCTAAGAGACCCTTCAATCAACAAAGTGCGGAGAGAAACCTATAAAAACCTTATAAAGAAGACAAAAAGAAGACTGACTCCACAATTGGCAAGAGAGATACTGTTTTGTTACTGGAAAGATACAGGTTGACAATGAAAGTTGGTAATAAAAATTTAGTTTTTTTATTATTGGTGATTAATAAGTAGGAACTTCTAGATTGTTTTAGATTGTTATTAAATGTTTACTCGCTAACAATTAATTAACCATAAATAATAATAATAATGAAATGATAATGGATACAGTGTAATGATATATACATGTATTGACAATTTAGTAAAAGAAATAATATAAATATATAAATTGTAAATTGTGTTTTGAAAAAAGACCTATAAATTTTATTAACAAATTTTCATTTAGATCTTGTTATAAAGGTGTAAGGTTGTTTTTTTGGGGGGTGGGGGCCCCGATGAGAGGAGATGGGGCATGAATAGTAAATGATTTTTAGCCAATTATAATAACAACAAGGAAATGGTCATTGTTTAACAATATATACATTCTCTGGTATTGGCTAAAGTAACTTAGATATAAATGTTAGTCAGTGAGTTGGGAAAAAAGGGGGGAGAGGCTTAAAAATGTTATCTATTGACTTTTACTTAAAAGATGCTATAAAGGTGTAATGTTATTGGAGGATTTTTTGAAATAGCTAATGAATGCCATCATGTGGTTGTGTCTTTAAGTACGAATCATTTGAGGTAAAAGCATGTTCAAATAATTGTAGTCAAATGAGAACTGTGGTACACTGATAGTAAGATATACAAAGATGTTTTACTTAAAGTGTATACTCTAATATGAACTGTAAGTAATGACTGTGGAAGAAATGCACGAAAGTTATCTGTAACTAATCGACACGCTTTCTACAAGATGTAATGAAGGATGATTCTTTTTTTGTATTTTTGTTTAATTAAAATAAAATAAAAAATTTCAAAAAAAAAGAAGCTTCTTGGATGAGTAATGAAAAGTCTTCAAAACACACACACACACACAAAACAAAGACCAGTTGCCTCCTGAAAAAAGCACCTTTGGGACAAGTCTTCATTAGCTTCCCTTCCAATGAGTAAGCTCATATGTCTGGTCTCATTTGGTATGAATATTCCTCTATCTACAGTCTAGTTTCATCTCACTTGCTTCTTAGGCCACAGCTCTGAACCATAGAAGTTTGTTAAAGACGGAGAGAACAGGTAGGTTGACCAAGGCATTCACAGGTATTCCTGCCATACCAACTGGAAAGTTCTCTAGTGTTGGAATTCATTCTGGGTGTTTGTGTGCAGGGCAGTTTCTGCTGTCTGAAACACAAAAACACAGGGATGCAAAAACATCGCACCAGAAACATCTTTCCGGCCTAACGGTCAGGACTCACTATGCAGCCTCATGTAACAACAACTATGTGAGCCAGTTACTCCCACACCTGCCCTTTCTCCCCCCTATGCTCTGCTGTAACTTTCTATTCCCCCTTTCCCCCTCCCAATGCCATGCAGCTTGTAACTTTCTATTCCCCCTTTGCCCACCCTTTGCCATGGTGTGATTTTCTATTGGTTTATTTGTAGAATGCTGTGATTTTTCATTAGTTTACTTGTACCATGTGTGATTATATATCCCTTTTGATACGCTCCTTTTTGATGATGCTGTAACTAACTTTTCTAATAAAAGAGCCCTTCGAAGTTCATTCGAAGCTTAGCTCATCCCAAGGAATTCTGTCTGGTGTTTTCCTTTCAATTCGGCCAAGGACACATGAGCGGCCCTCCAGTGTGGCAACAACGCCGCACTCTAGATATAATTCTTTAGTTTTTAATTTTAGAATTAAGATTTAGGCAATTTTATCAAGTTTGGAGTAGTTCTGTCTTAGGTATAAAGCCAGCTGAATAACTTTGGATTAAGTCGCTATCTTTAAGTCCTAGGAAGAAGGCAAACCACTCCAGAAAAATGTTGTTGAGAAAAGTAGACTTCCTTATGTGTTTGTCAAAAGTCCAGTCTGACTCAAAAACAAAACAAAAAAATCTTCAGCAGAAAATAACCTAACCATGGCAAAGGAATGCCCTATTTTCATATCATCCAATTTTTTTCACTTAAGAAAACCATGTCAGCTGATACATTGAAACAGCTACTTATTTGTTATGATGAACATAAAGTCTTGAAATATTCCATTGTTCAGGGTTGTTAGTGCGTGTCTGTGTGTGTGTGTGTGCTAAAAGCCCTCAGAACAGCTATCAGAAGAATCTTTAGCATTAAATCTGATGACTAATGAAATTAAACTGTCTTAGGCCTTTCTTCTTCGCCAGGTTAGAGCCAGAACAATTTTACTCACTTTGTAGTGGAACAAGATAGGCTTGATGATGTTTATCTATTGATGAGGAGTAAAAATGGCCTCTACAGATGAGATAACTTTGATGAGGCAACTTTTTTATGTGAGATACCCACTTAATGCAACATCTCATTTGCAGCTGGGATGAGAGAAGAGACAGCAATAAACCCAAGTTTGCTTCTTCTAGTAGTTTCTTTACATAATAAAGATTCATAATTATGGACTATCTCTTCAATGAGATGCCACTGGTATTAAAATTATAATATTAAGTAAAACCATGTTTATTTGCCATGTTTATTTTATACTAGTTGAATGTATTGTGTTTAGCTTTTAAATTTTAAAATAATTGATTTTCTACCATTGTGCTCTGGTGTACTTAAAACCAAAATGCACATGGAACGGTACAATGCAAACATTCTGGTGATTCTTCTGATTTAAATTTTGGAGGGAGGCTTTTAGCAGTGCCAAAGAACATGAATCTACATTTGCAGAATACAAGCTATTTTTTTTTATCATAGCAATACTTTTAATAAATATGTTTCTAAAATATAAACCCTAAAAGACATATTCATTCTTAGTTGCGAAATGCTTCCACCAATTGGACTGTGTCTTTAGACATCATCCAAACTTGGATCTTAATCAATCAAACAAAGTAAAGGAAAACGAACCAAAAGAAAATGCCAGAGCTTCAAAACAACAAATCCAATCATGGACTTTGAACCAGATATATGAAAGCTGCACTTCTGATACTACTAAATGTATTAGAGCATGAGTAGGCCGACCTAATGGTCTCCAGATACTTCAGATTTCAGCATTCATCAACATAGCCAGAATAGTCGATAGCAAGAGTTTGAAGGATCAGTAGCCCCAAAACTCAGAGTAGCATTAGATATATTTATTACCTGTTTCAGAGACTGAAGCAAGGGATGAAGAAGATGCAAACTTTATAGATATTATACTTTAAAATTTTAAATTTACAAGTGGAAATCAAACCTTAAAACAGAAAGATCAGTTGTGCAATTCAGCATCACAAAAAAGTTAGTAAAAAAACTTCTATGAAGTTTATGGTAAGGCACAATACTTACACTTGAATCCAGTATCGCACTCAAAAGCATGGATGGATTCTAGAATTCCTTTGATTACTTCTCTAAGAAAGATATCATCCCTCAGACCTCTGAAACAAGCCAACATAAATTTTAAATGGAGCTGCTATCAATACAATAGAGTATTTTTTCGTGCAAGCTTTAAATATTTGCAATTCTTTTACATCAATGCCCTCATCGCATTAGTGTTAGCAGTTGAATAGTGAGTACTCTAGTCTTTCTGAGATTGGCTCAGTTCAGCATTTTATCTATTGATCTCCTAACAAGTGGAATATATTTTGTGCTGGAAGAGATTTACCTTTTAGTGATTTTGGCATTGCAAAGTGGACACCGTGTTACATCTTTCTTCTGTGTAAGCAGTTTCAAAACACAGAACCTGGAAAAGAAGAAAAATAGCGTGTTTAGTCTCTCACTG
Organism: Thamnophis sirtalis; assembly: GCF_051295495.1. Lineage (NCBI taxonomy): Eukaryota > Metazoa > Chordata > Lepidosauria > Squamata > Natricidae > Thamnophis > Thamnophis sirtalis. Next base: position 85,583,903 of record NW_028261384.1, on the reverse strand, counting down.
AAATTCTTTTTTTCTAAAAAAAAGCTCACCCAGGGAAAAAATAATCTTTTTCCTGGCATATTCCCATATTTGTAAGTATAAACTATTTTTCTTTTCTATGCTTGTATTTCTGATTTTTATATCAACAAATTTTCAAACACCAAATTTTACTCCTCCACAGGCTCTTTTTCAGGAACAAAATAATATGATGACATTATTAGCGCCTGTTATTTTCACTAAAAGCATAATTATGGTTATAGCAGAAACGTAACCATTGAAAACTCATTGGTAGTGAATTTAAAAAATGAGAACTTTTTCAATTCAGTAAACTAATTTATCCCTCCTGGTCTCTCCTTTCTTTTCTTTTTTTTAATGAAAATTTTGAAAAAAAAACTTTTACAAATATTTACTTCCCCCCCCCCAACCTCCCCCCCCCCGACTTCCCAGAACCAATACAGGGTATAAATCTTTTAAGAAAAACATTCTAAACTTTAAAAAAGTTAATATCATCTTTCATTTGAGCTTTAACTCCTCCTTGCTAGGCTTGCTCTAAACAACTTATATCATTCCTAGTTTCTTTAGTCATAAGCTATCTGAAATTTCTTTTTTTTTTCATCAAAGATTCTTTTATTACATTTTCATTTTCCTTTATACAATCACTTAAATACTGTGCAGTTAAAAAAAAAGAAACAATAAACAACTCATAACACTTCTATCCTACATACACCCTTCCTTCTACCCCTCCAACTTTCAAGCTATCTGAAATTTCTTAGTCCCATATTTATTTTGAGTATAGCCAATCCATTTTCTCCACTCCAGTTTATATCTCTCATTTGAATGGTCCTTGAGATATACAGATATTTTTAGCCATCTCTGCTAAGTTTGTTACTTTCAGTGTCCATTCTTGAATAGTGGGCAAATCTTCCTTCTTCCAGTATTGCGCCACCAACAGTCTAGCTGCGGTTATTAAATGCAAGATTAGGTTAATCTCTACAACTGTACAATCTGTAATTATACCTAACAAAAATAACTGAGGGGTAAAATTTATCCTTTTTTAAAGAACATTTTGCATAATCCACCATATTTTTATCCAAAATGATTTAACCTTTTTACAAGTCCACCATATATGAAAGTAAGTAGCATCAGCACAATCACATCTCCAGCATTTAGGTTGTAAATTCGGATAAATAGAGACCAGTTTTTTAGGATCTAGATGCCATCTATAAAATATCTTATAAAAGTTTTCTCTCAAATTTTGGACTTGTGTAAACTTTATATTTCTTACCCATATCTTTTCCCATGTATCCAACATTATTATATTCTTCAAAATTTTGGGCCCACTTTATCATACAGTCTTTAACTAATTCTGTTTCCGAATCCATTTCTATTAATGCATTATATAATCTCTTTATATGCATTGAACTTTAATTTCTGATTTGTTTTAGTAAATTATCCTCTTTAGAATATGAGGCATGAGGTAAAATATAACAACTTTATTAACAGGTAACAGCAACTAACAAGTTCAGAACACAGACAGCGCTTGGCCGCCTGACAGCTATTTATATATGACAGCTGTCAGGCAGCTGGCCAATAGGTGGTCAGTGATTTTCCCGCCAGCCGGCAGGCGCACCCAGGCCAATCAGGAGCCTGTGGCTCTGGCCCCGCCTGCTGGCTGCGTCGAAAGGACGCAACACCCCTTCCCCCCAGACAGCGCATGCGTAGTCCTTTAGGTACGACGGTCTTCCGCGCACGCGCTGGGATCACCAGAGAAAGGGAGTGTCCGTCGCTGGAGGAGGAGGTGGTCTGCTGCTGTGACGCAGCAGATGGGAAGGTCCGGCCCCCGAGTCCACAGGAAAAGTTAAAGGTAGGCTGCCTCCTTTGGTCGGAACATTGGGGCGGCGGTGGCGCGAAGCGGGGAAAACGGCTGGAGTTGGCAGCACCATGGCTGGACGTGGCTGGGCAGGTTGGGCAGCCGCTGGGTGAACAGGCCCCGGCTGCGGTGGTTGAGGAGCTGCGAGCGTGGCTGGAGACGGCAGACCCACGGCTGGCTGTAGCTGGGTAGGTTGAGCGGCCACTGGGTAGGCAGATCCCGGCCGCGATGGTTGAGCAGTCAATGTTGTTGGTGGCTGCGGTCTCTCTGGTGCCCGGCTGCGCAGTTGATTCAGATGGCGCCGCCAAAGTCTTCTGTCACTCAGCTGGATCCTATAAGAGCATGGGCCTGTTAACTCTGTAATGACCCCAGGCAGCCATTTCGGGTCCCCCGCGAAGTTTTGAGCGAAGACCCCCTCACCCACCAGAAAAGACCTAGGGGGTTCAGGGAGAGGGCCGGCAGCGGAAGAGAAGGAAGGGTGCAGCTGGTCAAGGGTGGTCCTCAGGCGGCGGCCCATGATGATCTCAGTGGGACTCTTGCTGGTAGACTGGCAGGGGGTGGAGTGCTGGGCGAGCAAGTAGGTGTGAAGACGTACAGGCCAAGGCAGGTGGGCAAGGCGGGCCAGGGCCTCCTTGGGCGAACACACAGTGCGCTCAGCCATGCCATTGCCAGCCAGGTGGTAGGGGGCAACGGAGGCATGCCTAATGCCCAGGGAAGCAAGGTAGGAAAGGAAAGGAGCGGATTGGAATTGGGGCCCGTTGTCAGAGACGATGACGTCCAGGATGCCATGGGTGGTGAAGAGGGATTGGAGAATTTGAATGGTGGCGCCGGCCGTGGTGGACGTCATGGGAAAAATGTCCACCCACTTGGACAGGGTGTCCACTACAAGGAAAAAGGAACGGCCGTCTAGGGGGCTGAAAAAATCTACATGGAGGCGGCTCCAGGGGGAGGAAGGGAACTCCCAGGAGCGGGCAGGGGTGGCGGGTGGGGCCGGCCGAATGGCCTGGCAGGGAGGACACTGCTGGACCCAGGCACTGATATCCGCGTCCATGGAGGGCCACCAGGTGTAGCTGCAGGTGAGGGCTTTCATCCGCACTATGCCAGGGTGCCCTTCACGGAGGCGGTCGAGGACGAGCTTGCGGAAGGCAGCAGGGACGACGACCCTGGAGCCCCAGAGTAGGCAATCCTGAAGGACTGACAGTTCATCCTGGCGGCGGAAAAAGGGAAGAAAGTCGGCCGTACGAGTTTCTTCCATCCAGCCCCGCCGAACTGCGTCCAGGACTCTCTGGAGGAGGGGGTTGGAACTGGAGGCCTGCGAAATGTCAGTGGCCGAGAGGGGGCATTCGAGGTCATCGTCAGGGCCGTGACCGTGACCGAGGGGGCGGGGTTGGAGACCGGGAGGGGCAGAGGGCAGCAGCTAAAGGCATCAGCGTGGCCCATGTGTTTGCCCGGCCGGTAGACCAGGGAATAGGAATAGGCGGAGAGGAACTCCGACCAACGGCCCATGCAGGGTGAAAGAATAGGGGGTATGGCCCGGTCGCCAGCGATGATGCCAAAAGGGGCTTGTGGTCCATCAGGAGAGTGACACGGCGACCGTAGAGATAGGGATGGAATCATTTTACTCCCACAATGGCCACGAGGGCCTCCTTGTCCAACTGGCTATAATTTCGCTCAGCTTTGGACAAGGTGCGGGAGTAGAACGCAATGGGGGCCTCGGAGCCATCGGGGTAGGAGTGGTGAGGACAGCCCCCACCCCAAAGGGGAAGGCATCGCAAGCCAGGAGGAGTGGGAGGTGCTCGTCATACTGCATGAGCACAGGGGCAGAGGTTAAGAGAGTTTTGACAGCCGCAAGCACATGCGCCTCACGGTCTGTTCAGTTCCAAGGGGCGGAGGCATCGAGGAGGCGATGCAAAGGCTCTGCGACAGAAGCCTTGTGGGAGATAAAAGTGGAATAGAAATTGAGGAGCCCCAGGAAAGCCTGGAGCTCCGCCTTCGAAGAGGGAGTGGGGGCGGAGGCGATGGCCTCGACTTTAGAAGGGGTGGGATGGATTCCTCGAGAATCCACAAGGTAGCCAAGGAATTCTACCGACGGCACGCCGAGCAGGCACTTGAAACGCTTCAAGTGCAAGCCGGCGGCACGGAAACGGGAGAGGACAGTCCTAAGGGTTTTGACGAGTCCTGATTGGTCCGGAGCGGCTATGAGTACGTCGTCAAAATAGGGGACGACTCCTGGGATGCCATGGAGCACCCGCTCCATGAGCCCTTGGAAGATCCCAGGAGCCACACTGACCCCAAACTGGAGCCGGCGGCACTTAAAAGCGCCGCGGTGGGTTACAATGGTTTGGGCCATGGTGGAGGCCTCGTCTACCGGCAGCTGCTGGTAGGCTTGTGCCAGGTCCAATTTCGCAAAAATCCTGCCCTGACCCAAGGAGTGCAGAACATGCTGCACCACAGGTACCGGGTAGGGATGTGCCTGCAGGGCCTTGTTCAAGGTCGCCTTGTAATCGGCACAGACCCTCAGGGAGCCATCAGCTTTTAAGGGCAGTACAATGGGGGTCTCCCAGGGGGCATGGTCGACGGGCTCCATGATGCCCTGAGAGACTAGCTTGTCAATCTCGGGGTCCACACGAGCCCAGAGGGCGAAGGGAACCCGTCGAGCCTTGAGACGGATGGGCACCACCATGGGGTCCAAATTCAGAGAGATAGGAGTGCCGGTGTAGCACCCCAGAGTGTCGGAGAAAACATCACCGTACTCTGACAAAAGGGCATCTAGAGAGGAAGCAAAACGGAGAGAGTTAATTCCTGCTATGTTCAGCCCAAAAGCCCTAAACCAGTCGAGCCCCAGGAGAGAAGCTAGGGGGCATTGGACCACCACAAGGGGAAGGGACCCCTGGAAGTTACGGAAAGAGATAGGGAAGTAACCACAACCCAAGGAGGCAGTCAGCAGGGGCTAGCTGACTAGCCTTGAGGGTTGGTATAAATGACCTCAGGGTGTCCCAAGACATAATTGTCCGGGCGGAGCCCATGTCCAATTCCATTTTGCAGGGGCGGCCTGCGATTAAGATGTGAAGATGCATCTTACCCTGGCTGCCATAGGAGGAAGAGGCAGCAGTCGGCCTGCTAGTTGGGCAGAGGAGGCTCAGGGCCGGACACAGCATAGCAGTCCATGCGGGCGGCGGAGGAGGACCCAGGAGGCTGGCGGCGGAAAGCAGCAGGCTGAGCAGGAGAAGCCAGAGTAGGAGGAGGCCTCGGGTTCCGAGCATCTCCTGGAGCAGAGCGGCAGACATTGGAGATGTGGCCCTTCTTCCCACAGCGGCGGCAGAGGGCCGTCCGGAAGCGGCAGGAGGCCCTGGGATGGCAGCGGCCACAGCTGAGGCACCCGCTGCCATCCCGAGGAGGCATGGATCGAAGGCGATCAACGGAAGAAACGGCGTCGACACATGGATCGAGGACCATCATCTGACTGTACACAGCAGAATTGGGCAGCGCCGGCAACGCGGATGGCGGGAATCGGCGGACATCTGGGGTGGACTGACCGGCCATTTCGTAAGCCCGGCTTCATCCACCGCTATCTTCATCGAGAGCTCGGTGCGAGCCAGAATTCGACGGTGCAAGTTGATGTCAAGGAGCCCATAGATAAATTGTTCAAGGAGAGCATCCTCCAGATCGGCGAATTCGCAGTTTATCGCGGCGGCTCGCAATTCAGCCACGTACTGGCTGATGGACTGGCCTTGCCTCTGAATACAACGCCGGAAATATTGCAGGCGGGTATACTTTGAAGGCAAAGGCTCATAGTGAATCTTGAGCCGAGCCATGAGGAGATCCAACAGCACAGTGTGTACCGGGGCCGGTGCAGAAAGAGCCCGGGCGGTGGCGAACATTTCTGGCCCGCAATAGTGCAGGAAAGTGCCCCATCGTCTCCCCTCAGGGAACTCGGAGAGGTCGTGTGCCTGTAGGAAGACCTCAAACCTCTCTAAAAAGGCGTCCCATGATTCAGCCTCTGGCCTGAAAGCAGCGAAAACAGATGAAGGAGCCAGGGCAGGGACGATGATGGAGTCCGTGTCACTCATCCTCATCGCCAGTTTAGAATATGAGGCGTGAGGTAAAATATAACGACTTTATTAACAGGTAATAGCAACTAACAAGTTCAGAACACGGACAGCGCTCGGCCGCCTGACAGCTATTTATATATGACAGCTGTAAGCGGCTGGCCAATAGGCGACCAGTGAATTTCCCGCCAGCCGGCAGGCGCACCCAAGCCAATCAGGAGCTTCCGGTTCTGGCCCTGCCTGCCGGCTGCGTCGGAAAAACTCGTCTTGCATGAAACCGATTTTTTTATCTCTTTTCCATCTGGCCTGTAACTGCCCATACTGAAACCATGTTTGAATTACCTTTTCCTCTTTTAGTACATTCAAAGGTTTTAATTGTAGTACACCTCTTTCTAAGGTAAGAAGCGGTCTGTAAGTAATTACATCCTGTTTTTGTACTATATTTATGTTTTCTATTACGTGTCTAGGAATTGTCCACATGGGTATCTTATCATGTAATTTGTATTGATATTTCTTCCAGCCCCACAGTAGAGCATTCCTTAAAATATGACTTTTAAAGTTCTTATCCCACCTTTTTGTTATATAGCAAGTAAGCATGCCAGCCATATACCAAATCATGCCCTTTGATATTAAGTATTCTATCATCTGTTAAATTAATCCAGTCACTAATTACCGATAAAACTACTGCTTCATAATATAGTTTGAAATTGGGTAATTTCAAGCCTCCTCTCTCACGCACATCTTGCATTATTTTTAGTTTTATTCTCGGCTTCTTCCCTGCCCATACAAATTTATTAATGCCCTTCTGCCATTCTAGCAAATTCACATCTTTTTACAGTATTGGTATCATTTGAAAAAGAAATAAACATTTAGGTAGAATATTCATTTTCACTGCTGCTATTCTTCCCAGCAAAGATAATTGTAATTTCTCCCAATTTTTCATCTCTGTCTGTATGCTACGCCATAGTGGTTCATAATTATACTTATATAACTTCACATTTGAGGTTGAAATACAGACTCCTAAATATTTGACTTTTTTAACTATTTCACATCCTGTCATTCCTTCTAATTCTTCCCTTTGTTTAGTGTTCATATTTGTAACTAGCATCTTTGTTTTCCCTAAATTTATTTTAAATCCGGACACTTGGCCATATTGATTAATCATATTCATTAAAACCTTACTAGATTCCCGTGGTTGGGTTAGTGTTATAACCAAGTCGTCCATGAAAGCACATACTCTATATTCTTGATGCCTAATCTTGACCCCCTGTAAATCATCTGAACCCCGTATTTTATTCAACAATAGTTCCAAACTTATGATAAACAATAATGGGGATAAGGGACAACCCTGCCTTGTACCTTTCTCGATTTTAAATGAATCTGGTAAAATTCCATTGACTATGATTTGAGCTGTTTGTTCCTGATATATTGCTTTAATTGATTGTAAAAAATCCTCTCCTATTTGCATTTTTTGCATTATTTTCAATAAAATTTGCCAATTCACTCGATCAAAGGCTTTCTCGGCATCTAGAAATATAAGCGCAGCAGGGATTTGGTTATTCTTTCCCAAATATTCCAGTATATTAACAATTTGTCTTACATTACTTCTCATTGGTCTCCCTTGAATAAAATCTGTTTGATCATTATGAATCAATTGCTGAATAACCAACATTAACCTATTCGCTAGTATTTTAGTAAAAAAATTATAATCTATATTGAGTAATGATATAGGTTTGTAATTTTTTGGTTGAGTAAGATCTTGATCCTCTTTTGGTATCGGGGATATAAAAGCTGTCTTCCAAGATGGGGGTACCTTCCCTTCCGTTTGGATCTTATTGAATAGTTCCTTGAGAGGTTCTACCATTTCTAATTGTAAATTTTTGTAATAAGCTGATGTCAGGCCGTCTGTATGAGGTGATTTTCCTACCTTTAGCTGTTTGATTACCTGAAGAATTTCCCCCAAAGTTATTGGTTGATTCAATCTCTTCCTCTGTTCATCTTTAACTATAGGTATTTTTTCTTTATCCGGGTATCTATCTATATCTAAACCTTGTATTTTATCATTCATATACAATCCTGTAAAAATTTACGAAAGGCCTTTTGGATCTCATCCTGTTGATACACTTCCTTCCCTTTATAATGTAATTTCAATATATTGCGAGATTTCTCTTTTTTCCTAATCAAATATGCTAACCATCTACCAGATTTATTTGCATTACAAAAAGTGTATAGCAAATTAGTAGCCACCTGGTCTGACATCAGCATATTAAATTGCTCTCTTAATAAGGTAATTGCTTCTTTAATCTTTTTGTCTCCTGGTTTTAGTATTAACTCCTGTTCTCTCTTCCTAATTTCTTCTTCTAGTTCAATTCTCTTTTCCCCGTTTACGTTTATGTAACCTATTTAAATTTATCAGAACTCCTCTCATATACGCTTTACTTGCGTCCCATACCATTTCATATTAAAAACAAAGTATTCTCTTAACAAGTTTTTACATTCATTAATATTTTTCTCATATCTAAGTAAGTTTTCGTTCAATCTCCAAGTTCTTCTTGTTTGCATCCCAAATTCCAACTCCATCCAAACCGGATTATGACCTGAAGCATTTTAAGAGCCATCTGGAAATCCTGAAGTTTGATTTTCGGCCTGGCTCCACCCACTGCTTCTGAACTAAGACCTGTAGCTTCTTGGACGGTAACATGTGTTTGTTGTAAGGCTTGTTGCTTTTTTAATTCTTGTTCCATTCGCCTGGTGATCACACAGGTTTGTCTTTGCTCCTTGTAACTCTGAAAGAGGAAGCTGGTCCAGCCTTGTTGATCCTTGAGTGGCTTACTGTCTATCCTGTCCTTCTTGTTCTCTTTCTCTGGGTCCAGGAGGCGGGGGATGTCCAGCCTTCAATATATTATTGTAAAAATCTCGAGCCTTCCATACTGAGTTGACGATATCTTTGCCCCTGGTAGGTAACTGCAAATCCGGCTGGTGCCTCCCATCTGAACTGTAGTTGATGATTTTTGAGCTCATCGACTAAGAAGGCATAGTCTTTTCTCGATCTCAACATTTTAGATGGTATTTCCTTCAAAACAGTCACCTCCTGACCCTCCTTACAAGCTTAGTTTTGTAAGACTCTTGCAATATCAAATTCCTCATGTCTCTTGTAGCAAAATACACCACAATGTCTCTTGGGAATTGCTTTTGTCTGGCAAGCCAGGAGTTAACACGATATATCTTGTCAATTTGCCATTCAAAATTCCATCCTGGCCTTCCCATCAATTGATCAAAGGCTTCTGAGAAGATCTGCTTCAAATTTTCTTGATTTTTCTCTTGAAGGCCTCTTATCCTTAAGGCAAATTCCATCTGTCTATACTGCAACATTATAATTTCATTTTCTACATCGCCAACCTTTTGTTGAACCACATCCATTTTCATTACCAGATTAATATTAGAATCACTAAGATCTTCTAATCTATCTTCAATTCCCGAGACATAGCCCGATAGGCAGTTAATAGGCACAAGAATATCATCTCTAATTTGCTGGTTCCGAATCTGAACCGAATTCATAAGCTCTTCTGACAATTCTTTATGAGCAGCAGATATCTCTTCCTTTATTTTAATTTCCATCGCAGCTGCATGATTTTTTAAAGCCTCGGCTAATTCTTTTTGCAAAATTTCTCGGGTGAGGGGCTCCCCTGTAGGAGTAGGGGGGGAGTAGTGACTGTAATTTAGTTCCAGGAGCAGGCGAATTTCCTGCGCTTTTCAACGCCTTGGGAGGGGGGGACTTTTGCTGCTTAGAAGCCATTCCAGATTTAATCTTCTCTACCCAATTAAATCCAGGCAAGCCGCTTATCCAGCAATTACTATTTAGTTTGGTAATAAATCACTTCTTGATCTTTAAATGTTCTGAGCTCCGTAAAAATGTTGTCAGAGCCTGACCCCTCCTACAAAGCTGTTTGGCGCCATTTTATGTGTATTTCTAGCAAGTAAATTGTCAGAAGGAATTCTTAAAAACAAAATGGAGTTAAAGATTTATATATACAATTAGGAGTTCACGAGTATTAGTTCTGCCCACTTTGAAATCAGTAATAAATCAGTCTTTGTGCTGAGGGTGGGCATATGCTTTTGTTCTGCAAAAAAGGCAGAAGAGGTCCTTGACGCGGAGAAATACTATGCTGCCAGGCGGCTCTCACTTCCCGTCCCAGATTTATGTTCTGGGGGGTTTAGTTGGAACGCTGCCCAAACATAGCTTGTTCGCCTTCTTCTTTGCCCGGAGAAGAGGTAATCAAACTGCTAAACAGTTGATGGATACTGTTTAGACAGTTTAACGCAGCCAAGAATCCGGAATTGTTAAAAACAACTACCCCCTCAGGCCCCGCTCAACCGGAAGCTCCGTCTCTCCTTTCTTTTCAAAGGGGAAAAAGTGTGCATTTGTATTACATACAGGTGGGAGAAGGGTGGGAGGAAAGGGACGGGACAAGAAAAAGAGAGGAAAAAATGTATAGGTTCACGCTAGCACCATGCTAGCAGAAATCGGTACAATATCCAAGGTGAAAATCACTATCATTCTCTTATTATCAAACATAACCAGTAAAGTAAGGCAAGGTAAAGGTAAAAGTAAAATGCATTTTGCAGCTTGATGTCTATGAGAGAATTTTATTTATATCACTTTGGCAAGGGTGAGTGAAGTCCTTGTAGATCATGGGTGTCAAACTCACTGCATCATGTGTTGTTGTCATGTGACATTTCACAATGTTTTTACCCTTCACGGAGCTGGGATGGGCGTGTCCTGCAGATGACACATGTGGCCCGCAGGCTGCAAGTTTCACACCCCGACTGTAGATAGTGTGAGCTTGTTGATTGCTTTTATTATGTTCACTTCTTCTCATCTTTGCCATTTTTTTAATGTTTTTTTCTTTTTTCCCCAATTTTTTTTTCTTATGAGTTACACACTCACTAAGAGTTATGCAGCATACCAATCTAATAAATTAAATAAAATCAAATTAAATTAGAGGGTAATCTAACACTATTCTACAATTTAAATAGCAAAATGTGGTAATAGAGAATAGGATTAAAAATGTCCTCCTTAAGCAGATGCACAATATATAATGTAAGAGGGGCAGCAACCTAAGCGACACATCAAGGATTCTAGAATAATTTCTATTACCATCATACTATCTCAAAGGGCACCTCTAAAATTTGACAGTGCAACTACTAAATTTCAGCTTAGAGGTGTTTTTGTATTTAAAAAAGATTCAACACATGTATATTAATCCTACTGCCATATCTAGAAATTCACTACTCCTGTCTCATATTATACTTGGACTTAACTGCTATAGTAATTTTAACTAAATGAGCCAGCATTGGAATCTATTAGCTCAGGGGTGTCAGCTGCTTTCAGTGCTGCTCAGTTTTCCACTACACCCCCATCAGGCTGATCTGGGGATTACCTTCCACCTTCTCCACCACGCCATGAATGGGATGGACCATCCTCCAAGCCCCACCCCTGTCAAAGTAAATCCCTTGCACTGTGCTGCAATGGGCAAAAAGTGCAGCTTTTCCCCTGAAGGAGGAAGAGCAGGAAGAAGAGAAAAAGCAGATGAGTGAGAAGTGCCCCATCAGCCAGGCAGTGAAGCGCGCATACACACACACACACACACAGGATTGTATTGCTCTCTTGCTCTCTCTCTTTCTCTCTGTCTCACTGTGGTGGCAATGGCAGCCCATCAGTGCCTGGCTGGCAGAGTACTTATCACTTGGCCTCTTTCCCTCTTTCTTCTCTCCACTCTTCCAGACAAAACCTGTGCAAAACCTGTGTCCCAGCCAGAACCCTGTGTGGCAGTTGGCTCACTTTTATCTTTTTGCAGCCACAAAGAAGCAAGAGACTGAGTGACGCACATAGGGTCCTGGATGGGGCTGCTGGAGCCGCTGCAAGGCCAGGCAGATGTTGATGGTCTGGCTGCGGGACACTCAGCTAAGCTGGTGGAGGGCATAGCCTGCCTTGCTTCGCCCTCCAACCCTCACCTCACTTTGTGAGCGCCACACCAGTGCATTGCTCAGCCTCCTGCTCTGTTACGAGCAAAAGAGGAACTGGCAAAGAACGAAGCAAGTGCGGGGGGTGTAAAACAAAGCAAGGCAGGGTGTATAGAGTTTCCTGCCTAAGCAGTGGGTTGGACTAAAAGACTTCCAAGGTCCCTTCTAACTCTGTTATTCTATTGTATTCTAAATTGGAATATCCTACATTTTAAGTAATGACTTTTATGTCTGCAGAAGGCAGAACTTTGGATATGAGAGTTCAACTCTGGAGGGGGGGGGGGGAATAAGGCCCACAGAAACAGGCAGTTCAGCCAGCTGGTGGTATGGTATATGGTTATGAAACATATTCAGCATGAATATTGGAGACTCAGCCTTTCAATCTGGACAGAGGTAATTATAACTATTTTATATTTTAAATGCCTGCACACCCATGTAGTTTATAGCTTCCATGTCCCTCATGAAGAAATTATCAGAAATTTCTACATGAAAAGCTCTATAAATCCTGAGAATGAACAATTGACATCCTAACATCATCCTTCAGTGTCACATGTCCTTCAGATGCATGAAACAACAACGCTCATCACCATCAATCAATTAGCGGATATGTTCAAGCTTTGATAATTGAGGAGTCTTACCTGCAATAGGTATGACCACAGTTTGTTGACGCTGGCTCTTTCATCACCTCCAGACTGAAAGAAAGATATAAAACATCAAAGCTATGCATGTCAAACAAAGTATCTTCAACATATTGTAATTCTAAGAATGCTAGTAAAGTAGCCATTCTAGCATATTATAGTAATTACACATACTCTAATCTTGCAGTATAATAGATTTATTCTGACATAAGCCTTTGTAAACTAAAACTAATTTTTAAGATATGAAAATTGTGCTTCAGTGGTCTATAAACCCGGCATACCACCTTGTAGAGAAGAGGTTTTTATATTGTGGTGCTTTTGTTAGCTAACCATCTAATCAAATTAGCTATGCAGAGAGGAAAGGCAAAAGAAACAATAGGGTGGTATGAAGCATAATGCCTGATACAACATGAAGTACTTGCTACCATGACAACAAATAATTAGCAAGAATATCAGTGTTAAAAAAAACCAGCTGTTTGGGCAAAATTGGAGTGACTTCTCCATATTCATACATCACTTAGTTGAAATTTCTCATTTAGGTAAGTTTTTGACAAAAACAATTATAGAGTTCCAAAATATCTCTAAATAGAATAAACAAGCTTTAAAATAGCATGAATAGCTCTGTGTAAATAAACACAAAATAATGTTTATTAGATTATACATGTATGTGATTGTGAACTGACACTGATTAAGCAAGTACGGAATCTTGGAATTGTGATAAATATCTCAATAAAAATTCAACCTGATGTGTTGAAAACAGCTGAAAAAAGAAGGAAAATTCCGTGCTACGAATAATTGGAAAAGGAATAAAAAATAAACCTGCCAATGTAGCAATCCTGCATGAATATATGACGGATCTCTTATTTGAATATGATCAGAGGTGGGCTTCAGCTGATTTGGACTGGTTTACGTAAACCAGTTGTTAAGATTTTGTGCAGTTTGGAGAACTGGCTAATCACACCACTGGCTGTTGCATCAGTGATTAGAGTCACCCCGTGCCCAGCTACTCTTTGGCTCCTTCACTAACTCAGACCACACGGCCCAGCTGATCTCCACGCCTCGCCCACTTGCCTGCTTTTGCCGTAGCCTACCATGTGGCCCAACTGATCTCCACACCCTGCCTGCTCTGCTCACCGTGGCTGTCCACAAAGGTAAGGCGGTCGGGTAAAGGGCTACCTCGGGGTGGACTTGGCGAGGCTCAGTCACTTTTTGGGCCTGGCTCTCACCATCCTTCTGCCTGCATGCCACCCACTCGCCCTTCGCCTCCAGGACACACCAGTCCCTGGCTAAGGCCTTTCCCAGGACCTCCACCAGCATGCTGCTGGCTCACCCTTCGCCTCAGAGGACGCACCAGGTCCTGCCTTTCTAAAGGAACATCTCCCCCACACTCCCCCGCTTGTTCCCACAAGTTTCTACCGCGGTCCCACTCTTTCCCGCATCGGCTTGCTTACATCTGCCCTGTTTAACCTCCTTCAGAGGCCCCTTACTCACTCTCTTCACTTCTTCCCCCAAGACTGCTTTCTTCGTTCCACAACCTTACCTTCCTCCCAGGGTTGGTGGCAGAGGTAGACTCCTACTTGTATTCTCCTCAGCTACTGGGTCTTGCCTGCTTGGGGAGGGTGGGGGTCGGGGACTAGGGAGCACGAGGCTACACCGCCCGCATTGCCCCTCTCCCAGCCGCCTCTCCCTTGCCTACTGGCATGCTTCAGTGTAGCATGGGCTGCTATTGTGAGAATGGTGAGAGCGCCATGGGTTGGAAGGTAAGTTTGACAGCAGGGAAGGAAGATCAGCTCAAGATTTGCTACGCTTATCCAAAGGGCACCTGGGTGGAGGGGGGACACACAGCAAGGTGAGACTGCCTTTCGGGCCCAGCTTCTGCGGGGTCTTCCAGGTGGAAGGCCTGAGAGAAAAAGAGTAGCCTGCTCACACATCCACTGGCTGGGCTGTCCTGGAAGCCGATATACAGTTATAATTTCTCATAGCATTTTGAATTCTGTCTCAATTAGAATATCAGTAACTTTAGAGAAGAGTAGAAATTTTATTTCTCTAATTATGTTGAATTAATGAAAACTTAAAAGTGGCTGGTAGTAAATCAATAACAATGTGTGTCAGCCTCTGTTTTGCTGTTTGCTTTTCGGCTGCCATTGAAACGGGGAGGGAGGGCATAGTATTTGAGTGAGGGGAAATGATCTGTACAGGAGGACTGTTAATTGGGAGTTGTTCTCACCATTTGTTTGCACATGTGGAAGGAGGGGAGTTTCCCGCCAAGGCCAACTGTCCAGCATTCCAACCTGATGATGATGTTTGAAGATGTTTCCCACCTGACAGTTGTGGTGATATATGATTGGACTATGGTCTGGGGTACCAAGGGGAGGGGAATGAGTCATGTATTGATATCTATTGCTTTCGCGCTCTTTTGCTCAGATCCAGCTTTGCTTTGCTTCTCATCATTTATAATCAGTAAAAGTACACTTAATTCTGAAACATGGAGTTGACTGGTTTCTTTCTTGGTTATTAAGTGAAGGAGCCATGACATTAAGCTGGATCTCACTTCGCACCCATCCCGGAGCAAAACCTTCCGAGGGGGGTGCACCCAACGCTGAAAAATGTCCCTCCATGGCAGTGATCAAGAGGAAGACATGGGGAAGAAGGCGGGGTTTAGCAGTAAGAAGACGGATTTTCAGGCTATTCCTGAAATTCCCCTATTCTGAAGCACTTGGACGGTTCCTTTTTGGACCCAAGCTGTCCCGGAGACAGTGAAAGGTAGGAGGAGATCCAGTGGCCCCAGAGACGTTCACAAAGTCTCTGGGGGGCTTGGAATTTAACCTCCTTTGCCAGTGACTTCCGGATTAGCCATAAGGCTAACTGAAACTGCAGATAGCTCCAAAGAATGGCGTAAGTGTTTCCAGCTGGTAAGGTGATTTTATTACTCAGAGAAAGACAGTCCGCCTAAAAATTCAAGCTAATTTAAATTAAAGAACAGAAGAATCTAACAGCGATTTCGATCTCTTTATTGGTTGATGGACAGTGGTTACCCTATTTTTTAAATGTCTTAAATGCTATTTACATGGACAAAGGATAGATTACTCCAACATCTCCTCTGATCCTCTGCAAGTGGGCTGTAAACCAGTTCACTATAATTTGGCTCCTTACAACTTGACACTTTTATTGCTTGGCTGGATTGGTCTAAGATCAGATAAGATTGTACAGTTCCCAGCTTGTTTTTACTTGCAAATACCTCAGAGTTCCTAAAGAAAAAATACTAACTGCGTACAAATATGGCGTCTATTCAAGCCTCTATTCAAATGATTTCTTCGGCACTACAAAGATTATCTGCCACACGTGATAGAATTGAGAGGAAACTGGATTATCTGCTGTTTCTAGCAACAAAATATGAGAGAAAAAATGAGAACATTGAACATTTGAATGTTCTTCAAACACAAACTAACGATGTCAAAGATAAAAAATTTCAATTTGCTGATATTCGGGGCAACTGGTTTACCTCTGAGGGAGAAAAAGATGGAATGTCTGAAGGGGGAGCAGCCACACAGAAGATTTACTTCGAAAGACAGGGCGCAGGAGGAGTGAGAAGCATTAAAGAATTTATACTTTATGAAATACCATCTGCAAAACTTTTGATACCACCACTGAGAATTAAAGACAAGCTGATAAAGGAAATAAAGGGAGGACGGCAGGATTATATGAGAGGCACCATAAGCAAAAAGGTGCAAAGATTTTTTTGTATGGACTTGCTCATAAAGATGTTTGGAGAATTCGACCCACGAATGGCAACAGGATTAAGGAGGTTCTGTTACTGGAGAGACACAGGCTGATAGATGGAAGAGTACAATTTAAAACTAGCTAAACCTAGTTAAATTCATTTGTAATAGATATAGCTGAATTATAATTGATAATGATAGTAATGTATATAATGTTGAATTGCTATGATAAATAATAATTGGATATGAGAAGGGAAGGTTAGAAATATCCTTGGACTATATATAAAGGTTATTAATCACAATAATTATTACTATAAAAAAATAAAATAAAACTATATACAGTTAAATCTTAACTAATATGGGGAAAATGCTATGATATACGATATAATTAAATAAAGAAAGGAGAATGATAATAAATTATATACATGGAGGATGGAATTTTTGGTATTAAATATTATGGATGTTTAGCTAAAACAGGATATGAGGATTTGATAATGGAGGATTTTATAAACAAGTAAATGAAATGCTAGCATGTGGTTATGGATTAAATCTTTGGTATAGTTAAAGATGAAGGATGTTTAAACAACTGTAGTCAACTAAAAGTGGCGGTATGATGATGTTAATATGGCAAACATTTGAGTTATTTGAATTAATATGAATTAATGGAAGAGATGCACAAAAACTTGTTGTAACCAACTGATATACTTTTTTATAACATATACTTGTTGTGTGTGTGTTTTTTCTCTGTCTTGTTTTTTGTTCTTTTTTGTTTTGATTTTTCCCCCCACTGTTGTGGGCATGTGTTGTTTATGTAACAAAAACATTAAAAAAATATTATTTTTTTAAAAAAAGAGGAAGACATGGGAGTGGCTGCAGTTCCTTCGGTGACGGAAATGTTGGCCGACCTGCAAGTAGAGGAACAATCTGTTCGACACAGGTGGACTTGGGGAGTGGGACAAAAAGAGGAATCTGAAGAACCGTTAACTGGGATTACAGTGAGGAGACCCAGAAAACCAGCAGCTGACTGGCGAGGCCCTGAAGAGGAAAATATCATGATGTCCCAAGCCATGAAACTTCTCCAAGGAGCGTGAGAAAAGCGCTGGACTCGAGAGAGTGGTATGGACAGAGGACTTGAGGAGGAAACAGAGAGAAGGTATACTTTGCCTAGTTTGAGAGAGGCTGGGGGGGCCAAAGGGGGAATTGCACAAGATGACCCAGCGCCGACCCCAATCCCTGCGGCTAGAGACATTCCAAGAGCAGGGGGGGGGGGCTCACAGACGCTGAATGGCTAAAGTCTCTCCTTTAAGTGTGAAATACGGGGGAGACCCTAAAGAACTCGGGTTATTTCTAATTCAGATGTGGAATTATATGCAGATGTATGGCCAAGATCTGGGGTCTGATGAAGCTAAAGTGAGAATTGTATTAATGGCTTTGGAGAAAAAAGCAGAAGACTGGATGGTAGGGCTACATAATGACTCCCCTCTTTTAAGAGACTTTAACAGATTTATGGCAGCTTTGAGAAAGCGTTTTGATGACCTTGATGACCTTTTGATGATCACTGAGCGCAGAGCAAGAATTAAATTTACAACTCTTAGACAGGGGAAAAGATCAGTGGCTGAGTTCCGACCCCCCCCCCCGAAAATTGCAGTCCTGGTATGAGGCAAGGATGTTTTCAATGAGAAATCTTCTGATAAGTTGCCCTCTCACAGGCCCATGGATTGCAGCATTGATATTCTACCTGGAGTAAAACTCCCTAAGCCCCAAATTTATTCAATGACCCCTAGGGAAATGGACGAATTAAGAAAATTCATTGACAAAAATTTGCAAAGGGGATTCATTGTATGTGGTATGTATGTGATGGATGGTTGATGTTAGTACCCACTTTTATTAATTTTATTGTCATTGTATCCTGTAATTTTTTTAATTGACTTATGTGGGGACTGTATGAGTGAATGACTGTGTATGCATGAGAGGACTGGGAGAACAGCCGGGTGCCTCCTCCACTGAGTGCTATTGCAGAAGTGGTAGGGGGCTCAGGCCTACCTCCCGTCCTAGAATGATTGAGATAAATGGCCTGCCGGAGAGCGCGGAGGCTACGGGAGGGGAAATGGGGTCTACGGGTGCGGGAGTGGGTGGGAACATTACGGTCATGATGGGAAGGGGCAGGTACGACGGGAACTTCAGGGCTAGCCATTACCGGGGAAGGAGGGTCCGCTACATCACAGCGATCCCTCCTTCTGGCCCTGTTAGTTCCACTCCAGGACCAGATGGCGAGAGTGGTCAGGGCCCTGGTCTCAGGCTGTTGTTGCTAAATGCCAGGTCTGTGGTTCACAAGGCTCCCCTCGTCCGGGACCTAATATTAGACGAGGGGGGCAGACCTGGCATGTATTACTGAAACCTGGCTGGGCCCGGAGGGAGGAGTCCCCCTCACTGAAATGTGCCCAGAAGGGTTTCAGGTGCTTCATCAGCTGTGACCCCAGAGAAGGGGTGGGGGAGTGGCTGTCATCATCCGAGGGTCATTAGTTCCTCGTAGGATCCCTGCTCCGGAGCTTGTCGGGTGTGAGTCCTTGTTGGTGAAGTTGGATCTTGAGGGTCAAGTGGGCTTGTTGTTAATGTACCTTCCTCCCAACAACGTTGCAACAGCTCGCTCCTCGAGTCAGTAGCTGAGCTGGCAGTAGAGTTCCCCAGGCTTATGGTGCTGGGGGATTTCAACCTGCCTTCACTCGGTGAACACTCTGATGGGGCACAGGAGTTCATGGCTTCCATAACAGCCATGGACTTGACCCAAGTAATCCGGGGTCCGACTCACTCAGCGGGTCACACACTTGACCTCGTATTCCTCTCGGAGCAGTGGAGATGTGATCTAGATTTGAGGGGTATTAAGATCTTGCCCTTGTCATGATCTGATCACTTCCTACTGAGGCTTGACTTCCGGAAACCAATCCCCCACTGTAGGAAGGAGGAACCGATTAGGTGGTTCCGCCCCAGGCGCCTGATGGACCCTATGGGATTTCAGACGGTGCTTGGAGAAATACCTGACACTCTCGTCCACAGTCCGGTAGAGTCCTTAGTTGCTGCTTGGAATACAGCGGTGGCAGGGGCTCTAAACCAGATTGCGCCTTTGCGGCCTCTCCGAGGTAGCGGATCCTGGAGGGCTCCTTGGTTCACTGAGGAACTCCGTGAGATGAAGCGCCAAAAGAGATGCCTAGAGCGCTGCTGGAGGGCCAGTAACTCTGAATCAGACCGATCACTGATGAGAGCCTATAGCAGGACCTATCTCGTGGCAATACGGGCGGCGAAATGTGCGCATTTTGCTGCTCTTATTGCATCCGCTGAATCACGCCCAGCCGCCTTGTTTAGAATAACCCGCTCCCTCCTGAAAGGGAGGGATGCCGTCGACCCTTTACAGGGTAGAGCTGAGGAATGTGTTCAGTTTCTAACGGATAAAGTCGCTCGGATTCGGACAGTACTCCAATTGCACAGTACCAGCTGAGGTACCCAGGGAAGGTCTTGAGCGGATTTTATGGAGCGAGTTTCAACTTGTCACTCCTAAAGAAGCGGACAAGGCCATGGGAGCCGTGAGTGCCTCCACCTGTATACTGGACCCGTACCCCTCCTGGCTGGTCTCAACCATCAGGGAGGTGACACATGGCTGGATCCAGACAATAGTTAACACCTCTCTCCGGGAGGGATCCTTCCCGCTCCTCCTAATGGATGCGGTGGTGAGACCCCTCCTGAAGAAACCTTCTCTGGATCCAGCCATTTTGAGTAACTATCATCCAGTCTCCAACCTCCCCTTTGTAGGGAAGGTTGTTGAGAAAGTGGTGGCCTTTCAACTCCGGCGGTCCTTGGATGAAACCGATTATCTGGATTCCTTTCAGTCCGGTTTCAGGCCTGGTTACAGCATGGAAACTGCTTTGGTCGCGCTGATCGATGATCTCTGGCAAGCCAGGGATAGGGGTCACTCCTCTATCCTAGTGCTCCTTGATCTCTCAGCGGCCTTCGATACCATCGACCATGGTATCCTTCTGCAACAGTTGCGGGAGTGGGAGGCACCATTCTTCGGTGGTTCTCCTCCTACCTCTCGGACAGGTCGCAGTCGGTGTTGGTCGGAGGGGAGAGGTCGACCCCTAGGCCCCTCAATTATGAGGTGCCGCAGGGTTCGGTCCTGTCCCCCCTCCTATCTAACATCTACATGAAGCCGCTGGGTGAGATCATACGCCGGCACAGGATTAAATACCATCAATATGCGGACGATACACAATTGTATCTGTCCGCCCCGTGCCAACTCAGTGAAGCGATAGAAGTGATGTGCCAGTGCCTGGAGGCTGTCAGAGTCTGGATGGGAACGAACAAGCTTGCACTCAATCCTGACAAGACTGAGTGGCTATTGATGCTCTCTCCCAAGGATGGTCCAGCTATTCCTTCTCTTAGCCTGGGGGGGTGAAATTATACGCCCCTCAGGGAGGGCTCGCAATTTGGGAGTCCTCCTGGATCCACAGCTGACTTTAGAACATCACTTGTTGGCTGTGACCAGGGGGGGGGGGCTTTGCCCAGGTTCGCCTGGTGCACCAATTGCGACCCTATCTGGACCGGGAGGCCCTTCGGATAGTCACTCACGCCCTCATCACCTCAAGACTGGATTACTGTAACACGCTCTACATGGAGCTGCCCTTGAAGAGTGTTCGAAGACTCCAGTTAGTCCAGAATGCAGCCGCGAGAGCGATTGTGGGTGCACCTAGGTACACCCACGTTACACCTATCCTCCGCGAGTTGCACTGGCTTCCCATTGGTCTCCGGACACGCTTCAAAGTGCTAGTCACTACTTTTAAAGCCCTACATGGCATCGGACCTGGCTACCTGAGAGACCGCCTCCTGCCAATTACCTCCCACAGACCTATTAGATCGCACAGACTAGGCCTCCTCCGGATTCCATCGGCCGGTCAATGTCGGCTGGCGACCCCCCGGGGGAGGGCCTTCTCTGTAGCTGCTCCAGCCCTCTGGAACGATCTCCCCATTGAGATCCAGACCCTTACTACCCTTCCGGCCTTCCGTAAAGCGACCAAGACCTGGCTGTTCCGGCAGCCCTGGGGCTGTTGAATTATCCAACCCCATTCTAAGTTATGAATGTTGTTGCAATTTTGAACTGTTTTATTTTTTATATCCCCCTCCCTTTTTATTGTAAGCCGCCCTGAGTCTTCCGAGAGTGGGTGGCATACAAAACTAATAAATAACAACAACAACAACAACAACCACCACCACCACCACCACCACCTGCTAGGCCCACCACCACCACCACCACCACCACCTGCTAGGCCCAAGTGGCTGCTCCAGAGAAATCTTGTTCAGAGAAAAGAAAGATGGCTCCTTTTGTCTGTGTGTGAATTTTAAAAACCTTAACGGAATTTGTGCCCAAAATGTCTACCCTTTACCACTGATGAAGGTCATGCTCGCCCAATTGGGGAAGGGAAAGATTTTCACAAAGTTAGATCTGCTAGAGGCCTACTATTGAGTCAGAATTAAGGAAGGGGATGAGTGGAAAACTATGTTTAATTGCCCTCTTGGCTGTTTCCAATTTTGAGTTATGCCGTTTGGACTGCAGGGGGCGCCAGCTGTTTTCATGCAATTAATTAATGAGGTTTTACATGACCACCTTTACAAAGGCGTGATGGTCTATTTGGATGATATCCTTATTTACAAGGAAACACGTGAAGAACACGTGAAACTGGTTCACGCTGTGCTCAAGAAACTTCGCGCAGAACTGTATGCTAAATTGTCCAAATGCGAATTTCATCAGGAAAAGGTGGACTACCTGGGGTATTGCATCTCCCACAAGGGGATAGAAATGGACCCAGCAAAAGTAAAAGCGGTCACCGAATGGGCAGCCCCCCGCACACGTAAACAGTTACAAAGCTTCTTAGGTTTTCCCAATTTCTATCGTCAATTTATTCCTTCTTTTGCCAAGATTGCCCTGCCAATTACTGGACTATGGAATGTCAGGCTGCCTTCAAGAAATTAAAATGTCTGTTTGCAGCTGAACCAGTCCTCAAACACCCGGACATGGGTGCATCTTTTGTGGTTCAAGCGGATGCTAGTGATATTGCAGTGGAGGCGGTACTACTTCAGGCGAATACACAAGGGAAGTTACAAACCTGCGCTTATACCTCTCGTAAGCTTACAGAAAGAGAGGCGATGGGCTATTTGGGAAAAAGAAGCTTTTGCTGTCCAGTAGGCTTTAATGACCTGGCGTCATTTTTGGGAAGGGACAAAACACCCTTTTGAGGTATGGACTGATCACAAAAACTTGGAAGCGTTGAAAAACCCCCAGGAAACTATCTCCTAAACAAATGCGATGGGCACAACAATAGATTTAATTTCACTTTGAAATATATCCCAGGAGGAAAGAACTTTATGGCTGATGCTTTGTCCAGACTTCCTCAATATAACACTTCAAAGCTGAGTGTTGTCCAACCTGTCATGCCAAGGAGAAGCCTGGCCATTCCTGTTGTCACCAGAAGCCAGGCCAATTCCAATTTGAAAGTCATACATGACCTCGTTACAAAGCTCAAAGGAGCTCTTGCAGATGATGACTGGTTCTGCCAACATACGGATGAATTCACCATGAAGGATGGCCTAGCTTGGATTGGGGCTAAATTGTACATTCCCGCAACCATTAGAGCCATGGTCCTTCAGCGTGCTCATGACTCTCACATAGCCGGTCACTTTGGTTTTCTGAAAATCCTACATCTCGTCAAGAGGCAATTTTGGTGGCCCTCATTGAAAAAAGACATTGAATCTTATGTGGCTAGTTGCCCCACTTGTGCTGCGGCAAAGCATCCACCAGGGAAGCCTCAAGGGTTGCTCCAGGTGGTAGCCCGCCCTGAGGCACCGTGGAAGGAGATCTCCATGGATTTCATTGTTAAATTGCTAGAAAGTCAAGGAAGTACAGTCATTTGGGTTGTTACTGACTTGTTCTCCAAACAAGTTCATTTTGTTCCTTGTTCCAAGATCCCGTCCGCTAAATCCCTGGCTAAATTGTTTATTGCGCATATTTATCGTCTGCATGGGGTGCCAGATCGTATCATCTCAGATAGAGGAGTCCAATTCACCTCGTTTTGGAAGGAGTTTCTGAAGTTAATTGGCTCTGCCCAGGGCTTAAGTTCCACCCACCATCCTCAAACTAACAGTGCCTGTGAGAGGACTAATTCTGTACTGGAACAATATCTCTGTTGTTTCATCAATTACCAGCAAGATAATTGGGTGGAGTTGTTGCCTCATGCTGAGGTAGCATATAACAACTCGGTTCACAGCAGCACGGGATTTACGCCCTTCAGGGTGGTGTACGGACATTTTGTGCCTATCCCCGAGATTCCTCGCGGAAAACCGCAGTTAGTATCCCTTTTCGAGTGGAGTGATCGCCTCCGGGAGATGTGGCTTTTGGCTTTTGCTGCGCATCAGGCACACAAGAAACAGGCAGATAAGAAGAGGGCAAAGCCAAAGGAATATAAAGTTGGTGATTGTGTATATTTATCCACCAAATTTCTTCAGACCTCTCAAAAGTCTAAGAAATTGGGCCCCAAGTATGTTGGCCCATTCCCAATTATAAAAGTCATCAACCCTGTCTCTGTACGTCTCAAACTGCCTAAATATCTTAACCGTGTCTACCCTGTGTTTCATGTTAACCTCCTAAAGCCGGAACGCACTTCTCCATTGCGGACTCCCTTATCGGCTCCACCTGCCCCACTCCTGGTTGAGGGTGAGCAACATTTTGAAATTAAAGAAATTTTGGACTCTCGAAAATGTAGAAATCGTGTTCAGTATCTTGTGACATGGAAGCATTTTCCTCCCTCTCATGCTGAATGGGTCGATAAGTCCCATGTATGGGCCCCTCGACTTCTTCGTAAATTCTACTCTGCCTACCCGGACAAGACTTGACCTCCATTGATTTCTTTTTTCTTTCCCTTTCCCTTTTTCTTCTATGTTATGTTGTTCATTTGTTTGTCTGTGTTTTTTCGTTTCTGCAGGCGTGATCATCCCTTTTCTGGAGGAGGGCCGGATGTCAGCCTCTGTTTTGATGCTTGCTTTTCGGCTGCCATTAAAATGAGGAGGGAGGGAGGGCGTGGTATTTGGATGGGGGGAAATGATCTGCACAGGAGGACTGTTAATTGGGAGTTGTTCTCACCATTCGTTTGTGCATGTGGAAGGAGGGGAGTTTCCCGCCAAGGCCAACTGTCCAGCATTCTAACCTGATGATGATGTTTGAAGATGTTTCCTACCTGATAGTTGTGGTGATATATGATTGGACTATGGACTGGGGTACCAAGGGGAGGGGAATGAGTCATGTATTGATATCTATTGCTTTCGCACTCTTTTGCTCAGATCCAGCTTTGCTTCGCTTCTCATCATTTATAATCAGTAAAAGTACACTTAATTCTGAAACATGGAGTTGAGTGATTTCTTTCTTGGTTATTAAGTGAAGGAGCCGTGACAATGTGATTGTAACATTTCAGCCATTAAATGTCTCCTAAGGACAGAAGCCTAGGTTTTTCATTATTGTCCCTTTAGCAACCAAATGAAAATTTGTTACTTTTTCCCAGTAACTACTGATACTGATTGGTTTTATATATTTTATGAGGTGTTAGCTATATTTATCATAGTTGTTTTAGTAGTGTTCATTTTATAATCATTACATGCATATATATTTATGATTTTAGTTTAAGCTACATTGTGAACATCCAAAACGTCTCAAATACAAAAGAATAAAGTTAATGGAAGTAAAAAGAACAATTTAACAAAAGAGACAGAATATTGAACATATTGCATATCAAAATAGCTTTTTCCTCAAAGAAATTCTACAAAAAAACCCTAGCTGAAAAATATGGCTGCAGAGCTCCATCTAAAGGCTGCTACTTTGTAATTACAAAAAATGAAGCTTCAAAGTACCCTTGATGTTACATTGCAAAAATAATTGCATTAAGTTAGTCTGTAAAAAGTAAGATATACCACGTATTAATAGAATAATATTTTAATATCATGTGTGATTGCTTAACTTGGAATAATTCACACCAAGGTTTTATATCAACAGGAAATATTAAACATTTGTATTATACAGGTAGTCCTTGTTTAGAGATCACAATTATGTAGTCAGTAATTGGAAATTCAGTGACCCTGATAAAATTTATGATTTTGCTTCAGCTTTCTTCCATCCACCCATTACCCACTGCTCTGGTAATTAGCAAGTAGGAAATTAACATTTGTCTTTACAATTAGTAGAGAAGAAGGCATTACAAAGGAGTAAGCAGGAATACAATCAAAAAGAATATGCTATTATCAGCTGTTTGTCTAATGCGCCCATCGTTCCTAACTTCTTATCACTTTGGTGGCAAACAACTGCTGAAATTTTAAAAGCTATTAAACTCATGTCACTTACAAGAAGCAGCTGCAAACAGTATAATTAGGTCATAGAACT
The DNA here is from genome assembly GCF_051295495.1 of Thamnophis sirtalis. NCBI lineage: Eukaryota > Metazoa > Chordata > Lepidosauria > Squamata > Natricidae > Thamnophis > Thamnophis sirtalis. The sequence continues at coordinate 85,558,155 of NW_028261384.1, read as the reverse complement.
GGCTTATTAACTTGTAGTTACCATCTTTTGGGGAAGCATTGAACTGGGGAGAAAAGCAGTTCAGGAAGTAGGCCAAGCATAGGACAATGTGAACAAATGACTGTGAAAGAGATGTTGCAAGTCTTAAATCTAAGCGTTGTTCCAAAGTTATTTTTTCACCACTGTCATAACTTTGAACAGTCACTACCCAAGACCAGTCACTAAGTAAGATCTACCTGTATTGTTAAAAATTATGTGAAATAGTTTAGAAATTTCCATTATTTATATGATGCAGATTATCCAAATGGTTATTATTCATATTATATATCTAGCTACCAGAATAACTATTTTGTATGCAAAATCACTTATCCCCCCCCTCCCCCGAAAAATGAAACTCTATGTAGTACTCCAAGAAACTTTAGTGATGGCAGGAAATATAACTAATTGTACTGTTTCTCTTTGATTATGGTGCCAAGTCTCAGAAATCAATAATTTTTTTTAAAAAATCAGGTCTTAGTCACATTTTCCTCCCAGCAGTAAAGACCTGAAATAACTCTTTCTCACATTCCCATCTTATATATGTAGTGAAGATGTATTCTTTTCTTAAGTCCTGAAACTTTCTAAACATATTATAATATAGATAGACAAACACGGGCACTGTGAAAATAAGACTATATAATTTATATTTCTGGAACAGCCTTCCTTGTGTTGTTTATCTGATATCCAGATGTATCAGATCAGAGTTTGTTAGATATTATACATTTTTAATAAAATCTTGATATTCAAACTGTGTTTTTTTTTCATACCAGATTGGACACTCCAAATGTTTCTGCAAAGCTAGCAGCAGTCCATGAACGTCACCAATACTTGGAACAGGCAAATCCATAGCTAATTATATACCTTGAAAACAGAAAAAAATAATTTTGTGTAGTATTTTGAAATATAGTACAGGTACTTCTCCTTTAGCAACTGCAGTTAAGACTGGCATCTCTAATATTAAGTGAATATTAGGTGAAACAAATGCTAAATGGAAAATCACATGACCACAACTCTTGTTTTGCCCATGAGCCTCAATTTCAATCCTTTGGCTCCTTTTGCTTGCCTCCTAACAGTCCTGTTCTTTGGAACACCCATACTGACACTGGGATAAATAGCAATAAAGGAACTAATATTTGTACTTCCATTCATAATTTTTAAAACTCAGAGGTTTATGGTTGTTTAATCAAAGTTAAAAGAAAAAAACTGTTATACTTGGTTTCTATTACTGGAAGCTTGCTGACAAAGATTGACTGGCTTACTTTACTTTACATAACAGAACTAACAGAACTATGGGTAGAAGAAAGATTACAGGTAGTCATTGATTAACAACCAGAACCAAGCCCTGCAGATTTCTTGCAAAGATGTTGAAGTGGTTTGCCATTGTCTGCTTCTTGGGTTGAGGATGTTACCTGATATCTTAGGCTTCATTATTATTGTTTTAAAAGATAGTATTAACAATTTTAACATAGTCTAGGCCTCTATTCTAACTTTAGAAAAGATGTACCTTCTTAGACAAGGCAATTTCTTTTGGTTTGCACAAACTTGTCTTTTTAACACTAAACAATAGAGAGATTATTCTTGAATATAAGTTTTAAGTAAGATACATATCCAATTAGGAAAGAATAATATAAGCCATAAATTTGGCTTATATTCACTTTTTTAATCTATGTTGAATCAATGTTTTCTATTATCAAATTTCACATGTAATCAATGTTATAATTTAACAATTTACTTTTTACTGTATGACATACGAGTGTACAATTTGTTTTGGATCAATAAAAAGAAATTGAACTCTTGATTATTTTTTCTTTGCCTGAATTACTTCTGATTTACATTTTTGGGCAAAGAAGCCCCTTTGCAAAGATAGTGTCTCTCTCAAGTTCAGGGGTCAACTTCTTAGCAGCTCCTTGACAGAGTTGGCATGCCAGAGTTTCAAGGCCACAAGCAAAAGTGAATGGTCTAAGATCATCCAGCAGGCTTTTTATTTTTTTATTTATATGCTTCCTTTATTATGTTATAAATGACTCAAAGTGTCAAATAATTCAGATTGTCAGTGAAATCAGATAGACATAATGTTGGTAAGTATTTTGGCTCCTTCTATTTTTCCAACAAAAACTCTGTGAGGTTAGTTGGGCTGAAAGTGGCTGGTCCAAAGTCACCCAGGCAAATTTTGATAAAGAAATAAACTTTAAGAATATCCTTGATTTATTGCCCAAGTATTTTTCAGCATTACTTCTATCTAATTTCACAAACTATCCAAAATAATTTCATGAAATCGTTATAAGTAGGCGTTACTGGCTATTGTTCTTTTTCTATCCACCTCCATTTGTTTCATATTGTAGGTAAAGCCTTTTTTTATGGACAGGAAACAAATGCCCTATTTTAAGTACTAAACTTTAATCAAAGATTTCTCTGTCACACGTAGAGCTAATAGTTACTTTACTACATAAACTACTACTACACAACGCCCCTCCCCTTTCCCTGGTTATACAAGTATAGTAACAAAAACGGAAGAGTCTTAGCTTAGACTGTCGAAAGACAAGTTAGCTGCTGACAAAGACAATTTATCTCTCCTTTATTCCAGTCTTTTATCATATGAAGTGGATGCTTGTATCATCCTCCCCGAACTCCTTTAGTGATAATACTAATAAGCGCCTCTTGATTAAAATATCCGAGATTTAAAAAATAAATGCGCATCTAAACTCCAGACATAATCTGCCGTCACTGCCGAGTCACACTGCTACATAGGTATTGCTCACCTAAACGCTGGTTTCCTTCGCTTAAGTTTTGTACGACCTCCTATCTTTGCCGTCCATAAGAAGCGACTTCTATTCCTTTCGCCTTCTACTCTGCGGGGTTTTTTTTCGCGCCTTCCTCCCGTTGATATACGGGGGGCGGGGCAACCGCCTGCTAACCAATCACCTTGTAGATTTTGGATCCCATGACTGCAACATAACCAGCCCCATCAATTGGCAACTCCAGAAAAGCCAGGAAAAGAATGGCGTTGCAGTCCTCGATGCTCGAATATGAGGATCTCATCACTAATTTCTGACAACCGAACAATGTGGCATTATTCAAATGTAATGAAAGCGATGGAGGGTCAGTTTGGTATAGTGATTAAGGCAGAGGTCTTCAAACTTGGCAACTTTAAGACTCGTGAACGTCAATTCCCAGAATTCTCGAGCCAACATAGTATAGCAGGCTGGAGAATTCTGGGAGTTGAAGCCCACAAATCTTAAAGTTGCCAAATTTGGGGCGCCCTGGATTAAGGTAACATATGCTAGAAACCGGAAGACTGAGTTCTAGGCACACTTTAGGCATGGAGCCAGTGACCTTGGCCAGTCACTTTCTCTCAGCCCAGGGAAGAAAGCAATGGCAAACCACCAAACTGGCTCTCGTTATAGCTTTAGGTTTTTTAAAAAAATCTAAACTGGTTTGTCTGTAAATTGCCTTGAGTCTCCCTCGATGCGGCAGCATATAAATTTGATACATAAATGATTCATAATCTCTGAAAGACATAATTTCTTCCCAATAAGAAAAACTTGGATTTTCAGACGCTGTTACCTATAAACTGGGTTAACAAAATCACAAATGAGGTGAAAGCACAGGGAAATCATCATAGCCATTAAAAAGCGAAAGTGGGTATTTTGGACATGTTATGCAACGCCCAGAAAAATAGGCATCTTCACTTACACTCCAGGGAAAGATGGGAGACAAAGGAGGTCCAGGCAGAAGGAAGACATCATAGCTTCAAGACCTAAGGGACTGGTTTGGGCAAAATTCAGCAGCATTTTTTCATGTGGCTGGTGACAAAAATAGGATTGCCAACATGATCGCCCACGTCTCATAGATATGGCAGAAGAAGAGGAGGAGGAGCATAGGAGGGAGGGAAGAAGAAGAATCCAACATGAATTCCGACGCTTTTTGTATTTGCCGCGATCTTTTTACTGCAGTCAAATGTTCGGTTTTTCATTGGCTGGTTGCAACACAGAAGGCACGTAAAGATGGCTTCTGCCACGCTCTGAACCCGGAAATCCCTTCCCCTGGCAATGAGATGCGTCAATCTCCTTACTTGTTGTTATTGTTGTTCTTTAGAGGATCCGCCTCTCTCCTCGCGGGTAACCAATAGTATAAAAGACCGTGGCTCCCCGCCCAGTCACATTAAGCAGCTGCTGGTTGCAAGAGCTGGCCGACGGACCTGCGATTTCCTTGCGTCATAGCGTGGGGAGGGGATGGCGAACGCTGAACGTGGAACCTTGGTCTTTCCCGAGGTCCACTCGTCTGACGTCCAGGACCTGCTGGGCAGTCCAGTAAGTTCAGTCCCGCACGACTGCTGCTTCTCTGCCCTCTTCCTTAAAGGAGCTGCCTTCCTCCGAGAGGCGTCCTCCGGTCGTGCGGGGTAGAATAGCCCCCTCGGCTTCACCCGCCCCACGTCCATGGGCTGCGGCGGTTTAGTGCAGCTGGAGTGCGCCAGGTGGCGGACGCCGACTGATGAGGGTTTGTTGAGCGTTTGGTAAGCGAGGAGTAAGCTTCGTCCTGGAGAAAGAAGCGGCTACCGAATAGCTTTTGTGCTCGGGAAACGTTGCGTTACTTAAGTCGGCTCTTCTCCCGTCCTCGTGGGGAGCGAATGACCCATTTTCGATAGTTGCTTCAACAGCAGGCAACTTTTTCGCTGCCCCATCCCCCGTGTTATAATAAACTGTTTCCTAAGGCTTTCCAAGTTGGCAATTTGATTTTAATACGAAGCCAATAGGAAACGCCCTTAAATCTCTCCTTCGATTAAATGTGTGATATTGAGATAAATGCTATGTATGCTTACTACATATATTCGTCGATTTGGGTGCTTTTACCTCCATGTACGTAAGCATATAAATGCAGCGTTAGCGTAGCAATCCCTTGTGTTTTCGTAGTTTTTATTAATACTGCGGTTAATCCCGAGGATAACCTATTAACTAGATATATTGTACAGTAGCAAGTAGGCCAGTTAAGATGGTGACTTTCCGGTAGATCCCATGATAGGCAATTTCCTGTTCCAAGGATTTTCAAGATGGTAGTTGTCCCATGGTGCTTGTCTGGAATGTTTGTGAAGTTGTTTGCTATGTAGCCAAAACACTCGTTTCAGATATACCACTTTTAAGTTCCTGTAAGAGTAAGGAACTTTAAAATATTCCAGAATATTTTTTCTTTCAAAACTGTTCTATAAGTAATATAACGTGCTGGTGTTTATGGGTCATGCCCTAAAATAAAGCTAGATAGAATTTTAAAGCAGAGCTGACTTGCTGTGGCTATGTGGAGAGAAGTCATTTCAGTAATCTAAACCAATGACCAATTATTTTTGATAACTCGGGATATCTTTTGTAGACCTGCTTTTCTGTTGATAGTCCTAACAGTTATAAAAGTATGCCTAAAGAATACTGCTTTTCTACCTCAAAATGGTGAGAAACCACATTTTCACTTCATAGGTATTTTTCTCAGAGCAATGCCATTCTGAGCTACCAAAAAGGAATATGTATGCCTTACATACAAATGCATTGTAAACAATTATAGGTAGATTAATGAAGAAACAAATATAGAAATATGCATTGTACTAAGAACAATGTAACATGTACATTCTGGTCATAGGCTGGGAAGCATTACAAACTGCAAATATGATTGTATTTACTACACACTTAGGAATATGCAAAATTCTAATGTTCCCAGTCTTGATTTGTATTATCCATTATCTTCTCCAGCTATTCCTCCATTGTGGACAATGCCAAATCTTTTTGATTTAATCTTGTAGCTCTAAAAAAACAAAGTTCCATAACTGTTTGCTCTTCCATTTCAAATTTCAATAGAGGTATATGTTTTGCAATTATATATTCATATTTGTACACATTTCTGTTTGTCTTAGAATGTTCAAAACTATAAATTATTTTGTCTATATAATTGTAAATAATATTTCTATTATCTAGAGATATTTAATTGAATCTAATTGAAAATTATATCCCTCTCAGATAATTTTTTAAATTATATGTTACATTTCCCTTTACAAAATTTTAGTATCTCAAAATAAGTTAGCCTTTATGTTTGCCTATTATTTCTTGTCTATAAAAAATCTTGGGGAGAGAATCATAAAGGTCTTTTTGACCCAATTTGGGTTTTTATCCATTCCATATTCTCAATATAGCATGACTAACATAATGATTAATCCATATTAACCTTGACTTTATATATAGGATTCTGGGTATTTTAATCTTGGTGTATTTGGTTAGGTGAACCTGACCTAACAAAGTACAGAACTGTGCCCCTGACTTAACCAAAGCACATAGTGTATCCATGAATATCAATTAGCAGCCAGAAGACATGAAGCCCCTTAATTTCATCATTATTTTCTTATCTTTCTCATATGCAAGCAAGCACAGTTTATGAGAATATTCAGAAGAATGGGAAGAGGAAGAGAAAAACCCAGGCAGTCCTAACCCCAGGTTTTTGGTTTTTTGAATTGTATAAAAATATTGTGACTGCTCGGTTTCTCACAAAAAGAAGTTAAGTTTGGAACAACTACATTGTTTTTTAATTAATGTTTTCATTTTATTTCCACAGATTCGTAGAATGGATCCCCAGGTAAATTTCAGTGTGAACTTCCAAGGTAACACCTTGACCTTCCTTGTATCATCTAAAACCACATGGGCTGATATGGAAGCCATGGTGAGTTGAGTCTTTGCTAATTGTGATTCACTAATCAATAACAGTTTTAAATTACCCTTTACTGTCTTCACATCATTTACTGTTTCAAGTTTTCACAAACATCTGGCTTTTTCAGCAGGCCCTAGAACAGGATGGTCTCTGAACCCACTTTTGGACATATGTTTCAGATGAGTTGTAATTGGCCATCCATTTTCCCAGTGTGACTATTAATAAGCTTTAATTATTTGTTATTGATTTCTATCTTTGTTTTTTAATTCTAATATGTATTTAGAATCCCTATTGTAATTGAAGTGGTAAACCAACAATTAATACAATTTGAGAGGATTATTTCTGTAAAATGTTGTGTATTAGTCATTCCTCGAATGATCTCAGCTTTCTTCCCATCCTTTAATTAGCATTGGACAAATTCTATTAATACAATTGCATTAAAGTCACCACTCTTCATTAATTCCATAGAATGGAAAAGATTAAAGGCAATTTGGCTGTTGCATTGCTGATATGTCTATAGTATACCAGCTATGCAGTAGTATAACATTAACATCTTTTACAGCTTCAACCTTCTCCCTCAATTTATGCAGACCTGTATAAGTGCAAGATTAGTGACTAGGAACAACAACATTCTACTAATCAAATCTAGATAATGATCTAATAATTGGCATAGGCTACCAGATGATAATCAAAAATATATCTGCACTCCCAATAGTGTTCTCTTCATTTTTTTATGTTCTATGTAAGTGAACAGTTCTTGCTCAAGATATTTGTTCACTGACCAATCCGTGCTTCATAGCAGAAATGGATGGGGTTGAATTACAGTTTAGGATCAAACAAGATAATTTCAGGATCAAACAAGATAATTTCTTGCACCTACAAGTTGCTTTTTATATGCTTGCAGAAAGGAGTTCTGAGATGTTTTTGGACCAGCACTTACCATTAAAAAATGGAACATTCCAATCAATATTAAATGTAAATTCAGAGCAGCTGTAAACAGTATTTAAAAATGGGCATGAACTTGCATGTTTTTGTTGCAAGTGGTTTAATTCAATATTGATATAAGGTTGCTTTGCCCTTTGGAAATCTTTAACTTGCTAGTATACGTGTATAATCATTTTTTTCACAAAAAATACTATTTCTTTTACTGGAAGAATCTCCTGTTCTATATATTAAGAATTTTAGTTTTATTTTCAAGTTCCCCAGAATTTTTTGAATGCTGTGGGTCTGTTAGAAGAAATCATTTACTTGATTTATTTTAGTAGGTCTGTGATGTGGTTGAAAAGTCAAGTCTATTGTGTAAGGAAGGTGAAACTAAGATTGCCAAAGTTACCTTTTGATTAATGGACAAGATAGGTATGTGCAAAATATTCTAAACAGCTTATAGATTTATTCACTGGGATGCACAGGTTTGATCCTTTTAAGTACAAAAAATATATAGATTGGATTTGACAAAGAGGAATAGAATTGCTCTTGGCTTCATTTATACTTTTGAAATAGCAATAAAAAGGATTAATCATTATTGTCTGTTTTTCCATTATGATGGAGATGAGCCATTTCACTAAGGTTAATTTCTGTTGTAGGTGAAAGTCTCATTTGAACTGAATAATATCCAGATCAAATACATAGATGAGGACCATGATGAGGTACTGCACTTTTATCTTCCAGTGAAGGCTTCATTTTAAAAATGAAAATTATTATTGTACTTTTGAAAGAATAGAACACTAAAAAGAACTTCATATATTTTTTATAAAGAAGCTTTTTTTCTTCTTGCAAAATAGTGTCCAGTCAATATTTGGTCTGCATTGTGTAATAGTTAGTTTCACAGATTATCTAATTTTTTTGCCATCTCTCCTGAGGTTTGCTTACCACTTCAGGATTGAAAAGATATTTTTTTAAAAAAATAATAATCAGATACTCTTTGACTTATGATCACAATTAATCTCAGAATTTTTTAATAAGTTATGGTAATTAAGCAAGCCATCCAAGTAACTGCCTCAATTATCATAATCCTAGCTCTATTAAGTATTAAGTGACCATGCAGGAGTGCTTCAAGGGGGGATGAAAGCCTTGGGAATCCTGGCACCTACCATCATATGGAAATATGGGGGTCACAAAGCTGCAGTTAGCTAGGCCCACCAACTCAGGGACTTCCTCCCTTTCTCTGCCACTCTTGAGAGGCCTGGGCTGCCCCATTCTACCACCATATTTGGAAGCCTTGGCTTGTTAGGCCTACCAATGGACAGAAGCCTGCCATGGCCAGAAGACCTCCGCCAGCTAGGCACACCAGCACATAAGCCACCTCCTTGCTCTTGCCATTCCTGAGATGTGTGAACCTTTTTCCTGTCCCATCATGCCTGGGTCCACTTACCTTTCGGAGAAGGAGTGCCAGAGAATCTGTAGTCGTAAGGATGTGATCCCTGCAGTCCAGGTTTTTATCATGTGACTGGCAGTGCTGCAATGGTTAGAACTTTGGGCAAGAGCTGTAAGTCCCTTTGTTCCGTGCCACCATAATTTTGAAGGGTCACTGAACAAACAGTTGTAAGTCAAGGGTTAACGAGTTACGCCTTTATAGCAGAAATAAGAACACTTCTTGAATCCTGCCCCCCTTCCCTCAATAACAATTCTTTAAAAATATTTTGCTCTTGAAATTATTAAAAGACCAATAATTTATGTCTAAAAGAAGAAAAATGTGCATGCAAATGTGCTCCAAATTTGTCTACTCTTGAGAAATAGGTATGACATAAAATATTTTTGTCTGAGGATGAGTGGTTTATTCTTTAGTTGTACAGGAGGCTTCCTCCAGATATGAGTTATATTACAATTTCCAAAATTCCCACCCAATATGGAACTCTGGCTGTGGCATCCAGAGAACATCAAGTTGGGATAGGCTGGTAGGCTCTGTGATGTACCTATACTAGTCATCTTCAAAATGATAACCCATAACAGTGAGATGGCAGCATATTTGGGCTGAGGGAGAGAAAGTGACTACATTTGCATATGGTATAATCAGCAATATTTGTTGAAATAACTTTCTATAGTCTTAAATTGCCTTGTTGATTTTACTTTGAACTATGTAGTTTCTTAGTAGGAAAGCAGGATGGGGAAAAGATCTGTTTAATAAAAAAAATACATGTCTGTAATAACTATGAAGTCAGAAGCTAAATCTACTGTTCTGCAATGAATCACATGAAAAATCCTGCTATGAATATTATAGCAATTAAAACCTCCTTTCATAATTTCTGTCTGTACCCCCCTTCCCTGATTTGAATTGTGAGCCGCCCTGAGTCCCCTTCGGGGGAAAAGGGCGGCATATAAATATAATCAAATCAAATCAAATTTGTTTTTTTTCCCCACAGGTATCCATCAACACTGCAGGTAAGTTGCCTTTGGTTGACTCATAAAATCGGTTGAGTTCTGCTGTGGTAGTATGAATAAAGGCAGCGATTGAAATAAGGGACACATAGAAGTGCTTAATAATACTGAGAAGTATACTTTTGTAAACAACAAAACATGCCTTGTTTTTGCTCTGTAAAAACTGTATGCAGCGATTATCTAGTTAACAAGCATTTGTCTATTTCTGCATTAGAATGAGGCTTTGTATCTGCAGCTTCTTTAGTAGTCTTTTAAGGAGGAGGCTAAACTTAATGAGCTCTTCAGTTCTTTATTCATTCACTTCCTATTATGTAAAGTTTATTAAGTTCAATGCTAATTTAAATTTTCTCAAAATTCAGAACTGAATGAAATGTGGATAGCTACCCAGGATATGTTATTCTTCTTATCCCTTTTAAATAGTTTGAATATAGAATTCCATTACATTTGAAGAGATGAAATTAATGACATGGATTGTACACCATAATAAAACTAGCAAGTACTGCACGGTGTATTAATTTTTCTTTCCTAAACTTCAAATTGGATTTGGAAATGGGGGATGAAATCTGTATCAGGAAATAAGAAGGAATTATCAAAGCAGTACAATTACATTGGGCCCAAGTGTAAAATATAGTAATTTATTTACAAATGCAATTTTGGACATGATAGTGTTAATATTAACCACAGTTTGTTTCTCTCTTTAGAGGAATATCAAGAGGCTGTTAAGGTAATGGATTAGATTAGCTTTGGGGGCTTATTTTTATAGTAGTATGAATCAAATCTTAGATTTCTTGATGTGTCTGAGATTTTATTATTCTATTTTATCTAAACCAATAAAATCCTTTAAACTTGTCCATTCTAGTCCAGTTCCAAGCTACTGAAGTTCTTTTTAGTCAATACTGTTTATCTATTTTGTCGTAAAGAGTTATTCTCTGGACAAGAGCAAATTACTCTATTATCTTCCTCTTGAGTTGGGTCAGAATACGTATAACAGTTTCAGTTTTTATGTTACTTTCTCCACATTCTTATGGTTATTCTGTTAGTTTCTATGGTCTAGATCCTGGATGATGGATATCTGTCTAGTCGTCAAGGGTACTAGCTATCTTGTCACAGATAGAGAATTAGCAGGAGGAATTTTGGCAAAACCACTTAGTATCCCAGTTGCTGGTTATGAGGAGACTATTAAGGAAATTTCTAGGAAATTAAAAGTGAAGTGAATATAGAAATAATTACATAAGAGGAAAATGGTTTTATCTTTTTCGGTCTTAGAAATTAGGAAAATCTCCATATATGTTGAGTTTGAAAAGATCCATTACTGATGCAACATCCATCTGGCTTGATCACTAATCAATTTTGCAATTTAAAAAAATCCTTTTTCAGCTTTTCCTATCTTTTATATTCTACATCTAAGACATATAAATTCCACTGTAAAAGTACCTTCTAGCATTTTCCCATTTTGCTTAAATGTTTATGGTCTTGTCCTGAGAAAGCTATGACCTTAGTGCAGACCATCTGCTTTCCTTCTGCCAGGTACATCAACTTGTCACAATGTTATTTTTAAAAAAATTCAATTCTCAATAAATGTGTAACTTTAGACAGATAGGATTATTTTTAAAATGGCATATAGTTCATTAGAATGACTATTTCCATGTATAAGGGACTTTATTGAAAGGTTTTTTTTATCCCCAGATTGCAATGAAACAAGGCAGTCGGCTCCAGATGAATGTCTATGAATTAAGAGTTCCTTCAGGGATGTCTTCAAGACTGATATTTGGGAGATCTGAGGAACTGTTTGTTCCAGAAGTTAAAAAGAAGGCTCCAATTGCTCCAACACTGATAAAAGACAAAGATACTAAAAGAAAGAATAAAAGAATACAGGTAGAAGTGAAGATGTGTTTTCTGGCATCTGAAACTATCCTGTCAAATATCCATTAACACCACATTTTTTCTTTTTGAGTCTTTCTATCTAAACTTGTAAAGGTTCCAATTTTAATTTCATTGCATTGTGTGACAACGCTTCATTCTGTTTTAATAAATCTTTATCTTTAGATTCAGATTTTAAGATCTAAGGTGAATTATGTATATATTAGTTTTTATGTAGATATCCTCCTGAGATATGTATTTAGCTTAAATCCATGTGGGGGAGATAATTATTGATAATTATCTCAAAATTTTTCTAATTATACAAAAATAGAAAAATACACAGGTCTTTAGTGTATTAATGTTGATGAAATGTGGTTCTCTATTATTCAAAACTGACCTTTTCCCCTGTCTAAAGTTAGTTTTTGTAAAGTTTTTACAATTTATTTCATTTCTATAAAATCCCTACAAAATATTCAGAGGGGAATGTAGGTATTGAGTGAACTGTGCTTTTTTTCTGAAGAGTAAATATTTTCCTGGTTTTTGGAGTACGTAACCATTCTTCACCTTTCAGATTTGTTTGAAAGAAATTTGTTTCTTGTAAAGTCTTAATGGAATTCACTGCTTCTTCTTGCTCCCCCCTGAATATATCATATATTTTGCTATACATTTTAAAGTAGTAAAAAGCTGAAGAAATCATAAGCTATTTTCTAAAACCACAAGCAAAACAAAATATTCAGATACATTTAATTAACCAGTTAGTAATCCACTATATGCATTCAAAGATATAATACTGTTTAAATAATGCTGTGTTACATAATGCTAAAAGATCCACATATTGTTATGAATTTGACCAGTGTTCTTGGCTGTTAGAAGTAATAGGAGAGGTTTTACTTTGGGCTTTTAAGATTTTGGCCTGACTGAACATATTTGCAAACTTCCAAGCATCCCCTTGAATACCAAAGTCCAGGTTACATTCTGTTCTGCCAGAACAATGACATTGTTTCTAGCAGCAAGCCTGGCCTTATTTTTAAATAAAAATACCAAACAAACAAACAATATGGCAAAGTCTGAAGAGTGCCTTTATTTATTCGCTTAGTCTTGCCAAGTCCAATATGAATAGGTACAAGGAAGTTGTATGTTAAGTTTTGCTGCTATGATTTTTTTTAATCTCTCTAGAGTGAGCGCCTTCTCAGTGAGGTCCCTCCTGAGTGGTTTACAAGCTACTTGGAAAAGGTGAATGTGGTTTCTTTTCTATTTGTCTTGTTATGCAAGAGGCCTTCAGAAAAGGCATTGGAGGTGTGTGTGTGATTCAAACAGAATTGGAGAATAATATGTCTTTCTTTAAAAATAAAGAAAATGATATTATTCATCATGGGTAGAGCTTCACACACAAATTGATATTTGATCCAAATTGGCTAAACCCAAATTTTCTAGTTGATTTAAGAGGGCAGTTTTGTCCAGCTTAGTGTAGTGTGGCCAGGAGGTAGGAAAAATCAATGCATTCATCTCTCATGGTTAGTATAACTGAAGGCATGTAAGGATGGTTTCCCATTACACACCAAATTATTAAAGTGTATGTTGTATGCAGTACTATTTTTCTTTAAATCAACTTACTGCCTGTCCATTCTAGTGGAGTGCATGAATCAATTCTTGGAATGGAGATCAGAGCAAGAAACAAAAAGCCAATAGAAATTTGCTCAGGATACTTTTCTTTCTCTGCCTTTCCTTTTGCAGTTCCGGGAGCAAGTTGTTCAAGACACTGTTAAAATGCTGGAACAGAAGTTGAATGACAAGCTGCTTCTTACCAACCAGCTTCCAAAGTCCATGAACACTTCAAGACACCAAACTCCTGCAAGTTCCTTGGTGCAAGGCAATTCCTATGACTGGTTGCTTTCCTGTAATAATTGTCAAAAGCCCATAGTGGGGATTCGCTACCAGTGCAGGTAGGACCCAGGCCAGGGGATTAAAATGCAAATGTCCATGGTTTTCCAGGAGGTTAGAAATCGGTATTCTGAGGTTTTCTAGTGACTGTTGTTAGTGATGTATATAAGCAATTTAAACAATGGTCTAATCATTATGTAGCTAAAGTGGAAACATAGGATATCTCATGGAATCAAAGGTAAAGTTAGTGATATTACTTGAATAATTGGGAGAGGAACATCACTGATTGTCACATTCTTCCTCTCAATAAAATTTCTGCTTTAAAAATATATATACTCCACTACACAGGTAGTGTTCCAGTTTCCTTCTTTAGCAAAAACAGAAAGAGAGAGAAATTCGGCAATAAATATTGCATGATGCTATATTGGCAAAAGGAGCTGTTTTCATTTATATTTGTGATTTATTTACTGAAACTAATGCTACTCTAATCACATACGTTGAGCAGTTTATATTTCGTTAATACAGAAAATAGCTTAGGACACAATATGAAACTCAAAAACATTTGTTTACTACAGCTGCATTTCATCAGGAACTACCAGAATCACTTGACCCTAAAGGCTCTCTAAAAAGAAAAAAGAAAAGTTTTAAACCCTCTCAGGAATATTAGCCATTCTAATCTTTCTTCCCATTCTGATTTCTTATTATTTCCCTGTTTAGCAAGAAGGTTTGCTTACAGGAGTTTTCTAAGGGATAATTTATTTGCTGCCCCTCTTATTGATAAAGCAACTCTGGGTGGTTTACAGACAGTAAAAAGATAAATACAAAACTAATCAAAATTTAAAACACTATAGAAATTTAGAAACAAGGAGACGGATAGCACAGGGATTATATTCTTTCATCAGTCTTCTCCAGTGGCGCAGGTCCCCACAAGGCCTCAAACCAACTGGCAAAACCAGTTTTTTATAAACCTCCAGAAGGGGGCAGAAGTGTGGGAACTTATAGGGCTGAGGCCATAGCGGAAAAGGTTCTTTTTCTTAATTGTGCCAGCTGGAATTTATGTCCACACAAAGTATTTTGCAGATAAAAGTAACCCTTCCCTATTCTCTTTTGTAATGAACATTTGAGAAAAATAAATCTAGGGTTTTGTTTTCCTTACAGAAGCTTCACTGGTTCATAATTCTGCTTTTATATCTTCCCCTAAGATTTCATCCAAATATATTGTACTTAAAATACACTAATATATCTCAATATATCAGCACAGCTGAGAAAGTATTTTAGCAAATAACTTAAACAGCTAATAGAGGAAACAGATCAGTAATTCACCACATCACCTTTCTTATTTCCCCAGTGTTTGCCCAACCTATAACATCTGTGAATTGTGTGAAGCAGGATTATATTTCCATGACCCTAACCATGTCTTTCTAAAACTGCGGAGGCCCACTTGGCATATTTCAGACACACAGAGTCTTGGACAGCGATCATCATCTCTTGTCACTTCAGAGCAAGTCAGGTAAGCAACCAACTTCCTTGCTTCCATTGTGAGCCCCTTGAATTGTTTATGTTTAGAGTGCTCATGATAATGAATTTAACATACAGTGAAAAAAGCTCATGGAGGAATCAAAGATATAGCTAAGTTCATATCACTATGGAAAATTGAGTTTGTCTCCATGCCTTTCTTTCACCTCTAGTAGATGGTTGTAGATGCCCTACTGAAATGGACAAAGACCAGAATTTCTGATAGGGTAGGGCTTTGTTTTGGTGGTAGCAGAGATACTGTGTTTGTTTTGCTTTGTTTTATTAAGACTAGAAAAAAAGCTTGTAGATTCCTTAAATGACTTACTGCTGAAAAGGTGGCAACCAATAATGGTATTTGGATATCATGAAAATAATGCTTGTTTATTGCTAGTGGTCCTCTAACCATGGATTGTCCAGTTAACTTAGGAGACATCCAGCTCCACATTTTTTTAATAGAGGAGAAGCATAATTAATACCTTATTTCTAATTGTTCAGATTCCAGATGGACAAGAATTTCTTGAAAGCAGAGAAGCAGCGTTTACGAGGAGAAAAGAAGCAGCGTAAAGCTGAAGCACGGGAACTCAAGAAGCAACTTAAATTGCATCAGAAGTTTAATCTATGGAACTCAGTTCATGCTCTTGACCACCGTGGTTTGGCAGCTGCAAAATCTGAGAGGCTACAATCTAGTACACTACTGTAAGCAAGCCTGGACCTGGGTTATGTTTGGAAAGCTCATTCTGCACATTCCGTGTTGGCTTTTAGTGGACTGTTAGCTCCTTTTCTAGCCAGTTCATGATTTGTGCATTTCTAGTATGTTCGGTATCTTTAACGTCCTGCTTATCTAAAAATACAGTTTTAAAAGACTATTAGATAAATTGTGATTCATTAGGTCATCATTTCAGAGATAATTCCTTAACAGAGAAACAGAATGGGCAAGAACAAAAACTCTGGAAGTGGGAAATGATTTCCTGCTGGCTTTACCATGACTAATCACATTCCAGCAGCCAATGGTGGGGATCAGTCTACCCAGCCTGTACAGTGAACCAAAATAAAAGACTAAGGGCAGAGGACAACTTTTTCCTTTTGGATATCACAACAACGGTCTCAGATTTTGGTTAGCCAGTTGAGGTGCCTGGTTCAAAACTAGTTGCCCTACGATGGTCTGTTTTGTCCAGTTAAAGGTTACAGGAATGATAGTTTCAGTAGTATGTAAATTCATAATCCCTGATACATTTTAGATCAGCTTCCTAGATAGCTAGGTATGTTTGACTATTGTTCCTAGAATACCTACTGAGAATGGCTAATGAGCCGGCAGATTTGAAATTTTACTGATTTGTCTCTGGTTTCCTTCGTTTTACAGTTCTCTGCAGCGATGTCCAGTTGTTTCCACACTGAGTGCAGCCTTTGTAGATGAGAATTTACCAGATGGAAGTCATCTTCCACCAAAGATTATCTTCATGAAGCATTGGCGTATGAGGAACACAGGCAATATGGCATGGAGCTCAGATACCAAGGTGTTTTTCAATATTTAATTTGTAA
This sequence comes from Thamnophis sirtalis, assembly GCF_051295495.1. Lineage (NCBI taxonomy): Eukaryota > Metazoa > Chordata > Lepidosauria > Squamata > Natricidae > Thamnophis > Thamnophis sirtalis. The sequence goes on along the minus strand of NW_028261384.1, from coordinate 85,541,289 downwards.
AGATACATGCTAAAGTCTAGCTTTGGCACTGAGCCTGCTCCCTTTGCTCATCTCCTTTAGCACTTTCTGTATCAATATTGGGATGGTACTTTATAAGGTGCATTAGTACTTTGTTGCATGTTTTGGGATGAGTCGTGCTAATATTTTGTTTTCTACTATTCCAATAAATAATAGCTCTCAGGAATATAACTTTATACAAAGGTTTATTTTAAACTCCCAACCACCCACTTTGGAGTTTTGGCTACACTGTTAAAAGCAGAAACTATGGTTCTGTACTGCTCTGGTTGCTAAGTAAATGGGAATTGAAGGATTTGTTTTAATGAATCAGAGATGCTCAGATCTCAGAACTGTATACATTCAGTGAATTGTGATTTGTCTCTTAAGTGATATTAGTCTGTTTCATTATCACTTATCCCCAAGATTATCTAATAGCTTTCTCTCTGCAGCCCGATTCTTGAAAGGGGGCTTCTATGTCATAGGCCCAGATACTTAAATGCAGGATTCTGATTCTTCTTCACACTAATTTTTCTTTGTGTTGCGAAGTGCCTGAAAACCACAGAAGCTCAACTCAGAATGGAAGTTTGAGTCTCTGTTTACCAACATTTACTTAATGAAAGACTTTTTGGACATAAGGCTTAAAAACATTCATTTATAACCAGTATGAAAAACTTGCATGCTTTTGTGTTACAATAAAATAACTTTCCCTTCTCTTCACATTTCAGCTAAAATTCATGTGGGGAAACATAACTCTTATGTCTTCTGAAAAAAAAGATGTGATTGTGCCTTCCCTACTTCCTGGGGAAGAGGGTTTTGTCTCAGTGGAGTTTGAAGCCCCAGCAACGGAAGGAACCTATACATCCCACTGGAGGTTATCACATAAAGGAGAACAATTTGGACCCCGGATCTGGTGCAGTATTGTGGTTGACTCCTCTTCTTCCACAATTTCCAATCTTTCTGACCATGGCAGATTGATGCCTAGCTGTTGCCAGAATAGTAGATCTCTTTACAAAGAAGAGGTAAGGCCCTCATGTACCTGGGTCTATTTAAGACACTGTTTTTTTCCTCTCCATATTTTTTCTCCACCTCTCACATTTTGTAATTTTAATATATCTCTGCCTTCCCTCTCTTCCCCTACCCTCCTCTCCCCTCTCTTTTGCCTTACATCTGTATTGTCTCCACTCAGTAGCCCCTCTTCTTCAATGTGCATATTCTCTCCTGATTCAAATAATTTAAATTCCTAGAATCAATCAACTAACTATCCTTCAAACAGTTAATTTGTTTTAACAATTTGAATCCCTGCTGTTTTCAGGTATAACCGAGAAAAAAGATCTTGATCAGATACCATAGAAAGCCTGCTGATCAATCTACATGGATTGAAGATTATGAGACTTGTCATCCAAATCTGCAGGACTGTTACAAATTTTGCCAGGATCAATGTATTAGTCTGCATGAAATAGTTTCCCAAGCAAAAATAGAATCCTGAAAAAATCCTAGTCTATTTATTCTATTAACTTCATTCTAAACTAATTACAAGGGGGCTGTTTCATCTGTTTCTCAGCTCAATAATATAAGGGATATATTATCTTTTTAAGAAAGATAATATTTAACTTCTGAACGAGCAGAACAATGAGAAAAAGTATACTAGTATCACTTATTTTTTTAGAAAATACAAAGATGTATTGAAGAGTTAACTTTGCAAGTTTATTTTTGTTTAGCTGAAAAAGAATTAAACAAAATAGAACTCCAGATTCTCTATACCAAATATTTTAAATAGATTCAGTCTTTTTTATATAATATAGAATAACAAAATGAAAATGTAGAGATCAAGGTAGTATGGAAGATGTTCTGCAGTATAAACAATACAAGGAAGTGCTTGAGTAAAATAGTTTACTCCTTCATTATTACTTCTTTTCTCTATAGGAAAGAGCTTCAGAATTTAAGGGGGAAGTAAGTTTGGCCAACCGAGTTGCATCATCAAAGATGAAAAAAATCCTCAATGCTAGAGAGTTTTACATCCCATCACTTGATCTTCTCACAGCTCAGGTGAAATGTCTGGTACAGACCAAAATTCAAAATGGGTTCAGATAAAAAAAAATTATTCCATAAGTTTTCTCTGTCATTAAATTGTTCTTTTTTCTTCCCATTAGGATTTGCTCTCCTTTGAATTGCTAGATATTAACATAGTGCAAGAATTGGAACAGGTCCCTCATAATACTCCTGTTGGTAAGTTGTGGCAAATACAGTCTCATCGTGCTTTCTCAATATAGTATGTCTAATTGGCATTATTGGATACCTGCCAAGGCCCATACTTTTTCAGTAGGGAATTCTCTGCCAGCTCCTAGAATCTTCTGAATTTGCTGCTGCTTCTTGCAATTACTGTTTTTTGCCTGCTCTATTAAGCAAGCAATGTTCTATTTGCTTATTGTGAAAAATGCTGAGGTTTCTCACAGTATGGAACTATAATGAGATTTGTAAGGCTTAGTCCCCTCCTTATTAGTTTCCTCAAGGTAAATATAGTTGGGTCAGCATCTGCTACCTTTAATACTCTTGGCCAACATACTAGGATGTATTATCACATTATGCCTGACTGTAAATGACGGTTGAGCTGAACAGGATAAATTTGTGAATTTTTCAGTATGATCTATGATGCTCAGCTAATCATGTGGTAAAACATTTCTCTCAATTATTGGAAATCTTTATTTCTTTCTATTTGGTTCAAGGTATGTTTAGTCCTTAACTGTTGACCAATCCATCACTTTTCTTTCCTACAGATGTGGCAATGGAAAGAATCTATAAAAATAGTTTCAGAAATACAAAAAAGGGGTTTATGTTTTTCCTTGTGATATTATCCTTATCTTGCTTTTTCAGATTCCATACAAGGTCCAAGCCCATACAAAATCCATGAGTGCACTTCTCTGCCAAAAACAACTGTCTTAGATCAGAAACAAGAAGAGAATGAGAGAATCACATATAAATTACTGTCTGGTAAGCAATGAGAAATACTGTGAGGGCCCTAAAAATTCACTGTTCTTCCCCACTGGGTTTCCTTATCAGGTAGAAGCCAGAAGTCTCAACTAAAAACTGAATGATCAACCATTTTAATTGGCTTTATCATTAACAATCAATTTTGCTGCAAAGCTGCTAACTTTAGAATTTGGAAAATTTACCAGATAGTTTTAGTGATACTAACAAATGATTGCCAGGTTGTATGGACTTAGTCAAAGCTGCATTATAGACCAAGATAATCTAAACTGCTTTCAACAGATTTACCTAGTTTGTATTTTATATCTTCAGCTTTTTTTCTTACAATATAGCTCCAGCTATAAGATACGCTTCATCCCTTGATAACCAGAATATACTTGGCTCAACATGTCTTTCTTACTAGGCCTATGTTCAAATATTATAAAATCTAAATTTTATAGACTTAGAAATTTAAGTATTTCTAATTTATGTGTACAAAGTTCAATATTCAGGTTCTGAAATGTCCTCCAAATCGGGCTCTTGATGTTTTGTGAAAATTCTGTTCTTGCAATCCTGTAACTTGAATGGTATCATGCTTCCTTTTGATGTATCTCACTGCTTGAAGTAATTACATTCATTAGGTAAAATGAATTAGATAAAAATGACTACCAAAGATTAAATGCAAATTCAGTATCTATGATAGCTTTCTCTATTCTGAAATTTTTGGTAAATACTGCCAAGAATATTTAATCTCATCCTATAGATGCTCAAGTCAGCAAAGGGAAGGCTGAAAATTCAGGAAACCAAGAAGAAGGAGAGGAAGACATGAGTGGGACCCAGTTTGTATGTGAAACAGTCATTCGTTCTCTCACCTTAGATGCTGCACCTGACCATCAGCCCCCACAAAAAAAGAAGTCTTTTCACAGTGAGTGCTTTCAAATGTCTTTGTTAAAAATCTACCATATTCAGAAAATACCTCCAGCATCATTATTTCCTCTTTTTTGTTATTGTTGATTTAGATTCTTTGCAAACACTATCTGATATTGCCCACTGCAGCACAGAGAACAATGATTCCATTAACCCTGTTTCTGTATTAGAGGAACTACAGGACACAGTACCAACTTCTGAATTTGGTAAGACTTGATGGTTAGTCTTTGCTTTTCTGAAGAGTTAATGAATTGAATATAAGTAACATCTCTGCTTAATGAAGAAGTTCCCAAATTGGATCAGATGAACAGAGTTAACATAATAATGAGATTTACTGTTAAAGATTTCACTAAATTACTCATAGTTTATGAGAGATTGATGTAGTAATTAAGGCATCAGGCTGGAATGAGTCACAAACTCAATTTAGGTATGAAGCCAGCTGGTGACCTTGGGCCATTTTCTTTCAGCCATTAGAAAGAACAATAGCAAAACCACTTCTGAAAAACTTCGTTAAGAAAACTGGAGGAATTAGTTCAGGCAATGAACAGAAGTCAAAAGCTGATTTGATGGCACATACCCCACATACATTCTTAGTTTTTTGTTACTAAGATACATATTTGAAATGCATGTGCCTGAGAACTTCCTATGATTTGGATGGTGGGGAATAAGTTTTAGTTTATGACGGTTGTGTCTTGGGTATACCTACAAGACAGAATGATGAAGACATTGTGGAAAGGACTGCAATGCTGACATTTATACTGAAACACTATTCCCTGTCTTCTAGAAAACCTCCCAGTGCAAGATGGTGAAGAATCAAATATAGAAGCTGACAATGATACTCAGGATGAATTCAGCAGTCAGGCATCTTCTCTTTCTGAAGATTTTATCATTGTTCTTCCGGAATGTTTTGATACCAGTCGTCCTCTGGGCGAGTCAATGTACAGTTCAGCGCTCTCTCAGTCAAATTTAGAAAATGTTACCATGGCTCCAGCAAATCCTGAAGAAAGCCACACATCAATGAATAGCACCAGTGATATGTTGATTACATCTCAGACCCTTGATGAAGTGTCACTGACTCCTCAGAGTGGGGAACCACGGCTAATAAGGTACCAAGTAAACTGAGAATAATCCAGAATCTTAAGATTTCAGTAATTTCTATACTTTTAAGTAGCCTCCCAAAGAGAAGTGTTGATTTCTGAGTGTACATACCAAGCCAAAATGTACAAACAATTCCAAATGAAAAAGCCATTTGGAATTTTACTATATTATAATAGATATAATAAAACAAGTACCTGAATGTGTAGCATAGCCCAGTATCCCCAATTTTCATTCTTTGGAGCTTTTGGTACTCTACTATGAATATTTATTTGTTTTTCTCTAATAGATTTCGGGCTCTTTCTGAGAGTTCCCAAGAAGCAAGCGAGGAAGCCCTGTTGGTTCCTGTCCAAATGAGAGAAGGTATTGTATTGCAATGTTCTACATGATAGACGATAAGCAGGAGTTTCTAACTGCTGCTCTCCAGAGATTTATGTATATTTGAAGTATACATACGTACATATTGTTTTTATTAAGTAAATCAGTAAATTTTACAAATGTAGTTTGTAGGAATATTCTCTATTCCTTCTGGAGCACAAAGATGGATTATTTTCTCTTTTTTTATGTTCTTGCTCTCATGTACTTTTATTTCCACTTTCTTGTAGAATTACAGAGATATGAGTCTGAGGTTTCATCTCCAGAAAATATAAATAACCCATCAATGTATCCTGAATCATCTAGGTAAAAAAAAATCAAACAGATTTCATCATGATGTGAATAATGATTTTTGTGAGATTTTTGATGTGTCAATTAGGCTTTTGTTTCTTCCTTTTTCAGAAATGTTGATTTAATCTTACAGTTGAACAAATCAATTGAGGCTTTTTAAAAAACTGCACTACTGAAGTAGGAAGCCACCACAGGCAAAAGAAACTAGAGCAGACAAATGGTTTTAAAAGAACAATCTTAAGAGATTGTTAAGAGAACTCACTATTTCCCACTACTCTTCGGATGCAGAAAATGCTAATTTTAGTTTTTGGCATGTTCACTGAAGATATTGGGTCATTGGATTGGAAACTATTTGTAATTGGAGTAGGTTATACTGTGCTGGGTGGATCAGTAATCTGATAGGGAAAAAGCCTTTTCCCTTTATTTATATGTTTTAAACTCCAATTTGATTTGCAGACATAGCCCGGGAAATAGCCTTGCTGGTGGCCTGGTGAAAGGGGCCTTATCAGTGGCTGCCTCAGCTTACAAGGCATTGTTTGTTGGGCAAGCCCCCATGGATCAGGTAAATAGATTATCTTGTCACCTTATGAGTCCCAGAAAATATACCTTTTCTATGGCTGCCTCTGCTCTGTAGAACAACCCCCCATTCCCTGATGCATTAGATGCCATTTGAATGAGAATCACCTTTTGGTTTTTTTATTATGTGCTTGGTCACCTTTTTATATATTTGGTTACTGTTGTATAATGGGTTTTTTTCTTTTTAATTATTTGTGCTGCATGCTGCCAAATCATATTGTTTAAAGTCCCCGGCCTTATACATTTTAAAAATAAATATGGACAAGCAAGGACAGGAGGGTGTACATTTTATAGTTTCAAAATTAATCCTTACAGATGAGGATACAGCAATCTAAAAAACAGGTTGCTAGTTTTGTGAATGCAAAGATAAGCTTGAGAACTGGGTAATATAGTAAATTATTACAAATAAGGAAAATAATGCTCAGTACAGTAGAAATTTTTCCAATTTAAATTTTGCTGAGATTATTGTAGTATCTGAGGTGTATATAAATGTTTGCTTTATGCAACTTTGCATTTGTGTGTTTGTTTCCTCTTTATATTGATATTTCTGTACTTTTCATCCTTCCAGGCTGTTTCTGTAACCAGTGAAAATCAAATGGCTTCATTTCTGACTCACCTACATGAAATGGGCTTCTGTGACAGACATCTTAATCTCCATCTGTTGCAGAAACATAAATGTGACATGAATCTTGTTGTCACTGAGTTGCTGAAGCTGAATCAGGGTGATTGGTATGGGAACCCATACTGAACCTTTTTCACTTGTGCATTAAAAAACGTAGTAGCAACTGGCACCAGCAGCTTCTAGCTCCCTTCTGTCATAAGCAGAGCCAAGATGGCTTCACTTTTATTTTTCAGTACATTATAATTCCTACCATCTCTATTATCCTACAGCTCAGGCATTAGGGTATCTTTTATTTTAAAATGTTTTTCCCCAGATTGGTGAATGCCAGATTGTAGATAGGAGAAAAGAAGTGATTATGCTCCAGAAATATAAGTGGAGTTAGCAGCCAACATAGGCTGTTTGTTCTCTAATTTACTTCTCTTCTGGTTAAGCAATACTTTTATCCCACATTTAATGTTGTGTGTTTTGCAAGACACTGACATTATCTGAAAACTATGTCCTCATTAGGAAGATTCCATGAAAACCCCACAATTCCATATTTTTCTGGTTATTTCCCTGTTAGAAGCAGAACAATTGGTAATGTCAATAAAAATACTAAAGGTGTAGCTGTTTATACTCCATAATTCTTTAGAGACAAAATATGCTCAAGCTATTTGAAGGGTAGATAATCAAGACAAATCTGTTTAAAAAATTATTTTTGTAGACTTTTACCAGCCAGCAGTGTTCGATAGCAGTAAATACTGCTCTCACAAGTAGTATTCCTGATTTCTCTACCCAGATGTTAGATCAATTTGAAGTCCTTAAAAAAGCAATAGTTTAATAAATCTTCAGCTTAATTATATAGTGATTAATTAAATACCTGATAGAAATTTTTGCCTAATATGTAAAAGAAAGAAAAAGACAAATATATGAATGAATGATATTTAAGGAAAATAACTTCCTGTATCTCCATTAATCAAAATAGAGGACTCAAGAATCTGTGGGGAATTTCTGCCCATACCCGGAAATAAATACTGTAAGGATTTGATCCTAAACAGTTTACACTTTTTGATTTGACTCTCAGGTGTTCCTTTGATTTTTTTCATATAGGATGAAAGGAATGTCTTTTCATAAAGCATGCAAACAGTAATGGGATGTACACAAGTATAGCTTTTCTGTGATTTTGGTAGGAAAATAGTTAATGATTGCAAGAGTTTGAAATGAGAAACGCAGATTGAGGAGTTGAGGACAAGCTGCTTGTGCTATGTACTGCTTATTTAATATGTATACAAACTGAATATTGGAAGAGTTTAGATTTGCAACTTCTCTTGGGCTGATGGGGAAAACCTTTAAATTACTAGGTAGATCTTCATATTTTTTTCAATTACTTTATTTTGAATTACTTCAATCAACTAACTTCTTGTTGGCCCTGATGAAGAAAGCTTTCTTCTTATGTTTCATAAAAGGTGACATTTTCTTCTATTGGCTTTGTATGTTTTATAAGAAGTTGCATGATTGATAATTTAAACAATACTGATATTAAGATATTGTTTATTGCTTAGATTAAGCACCATGATCTTTGAGTTGAAAAATAAATATTAAAAATGCACACTAGGTTTGTCTTTGTGAAAATTTGTTCTTTCATCTTTAAAACAATTAGTAAAACCATATGGATTGCAAAAAAAAACTTCTAATAAAAGCAAATGTGTTTCCATATAAAATACATCTTCATGCTGGGATAGCAACACTTATACAGTGAGGTACATTTATTATTCTTTATACCAGTTGTGTAGGTCCAAAGATTCCCTGAGCATGTGAAAGATCTTTCTCTTTAGAGATGCTGATACCAATTACATATTGTCATGTATATAACTCTTATGCAGATAGTGAAATACTGAGTGTGGGCTGCAGAGTGGTTATTTTAGAAAGAAGTCAAACTGTCACATTCAAAATTGGGGGGGGGGGTGTTCAACTGTGTATGTTGTATTTAGAAAGCACAGGCTGCTTTTACAATATACAAAGAGAATAAAGAATTAATTGATTTGTCAAGTATAATTTCTTTGCCAGCTCAAAGTTTCATCCAGGTTATCAACTAATCAAATTTCTGAGACTATCCAATATTTTTACAAATTCAGAAACATGGCATATAATAAGTAATCTTATTTAGGGTCTGATATACACTACCATATAACTTCAGGAACTTAATCCCAGATCAGATAAAGGTTTCCCTTGAATTAAGTATTCTGGAAAGGATCTATTAAAAATTATGAGGAGAGGAATAATTTTGACAGCATGCCATCAAGTGAACTTCTTGACATCTGAGTAAACCTCACCTGTTCTTGGAGCCACTGCCTTCAGCCCAACTCTAGGAAAGTAAGATGCAAAGCTTTTCTGCTGGCACATCCTCCTCGTTCTTTCTATACTTCCTGCAGGATAGTAAGCAAAGGCCTGTCTGTTACTCCATCTACAGTGCAATTCCCTGGGGGAGACTAGTTTGAAGATCAGAAATTAAATACAGGCTAAATCCACCTTCCTACTAGCATTTGGAATTATGAGGGAGAGACAGCCTAGTATTCCTACTTGCACTTGCAACAAATGGGCTTCCAAGTGAGAGGACCTTATGGGGGTGGGGTGGGGATGAGGAAACTAAATCTTATTTATTCAGGCCTGTGAGTGCAAATCCTATGGCAAATTACCAAATGATAATTCTAATGTGATCATTTTAAACTAATAGCGCTGGGAACATCCAGGGGATTATTTTGAGTCCCTAACATAAATTGGTGTGCCCAAGGTGAGTCAATTCATTTTGGCACATCTCCAACCCCGAAAACACTATTAAGGAACATTAATGCCTTTAAGGAGATAACTGCTGCTGTTTTACTCTGCCTGGGGCCAAACGCTGAATAGTAAATTGCACGAGAAATATCAGGTACATTTTTCCAATTTCGTCTTTTAAAAGAACCGTGCAATCAATTAGAACAATTGCAGTAGACTCTGGAACGAGGAAATTTACCAAACGCAATGAAAAAAATCACATAAAATTCAGAGAGCGTATTTTACATTCTGAATTTAAAGTGAAAGTGAACCAGCGTCTCCGAACAGAGAAAGCGGAGCGAGCTCAGGCACACTTCATAAAGATCTGTTAATAAATGGAGCGAAATGCTAACCAATGGAAGCACAACCCCCTTTCAATAGAGTGTCAAAATTACACAAGCGCTTCCTTTCACACCCTTCCAAGGACCAAAACTAATGTAAAACGCGGAAGGTAGACGCTCAAACACGTGAGCGTGGGTATTTACATTAAGCCACTCCTTTTATTTAACGCGACACATTTATGCTGCGCCTGTACAGCGGATTTTGGCATGGGCTTGCAGCACATAGGAAGGGTTAGGTTGGTTAAACTACGAGTTTGAGAGCTCTTTTGAGGAGGAAGAGCTATTGTTTTGATGGGCTTCACCTCCATGCAATTATGAAACGGATTGATCTATTGCAAGGCTCCAGTCCTCAAAGATATTTACTTTGGAATATTTCCAAGAGCACTCTCAGTGTCGAATAAATAAGCGTAAAGAATCACGTTGTAAGTCACAAGGTTCATTTTTTCAGTCAGTGTTTAACTTTGGTACCTCCCATTTCCGAGGAAAAAATGCGGATCTGAATCTTTGCTGGTCTCGGGGGAAAAAATGCACCTTAATAGAACGAATGAAAAAGAAGGGAAGTGACTATCGAGGGTGGAGCTGTTTATTTCCCACCTCTTGCAGGACGGTGGGAGACGTGTGAAGGGACGAAGGATGGCACCATTGTAGTATTTTTTTTTAATTTTCTGTTTGATGTGTATCATTGGCTGAGGAGTCCTAAGGATTTAGCCCCTGACTCTGGCCTCGGCGGAATACGGTGAGCACATACTCTCCTTAAGTTCTTCAGAAACCTTTCTAACGATCCACATATGACTCTCATACTCTTACTGTACTGTTTTCTCTCCACCCACCCCCTTCCTCATTGATTTACCTTCCGCTGCTTTGCTTTCGCTCTTGTTTTTATCTACTTTTTTAACCTTTCTGTCTTTCTGAAACCTTTTGCTGGGCCGTTATGAGGATTCAAAAATACTTTATTTCTTCTGATTTCATGCCCCATTTCTTTTAGACGAGTGATTTTTAATATCCGTCGTTTTGCAGCAAAGTAATTTGACATTTAACACCATTATGCTGACCAGAAAAATGCCCCGTTGGTAGAACAAGGGAACTTAAGTGAATTTCCTATTTGCTTGGAAGCAACCAATGAGGGTGATGTTCCTTGTGAAGCAAATTCATTAATTTGTACTCTTTTCAGATTGCATAGCAGATTGAGAAGGCAAAGTTTGTTCCAAGATGGCAATCTACCACTTTACTGTTTAGCAACATTTCTCAGACATGAACAAGAACTCATATTAAAGCATAAACTTAGCAGCTTATGGATCCTAGAATGCTGTGCATATATAATTCTCACAATTTATAATTAGGTATGTTATGCAAAACCTAAAGATTGGCTTAATGTGAAAAAATTTAACAGCAATAAGTTAGGGTATGTAAAAACAACTTTGACTCCTTGGTTTTTCCCCATGTCATCAACATCAGCACAGCTCTTTGTCAGCTGGCCCCTTTCTTCAGCAATTTAATAGAATCAATAGTTGAAGCTTTTCACAATATTATTGTCTGCTAATATTTTGAAGTTATCATATATGTTAAAAGTACAAAACAGTATTGTAGAGATATACTTTCTATCTAATTGACTTTCTAAACAATCTTGAAAAAATTGAGCCAGCTGTGTTTCAGTATATATAATAGTTGTTTTATTTTAAATATAAAACTGAGTTGTTTCAAGTGTAGATATTTACAAATGATAAACAGAATCAATTATTTACTGTGCTTTATAAAATATTTATAGAAGACTAATTCAAAGACTAATTACCTACTTAGCTAAGTTTTTATTGTAAGCTGCTCAGAGTTGTATTTAAGATGGAAGGCCATGGAAAATTTTAAAATAAACAAACAAAATTTTGAGGTAAGATGGGAAACATATAAATTTAATAAACTAATAAACCTAAGTTTAGGATCAATTAAAAAGCACAAAATAGAAGTTTCAAATTCATCAATCATTTTTTTGTCAATGGGATAATACAAAAATAAAAAGTCCAGAAATTAAGTCAAATGTTTGTCATGAGGTAATTAAAAATTAATCTCAAAAAATGAAATGATGGGACTGAATTCAGTAGATGATGGCAATATTAGTGTAAGGTACAGCTAGCATTCAGGAACAAAATAACTGCTTCCTCTGAGATAATTAAAATCCATTTAGTTTTCAGTCTGTTTTGTGACATGAGTAAAGTTCACAAGCTTCTGACCAGCTGGAAAGTAGAATTTAGAAGAATTACAGGTTTTGTATCAGAAGAAATGGAACATAATTTAGGGTAATTCATTAGGTTACAGACAATCAACTAAATTCTATCTAGAGTTGTAAAGGAACAACACTTCAGAAAGAGAGCCCTCTTAAATAGAATAAAATTATTTTCGTTTGAATGTTGGCTTTCTCCTAGGAATCAATCATTTTTCCAGAAGGGTTGCCAGGCACAGTACAATACAATCCATGATTATAGCATAATTAAATAGAAAATGCCTTTTCTGTATATAAATGAATTTTGAAAAAAAATATTTAATTGGAAGGGATTATTTTTGTAAAGTGGGATAGATTCAGAAAATAATCTTGAAATAATTTGTACTTATTTGTGTTAGTTATTCAGATTTTTGCCAATACATTTGAGCTAGAAAAAATTTGTTGGAGCCATGCTTACCTCCAAGTTTTCTTCTGCTATAATAGGAGTGTCCCTTTTTTTTTAATGGAGGCAAAAGAGCTAAAATGTTATCCCATTCAGAAGAATTTTTTCAAAAAAATTTGGAGAAAATTTTAAAGTACCATATTTCCCCGAAAACACAACATTTCCTGATAATAAGGCCATGCCACATTTTTCTGGTGGGCAAAAATATAAGCCCTCCCCCGCAAATAAGCCCCCTGGACAACCCCCCCACCTCCAGCCAGGCAGAGTGTTTCAAAGTGTTTCTGCTCTTGAAACTAATATTTATTTGAACTTAAAACATGTGTGCCACTCACCGGACTGAATTAGATGAACTAATTGCACCAATTTTACTATTCAACAGATTGATAAACTTGGGCAGGATGTTGTTTATGTATTAATGAAATTTCACAGTTAGCTGAGCTTAAGACCATAAAGCAGCAGCATTATTAGCAATTCAGCATCACATACCTGGATCCAATGAATTTCTGGAATGTGGGGAAGCTTTAGAAGGGAAAGGTATTTATGAAAAAATCGCTGATTTTAAATACTCTTTTCATTGTCTGAGTCCTAAATTCAGGAACGAAGTACTGCTTTAGAATCAAAAGTCCTTTTTGTGCTCTGATTTGTTAATGCTGCTTGTTTGCAACAGAAAAACAGTGTTTATGTACAATGGATAAAGCCATCTTGTGGTTCAACAACCTGTTTACCAGAAAGGAGACAGAAGAAAGCAAATCGATTATGCAGAAAAATTCATATGCTGAGAATAAAGCACCTTCTTATGCCAGCATTAATGGAGCAGATGCTTCAGAGGTGTCTTGTGTTCCTTGTAATCATACCAATCGAGGTTTTGTCACTTGTCCTACTTGCCAAGGAACTGGAAGAATCCCCAGAGGTAGGTATATTTTCAAGACTTTTTTTTGCAGAGGTGACCTGGCCTTGTTGATTGACATTCAGAGTCAAACCTGCCCCCCTCCTATTTTATGTATTGTTTAAACAAGAGATTCATTAACTGGGCTTAGTTATACTAATCTATAGAGCTGTTTTGACCTGATTAAAATAGCTGTGGAAAGACAAGCAATTCTCATGTACATATTTTTGCAATGAAAATAGTCAGACCCCATACGTTGTGTTTTGCACATAGGGAAGCTTTTATTAAATTGACAGATTTCAACAGTTCTGGCAGCTTTGAATTTTCCTAAAGATTTGCTTTTCCAGACTATTCCCTTATTTTTCTCTCTTCTATTGTTCTCCTTCTAGAGCAGGAGCAACAGTTAGTGGCCCTCATTCCATATGGAGATCAGCGGCTGAAGCCTAGACGGACGTAAGTACAGTCTTTTTCTTCTAAATGAATTTCTCCTCATTTTCTTCCTCCATCCTAGTGGACTTATTATCCCTATTTGTTAGACATTCCTATCAGCGATTGCTATGTATGTTGTGGTGGGAGGAAAGTCTGTTATCACTAACTGCCTATGATCTGTTTTGGCAGGAAGATGTATGTATTTCTCACAGTAGCCATTTGCCTGCTGACAACTTGTCTCATGATGTACTTCCTGTTCCCACGTTCAATTGCGGTGCTCCCCTCAGGTCTCAATGCGTCCACCATCTCCTTTGACAATTCTTCTTCCAGCATCATCCTGAATATGACTGTAAGTTCAAGGAAGAGAGTGATGGAAGAGTGAGTTGGGGAGAGACATGGACCAAATTCATTTTATGAATCTTTTTAAATTCATCTGAGATTGAATATAACTCTGTGCTGGTTATAGGAAGCTGGGGGATAATATTGCAGGGCCACAAGTTAGAAACATGTCAATTCTGATCTAGAAGCCTCTCTTTTGTCCAGTTTCTATAATATATAGTTGCTCATTTTTCAAGGAAAGCTTGGTGAATAGGGTTAGATGTAATATTTTGTCAAAAGATCGATTTTAAGACTGAACCCTGGTGGATAGAATAGTTGTTGGGATAAACTTTGCTCCCAAATTAAATCTTAATCTTTTAAAACAAAAGAATAAATGACTAAATGACATTAAAAGGAATAAAGTTTAGTCAGTCCCTTTCTATTTCTTTTAACCCAGACCAAGCATTTCACTGGGTTTTGTGTGATCATGGTTCAATTTATTTTTAATCAAAACTTGAAACCTGCATATAAATAGAAGGAGAAGAAAGGTTATGTAACATAATTCAAGTTCTAAAAAGCTTGTGTCTGGCCACATGGTCTCTTTTTCAAATGTTTATTTAATCATAAGTTTCATCTTCAAAAAGTTGTCACTGGTTAACACATTATGGTTTGATCTAGCTTGGTTTTTTTTAAGTTTTTGAGTTTGAGTTTTATTAGTATTTGTAGGCCGCCCTTTTCCCTGAGGGGACTCAGGGCGGCTCACACAAAACCGGGAAGGGGGAATACAGACATTAAGATAGAAACATATAATAAAATAGTAGGCAACATACATTCATCATTCGGGAGGGGTAACTATCCTTATCCCCAGGCCTGACGGGCGAGCCAGTTCTTCAAGGCTATGCGGAAGGCTTGGACGGTGGAGAGGGTACGAATCTCCACGGGGAGCTCGTTCCAAAGGGTCGGGGCTACTGCTGAGAAGGCCCTCCTCCTTGTAGTTGCCAGCCGACACTGGCTGGCCGATGGGATACGGAGGAGGCCTAATCTATGGGATCTTATTGGTCGCAGGGATGTAATTGGCAGAAGGCGGTCTCTCAAGTATCCAGATCCACTGCCATGTAGGGCTTTATGGGTGACTAATAGCACCTTGAAGCGCATCCGGAGATCGACAGGTAGCCAGCGCAGCTCGCGGAGGATAGGTGTTATGCGGGTGAATCGAGGTGCACCCGCAATCACTCGCGCGGCTGCGTTCTGCACTAGCTGAAGTCGCCGGATGCTCTTCAAGGGCAGCCCCATGTAGAGCACATTGCAGTATTCCAGCCTAGAGGTCACAAGGGCCCGAGTGACTGTTGTGAGAGCCTCCCGATTCAAGTAGGGTCGCAACTGGCGCACCAGGCGAACCTGGGCGAATGCCCCCCTGGTCACAGCCGTTAAGTGGTGGTCAAATGACAGCTGTGGATCCAGGAGGACTCCCAAGTTGCGAACCCTCTCTGAGGGGTATAAAATTTGACCCCCCAGCCTGAGTGGTGGAATATCAGTCAAATCTTTGGGAGGAAAACATTGGGAGGCACCCAATGTTTTAAGGAGAAGACTTTAAAACTAGAATGAAATAAATGACTTAATGCAATGTCTGAACCCAGCATAAATAATCCAAGAATTACACATGATAATCTAACTCAATTTTTAAGGGATTTGTGTGGCTTTTGATAGTACCGTTCTGGAAGATATATTTCAAGACACAATAAAATAAATACTTGGTTAATAACACATCAAGAATTTGTTTCCTACTCAGAAGGGCTAGGGCATGAACAAGGACCTCAATATTCGTTGAACTCTTAGATCATTACTAACAAACCTTCTGACAAAAGGAAAATCTAAACATTTGTTCATAATTTGTATTGCAATTAAAACATAGGGGGGGACCCTTCAATGTTAGCAAGCAGCAATTCAATTTTTTCAGCCTTGAACAGAAGTACTTTTCTAAAAAGTAAATATTTTGAGTACTCATATAATGGAGTCTAAGATAATGTGCCAGAATGCTTAGACATGTATACATTCATAGAAAATATCTTAGAGTTGAGAGCCAATTTAATTCTTGTCACCAAGATGATGCTCTTCAGATATTGCAGACTATAGCATCCATCAACCTAAACTAGCATAAACTGTTGATTAAGTATAGAAAACTATAGTCTAAAACTTCTGAAGAGCTTTTAAATTGCCTGTACCTGATGAAAATACCAGAATTAGAATTGTTTTATTTTGGGGAAGAAGAAAGAAATTGAATTTAATTATTTTTATATATGGAATAGAATAGAGTACATATCATCTGTTATATTGGCAGATCACTCTTACTATTTTTAATTATTTGTATTTGTATTTATTGGGATTTATAGGCCGCCCTTTTCCCTGAGGGGACTCAGGGCGGCTTACATTCGTAGGGAAAGGGGGAGTGCAATATAAAACAAAAACAGTATGTGACTAAAATAAACAGTAAAAAACACAACTTTCATTCAGCATTCAACACTCGGGCGGGGTGAATTAGAAACTTATCCCCAGGCCTGACAGGATAGCCAATTATCAACATCATATTCTTAATATTCTTTGTTCAATGTGTTAAGTTGTGCAATAAGTATACAATATATAATCTGTCCTTGTGTAGCAACCACGTTCCATTCCTTAAATCAGAAGCAAAATGGTCACTAAGTAAATATGTGATAGAAAAAGGATGGAAGGGAGGGAGAAGGTGGGGGTGCGGGAGAGAGGAAGGGAGGGGGGGAGAGAGAGAGAAGCTGTGAAGATCAATGGTTGCTGTTCTTTCATGCAGCAAAGCATTACTCTGGCATTTGGTCATAATGTACACCTTGATTGGAGGGGAAATTATAAATCCAAAGGAATTCCAGAGCAAGATGAAATTGCAGTTCTCATAAAGCTTTCCTTCCTCCCTCCATCTCTCATTGTCATAACCTCTGAACAGACTTGTATCATCAGCACACAACTTGTACAGCAGCTTAGCAGCATACCACACCCAAAGATAAATGTTGCAGACATTCAAAGCAGCATTATGCTACCAAGAAATAAGCACAATATTATTTCATGTGTAGAAATGCTGCCTCCAAATGAATGTGCTGAAGGACACAGAAAGGGCCAAACAACTAATCTTCTATAAACCTTCATCTCATGGACAAGATTAAATTGATCAAAAGGAAGCTGTTCTTAATTTAGTTCGGTTAATGTTGCTCTGTACCTAAAAGAAGCAGGTAATGCACAAGCTTTTAAACAATCACCTGCCAAAATCCACAGCTTGGAGTGTCACAATAATTCTTAGCATGCACCAAATGTAAAAACATGTCAATTCCATGTTTTGAATAGAATCTTGTATACTAGTAGAGCTGGCTCCTGCAGCTCTTAAAAAAATAAGAGTTAAATTTAGTAAGTAATAAACATAGAAAAACCTTTATCCGGGGCCAACCTGCTACTTGTCCAGATCACTATCCCACAATCATTGTCCTCTTTCCTTTTGCATTCAACCACTCATCCCCATAAAAGTAAATGGCTATCAACTATCGAGATGTGTACTGTTTAAGACACTGGGGCTTTGCAGCACTTCAGATACGATTTCAGAAAAGTGCTTGTATGGTTTTTGGAGGAGACCAGCAGATGTGGACTGTGTTTAAGCACCTGTCGACTTTTGAATTAAAAATCTGAAACTTTGCACAAACCTAGAAACCATACGTTTCATCATGTTTTGTATTATATCTTAAAAAGTAGCAGCAACAGAGGCAGAGTAGGAGCCTTTTAAGGGCAAAAGTTCAAGAGAATCCTTTCATGAATGCAGACAATGTGCCAATTTACCACTTTTTTCTGATCACCTATCCTCCTTCTCTTTAGAACATATTAAATGTGACAAACAACAATTTTTATCCTGTGTATGTGGCTCAGCTTGACATTGAAGTCTTGCATAAAACAGTGGTGATTGGGAAAAAAACTGTGATGACTCAGTTGGATATCAAGCTTTTGCAGAGTGCCCAGGTGAGGACTTGAGGGGCTTTACTAATTTGTCTGAACACAAATATGAATACACTTTACAGTAACTTTCTCTTTCTGATATATTTTTAGATCCTTTACAGCATCTCTAGTACAATCATGGATACCAACACTTAGTAAGTACATTTCTAAGAAATGTTCCAGCAATTAGCTAATTCATTTTAAAACAATGGTGTCAAAAGTGAAATTTTATTTGTCTTGACAATTACATATCCTTCTTTTAATCAACTAGTTGATAGATTTTTATGTTGCAGAACTAATGGAGATGCTTTTAAAATATTTAGAGGAAGTTCTTTAGATTTATTTCAAAGGAGAAAAGGCCTAATTCTAGAAGATCATCCATAATGCTAATTTTCCCTGATTAATTTTGGCAATACAGAATTGATTATCCCCACTGCAGTAATTTAACATACCAACAGAACTTCTGATGAATTTGAAATCTACCTGTATTTTAAAGTAGAGGATTTAAAAATACTTAATTTGACTAAAAATTGATTTTATAACATTCTGACATAATGCCAATTCCATACTTAGTCAACAAAATAATAATCCTTAGCTGAAACAAAATCAAGTTTTGTTAAAACTTTAGATGGATATACCTGCATTTCTCCAGAATCTATAGTTGTGTTCCTCCTCACCCCCACTATGGCAGCATTAAGCTACTTGACTCCTGTGTATAAATTGGCTGAAAATTATGCCATCATAAGAAAAACCCTTTTCATATTTTAATCCCTTCCTCCTCTTCCTTCACCTTGATGCATTTGTATTTTCTTACTGAAGTATTGGTCCCAATTGTGGGATTATCTCCTTGCCCCTATTGCTAGAAAAACAGGCACATCACCTTTCTTCCTTTTGGTGGGTGTTTAAGGACATATGGATTTCATTGATACACTGATACATTTTACTTCAACTCTTGTACAGTACTTGAACTTCAGTTCTTGTACAGTACTCAATATTTTCCCATCTGATGCCGTCATGGGTCCAGTAAGGATATAAACATGATTTTATCATTATTATTAATACTTGAACTAAAAGGAAAAAAACTTGACAATTTCACCCGATAAGAGGATAAGAGGTAAGAGAACTCTACCATATCAGTGCCATCAATGACCTTGTAGCAAGCATCACCAATTCACATTTATTTCTGTCCGTTGGGATGTAAGGGGAAACTAGCAGCCTCTATTCAAGTTCACATGGTTAAAAAAAAAACCTTTAACCATTCCATCTGTGAATTGTTTAAAAATGCCTAGCTTTTCACATTTCCACTGGTGAACTTGTCTGTGAATGTGTTTATGAGTGTCTACACACACATACAAGTAAAAAGTCCAGCCTTTCACCATTCCATAATCCAACAACCCAGCATGAAATGGTGACTGAGGCTTGGTTGAGGATGATATGTATTCCTGCTCTTAAGAGATATTAATTATTAATGGCCTATCCTTGCCTTAAGACAACCTGGTTGTGCAAATCAATCTTTAAGGATTTTTCTGGTTATTTTCCCCAAGATACTTTCATTTATGGATGCCAGGACTTGAACATACAAATTCCTGGGTTTCATTGACCAAAAGCTTTCCATTAATATGGAATATACCCACTTCATCTGTAAAATCTAGAGAAACTAGTCTAATTCAATAAACACCATAAAGGTGTACTAAAATACAAAATGAATTAAAGTATGACTTTGTATGTGCCACATAATAATAGTGAAATTCTCCATTATTTCAGCAAAATTTGCACATGGGCCAAAATAAAGGTTCACAATGTTCTTCTGCATATACAGTAAGTCTGATTCTCTGTTTTATGATAGCTAACTCTTGGTCCAGTATTTGTATCTTTTAACCTAAAATCCTAATGATTAGATAGTTGGTTTAGTTTGTAGGCCAAATATTTCATTCTGCTCAAACGAGGAGCATATTTTTAATCAAGAGAATCTTCTCTTACTTACCATATTTTCGGAGTATAAGATGCACCGGAGTATAAGACACGCCAAGGTTTTGAAGAGGCAAATTTTTAAAAAAGTAGGGAGGGAGAGAGAGGTAGAGAAAGCAAGAGAAATATAGTAGGTAGGTAGAGAGAGTAGGTAGGTAGGTAGAGAGAGAGAGAGAAAGAAATAGAAAGAGATAAATATAGTAGGTAGGTAGGGGGAGAGGGTGTGTAGGTAGGTAGAGGGATAGAGAGAAATACAGCAGATAGAGAGGGAGAGAGTGTGTATGTAAGTAGGTAGGAAGAGGGATGGAGAGAGAGAAATACAGTAGGTAGGGAGAGAGTGTGTATAGGTAGGTAGAGGGATAGAGAGAAATACAGTAGATAGGGAGGGAGAGTGTATAGGTAGGAAGAGGGATAGAACAGAGAGAAATACAGTAGATAGAGAGGGAGCATGTAGGTAGGTAGAGGGATAGAGAGAAATACAGTAGATAGGGAGGGAGATGTAGGTACGTAGGTAGATAGAGGGATAGAGAGAAATACAATAGATAGGTAGGGAGAGTGTGTGTGTAGGTAGGTAGGTAGAAAGAGGGAGAGAAATACAGTAGGTAGATAGGGAGAGAGTGTGGGTAGGTAGGTAGGTAGGTAGGAAGGTAGAGGGATAGAGAGAGAGAAATGGAAACAAATACAGTAGATAGATAGGGAGAGAGAGAGAGTAGGTAGAAAGAAAGAAAGAAAGAAAGAAAAAGAAAGAAAGAAAAAGAAAGAAAGAAATACAGTAGATAGGTAGGGAGAGAGAGTGTGTAGGTAGGTAGAAAGAGGGAGAGAAATATAGAAGATAGGGAGAGAATGTGTGTAGGTAGGTAGGTAGGTAGGTAGGTAGGTAGGTAGAGGGATAGAGAGAGAAATGGAAACAGAAATACAGTAGATAGGTAAGGAGAGAGAGAGAGAGAGAGAAATACAGTAGGTAGGTAGGGAGAGAGAGAGTAGGTAGGTAGGTAGGTAGGTAGATGTTTCCAGATGTATTTATCCATGTGCTGGAGAAGGAAATCGCTGACAAACCTTATGACTTTGTTTCTGCTGGCACAGCACTTGATCAATGTAATTCTCATCAGTTAAAAGGCTTTCCAAAGGGGTGGGGGGAGTTTTGCACTCTGCAAACCTCCCAAAAATGGCCAGTTTTTCACGAAAATGGGGGCATTTTTTTTCAAATAAAAGGCATGAACAGCCTTGGGGGGCTTGCAGAGTGTTCCTGGGAGGGGGGGGCAAAAGAGAGGGCCAGTTTTTTGTCAAAAAAATTGCATGCATAGCCTTATGGAGGCTTATAGAGTGCTGCTGGAGGCTGGGGTGGCAAAAAACGGCTCATTTTTTCCTTATTTCTGCCCTCCCCAGCCCCCAGGAGCTCTCTGAAAGCCTTCTAAAAGCTATGCATGGCCATTTTGGTGAAGGGGGCGGGGCTTTTTTCTTTTCTTCCTTTTTGAGGAAAAAACTGTGTGTCTTATACTCCAAAAAATACGGTAGTTGTTTCGCTCCTTGTTTAATCATTTCATCATATCACTAATCAATGTAATTAATGTAATTTCTATAGGAATTATATCACTTCTTTTAAAAAAAACATATATTGGTTCTCTCTATAATGACTAATAAACTTCCAGATCTGTTAATTTTGCATTCTCTGTCCATTATCTTCCAAAATATACCATTGAGAATAAAGTCTGGGATTTAAATTATTGGTAGAAGTGACAAGGAGGTATTGTATTTGTAAACATTTTTTTACCAAATTCCTATTTTTCTCTCCTTCCAGAGGTACACTGACTTGTTCCTATCTCTCTCATTCGGAGCAACTTTCCTTTGAAAAGTATCAGTATGTGGATTGCAGAGATGGTGTCCTACTGTCTTGATTCTAAAATCTCTCATGGCTACAGTAGAGTCCTGGGGGAATTCCTTTTGGCTGTTTCTTCAGTCCCCTTCAGTGAAATTGCAGTAGCATGTGTTTCATGCCTCTGGGGATTTATAGTGTGGGAAGAAACTGAAGTTTTGATTTCTTTTTTGCCAGTTCTACAAAACAGGAAGATGGCTATGGCATCACATTCCTTTTAAGATAGCATATAATGATGCTAATGGACTAAAAGAACAGCAGAATGGCACCTGAGTGCAGAAAACGGGATGCAAGAAGAACATGCTAACTTGAAACAGTTATGCTTCATATTAGAATTTGAATAGATTTAGGCTGCATGGATCACCAAGTGGCTGCTGAATTTGCCGATACTGTTTATTTCTTTTGGAGATTACTGCCTGGAACTGGGATCTGTAAAAACAATGAAACATGCCACTATAGACTTTATTGGAGGGCTGGGGGTAGATCTGATGTGTTCTCCTTTTCCCAGAACTATCTTCTCCCAGACCGATATAGCAGGAGGAAAACTTGGATTTTTTGAAGGAGGCATTACCACTGAATTAAGGTTGTACTTCTTCTCCCACTAGATTTTCCCCTGTTCATTAGTTCAGCTGTTTTCTAAGTTGTAGGGAGAAAAAAAGGTTTATGAAGCCAAAATAATTGCTCTGTTTCAAATGCTGCTTTTCTAAATCTATTTCTACTATAGCTTTATTTTCTTGTTTTATTTTCCTAAACTTTATTAACTTTTTAAAAACAGAATACAAAAAAGCAAAGAAAACATTAAAAGGTTTATTCACTGTTGGAGCTAAGAAATGAATAAAATCCTGAATATATTTTTTCTTTGACCAGTATGACAGTTCTCATACAAAAAAGGATCAGTAAAAAATGATTATGGCCTTTAAAATTAGGTAGGTTTGAAACAAATTGTGCAATGCTGCCTGGTGATAGTATATGATAGAAAGACAGTTGGATAAAAAAAACTGGTAACTGGAAAATGCAGTTATTTACCCATCTTTTTAAAGAGATACTTGTACAATACTTCCTAAATTCTTTCAAGTTTGGTTTCATTTGATATGCAAACTATTTAGTACTGCAGCATAAATATCAGGTAGGTTGAAAAAGAAGTATTTTATTAGGATCTAATGGACCTTTTCTGGCCGCACTTTATTATTATTATTATAATTATACAATTGTATCACAGCGGCCAGTTGTTTCGCCGGATTTGGCATTGGTTACTAGTCGGGCCCCATCCAGGGGCCTAGGACGTCGTAACCAGAGGTGGGTTCCTACCAGTTCGCACCTATTCGGTAGAACCGGTTCGTCAAATCTACCGAACCAGTTAGAAGAGGTTCCATCAGTGGACCCAGAAAGCAGGCCACACCTACAGAAGAGGTTCCAAAAATTTTTGAAACCCACCACTGGTCGTAACGTATTATTATTATTGTTATTATTATTATTATAGCTAATATATTAGAGACCAAAAGTAGTTTATTTTCTTGTTCAGGAAGATCTGATTTCTTTTTTATTCTTTTTTCTGAATAAAGCTATATTGCTACAAATAATCATGAGACAAATAAGACAATGTGTACTTGGACTCCTTCCTTTTAACTTCTCTGAAACTGGAATTGACAATGGGCAAATTTAAAAACCATTGATCTAGACTGTGAGGTGGGTGCTTAGTACTTTTTAAAAAAATATTAAGCACCAACTCCACTGCCTCAGTCAACCAGAATAAATAAATGGTCAGAACAGAGTTTGCAAAAAAGAAACCATTACAAAAAATTTTCAGCTGGATCTCTTGGTGAAAGCCTAAGAAACGGAAGGAATTTTCTGGATAACACAGCCTGCTTCTGTTCTTAATTACTGTTCTGAAATTTCTGTTCTAGTTTCATGGGAAATTACAGAATAGCAATGTCTCAGCACTGCTAAAGGGCCTAGCATGACAACTTAAATCAGTCCTACCAGATTCTTTCCCAGTCTTTTTCAAACCTGTTCCCCAAAAGAAAACAGATAACAGGCAAGTTTGGGCTGTGGCTAGAAGTTTCAGGCAGAAAAGTCGGGAGACATCATAGCAAAGTTTCGCACAAAGGCAGGCAGTGTGGAACTGTGACTCCAGAGAACTTTTATTAGAAGAATTCTCAAAAGATTAATCTTCATTGTATGCTCTGGCAGACTTTTCAGCTCAGACAGGTGGCATTTTGTCCTACAGCAATTACAGAACATTTCTTCATGCAGTTTTCAGTTCTTGTTACCACTGTTGTATGTAGTCTATTGACTAGAAGAGAAAATATAGCCCATTAATCCAACACCGCAACCCATCCTACGCATAGCCATATGTTATAGTAAGAACAGTTTGGAAGAACAAATCTGAAGATGGAAAAGGTACATTAGTCAAAGGAACAGAAAGGTGATGGGCCATAGAATCACTAAAACCAAGCCACAGAGAATGCCAGAAACCTTATAGAAAAGGACAAAGGACATATAGGAGAGCAGTGTTTCACAACTAGTTTCTTTAATATCTTACCTAAAGTTTCAATGCAGAAAAATGCATTTTGAGTTTTACACCACCACTTAACTGGTGGAACAGTGAAAAATGTAGTAAAATGTAGTATTCCCTGCAGCCTTGAGTTTGGTCCTGACAGGGCTCAAACCTCCTATACTTCTGAGGTTGGTAAAATGAGGACCCAGATTGTTTGGGATAATATGTTGGCATTGCAAACTGCCCAGACAATGCTGTAAAGCACGGTGGAACGATATATAAGTCCGTACTATTGCTATTGCCATTTCTGTGGTCAAATGGACTTCGGCAACAACATACCTTTTGTTCCCATTACCTTGATTTCTCAAGGCTTCAAGGTGCATTTAAAACTTTCATAGCAGCCAGGGTTGTATGAAATGGGTCAGGAAAGTTTTGGGCACTACTCTAGCAAGAAAACTCTGAAAGCAGGTGGGCAACAGGGAAGTAGGCGTGTTCCCTTTATTTGGGAAGTAAAGGATCATAAAGAAAAAGAATGTTGGTCCTAACGTGTCTTTTCAGGGGAAGAGAGGAAGGGGTCACGTGTGGGTATTCTCAAAGCCTGATTGGTCCAAAGACTCAGAGAATAGCTCTTAAATGCTCCTTCCTTCTCCTTATTTCTCAGTTTCCTTGATGGTGAACACTGGAGCTGAAACCTAATACAGAGAAATCCCACCCCCCTGGAACCTCCCTGTCCTATCCTTGGCCCTGCCTTACGCTAACTAGGGCAGGTCGTGACCCCTCCCTCTCTTCCCCTGAAAAGACATTCAGGTAAGACCAACGTTCTTTTTCCAGTGGAAGAGAGGGAGGGGTCACATGTGGGACCTACCCAAGATTAGTCCCAGGGAGGGAGAACTATGGCCCAAGGGGAATTTCAGCCGCCACCCTCTGCAGGACCCTACACCCAAAGGAAGCATCTGCTGAGGCGAATGCATCCAGTCGATAGTGCTGGATGAAGGGGGTCGGGGACGCCCAAGCAGCCACCTGATAAATGTCTTTGAATGGTGCCTTGGTGGCCCATGCCACCGTGGTCGCAGCATTTCTAGTGGAGTGGGCCATAATCCCAGCCGGGGCAGGCTGACCCACCACCTTGTAGGCCCCTACAATGGCCTGACGTAGCCATCGGCCAGTGGTGGCCGAGGATACCCTGGCTCCCAATGGCCCCAGCTGAAAGACAAAGAGGGGCCCGACCTGCGCACCTCCGCCGTCCACCTGAGATAGATACGCAAGGCGCGCCGGACATCCAAACGATGCCAAAGTTGCTCCCTATCGCTAGAAGGTGTCAGGCAAAAATTGGGCAGAATAATTTCCTGTACCCTGTGGAAGGGGGTGTTCACCTTTGGAAAAAAAGTGGGGTCAAGCTGAAGAACTACCCTATCCTGGTGAAATTGACAGAGGTCATCTTTGGATGATAGGGTGCCCAGTTCTAAGATACAATGGGCAGAAGTGACCGCCACCAGAAAGGCTACCTTAAGGGACAGGAATCTTAAATCTTAAAGGACTTAAACAGTCCTAATCGGTTCGAATGGGGGCCCCGTCAAAGCCCTGAGGACCAGGGGAAAATCCCACGTCGGGAATCTGTGGATAAGAGGGGGGGGCTGAGATTAGCTGCCTCCTTAAGGAAGTGTTTGATCAAAGGAACATGGGAAAAAGAGGAAGAACCCTCTCCCCCCAGGACGGAAGATAATGCCACTACCTGTTGACGCAGGGTGTTATGCGATAGGCCATTGTCCAGCCCTTTCTGTAAAAAGTCACTACCTTCCTGAGGGTTCCTGGGATAAGAGGAATGGGAGGGAAGGCATAGAGTAGGCCCGGAGGCATCTGCTTCTGAGGGCATCCGTGCCCTCCGCTGTTTGGCTCTGGAAATGGGAGAAGAATCGTGGCAGTTGAGAATTTGCCGGAGTGGCAAAGAGGTCCACAAATGGAGAGCTGAATCTCTGACACCTCCCGAAAGAGGTCTGGGTGGAGCTGCCACTCGCCATTGTCCAGAATCACCCAGCTTAGCCAGTTCACTTGATGGTTGTACTCGCCTCCAGCCAGAGAGCTCGAGAATGCGTCCCTCCCTGACAGTTTATGTGGGCCTTTGTGGCCACATTGTCTGTCAGGAGGAGCACGTGACGGCCCTTCACAAAGTCCTTGAAGTGTTGGAGGGCCAGTCACGCTGCCTTCAGCTCCAACCAATTTATGATGTGTTGGAGGTCTGAAGCAGTCCAACGGCCCTGTGTAAGTCTGAGGTCCAACAGGGCCCCCCCAACCGAACAGACTCGCATCTGTGGTCACAGTCACTCTGTCCGGTTCCCAAAATGAGCAGCCCCTTCATAGGGCTGGGGAGAGCCACCACTTTAGAGACGCTCGGGCTCCCACTAGGAGGCAGATGGTCTGGAGGGAGTTGCTCATCCTCCTTTTCTGAAAGGGGATGAGTGCCCACTGGAGGGGACGGAGATGGAGTCTGGCCCATGGGACTATCCCGATGCAAGAGACCATCTTGCCAAGTAACTGCGACAAGATCAGTATGGAAACTAACAGACTTTTGTGAACCGTTCTGGCAAGTTGGTGGAGGCTAGACTGATGGTCCGGGGACAGTTGGATGATCCCTGACACTGAATTTATGACCGTCCCTAAGTGAAGTGTGTGGATGGAGAAAGGTGACATTTGGGGAAGTTGACTGAGAACTCCAGGGACTGAAGGCGCTGAATGGTGAGCTGAAGGGACCACCGGAATGGACCTTAGGTGAGCCGCCAATGCCGCCAAGACCTTTGTGAATGTGCGAGGGGCCGATGCCAGGCCGAAGGGGAGGGCCCTGTATTGGTTGTGAAGGTTTCCATGCGAGAACCTCAGGTACCTGCGATGAGCTGGCAGAATAGGAATGTGGAGGTAGGCCGGGAATACTGACTGACTGACCTGAATGATTGGTACAGTTGCTGACGGTCTATGATAAGGGTGAGCCCGAGTCTCAGCCTTTTTGGAGTTAGATGGGAGAACCTTTTTCTTATCTTTATTCTCGACCAAGATGGAGTCGAGAGCCTCCCCAAAGAGCTTGGGACCGGTGAAGGGGGCAGCTGCCAGGTTCCATTTCACCTTGTTGTCTATCTGCCAGTTATGTAACCACAGCAAAAGATGGGATGTAACTGAAGTGGCCAAGGCGCTGGAGGCAAATTTGACCGCGTCCGGAGTCGCATCAGCAGAAAATTGGGAGGCACAATTATTTTAGTAATATCCTGATGGAGGTGCCCATCCTGGTATGTGATCCTGGAGCTGGCGCAGGTGCGGTTAAAATATGAGGCCGTGGCCACAGATTTTACAGCCCAGGCAGAAGCATTAAAATTCTAAAATCCTACGCAGAGTAAGTTCCGCCCGCTTGTCCTCTGGCTTCATCTTATCTGCAGCATCCCCAGAGACCACCGGAGATGAGGCGACTAAAGCTGCAATGGGTGTATCAATAAATGGCAATTAGAGGGCCTGAGCAAAGACCTCCTCTACATTGTAGAAGCATCAGTCATTGCTTCCCAGGTTAGAAAAGTTGGAAGGGCGAGCCCACTGCGTTTTTACCACTTCCATAAACAGAGGAGGAGCTAGAATTTCCTCCTTGTTCGTGGCTGTGTTAGAAAACATGGCCATATCTGGGTGTCTGGGTGGGGGAACCGTAGGATCCCCAGTTCAAATCTTGGTGGTCTTCCTGGCGTTGTGTAAAAGGGTTTTGAACATCACTGGGGGGAAAAGACCCGTGGAAGAGGGGGGGAGTCCGGAGGAACGGTGTCTTTGTCCTCCAAGAACCCCATGTCATGGAGGTTGTTCTCCCCCAGGATTTTTTTTTTTTTTTAGTTTTATTAGAATTTGTAGGCCGCCCTTTTCCCTGAGGGGACTCAGGGCGGCTCACATAAAACTGGGAAGGGGGGGATACAAACAACAAGATAGAGACATATAATAAAATGGTAGGCAACATACATTCATCATTCGGGAGGGGTAACTATCCTTATCCCCAGGCCTGACGGGCGAGCCAGTTCTTCAAGGCTGTGCGGAAGGCTTGGACGGTGGAGAGGGTACGAATCTCCACAGGGAGCTCGTTCCAAAGGACCGGGGCTACTGCTGAGAAGGCCCTCCTCCTTGTGGTTGCCAGCCGACACTGGCTGGCCGATGGAATGCGGAGGAGGCCTAGTCTATGGGATCTTATTGGTCGCAGGGATGTAATTGGCAGAAGGCGGTCTCTCAAATATCCAGATCCACTGCCATGTAGGGCTTTATGGGTGATTAGTAGCACCTTGAAGCGCATCCGGAGATCGACAGGCAGCCAGCGCAGCTCGCGGAGGATAGGTGTTATGCGGGTGAATCGAGGTGCACCCGCGATCACTCGCGCGGCTGCGTTCTGCACTAGCTGAAGTCGCCGGATGCTCTTCAAGGGCAGCCCCATGTAGAGCACATTGCAGTATTCCAGCCTAGAGATCACAAGGGCCCGAGTGACTGTTGTGAGAGCCTCCCGATTCAGGTAGGGTCGCAACTGGCGCACCAGGCGAACCTGGGCGAATGCCCCCCTGGTCACAGCCGTTAGGTGGTGGTCAAATGACAGCTGCGGATCCAGGAGGACTCCCAAGTTGCAAACCCTCTCTGAGGGGTGTAAAATTTGACCCCCCAGCCTGAGTGATGATATATTAGTCAGATCTTTGGGAGGAAAACACAACAGCCACTCGGTCTTTTCTGGGTTGAGCACAAGCTTGTTAACCCTCATCCTGTCCATAACGGCCTCAAGACCCCGGCTCATCACATCTACCGCTTCATTGAGTTGGCACGGGGCGGACAGATACAATTGAGTATCGTCCGCATATTGATGGTATCTAATCCCGTGCCTGCGGATGATCTCTCCCAGCGGTTTCATGTAGATGTTGAATAGTAGGGGGGATAAGACCGAACCCTGAGGCACCCCATAATTTAGGGGCCTAGGGGACGATCTCTGTCCCCCCACTAACACCGACTGCGACCTGTCCGAGAGGTAGGAGGAGAACCACCGTAGCACGGTGCCTCCCACTCCCACCTCCCGCAGTCGTCGCAGAAGGATACCATGGTCGATGGTATTGAAAGCCGCTGAGAGGTCAAGGAGGACCAGGATGGAGGGATGTCCTTCATCTCTGGCTCTCCAGAGATCATCAATCAATGCGACCAAAGCGGTTTCTGTGCTGTAACCGGGTCTGAAGCCTGACTGGAAGGGGTCTAGGTAGTTTGCTTCCTCCAAGGACCGTTGGAGCTGGAAGGCCACCACCTTCTCAACAACCTTCCCCAAGAAGGGAAGGTTGGAGACAGGGCGATAGCTATTAAGGACAGCTGGATCCAAGGATGGTTTCTTCAGGAGGGGTCTCACCACCGCCGCTTTCAGTGCGGCGGGGAAGTTCCCCTCCTGAAGGGAGGCGGTCACAACCGCCTGGATCCAGCCTCGTGTCACCTCACTGCAGTTCGTGACCAGCCATGAGGGACACGGATCCAGAACACAGGTGGAGGTACTTACAGCTCTCATGGCCTTGTCCACATCCCCGGGGGTAACATCCTGAAACTCAACCCAGAGCTGTTCTACTTGGTCCCCCTGTGTCTCGGCTGGAACTGCGGGGGTGGAGTCCAAGTCCGACCGAAACCGAGCAATTTTGTCCGCTAAGAATTGGGCATACTCTTCAGCTCTGCCCTGCAAGGGTTCCCCCGCCTCCCTTTTGTTCAATAGGGAGCGGGTTATCCTAAACAGGGCGGCTGGACGGGACTCAGCGGATGCAACCAGGGTGGCTATGTGAGATCTTTTTGCTGCCCTAAGAGCCCTGGTGTATTCCCTGGTGCAGGTGGTTACCATTGCTCGGTTCGATTCGGACTTATCGGACCTCCAACGGTGCTCTAGGCATCTCCTCCGGCGCTTCATCTCCCGGAGTTCCTCGGTGAACCAAGGGGGTCTCCGGGATCCGCTGCCTCGGAGGAGCCGCAGTGGCGCAATCCGGTCGAGGGCCTCCGACGCTGCCGAGTGCCACGCAGCAGCCAGAGTCTCCACCGGACTGTGGGCGAGAGTGTCAGGAATAACCCCAAGCTCTGTCTGGAACCTTAACGGCTCCATAAGGCGCCTGGGGCGGAACCACCTGGTCGGTTCCTCCTCCCTACAGTGGGGGTTTGGCCTCCGGAAGTCGAGCCTCAGTAGGCAGTGGTCTGACCACGACAGGGGTATGATGTCGCTCCCCCTCAGACCAAGATCACAAATCCACTGCTCCGAGAGAAATACAAGGTCAAGCATGTGTCCCGCTGAATGGGTTGGGCCTCGGATTACTTGGGTCAAGCCCATGGCTGTCATGGAGGCCATGAACTCCTGCGCCCCATCAGAGTTTTCACCGAGCGACGGCAAATTGAAGTCCCCCAGGACCATCAACCTAGGGAACTCAATTGCCAGCTCGGCTACCGACTCGAGGAGCGAGGGGAGGGCTGCTGCAACGCTGTTGGGAGGCAGGTACGTTAGCAGCAGACCCACTTGACCCTTGAGGTCCAACTTTAACAGCAAAGACTCACACCCGACAATCTC
The DNA here is from genome assembly GCF_051295495.1 of Thamnophis sirtalis. Lineage (NCBI taxonomy): Eukaryota > Metazoa > Chordata > Lepidosauria > Squamata > Natricidae > Thamnophis > Thamnophis sirtalis. The sequence continues at coordinate 85,510,110 of NW_028261384.1, read as the reverse complement.
CGGAGCAGGGACCCTACGAGGAACTAACGACTCCCGGATAACGGCGGCCACACCCCCACCCCTTCCCTGGGCTCTTGGCTGATGCAGCACCTGAAATCCTTCTGGGCACAGCTCTACAAGGGGGACTCCTCCCTCTGGGCCCAGCCAGGTTTCAGTAATACATGCCAGGTCTGCCCTCTCGTCTAAAATTAAGTCCCGGACGAGAGGAGCTTTATGGACAACAGACCTGGCATTTAGCGACAACAGCCTGAGACCAGGGTCCTGACTACTCACGCCATCTGGTCTTGGAGTGGGACTCCTAGGGCCGGAAGGAGGGATCTCTGCAATGTAGCGAACCCTCCTTCCCCGGTAATGGCCTGCCCTAAAGTCCCCGCCGTATCTGCCCCTCCCTGTTACGACCGCAATACCCCGACCCTCTCCTGTGTCTCTGGTCCCCTCAACCACCCCCATAGCCCCCGCCACTCCCGGCAGGCCCTCCGAATCATACATACTCAAAGACTCCCCCAAACAGTCCCCACGTAATAGTTAAAAAACACAGAAAGTACAACAATAATGGCAATAAAAGTGGGATCATTCGTTCAGTTACATACATACCCCTAGCATATCCCATACAAAGTAAGAAGAGAAGAGGTAGAGAAAAGGAAGAAAAAGATAGATTGCGCAGTTGATTAGGGTGCGAGTCCAGGCAGAGCCAAGTGGCTCTCAGTAATCGAGATGGTTAGAATAGTTACAATAATTAGCATCCAGTTATGGTCCAGAGAAGGTATACAGGGGCGTAACTCGTGTCCCCCTCTTCTACAGGTCTGAATAGGTCCAAAGAGTCCGGAACAATTGAGGAAAGCAGGGGGCCTTCTTCCACAAGCGCTATCCCAGATAGAGACCCAGGGATAATGGCAGGAGGTAGTGTTGATAATGTTTAAAGCCAGATGGGACTGAGCTAGCGGGTCTGAAAGTCCAAAATCCGCAACCAGAGGTGGCCAGGAGTTAAAATGCCACAGTAGGGGGGCGTCAGATGGCAGGTGGAAAACGCAGGGAAAAGCCTCACTGGATGGATCCCTCACTGACCATGGGTGGGGAGGGAGCCCTGTGATACTGCAGGTTGTGGCTGGCCTGAGCTCTAGAAGAGTGGGAGCTCCTGTCTCTGGGCAATGCCCCGGGAAATGGACGCTGAAATGAGCTGCAATGCTCTCCTGGAGGTGTTCCAGGTCCTCTAGGTCCTCATGAGAGGAGCCAGGATCTTGTGGAGCCAATCTACATGCAGGATAGTGTGCTCTGGAGGTGCCCTCCAATGGGTCCACAGCCGCCCTCCATGCTGGTTCCGGGGAAGCAGAAGGAGAAGGGGACACTCCCTGCCTGGAATAAGCATGGGATCTAGATGGGGAGACAGAAGGAGAGGATGGGCTGAACCCCCTTGGAGAACCTGATTGGTTAGATGAAGGCTTGACCTTGGGATCTGGATCTGCTGGTCGATCTGGGCCTGGTTGATTGGGCTTGCTTCTCGACCCTGGCAAAAGTTTTCTCCAGGGCCTTCTGTCTTCTTGCCTCCTCCCTCGTTATGGCTCTGGATTGGCGCTGAGTCGTCATGGTTTTGGCTACAGGTGCCCTGCTTATAGAACCCTGGCCCTGGTCCTCCCCAACCGCCATGGAAGTCTCTACCGGGCCTTGAGTAACCTCTGGTCTCGCCTCCATCGCCCCACTCACGTGAATAGATAAGGCCTCTGTAGGCCCCGCCGGAGCCTGGACCTTCGGGAGCTTTGCAGGTTGTTTTAAAACTGTCTCTACGGACTGAGGCCTTTTCTATTGCCCACATGGCCGTTAGAGGCCTTCCGCACATGGCATCCCAAAATGGCGGACGGAACTCCGGGCGCTCATCTTGCGTCAATGGCAGCCACCACTGGCTCTCAAACGTCGCAGCCATTCATCTCCCGCATGGGATAGAACTGCTCCTATCTTGAAAGTTCCATGGCGAGGCTTGCCTGTCCTAGAAAATGGCTTTGCGGTTTCTCTGAAGCCTGGGACAGCGTGGATGCCAGCAGCCGTCCTATTTGGAGGCGGTGACTGAGCGGAGCTTTTTCACGCACTCTCTGTGAGCGCCGATAATCCGAAGCCTCTAGTTTTGCCATTCGCTGTCCAGAAGGCTCCCGAAACTGCGCTTGAGCTCATCACCCCCGCTAGCCCAGGGATATGATTAAGACTCGAGGCCCGCGGAGAGGGAGGGCAATGCCCCATGGGGCTCTCCCCGACCACGCAAGGCAGAAAGGACTGTCCCTTGGGCTCATAGCAGAATTTGAAGAAATTTAGAAATTTAGAGTTGTCAATTAATCGAATTACAGATCTGTATCAATAAATTAATTCCTACCTAGTAATAACTCAACAGTGCTTGGACCAAAAGACTGAGAGGAAACTGGGAAATAAGGAGAAGGAAGGAGCATTTAAGAGCTTTTCTCTCAGTCTTTGGACCAATCAGGTTTTGAGAATACCCACACGTGACCTCTCCCTTTCTTCCACTGGAAAACTAAACATCTAAATTGTCCAATAGCACTTTCTTTTAAAAAGTGCAACATTCCTGAACTAGAGTGAAATGGGCTTCATTTCAGATCTGGGGATAAATAGATCTCCAGCAGATTTTCCATGCAAGGAAGAAAAACCCATCCTTTACCTCTAACATCTTACCGTATATCGTTTGAGTAGTTTACCACTTTGACTTGGAATATGCTCTGTCTGGCATAGGCAACGATCCTGTGTGACCTCTGCAAATAAGGAGTGAATTTATTCAGGCGGTACAGATGGTTTCATAGATCGTTCTATAATTACTTCTTTCATATAAAATTGACCACATTGAAAATATAGTAATGATATAATCAGAGGTGCAGGTAGGAGTGGGGGAAAGTTATATAAAGTGCGGATAATGCAATTTTAGGCAGATTTAATTTGTAGTATTTCTCAGAGAAAAGAAAGTCTAGTCATATGGAACTCTGCCATCCTTTTTACTTTTCTTATCTGTTGCATGATTATGTTATGAGGTTTCCTTGCACATCTTGTAAAGTCAACACAAACTATTAGAACATATCTATCAGAACCAGTTTTGTGTAGCAATTAAGGTATAGAAACCAAGAGACTGTGACTTCTAGTCTTTCCTTAGGCATGAAGAGAGTTGGGTAACCTTGGGCCAGTCACTTCCTCTCAGACTTAGCAAGGAGACTAACCACTTTCAAAAATGTTGACAAAAAAAACTGCATGGACTATCAGTGCATAATGGACTAGCATCATCTTTCAATATCCAAGAAATAAAGTTCTCTTCTGAAAAAGATCAGTGGTATACTTGGTAAAGCTGTTCACATGGTATGCTTATCTACAGTTTTATCTAATTAACTATATTTCCTGGGTTTGGGCAGCATACAGTACTCCATTACATGATCTCATACTAAACATGTTCTATCCTCATACTATCATGTTCACTAAACATTGTAAGTTAAAATATGGTACTCTGATGTATGGATTATTACTGTATTATGTAAACTCAACCAAATAGCAGGACTATTAGTTATATTTAACGGTTTGAGCTCTGTGAACCAAGCCTGTCTTTTCACTTTGTTGATGGGAAATAAATTTATTAAGTCAATCTTGCTCTCATAATTTTGAATTAAAATACTAAGGTTTGTATTACCAATATAAAATATGTAAGGTAGAACTAAAATGGTAATTCCAATTGTTTTGAAATATGACTTCTGTGTACTTATCTGGGGTTTCTGGGAATGCTAGTCCAGATCATCTGAAGAACAAAATTTGAGAGTTTATTTTGCAAGGCTTAATTGAAGAAGAGAGGTAAAGCAAGGTACCTCCTTAGAAGTTTTAAATTACAATTCTACCATCTTTTGCTGTTGGCACTGCTGGTTGTAGCAGAAGGAGTTGGAATCCACAACATCCAGAAGCACTACATTACTTAAACCAGATGCACAGGTATCTCACTGTTGTATCTGGGTTAATCAAACACTTCCTTTTCTGCAATGTGTCAATGTTCAGGCTTAGAAGTGTCACTACACACCTAGTAATTCTTTTTTGGTATAAATCTGATAGAGTGACTACTTCATAATATATAAAACCATGAAATATGGTCCCTTGTTTTGGAAAAGGTTGCTGGCTAACCAGCTGCCTTTGAAAATTTTATGCAGAAGCCTCCAGTGAAAGTGGTTGAAAAGATTTACAAACAATTCACAATCTCTATAAAAATTAATGTAGCTTTTATGTAAAAAATTCATTTGTTATTATCTTAAAGAGCTATCAAAGTAACAATTTTGAATAGCCTCTTATAACTTGGAGAAGTAGCTCATAGATGGCAATTCACACACTTCAAATTTTCTATATTGCCCCATACAAATGAAACTGATAATAGGTGTTAACCAACAAGCTTTCTGACTTTTAGCATCTACTAAAATCAAAATTATTTTGTTTTTCCACTAGTCCTACATTATACTGAAAATGTATTTACTGGTGGACAGATTCTATAGCAATTTGACTTGCTCTTTAGCATTACCTCAGCCTTTTAACTACTATTGTACAATTCAGCTCATTTATTTTATTGAGGTCACTTCTTAAAAATATAGGTGCGAAGGTTTTTGAAACTTTCTTGGGATGTGGATTAAATCAATTATAGGCAATCTAACTTAAATTATCACTACTAGCATACTGTGCTGAAAAATAAATATAATAATGCAACTCATTCAGTCACATTGGGACGATACAATGCATAATTGGAAAACTATATTTTGAATGTCACCATCACAAGTTATCAACATTCTAAAACTACGTCTAGTCCCAAAAAATTGCCTATCCATACTGTATACTGAAAATCTATTCCAGCCTTCCCCATTCTCCAGATGGAGTGGGACAGAACTCATATCCCAAACAAGCATAACATCAATTATCTTTGCTGGGGAGGATGGGTGTTATTGTCTACCATATCTGCAAGTCCATGGCAGTTCAAAAAATTATTATTTAAAGTACTTTCTTTTGTATTTATCTGCAAAACAATCTATCCCCTTTTGTGACATATTTTAAATTATTTACCTTTTTGTGGCAAATTCTGAGACGTCATGCTAGGGCACAAAAGGACAGTGGAACTTGAGGTTTTCTCCTTTGGAACTTGTTGCTGACTTTCTTCTGATGGTCTGCTCTCCTATGTCCATCCCCCGCAAAAAACCCACATGCATGAGAATTGAGAAATTGCATTTCTTGGCAAATTTCTGTTCAAATTCAGAAAATGAAATCTAACAGCAGCCTTCCTGGTGCTTAAGAAGGAATTGCCCACAGGGAGTTGCTAATTGAAAATATTACAATGACAATTTTGATTGCCTATTTGTAGTTGGTCTCTTAAAATGTTTTGGCATCTTTGCCCAGGTCTGCCAGGCTCCATGCCCTATCTGATTCCTTTAATTTAAAAATGAAAATCTGGGATGCTGTAAATAAAACATCTCACATAAAATGGAGCAATAGTGAAGAGCATTGTGAAGAAACTGGAGAGGTAGATAAGATAGTGAACAACCTCAATCAATTGGCTTCCTGCTAAATGACATTTTGAAAAGTTTTTATGAGAGCTATTTATGAAGAAACAATCAATCCTGCAGGTTAATAATGCTACTCAAATGCACAAATTCAAATGTAACTCTTTAAGCTGCCCATTTTTGGTAAGGTTGCTTGACATTGAAATGGTACATATCTCCTAGCCTGCCTTTTGGCTCCTCCACTCTTTTTCATCTCTTTAAAGCCTCCTGTTCTCAGTTCCTCACCTCTCTTGTTCTGTTGCTGGTTAATTCAATCTATATTTTCTCCTTTATTTTTATAGATCATTTTATAAAAACAGATACTACTTTTTCTGAAATTATTCTGTTTTCTGCATCCTGTGTATTTCATTATTCTTCCTTTCTCTGGTCTAATTTCTTTACCATATGGTTTCTGATTATGTTTTTCTCCCCTTTAGTGCCTGGCACCCAACTTTTCTTTAAGCCCTTCTTCCTTCAGGGGCTTTCCCAGCCCACATCCAAAAATGCCAGGAAAACAAATTGCCAGGTCTACTATGAGCAAAGCGCATGTACTTTGCTTTGAAGAGAGGCAGCTTGTCACATCCCAGAATCACAAGATAAGTCTCTTAAAACCCTGACATGGCTGGGCCTTTCAACACCAATGCAACCAGGAACAAATACTAGTGTAAGTCCAGAAGACGGGTTGACCCAAGTCTTTCCCTACTTACACCTAACCAAGATGCAAATATATCCCGGTATTTTCTACCACATTCACAAGATGCTGTCTTAGTTTCATCCACTGCATTACTCATTTATATAACTACTAAAGTATTTATTTCTTATTCTCACCAAGGTAGTGTTAAGGTATATAAAACTAGAAAGGCTTTCTCACTATCTTAGTAATGATGGTGACAGTAAACAAAGCAATAGAGATAGAAGGAATCTGCAGGGGCTACAAATATCAGGCTAGTTTTGTTTTATGCCACCCAAAGAGAGATCGAAAACATCAACTCAGCACAGTATTCTGGGATGGGGGGGGGGGGTTCTAGTGAGCAAGTCTCATTAGTCAAAACAGTTTGTGCAGATATTTTGTCTTTTTTTAGTAAGCCTACTTTATGACAACATAGGTGATAAGAAAAGATAGGGAAACTGTTGAAGTCAGAGGATTATCAAATGCAGTAAAATCCTGGATTAGAAGTGCCCACTCTTAAAACAGGGCAATTTCCATGGAGGCCCTCCTGCTTAGGTTTGTTCCGCTTTAAAGATAAAGAAATGCATTATGATTCATCACCTATCTTAGCACCTTCCAGAACTTATCCTAAAAACGTTGGGAGTTTGAAGATCACCATGTTTAAAAACAGGCCTCCAATGACCAGGAAGTTATTCGACCCCTCCATTTTACTAGCGTCTACCTAATCCTCCTGACGCCCGCCCCAACCCCCCAACCCCACTTCGGCGGTAGCTGCCCCTTTATCTGTGCAGGACTTTTCCCCACTCCGACCACCTGCATCAGCCGCAGCCGGTGCTCCATTATTATCTGCTTACGGCGCGCTTCCCAATGGTAGGCAGCCATTCTGCAATGTGTTATTCTGAGGCTTGGCGAGAAGAAACCACACGGCCTTGGTCGCAGTGACAGAGGGTTTCACGGGCAGGTGAAAACTCACAATGCTCTGATGCCGGGCAACTCAAGAGACGCCAGCCGCTCCTTCCTGCACGTAACACAATTGGCCACCAGAGAGCAGCGAAAACCAAGAGCCCGATTTTTCTTGTACTTTAAAACGAGGAGGGAGGTGGAGAGGAGTGAGCTTTGTAAGTCTTTACTGTGGAGTTAACAAGAGTTGCGCGCAGTTTGGCAACAGTTCAAAGCATGAGTCTAGTAAGGATCTTTAAATTTTCGTCTCACTTTGCTGGGGAAAGAAGTAGTGACTACGGTTGCTCAGGAGAATAAGATATTATTATGTTAAGCACATGTTTTTGAACACTGGATCATGATTCCTTCTCAGCCTGATTGGTTGAAGAAGGCTTTCCAGCCTCTTTCCCAATAGCGGTGTTTGAGTTATTATGGAAGTCTTGAGTGTCTCCAAGGATGATTCGCGAAGTAGAAAGGTGTAGACCTACGTTTATGAACTAACTTCACACAAAAAGAAAGCCCCGTAGACTTTTCTAGTGTAGCGTTTATACGAACCGAGCCAAACCCCATTAGGCTGAAAACCGTGGTTTAAGGCTAAATGTTTGCGAACACAGGCAGGTGGCCTGTAACTCGGAATTCCTTTGAATAGCTGGTCCCAAATTTCGGGTTTGGGAAAGCGATTTCCCAGGGAAGAAGCCGCTTGCCTATATTCTGGAGTGTTGTCTCCACCCTGATTTCATGCCTTTCACAAGCGAGTGGGGAGCTCAGAGTGCCCCAGGACTTTTCACTTTGAAGTAAAACGGGCAGTGAATGCCCTTATGTCAAAGGTCTTCAAACTTGACAACTTTAAGACTCGTAGACTTCAACTCCTAGAAGTCTCCTGGCTGGAGAATTCTGGGAGTTGAAGTCCACGAGTCTTAAAGTTGCCAAGTTTGTGGACCCCCTGCCCTATGTAATAAACTATGCGACTGATGGGGGGGGGGATAAATTTTGCACACCTGCCCGGGGACACGCTGTGGCTTTATTTTGTTCTTTCACATAACCCTGGATTAAGGTACAGATTTGGGAACTAAAAGTAAATCATACCGCAAGGACGCGCTCAGCCCTCACATCCCTTTCAAACAAGTCCTGGCCCGAGAGGAGTAAGATCGGGGACTCTCGCGAGCCTTTAGTTGGCCCCCTCCTGCTCCCGACGCCAGCATCGGCTCCGCCCCTTTGCAGCCATCCACGCTCCAGACAGACGCTGACTGGTGCCAAAGAAGCCCCGCCTTCTTTTCCCCGCGACCGCAGCTTCTCGTTCAGTAGCTGGTGGTTGGTCGCGTGAGGAGTTTCTGCAGTGTCGGCTCGGTTTTTGCGGACTGCGGGTGTTCAGTTGTCAGCTGGGATCCCAGATGGAGGTAAAGTTCCCGCTAGTTCTCGCTAGGCAGATCTTGGTCTGGATCTCGGCGTGTATTTTTCGTACTAAACTAATTTTATGTTAGAAATCGGAATAGTGTTGTAAATTAAAAACTGAGGAGTTATTTCCCTTTCTCCAAGGAGTGATTACAGACCACACTTCCCCTCGCTCGGTGGTTGTTACCTAAATCCAGGGCGATGGCTCTAAGCGGGCATCTTTTCTACTGTTCAAATTCTCTAAAAGAAATTGGCAACTCAGAGATAAAAGATTTGGATCGCTTGGTCGTCTCTCGCCTGCCTGATAGAGGCTGCTCCGTGAGATTTGCAGCCAGGTCTCTTTAAAGTAGTTTATAATTAAGACAACAAAAATTAAAAAAAACCTTCTTTTTTTTTTAATTAATCGTAGGAAGAAAGCAAAAAATAACAAGCTCCAGGGAGTAACTTTCTGTGCAGGCAACTTCTCTGGTGCATTTGTGGGCTGAAAATTTGCCGGTCCACGTTTTTAAATTGCTGTCTTAATTCTAAAAAGGCCGCCTGCAGTTGACAGGGCTAGGTTTGAAGCCTACAGTCTGTCAGCTTTCTAGCCTGCTTCTGAGTGCAAACCTTGCTCTTTCTTTGTATAATTAATGGGGGAGTCCAAGGGGCTAGATTTTAGCTGAGAGGCATATAACATACATATCTAAATTCTGATTGTAATGGCCCAAGTCCAGCTGGGTTTAGGAAGGAAGGAAAATTATTCTTCTCAGTATATATAAATATCCTTTCCTCTTATATATAAGGGTACCTGCTTTCTCTTAAGAGCAATTATATTATATTAGAAAGCATGATACAGCCTTGTTTTATAGTAAATTTATGCATGTTTGTAATTGATAGTATTTTGAAAACTGATTGGAAAATTCTTCTTGGCAAAAATTGATTCCTGTTTTTGGGTTACGAGTTAACCAAATTTGTGGAGGGGATATTACTTAATTCTGGCTGATCATAATCTATCTTCTGGCATTTATCTGGATTGGGAGAGATTGTTTGCTCGTCCTTTACAATAATAAAGCAAAAATACTTTCTGGTACCCTACATACATTAAAGCCTGTTTGGATTAAGTTAAATTCATGAAATTTTATATAGTAATAACATTTTTCATAAGTCCCAGTCCATTTGATTAGAATGGATTTAACTTGCATTTGTTACTGTGTTTCCCCAAAAGTAAGACAGGGTCTTATTTTCTTTTGACCCCCAAAATAAGCTCTTGGCCTAATTTTTGGAGAGATCTTATTATTTTTGAGGTATAGGAAGCAGCGAATGTGGTCGCCTCATAGCTGCTGCTGTGTTGCAACATTTTGGGGGAGGGCTTATTTTTGGTGGAGGGCTTATTTTGGCGCATGCAGCAAAAGCCCAATTGGACTTATTATCTGGGGAGGTCTTATTTTCAGAGAAACAGGGTAGAATTTAAGGTGCAAGAACACATTTTGTTTCTGAAATTTTTTTGTGTATATGTATGTATGTTTGTGTGTGTGTGTGTGTGTGTGTGTGTGTGTGTATAATAAAATAAATGGGAAAAATCTTATAATACAAAAAGTAAAAAATAATTATGTTTGCTATAGACATTCTAAATTTTGTTTTAGGATAATAATTTTTTAGGCCAACTCAAAGAAAAGGTAGAAGTTTTGGAGATCATAAAATTTTATAATGTGGATTGTAAAGAAGAATCTTTAGCAATAGTCTTGACTAAGAATTTTCAACAGAATTTGTGGAATCTCTGCATCTCCTTTTTGTTGCAAAGGAATGCCACCATAGCTATTCTGTAGGTGGCTTCTTTATTATATGTCAGGTCAATGTAAAGTTCTGTTAATTTTAGAGTTCAAGTTAATTTTGATTTATTTTGGATATCTGAAGAATATCCGCATACATGATATAGGCCCTGAAGAAAAACTACATCAGTTTTGTTCTTAATATCCAAAATAATAGACCCCGCATATGTGGCAAATGCTAGGATGATGAAGTTTAAAATTACATCTTTAAATAATATCCATGCATAGCTAGCTCAATAGAATTGCTGTATATTTTCATGGATTTAAATTATTAACTCTAACTCTTCTTGTTGTCACAATTTCTTAGCTGCCGTGAGCAGTGATCATCTATTGGTGTTTTTCAAGATTTGATGTCAATTCAATGACTATGGGGAATCAGTTGGCACCTGTACCTCCTTTCCTACCTCACTTGCAGGCTCTGCATGTGGTCGTAGTTGGATTAGATGCAGCTGGCAAAACATCTCTGCTTTACCGTCTGAAGTTTCAGGAGTTTATCAAGAGTGCACCTACCAAGGGCTTCAACATGGAGAAGATCCGGGTGCCACTGGGAACCTCTCGCATCATTACTTTCCAAGTATGGGATGTGGGTGGTCAGGAAAAGCTACGTCCTCTCTGGAAATCCTACATGCGCCGAACAGATGGGGTTGTTTTTGTAGTGGACTCAGCAGAAGTTGAACGTTTGGAAGAGGCTCGAGTTGAATTGCATAAAATTGCCCATTCCTCAGACAACCAGGGAATCCCTGTGCTTGTGCTGGCCAATAAACAGGATGTGTCTCATGCACTCTCTGTAGCTGAGGTAGAGAAGCACCTTGGCTTACATGAACTGTACACTTCAACATTGAGCCACATCCAAGGTTGCAGTGCCATTAGTGGTCTAGGCCTCCAGCCAGCCCTGGAAAAACTGTATGAAATGATTCTCAAACGCAAAAAACTCCTTCGTAATGGTAAGAAGAAGTGCTGAGAAACAATGTTTCCACCTGGACAAAAGTTAGTAATCATTCCAAGCATGATTCATGGCAACTAATGAACCAAGTCTTCAGTTTCTTCCTTGGTGGTTTTTAATTATTGGACAAATGAGTTGTTGAATATCTAGACATTTATCATTTCTACTTTCCTGTTACCCTAAAGAGAATGAGCATCTGTCCAGACTGAAGGAGAAACTTTTTTCAAAGTAGAGGGTTGTGCTCTATGAGTTCAGCAATCCTTTCATACTTAACTTTACCTTTAAAAAATATCTTCTTGGGCTCTTTTCAAAGACTCTTGTTTTTTACAGAAAGCATAACTTAAATTAAACAGTTTGATTGTGGACTTAGGTAAAGCATCTTTGTCATCTTCAATATATTAGTCAGACAACTGGAGTGTGGAGAGGCTACTAACTTTTTTGGGAAAAAGCAAGCATTAGATGTTATTTTCTGGAAGGACCAGTAACCTTTCACCTTCAGCAAAGCCCTGCTGGACCTCAAGGCACTATATAGATGTCACTCTTCTCAGCATTTGCAGATTACATGGAACAAGAAGAATGAGGAAAAGCAGCTGCAACTGTTTATATTTTCTTGAATCCCTCTCTTGTTCTAATTATGGGAGTCTCTATTTGTTTTTTTAAATGAAACAGCAACTCCTCCATCTCCTTAAGAGCGAAGTATGCCTTATTCCCAGATAGACTAAAGCTTTGGCATAGAACATTTCAGAAATAAAATGTTGGATATAGCTTTGTCTGAGAAGATGAATTGTCTTTGAATGTTATGTTTGGAGAGAAAGGTAAAGGGATAGAGCAGTTCATGAAATGAGAGGATCATGAATGGCTCTAAAATTGCAGGTGTTTCTTTTCTGATAATACTTCCCACTTCCAAGCACAACTACCAGAAAACTAGATGTGGCATTTGGCTTATACTTTGACAAAGAGTTTTAATTGAGGCAGAACTTCCAAATGAATTTTTCAATGCCTAGGTTCCTCTTACACAGTAAAGAGTAATTTAATAAAGCAAAAAAAAATGTTACAAGAATAAAATGCAACTGCATACAATTAATAAATTCAGTAACTTCATACTGTGAGTTTTTTAAAAACTTTTTCCATTTATCTTTATATTTTCTTTGCTTCGGTAGACAAAATTGAATATGTATAATGTTTTTCTAAGCACATAATCACTCTAGTCAGACAACTCATATCTAGGCTGAAGGGCAAAGAGAGCATTGTCCTTAGGCACAGTGGTGCTCCCAGTAGTTCTAGTTTCCATCAATCAGATCAAGTAAAATTTTACGTGATCTGTTTTGAAACCAAAAGAAATTTACCATCTAAGAAGCTTGATGCAATGCTATTAATGCAATTGGTAGAAACATGACTTTCCAGATTCATTTTGCAAAAACATGTTTATAGTGAAGATAATATTAATTCATAATTTAGATCAAGTTTTTTTACATTATCAAAAATAAGTTGTTTTGCTGATGGGTAAAGAGTTAACATTTGTGCTTCTTCATTTTAAATTGGGCATATCTTGCACGTTTTTTTGCAGTCTGCTGTGGCAGTCTAACCACTAGCTCCAATTCTTCCCAATGAAATTCTTGCTGGATTGTTATTTGGTTTCAGCTGAAATTATTGCTTAGTTTATAGCAGGTTTTTTTAAGTTGATACCCTCCCAAATATGTTGGGTAACAACCTTGTAGGGTGGAAATTATACCTTTTTTTAGGTTTAACATATCAAAGATGACATTAACTTGGAAATGGTTACTGAGTGGGAGAAATCTTTCAGTAAACATCTTTTTCAAATATCCCCATTACAATCCAGCTCACAAGGACTCCTGAATATATATTTTAAAATACTTAGTTATCCTGTCCAAAATTATGTATACCTTTTCCATTTGCTTCTAAAGGTTTCATTTCTGGACACGAGAGAACGGAACAGTGCAGGAAAAGACTTCTCTTTCCAAAGAATTTCAAAATACTAGAAGTGACCTATTGAGAGGCACTTCCAAAATGAGATGCCCTTGTGTGCCCCTAACTTGAAGTTTAAAACACATTTAGAAGGCTACCGATACATTCATTTAAAAATTAGTAATTTGACCCTTCATTCCAACTCTAAGAAAAACCAATTGTGATTTATACAATGGTGGAGTGACAGCTACTTGGTTTTCTTTTTTGATATGTCTATTCCTTTTTCCTCACTGAAGGACTGCAATGAGGCATTATTAAAACAGGTTCTAAAGTCTAAGAAAGCCCCAGTTCAAATGAAGCCCTTTGTGTTAGTGATTCCCTGACTTTTCCAACTTAGCATCCTGAAACCATTTGGGAATACAGCTTGCATCTCTCAAACACTGAGCTGATGCCATGTACAAAGATGGGAGTGATAGTACAGTACCTCATTTCTTGAGGGCATGATTCAAGAAACTGCTACACCTGTCTTTTTGAAACTGCACCACACCAATAGCTAAGAAGTGGTTTCAGGTTTGTAATTTAAGGACAGCCCAGAGCAACTCTTCTGTTCACAGTTCTGTTTGACTTTTAACCAAAAGGATTTTTTATGTAGATTTTGCATAGAGAACATTTTCTATGGAAATGAGAGGTAATTTATGAAGAATAATGCATCAGGAGGAGGAAGAATGTACCTAGCACTGTGCGGTATACTTTTAAAAATAATTCTCAAATTTTCAAAACTGAGTGCCTGAAAGATCTGTCTAATAGTCAAGAGCTTGGTTCTGAACTTGATAGCATTCTCCCACAGCATAGGTTCTTTCTCCTTGGGGCAAATATAGGAGAGAAAGTATATTTCAGATGATTGCCCAGACAGGCACTGCCTTGCAATGCTCAAATAAGGGGGATGGGATGGGAAGCAGCAGCTGGATCATAAGAGAATTGAGGGCAATGGGTTTAACCCTGCTCCAGAACACTTATATAAGTGCTTTCCAAATCCAGCCTGCTCTGGCACCACTCCCAGGATTAGCCCTGTTGACTCATGATCCTCCTGGGCAGATGTTCAATCTCTGGTATGCAATTGGTTCAATGCTAATATGCTGTCTTTACATGCTTTGTAGTGCAGGTAGGGAGATAGATATATCTTGGAAAACAGCTTTGAAATGGAAACAAATAAATTGTATTTTTTTAAAAAGTGCCAAGCTATATTCATTAGTTAAATCTCCTCAACCTCAGGTTTCTTAAATCACAGCTATTAGCTATTAATATCTAGCAGTTAAAATTTCTGATTATAAATGTGGAGGGGTGGATTGTTCTATTTATTTTTAAATAAATGTGGAAGGCAAATAGTTATCTGGCTGTTACTCTGTAATTGGTAACATTCTACATAAGTCTAGCACGCTCTGCTCAATAAAGTGCCTTCTCAATCCTAGCATTATAGGTTTGGGCATAAAAAAATTAAACAAAACTGGTCTGTATATTTAATCCTGGTGAAAGGAAGTCCCAGGTAACTTCCGTAGGGCAGAAGGAATGCTGAGTTCAGCAGTGTGGAGGAAAAATTAACTACAAAGTAGTTTCTTCTTAATTAATTCCTTAGGTCAGAACAATCCAAAAGCAACTGCCTTCCATCTTCAACCTCCACCCACATCCATGTTGTCCTGCAGTAGTGGGAAAGGGGCTGCAGGGCAGCCTGTTTCATGAATGAAACTGCTTCTTCAGAATAAAAGAAGTAATTTCTAACTAGAAGTGGAATTCTATATGTGGGATGTACTAAGAAAAACTGAAGATGGAGACATTGGTGAATTGTTTTTTGCACCTTCCTTTTAAAAAACTTTATGCCAAAGCCAGCAACATTCCACCACTGATTACAGAAAAGTATCATGTTAGCAAAAAATCTGGGGTGAAATACTTCCATCTGCGAGTTTTCTTTTTGAAGGGAGGAATGTTCAGTCATATTGGAAGCAATGCAGTCCAGATGGACTTTTTCATATTTATGAAACATAGTGAACATATTAATAAAACCAGAAGTGTGTTGTGATATATTTTCATGATGGTTAAACCTGACTCAAATGCTGAAAAATATATCCAATAAATTTATAAAATCCAATCTGTCATGCTCTAAACTTCAGTGAAAGTTCAAATAAAAGTGTTTAAATCTAAAGCACTTTAAATATGTTGTCTCATCAGTAATGACCCCTGAACTTCTCTCTCAAGATTTAAAATCACATATGAAAAATCCCATAATAGCAACGTTTTAAAACAGTTCTCAAATTGCAAAAAATGCTTTAAAGGGATTTTTTTAAAAATTCATGAGGAAGAAGCTTTTGATGCTCCTAAAGTTTTGATAGATACAGGATCTGAAAAATAGTGACTAACACCAATGGAAAGATGGGAGGTGGGATTTAGCTATGGCAGTTATGGAAAGCTTTCTATTGAAAAGCTTCCTACAGAATGTATGTATTGTTACATTAATATTATTTTATTATATTATATACATTATCATTATATATGCATATATGTAATTGTATTATGGTATTTTTATTAGAAAGAGGTAGAGAAGAGAGATTGGATATGTTCAAAGACCCACTAAAATAAAGTTAAAGTGACTTCTGTTGCCAATGTCAGTGATGCACTCTTGTAATCTAATGTCAACATCCTTGACCTGTAATAGAAAAAGGCTGTGGCTGGAAATGATAGACAGAAATTGTTGACTTTCTGATTTGATTTGATCTGCTTCTATCATAGAGACTGGAAAACTAATATTGGATATACTATAGCCTGTATAAAATAACAGCAAAGCAGCATCTCATCCTGTTGTTGTCCAGATCATTGGGAATTTGCAACTTGGGAACTTATCACATCTGATTGCCACCAGGTTTGGAAAGGCTGCAGTGAAGAATACCTCTAAGCACCAAATTTGGTAATGATAGTAACTTGCCAGCACCCTTGGCATGCATGAAACATAAGGCTTCCTGTTGAGAGGATAGTGATTTGCAACAACCTTCAGATTTCCTTACATCAGACTAGCATCTCCTCTTAGGGAGTGTTTGTGTATATGTGGTTGAAACTTGGATCTTGAGATGAGCTGCAGGTGTTGCCTGCAAAGTGTTATCAACTGTGTCTCTCCAAAGGCAGATGTTTGTACAAACAGGCTCTGCATCTACCATGAATTTAGAAGAACTGTCAGAGGAAATGCCCCTTTTGCAAATGTGCAGCTAACTAGGAAGGGATGATCGAAAGGACTTGCCATCCTTTCTTAGTGTTATGTTCCTCCTTGAAGTCTTTGATAATTCATCAGTCCAGCAAAGCCAAATCTTTCAGATTCCTGCATTAGAAACAGGAAAAACTTTTTTTCAAAACCTCCTGGCAAGAGAATGATCAGGAGCAATGAACATGTTGCTGCTGCTATTGCTACTACATTCATACACAATGTGTCACACACAGCCTAATTTCAAAACTATGTGTGGAAACACTGCAGAGTCTTAGAAACCAATTGGATCTCCACCTTTCTCCTGTTTCCTAACACTGCCCCAACCTAACCCCTAATTGGCATCCCACATTGCCACAGAGACTTCCTTGCCCCAATGTCAAGGAGGAGTCTTAATTAGTGGGATGCTATCAGATGGAAGTTGCTTAGGCAAGAACAGCAGGAGGTGGTGAGAGAGAGATATGCTCCTCTGTCAGACATAGAGAAAGATGAGCAAGATGCAGGAATGCAGCTGCACGTGTTAATTATGGTTTCGTGTGCCATTACTAGCAGTCTTCCCACTTGCAAGGAAGGAAAACTTCACCTGCAGAGTAACCTCAGAAGCCACTTGTTGCATATTTGAACAATGATTGCTTGCATTACCCAGGCAGAGTCATAAAGTATTAACCAGGAGAAGTGTAGTATTAATGCATAGGCTGTATTCTCAGAACACAACTAATTAACCAGCCACATCTTAGAAGATTAATGTGTGTTTTCAATCCATAGGAACTGTTTATGGTTCTGGATGTTGACTGAACCCAGAAAATTGGATTAATTGACTCAATACTGATGTAGATAATCATGTAAAAGTGAGTTTTATGAAGCAAACAAGCCTGGCAGAATAGCAACACATAGAAGGTGTAATAAATGGTCAAGATGTTGAATTAGGACTTGGGGAAAAAATCAAACTCCTAGATAATTTGGATATGGTTGCTGAAGAAGGCTAGGCATTTGGACAACTCATTCAGGCACGGTTTATTGAATTCAATTTTATGGATAGTGCAATATATTGACTCATACTAGCCAAATCACAAACAAGATAATCACATTTCAGTTTGAAAGTATTGTGTCAAGTCAGTATATCTCTCAGCTCAATCCTAGTTATTTGACAAGGTAGAGGGAAGGTAAGCTCCACTTATGCTACCTTAAATTCTTAGAGGAAAAGCCTAATAAATACACATAGCTGTAAATGTATTAAATAAATTACATGGAAATACTATATGCAATATACAGGTAGCTCTCAGCTTACAACAACTCATTTGGTGACTGAAGTTACAATGGCACTGAAAAAAGTTACTTATGACTTGTTTTCAAATTTATGATTTTTTTCAGCATCCCCATGGTCATGTGATCAGAATTTGGGTGCTTGATAACTGCCATGTATTTATGACAGTTGTAGTGTCCTGGTGACATGTGATCACCACTTGAAACCTTCCCAACTGCTTTCTGACAAGCAAAGTCAATGGAAGAAGCTAGGTTCCCCTTAACAACATGATTTATTTAACAGCTGCAGTGATTTGTTTAATAACCGTGGCAAAAAAAGGTTTAAAAATGGGGCACAACATACCTAACTGTCTTGCTTAGGAACTGAAATTTTGGGTCTATTGTAATTATATATTGAGGATTATCTGAACAATATTAGATTCTTAACTACAAACAAGGCATTGATGGCTGGAATAATTGAGAAATCTTTTCTGTTGAAGAATAAAAATACTGAGCTTGAGCAGGTACAACTCTCCTTTTAGAAAGGAAGCAAAGATTGGGTGATCTAATTATTAAGTCAATTAATTACTGGAATATAGATTCGTTATAGTACTAAGACTGTAAAAATTTTACTTTCCCCCCATTCCAGAGGTGGGTTGCTTCTGGTTCAGTCCGGTTCAGCCAAACCGGTAGTGGTATTTTGGCCTGGGTCGCAGAACCGGCAGCAACCCAGGCTGGCCACGTCCCCAAACCGTTGCCAGCATGTTGTTTAGTACTTTAGTAACGAAGTGCATGCAAAGCACACACAAAGCCGGTAGTAAAACTGGGAGCAACCCACAATCCTATCACTCTTCCAATTGTCAGGCTCAAATACACTCCTCATATCCATGCTAAACAAATCACACTGCTACTCCATAAGCTATATCTAAAAGCAAGTTCTTCAGAAAAGAAGTGTTTCAGAGAAAATGCAGCTGAAAAAGCAAGTCTCTATTATAAAACTCACTGTGAAGTCTGGCAGCACAGAAGACCCCACCCAAATATATATTTCAGCCTGCTTGGTTAATGGAAGGAACAAGAGATGAAATGGCAAATTATCCTTGTGCTGTAAGATACTGAATATAAAGTGTTTTGGAAATAAGCCTGGGAATGTTGTAAATAAGTGGGTTTAACAAAGGACAAAAATGTGGAGGTCGTTTTGGGGCCATACTGCAGGAGTACTTGAGCTTAGAAACAAAGAATTATATTTTCTTTGGTCCACATATTACAATTAGTTGATTATTTGATTATGTGCCATCAAGTCATTGTTGACTCAGAGAAACCATATACTGTAAAATCTTCCTTGCTGTTTGTCATCCTTTTCTCTTTTCTTCCACCTTTTCCACCATTAGAGCCTTCTCCAGAGAGTGTAATATTTAGAATTTTAAATAAAGAAACTGTTTTATAAATAAGATAGCATACTTGCTTCATTAACATAGATCATTTGCAAGAGAGAAATAATGGCCTGGTCCAGATAGTTATTAAATCTACTGTTTCAAGTTTGGTCTTTGCAAACCAATACTGTAAGGGAGTGGCTGCTCTCTGGTATTTCCCAAGACTTTCGGTAGCTGTCAGCTGCCTTTTCTTTGAACCAGAGTGTCTTCTCTTAATTCTACATGCCCACACTGGGAGCCTGGCCACGCTGTTCTTTCACTAAACAACTGACCGACAGCAAGTTCCTCTCTTTTTAATTATCGGTTGTTGCCTTCATGTTTTGCTGTCCTCTGAAGAGCACGTAGCTGAACATTCAGATGCTTTTAAATATGGGATAGGAAATCCCAATCACAACATTTCTTGGACACCTAAGAATACAATGATGTTTAGGGATTTGAAGGCCAAACAATATGTGAAATTGAACCTCAACCTCCCATCTAAGAACAATGTAGGATGGAATCTGTGACACTTGCAATAGGGGTTTTGTATTACTATTGCACTGGTTAACTAATATGGGGTTTCTTGTATTTAATTAAAGCTCGAACGAGGGCTCTGTGTTGGAGGTAGAGACAAGACTGAGGCCGTCTGACAGTGATCAGGTGCCTATGGAGCTAGACAGCAGTGAGGCAGAGGAACAGCTAGAATCTGTTCCCAGTGTGCGAATGCGCAAAACTGCCAGAAGAAAAGAACAACTCAGAAATCAGGGTAGACATGGGAGTAAAGTCACAGGTGGAAGGTGGTTGGCCCCTCCCATAAGAAATAAAAAAGGAGCAAAAGGGGAGTGGGCTTTTGCAGGAAACAATTCGTTCGTTCAGTCATTCTATTCGTTTCATGAATGTGAAGAGCTGTCTATGAATCTCAGAGATTATGTGCCCACTTTCCTTGCACAGCACCTCATTTGCAAAATATTTACATGGCAGCTTTCCAAGATAGATCTAAGTTCTGTAGTCATAAATATTCCTTTGAAAGACTGTTTGCCAGGTCTTCTGAATGTGAATGAGAGGAATTCACATTCGTTTAATAAAAGGGGTTTTGTTGGGACCAGGACTCTGACTCATGCTTTTTGTGGAAGCCTAGGTCAGAACACTGGTTTCTCCACTGACTTTGCTTTTCAGAGGGTCACAAAAGATAATTACATGTTCCTAGTATAGCTGCAATCATCATAAATATGAACCAGCTGCCAAGCATCCAAATTTTGATTATATGACCATGGAAATGCTGTGACAGTTGTAAATGTGAAAAATAGTCTTAAGTCACTTTTTTCAGTGCCATTTTAACTTTGAACAGTTACTATTGTAAATTTAAGTTTACCTATATGCAAGTCAAGCCTTGAGAAAGGACTCGATATAATCTTTTTTTCTCTATATAAAGTTTTTTATTTTTTCATTTTCATAACATATAACCACATGTATACTATTACATAGCCAACATTGTATTGTATTATTAAATGTTTACATCAATTCATCTTACTATCAACTCCCAAAAAATAATTATCCGCTCTTCTGTTCTCCATACACTTTCTTCTCCCTCTCTCCTCCCCCTCCCTACCTCCTTTCTTCCCTCTGTCACCCTTCTCTTCTCTACTTCCCCTTCCTCTCTCCTTCTCCTTTCTCCCCTTTCCATTCCTCCTTTCTCTACTCCTCTTCCCTCCTCCTATCCCTCTCTTCTTCCCTTACCTCTCTCTTCTACTTCACACTCTTCATCTCATTTACTTGGTGCTTCTGATATATCTAACATATCTTCCTCTTTCTTTTTTTTTAAAGAGAGAACAAATATATAGTCATTATACTTTTTAAAAAAATCCTGCCTAATTTTGGCTGAGATGTAGGCCTGGTTACAATTCCCATCATCATGTTTATATAATTATACATCCTTACGTGCCCCCACTTTGTAATTCTGTCTTTAAATCTCAATAGTTTCCCATTGTAAGTATATTTCATGTTCCCTGTCCATTTTTCCATATCTTGGTTTAGATTACCCTTAATTGTCTATAAATGTCAATCCTTACTGTTCAATGTTCATTACAATTCCCTTAATCTACTATATAGAATAACAAGTAGTACACATCTCACTTTGTTTCTCATCTTAAAAGTTCTATATATGTCCATGTTTCATATATTTTAACTCATGCTTGTCCTTCTATTGTCATATTCAGTCAATTAGCAACTCAGTTTAATTATCATGTATAAAAGTGAATCACAAACCTCTGCTTTATAATCTCCCCATATCAGTTTCATATTTGTCCATATTTCATATGTTTTAACCTTTATTTAATTATCTTTCCATTATCATATTCAGTCAGTTAGCAACTCCATTTTATTGTCATATTTAGGAATAAACCCCTTATCTTAGCTTTATATTTTCCCATATAACAATTTCTATTTTCTGATTTTGTCTTTTGTTCCACTTCTCTATTCCTGCCTTCTCCCATTTCTTTGTTTTGATATGTCCACTCTTTTCAATTTTCCCCAAGCCTCTGTCAAAAAGATCTTTTATATTTCTCTTTGTGTAATATCCTATTTCAATTTTCCTTATGCCACTGTCAACCACCAAAACATCTTTTGTCTGCTTTTTATTCCCTTTTGTTGGGACAGATCCCCCCCTTTACAATTTTCCCTATACCACTGCCAAGCCCTATGGAGTTTTTTGTCTGCTTTCTATATTCCACCATTTCTACCTTTTCATTGTCTCTGCCCCCTGCTTCCTTCCCTTCTTCCTTAAATACCTGCTGAATTCAGAATTCTATCTAGGCTTGGTTTTAATTATTTATGCATATTTTTAATAATTTCACGTTCTTCAAATTCCCACCTTTCCATAATGTTCAGTCCCAAAGTTACAGTTAGTTATACAATTCTTATTTCAGAGTTCTGCTCCACCTTAATTTGTCTACTTCAGCTGCTGTGGAAAAGAGTGATGGGAGCCATCTTGGTCTTTTATTCTACCTTATTGTCCAGTTCCAAAATTGCAATTAGTTATACCAATCCAGGTCTGTGTGCATGCCCAAGATGGTGTCCTGTCATGTTTGAGGAGAACTTTGGCTTGCAGGGAGTACCCTATCCCATCATTGGTTCCAGGTGTAGCTATGAGAACTTCCTGGGACCTCGGGGATACCCTTGAGCTGCAATTTACTGCTTCATAGCCGGAACATCGTGAGTGAAATGGAGTGGTTGGCAGTGAGAGGAGAATGAAGAGCGTTGGCGGCTGCTGATGTGGGTGTGGTCAGCGGCGGCAGCGGGACACCTAGCCTGGGGTCTCTGCAGCCAGTGTGGGTGTGGTCGTCAGCGGCGGGATGCCTGGCCTGGGGTCTCTGAAGCCAGCGTGGGTGTGGTCAGTGGCAGCGGCAGCAGGACACCCAGCTTGGGATCTCTGTGGCTGCCACTCCACTCACCGTGGTGTTATCCTGATTACTCCCCCCCTCCTCCTTGCTTATGGACATGATAAATTGGATCAGAGGGGAGTGGCTGAGGCAGCTGGCATGGATACTGATGCCAGCAGAAGATGACTTCGGTAGTTGGCATGGGCGCAGTTGGAGTGGGGGGGTTCCTTCGTTCTGGCCCCCTCCGATATCACCATCATTGCCTGGGCCACCGTACTGTGTCATTTCGCCATTTGGCCCCTACTCTTGTGACAATATGGACTAGGTTAATGGAGTGCAGCCCTGGCGATGGATATGAGTGCCGCTGATGTGGATGGAGCCAATCTGCTGGAGTTGTTGGAGTTGGAGCAGCCGCTACTGCCACAGCTGTCCTCATCGTCGCCATTACTGGCCGCTTCACCACATCGCATCATTATCTGCTGCATTTTTGAAATCTGGCCGTAACTCTTACATATGTCCTTAACACCGACTATTGTTACGATGGACATAAGCTTCCCGCTACCACCCTTGAACACTGTCGGCTGCCCCCCCGTGGACATGTCATCTCCCTGTGATGTTATGCCACATTCTCCTCTATGTTATATTGCGACAGAACTTTATTCTCTTTGGGAACTCCCCCTTTCCCGGGATGGCCTTCTTGCCTATCAAGACGCTTCCTTAATAACGGATCTTGGGATCCCGAGAGGTGGCATGCGAAGAAAAGACTTCTTAGGGTTTTTTTTACAGGGGTTTTTTAATCAAATTTTAAGGGAGTGGGGTGTGTGTGATTTGGATGGCTCAGACAGGCTTGGAGGGGGGAGTCTGCCAAGGCACAGGCCAGAGCTAACTAAGGGGCAAGGGTCGAGAGTGCTGAGAAGGGTTGGGATTCTGGGGGAGACATTAAGCCATTCCATTGGGGGGGTTCACTATCTCTACTGTTTGTGGGAGAGGCAGCTATGGTGGGGGCCGAGGGCCAAAATATGATCAGGGGACACAGGATCGCTGTTTAAGAACTATTGTGCGTTCCTACCCTCATCACCCTTCTCACACCCCTGGGTGCTCGGGATTACAGGACCCTGGTCTCTGGCTGGTGTCGCTTAATGCCAGGTCCGTGGTACATAAGGCTCCTCTCATTTACGACCTCATACAAGCGGGTAGAGCGGACCTGGCGTGCATTACGGAGACCTGGTTGGGCCATGAGGGAGGTGTTCCCCTTAGTGAATTATGCCCACCAGGCTTCTGGGCATTTCACCAGCCGAGAGACCAGAGCAGGGGCAGGTGGATAGCGGTGGTTATTAGGGAAAGTCTCAGACCTCAGGAGGTCACTGTGCCTCAGATAGGCAGGTGTGAGCCCCTTTTTGTGAAATGGGGCCTTGGAGTTCAGGTGGGCCTTTTTGTTACGTACCTGTCTCCCAGCTACGTTTCATCGGCCCTGTCGGAGCTGCTGGATGTGTTAGCTGAATTGTCGGTTGATTTCCCCAGGCTTAGACATCTGAGTCAGCTGAGGAGTTCATGGCTTCTGTGATAGCTATGGACCTAACTCAGTTAATTCAAGACCCCACCCATAATGGGGGACACACGCTCAACCTGATTTTTGTCTCTGGGCAGTGGATGAATGATCTAGATTTAGGGGATATTTCTATCCAACCCTTGTCATGGTCAGATCATTTCCTCATCAGGCTTGACTTCCATACTGCTACCCCTCACCGCAGGGAGGCGGAACCGACTAGATGGTTCCGCCCCAGGCACCTGATGGACCCTGAAAGGTTCCTGATGGAGCTTGGGACTTTTCCTGAATCTCTTACTCACAACTCAACCGAAGCCCTAGTGGAAGCCTGGGATAGGATCATGTTGTGCCTTTGCGGCCTCTGACCCGGTGTCAATCCCGGGTAGCTCCCTGGTTTACCGAGGAGCTCTGGGAGATGAAACGCCAGAAAAGACACCTAGAGAGTGGTTGGAGGGCCAGCTGATCTGAATCTGATTGAACACTAGTAAGAATTCATATTAAATCCTACTTAGTGGCGATAAAAGCTGCAAAACGGCAACATTTTTTCACTCTTATCGCATCCGCAGATAACTGCCCAGCCACCCTGTTTAGGGTGACCCGCTCCTTACTTAACCAAGGAACTGGGAAAGACCCCTTTCAGGGTAGGGCTGAAGAATTTGTTCAGTATCTGCAGGATAAAATCACTCAGATCCGGACAGGGTTGGCCTCTGACTGGGTAGATTTGGGCGAGTCGCCCGGGATGAATCTTGTGGAGACCATCTGGGATGAGTTTGACCCTGTGACCCCTGAGGGCATGGACAGGATTATGGGGAGACTCAGTGCTGCCATTTGTGTGCTGAACCCGTGTCCCTCTTGGTTAGTCTCGGCTTCCCAGGAGGTGACACGAGGCTGGCTCCAGGTGATTACCAATGCTTTGTTGAGAGAGGGGTTTTTTCCCACCGCCGTGAAGGAGGCGGTGGTGAGGCCTCTCCTTAAGAAGCCTTCCCTGAACCCAGCTTCTTTAGCCAACTATCGTCCGGTCTCCAACCTTTGTTTTGTAGCGAAGGTTGTCTAGAGTGCAGTAGCACATCAGCTTCCCCAGTACCTGAATGAAGCTGTCTACCTGGATCCATTTCAGTCAGGTTTCAGGGCCAGATACAGCACAGAGATGGCATTGGTCGCGTTGGTCGATGATCTCTGGCGGGCCCGGGACAGGGGCTGCTCCTCTATCCTGGTACTATTAGACCTCTCAGCAGCTTTTGATACGGTATCCTACTGTGACGACTCGGGGGGTTGGGAGTGGGGGGCACTGTTTTATGGTGGTTCTCCTCCTACCTGTCAGATCGGCAGCAGTTTGTGTTGACTGGAGGGCAGGGATCCACCCCGAAGCACGTCACTTGTGGGGTGCCCCAGGGGTCAGTTCTCTCACCCCTCTTGTTCAACATATATATGAAACCACTGGGTGAGATCATCCGTGGTTTTGGGATACAGTATCATCAATATGCTGATGATACCCAACTTTTCATCTCTACCCCAAACAACCCAAACGATACCCTCGACGTGATTCCCGATGCCCGGAGGCTGTGTGGATCTGGATGGGGAGGAACAGGCTCAAGCTCAATCCCTCCAAAACTGAGTGGCTGTGGTTTCCATCATCCCGATTGGTGCATCTTGTTCCATCTTTGATGATAGGGGGAGAAATTTCAGCCCCCTCAGAGAGGACCCGCAATCTGGGCGTCCTCCTGGATATGCAGCTTAGTTTAGAAGAACACCTGATGGCCCTGACTAGGGGGGCCTTTTACCAGGTTTGCCTGGTACGTCAGTTGCGCCCTTTCCTGGATCGGGATGCTCTGTGCACAGTCACTCATGCCCTCGTCCTTTCTCACCTGGACTACTGTAAAGCTCTCTACATGGGGCTGCCCTTGAAAAGCACCCGGAGGCTTCAACTGGTCCAGAATGTGGCTGTGCGGGTTATCATGGGGGCACCTAGGTGCTCCCATGTTACACCCCTTTTAG
This sequence comes from Thamnophis sirtalis, assembly GCF_051295495.1. Taxonomy (NCBI): domain Eukaryota; kingdom Metazoa; phylum Chordata; class Lepidosauria; order Squamata; family Natricidae; genus Thamnophis; species Thamnophis sirtalis. Next base: position 85,484,079 of record NW_028261384.1, on the reverse strand, counting down.
GCGGCCTGCACTGGTTGCCGGTTGTCTTCTGGGCATGATTCATGGTACTAATTATGACCTTTAAAGCGCTTCATAGCTTAGGCCCAGGATACCTGCAAGACCACCTACTGCCACCAGTAGCCTCCCACCGTCCAGTGTGATCCCACAGAGTTGGCCTCCTCAGGGTGCTGTCGGCCAGACAGTGTCGTCTAGTGACCCCCAGAGGGAGAACCTTCTTTGTGGGAGCACCTTCCCTCTGGAATGAGATGCCCCCGGAGCTTCGTATAATCCCCGACCTCCGGTCCTTCCAATGTGCACTAAAAAGTTAGCTTTTTCAGCAAGCCAGCCTGGCCTGAACAAAACAAAATAAATTATTAATTATTGTTAATTTTAATTGATTTTTTAAAAAAATGTTATTGTTAATTTTAATTGGGTTTGTTTTGGATAATCTATTTAAGTTTTTTTAACTTTTGTAATATGTGTTTTTTTAATGTTGTATGCTGCCCTGAATCCTTGGGAGAAGGGTGGCATATAAATCCAATTAACCAAACCAAACCAAACCAAACCAATCTTATTTCAAAATTCGTGTCCACCTTAAATTTAGTTAATTCAACTACTGTGAAACACTGTTCCCTCTAAGGTGCGCGGCTGCGCGGCTGCGCACGTGGAAAGAAACCCCCGCGCAGCAGTTTCTAACTGCCACGCAGAGATTTCTGTAAAGTAAACATGGGGAAGTCCTTTGCAGGCGGCTACAACTGGCCGCCTGCAAAGGACCTCCCCAGACTTGTTTTGAAGAGCACGGCTCTTCAAAGGGGGATTCCTTCCTGCGAGACCCCGTCCAGAAAATGCGGGGAGCGGCAGCGGAGCCCCGGCTGCTTCTGCTGTGTCCGCTGGACTGTGGGGCTGGGAAGGGGGAGGGAAGAGCGGCGGGGCTGTGGGTGGCCGGTGGTGGCAGGCTGGTTCACCTCCTCCTCCTCCAACAGCACTGCCGGATTTCTGCCCAACCCTGCGGGGGCACCAGTAGGAGCTTTGGCGGCTTCACCTCAGCCGCAGTGCTGGGCAGCAAATGTGTTGGTGCTGTTGGAGGAGGAGGCGGCAGCAATAGCACCTGAGGACAGGACAAGAACCAATGAAAACTTGTCGGAAGGAGACTCAAGCTGGAAATAAGGAGAAATCTGACAGTAAGAACAATTAAAATCAATGGAATCTTAATTCATTTGCTACAGGTTTTCAAAAGACTGGACGGCCATTTGTCTCAGATGATATAAAGCTCCTGCCTTGGACAAGGGGCTGGACTAGAAGACCTCCAGTATCCCTTCTGATTCTATGATTTTAAAAACCACAAGCTTTTTACAGCTCGCTTGCAACTTTACCAAATTTAATTCAGCCATTTCCTTTTGTTATTAAATGGGTATTGCTAGTTCAATGCACATGCGCTCCACTTTTAAGATGCTGAAAAAATCCCCATGACCTGCAACAAAATTCATTCTTCCACTCTTATCTTGCCCTAACTTCTGATAGGTTCCTGAAATATAGATCTATAAAATTTAGTGAAAATATTTCTATCTATTTTAATACAGACTCGTAAAACGGATGGGGGCAAATGACATTAGTGCTCTGGGATAATAGCAGGTTTACTCTATTTGGATTTTCAGATAAAAGGTATCTTTTGTGCTAAGTTCTAACAATGTAGTTCTCTAATGTAACTATGAAACAGTCCAAATATATAATTCCCCTCAGGGAGGAATTCTGGGAGTTGAAGTCCACAAGTCTTAAAGCTGTCATGTTTGAAGACCCCTGGGGTTTTTTCCCCCTAAAGAGTTAGGGGTGCAAGGGTCTTGTAACAACAGCTTTAAGACTTGCGTGCTTCAAATGCCAGACTTTCTGAGCCAACATTTTGGTTGCTAAGCAGGAGCGTTGTTAAGTGATACTGATATTATATAACACTTTTAATTAAGCGGGTACCTTGAATAAACATAACTTTGAGTTTCAAATAATACTGATTTTGTTGTTGTCTTAGGTGACATCTGTGAAAAAAATTCAGGTGCTCAGGCATGAAAATATGCCGCTCAAACACTATACTTTTCTGCTCACACTGAAAAAAAATTAGAGGGAACATTGCTGTGAAAACAGAAGAGAAGCTGGAGCCATCTTGGACTAGAAGACCTCCAAGGTCCCTTCCAACTCTGCTATTGTATTGTATTATTTTTGCAGACAAAAAAGAAAAGAAAAGACTTTGCATTTCCCCAGTTCTTGATTTTCTTATTATTTTTCCTTGGTACTTTCCACTTCTTGTTGGTTATAATTGCTCAAAATATATTAATTGGAACAAACTTGCATACAGCCAAATTCAGGTATGTTTCTCTTCCCTACTGCTTTTCCAAGTTCTGATTTATGGCAGTTGGTTAATTAAAATTTCCCACACAGGCAAGATTAGGTTATCGGTTGTCAGTAAGGAGATGATGCTTTTTTCTTGATCTTTCTCCCTTGTTGCATTCCAGTTCTCATTAATTGGAGTTGCTTAAGATATATTAGTTAAAAAGACTTGGATGAAGCAAATCTTCATGCTCCTAGACTCCTTTAAAAACACAAACTTTTTAAAACCAAAACCAAATTTCGAGTTTGTGTTTAAGTGGGTTGTGTTTAAGTAGGTTTGTCACTTCTCTTCTTTCTCCTTTCTGTCCAAATTATTTCAAGCAAATAATTCTCTTTGGAGCTAGTGATTCAATACTCCATTTTCCCCCTTCTTTCTTTTCGCAAAAATCCCGATCTGTTCATCAATATTATTTATGCTCTCAAGGTTCTTTGCCTTTTCCAAATTCTGATTTATAACTGTGGGTTAATATATCTTACCAGGCTTTCATCTCGCCTCTGCACGCTCCTGTTCAGCTGCTTTGGCCTGGAGCCAGCTCTTGTGCAGCATGTTGCTATGCTGCCGACCTGGCTCCAATTCAGAGGGCAAATCTCTGACCTACAAGGGACCTGTTGCACTCCCTCTGGGTCTAATGCCCCTTCTTCACATACATACCCACATGGGGGTTCTGATCCAAAAAATGGATCTTGGAGACAGTTTGTCAGACAGGGTTCACGTGAGACTCTTCAGATCTCACATCCCACACGTCTGTCCAGCTGGAGAACTTCAGGTTGACTCGGCATAGAAACCAAATCTGAATGGGAACAAAAAGAAGAAATTACACGTGATAATAATATTGCAGTATTAGGGGAATGCTTGTAAGGGTTTAGGAATGGCAGAAAATCCTATGCCTAGAGGGATGCACCTCTACTGCAAGTAATAAACCATGGCTTATAAATCCTATCAACTGGATTCACATAGCATGTTATGCTAAGATGCAATAATATTAAGACTTTGTATGATCTATGAATCCAGCTGAGAAATGAACACTTGAAACCTTCACAAAATGATTCTTCTAAACTGCACTGTTGTTGCCTCTCAAATTTCAATTCACATAAAGACTTCTCACACACACACACACACACACACACACACACCAAATAATCTCTTTGAGTTAACCAACAATGAATATGGGATAAAAATCTAATAAATAAACAAATAGTGAGCATAATAATATAAAAGTCTACACATGTTCAGCCCAGAGTTGATTACCCTATATGCTTCATAGGTCTAAGTTAAAATATATTTTAAAAAATTAGTGAAAGACTAATTTGTTCCTCCCATGAAGGATGCAACAAGATTGGCTGAGAGCCTCACAGGCTTTCAGAATAATGACTATGGGAGGTTTAATTGGGAGTGTCACTAGCATCAGACTGCTTTCAACTCAGGGATCAGTCACAGGCGTTTATCCCCATCACCACCAACAACCCCTCCCCCTTGCTGTCCCCTCCTTCCTCTTCATATGCCTTCCCAGCTGTCTGTCTGAAGAGGCTGCTGGTAAAACAAAAGTCTGGATTCCTTCTGTAGTTCTTCTAATTCACTAGGTCACATAAGATCATATGGGAAGGATGGAGAAACAGATGCTCTTGACAGCTGCTGCAGTGTCTGGGGAAAACCTTGACCTTACAACCTGTCCAGACAATTTCTTTATAGCCTACCTCTGCTTCACTTCCTTCCCCCACTTCCCACTTTATTCTATCCCCTACCCATCATCTCCTCAGGAAAAGCAATGTTTATAGAAAAAGAATAGAATGACTGAGCTTGAATATATGCTCCAGCTAGAGCAGCAAAAAATCTCATTTCCAGCTCTCTTTTTTTTAAAAAGAAATCTACTTTTGCTTCAGGTAATTTAAACTCTAATTTTGTTGACCCTAGAGAAAAACCTTCTGTTCCCTTTGCCTTTACATTTGTAACCTTGGAGACAGAGGGATAATGTACTAAGCAGAAAACTTAAGAGTTCTTAAGAAACAGTGACTTTTTGTCCTGAATGAAGTTTCCTGCACAGGTGGGTCACTTATTCAATTGGAAAGGCAAACCCCTTTACAATGTATTTGTAACAAGAAACAATGTATTTGTAAGAGTCCTTGCTAACTGCATTGAAGCCAAAATGGCAACATCTGTATTGTAATGTCACTTCTTTGTTCTATACTTTATATGTTTCCTTCCTTCTTCACCACCTTGCTGGACAGCCATGAGTTTGTATTTTCATTATTGTCATTTATGCAATTCAAAATGAATTTTCGAGTCTGAAAAAGAAATTATGGAGCAAGAAGTAGTTGAATGCCACAAATTAGGTTCTGAAGACTCATCATCATTATCATCGCTACTCACTTTCAGGATTACTAATAATCAATTTGAGGCCTGGGACAGCTACAAGGATATTTGGAAGGCTATTATTTTAATATACCAATTTTCTCTCTGTCCTTAGTTTTCTCCCCCAAAAGTCTAATTACAATTAAATTACTGTCATTTGCTCAGACCTCACTTGGATCTATAGCCTACTACTCTCTTTTAATTGCTGCAATTTGTTGATGAATACAATTTGAAGCAAGTTCCCCTTGTGAGGCAAGGATCAATTAAATCTGCATCAAGCTGGGATGCTGGGGGAAGGAGGCAATTAGGGGGGAAGTGGGGGCTGATCCTGTTGCCAGATGTCCCTTCTGCTGCTCCTATTCCTTCCCAGAAGAAGAATGCTTCTATAAAATTTAATATATTCATAAAATCCTGGGAACACTATACCAGTGAATAGAGAAATTTGCAATAAAAATATGTGATCTAGTATGTTATCAGACAGATGGAATTAAAGAAATACATTTTTTTTCACTTGGTTTTGTACTAGAATAGGAGGCCAAATTAAGTTGCCGAAGAGATGGAATTGCAATGATTTTTACAGGAAACAGGTCAGAATAGTCAAGATGACCTATTCTGTGTTTCTATTAAGCGTTTGAAATTATTGTTAAACATGGAACTTGGTACACATTTGCAGTTTTACAAATAAGCATGCAATTCCAAGAACATTGTGAAATATTAATTCAAGGAATGATCATGTTGATCAATGAAAAAATTAAACGGCCAATAATATAAAAAGTAAAATCAGTTTTACATTCTGATCAAGTATAAGCTTCCCCACACCTCACTCCCTATCTCCACAGCAAGAAGTTTTCTCCACACAGTTTTTACTACTAATGGTTTTAGGAGGCTTACCGAAATTCCTAAAATGTAGGGAAAAGCTGAATTTCAATGGCACAATCTTTGCTTTGCATATGCAAAGTATCAGATACGTTTCTTACTTCTCCAGGAAAGGCTAAAAAAGGGAAACCAGGGAACTGTCTTCCAATCACAGTAGGCTATGTTGGGTTGAATATTTATTAATATATAAAGTTGTGCACAACTCTTGGCATAACTGAATTCATGGCAACATTTTTAAAGCAGAAGCTTTCACAAATGGGTTGACAGATTTGAGAGAAGGGTGGTATTGTCAAAAGATATACCAAAGGCATAGAAAAGATAAACAGGCAAGCGAATAGCATGCTACATATAAAAATTGAAATCTCTTCCTACCCTCATGCATACTTGAAAAACTGCAGATGCCTATCACTAAGAAAAAACAAAGCTTGAGTAATTTTACAGAAATTTAAAGTGGAAGCAACAAACCTAATCTCATTTTGATGCAAAGCAAGACAAAGATAGACACAGCTGCCTTTTCTATATCCTTTTGTTGAAGTTGACATATTATGCTAATTAGCCTTTATATAAATGGTATCCCAATGGTATTCCTGGCTCATTTGGTCCTTCTGTTTAGGAAATACTGCATCTTTGCCTTCCTTGCTAACATTGATAGTGATTACTTGTTAGTTTTATTTGCTGAATACATTGCTGAATGATTTGCTGAACAAAATGCTGAATTGTTTATGATGAACCTTGCTCTTGGTCAGTAGTGGAATTCAAAATTTTTTACTACCGGTTCTGTGGGCATGGCTTGGTGGGCATGGAAGGGGAAGGATACTGCAAAATCTCCATTCCCACATCATTCCGGGGCCAGCCATAGGTGGTATTTGCCAGTTCTCCGAACTATTCAAAATTTCCACTACCGGTTCTCCAGAACCTGTCGGAACCTACTGAATTTCACCCCTGCTCTTGGTATTTAATCTGTACCTTGCATCCTCCTCACTCTGGCAAATAAGATGATGCAAAAAAAAATGATCCAGGATGAACATACTATGGGGTCAGTTTGATGAGCCTACAACAGATCTCAGACATGTATTTGCCAGACAACAGTTCCTTCTTTTCTCCTGTCCGTCAAGCAGTTAGAAATTATCGGTTCATATTCAGATCAAGCCTTTTCTTGAGTAGTTTCTATATAGGACTATGCACAATAAGAGTTCTGATATAGTCAGAATTTTGTTTATTTTTTTTATCCCACCTCTATTGTTTTTAGAAATAATTAAAGGCAGTGAACATACCTTCCTTGTCCTATTTTTCCCATATACAACTATGTGAGATGGGTAGGGCTGAGAGAGAATGACTGGCCCCAAACCACCCAGCATATTAAATTTATGAGACAATATAAAGCAGGTGGCAGTCGTAGTTAAGAAAGTATTTACACAACTTTGGGTTGTACACCAATTGTGATATTTTCTGGATCAGAGACCCTCCACTCAGTCATTCAGGCCCTAGTCATTTCATGGTTCGACCATTGTAATGCTCTCTACTTGGGGCTACACTTGAAGAGCATTCAGAATGTACAGAGAGTGCAGAGTGTGGTAGCATGGGCAGTTCTTGGGGCCCGAAGAATGGCTCATGTAACACCACTGCTCCGTGAGTTTCACTGGGTGCCACTCTCTTCCAGTCTGCTGCAATTCGAGATGTTGGTAATCACTTTTAGTCCAGGCTATTTGCAAGAACATCTCATCCCACTGGGATTGGCCTGTCCCACCTGTGCTGGCAGAGAAGGCATGGTGCAGGCACCTAGAAAGCAGTAATACAATAGCCCACTTTCTGTATTTTAGGAGCAGGTAAGTGTATTGTGCAAATCACAGGAGTTAAACTCAGTTTGAGGAAAGGTGTCCCTTTTATTAGAAAAAATCAACATCAGGAAGCTGTAATCTGTGTCCTACCAATTCTGCAATGTGAGAGACAAATCAATGCTACCATACTAATAGAATTGTGATGGCTCAGATCCAGTCCATATACTTCATCAAAGAAGGTAGGGGAATTATATTAGATAAAAACAAGACATGTGGAAGGAAAGTCTGCAAGATAACTGCTGAATGTAGTCATTGGTGTATTAAATATAGATGAGTGATGGTTAACCTTTTCTGGACTGAGTGCCAAAAGCACGTGCTGAACCCCCAAAATGTAATACACACATGGCTCCTGTGCATGTCTCCCTCCCCCCGCACATGCCCCCCGCCCTTTGTATGTGGCCCCTCAACGTGCCTCAGCCCATGTGCATGCACACATGCCCCCTTATCCATCCCACCCCTCACGCATGCACAGCAGAGACTCAAAGACCAGTTGGCTGGTGGGAGGCATGTGCGCATGCGCAACAGAGCTGAACTGGGGCAATGGCTTGTGTGCAGCAGAGAGAGCACTGCATGCCACCTCTGACACACATGCCATAGGTTTGCCATTACAGGCATAGATTATGCTCTGTAAGGGGAGACGATTGTAGAAATTGTTTTTTATTTACATATTTTTCTTGGTTCTGTTTTTCTCCTCTTTTTTCTCTAATTCCCAACCTTTCAATTTCCTCCAAATGTCTTTCATTCCTCTCATTTGAATTTTCATTCCTATGGCAAATCTCAGGGCAGTTATCAAGTGGGAGTTGACATGCTGTATTCCAGTGTTTTTCAACCTTTTTTGTGCAAAGGCACACTTTTTTCATGAAAAAAATCACGAGGCACACCACCATTAGAAAATGTTAAAATTTTTTAACTCTGTGCCTATATTGACTATATATAAAGTGTTTTTCCCACGGCACACCTTACACTATGTCACGGCACACTAGTGCAGTGGTCCCCAACCCCCGGTCCGCGGACCGGTGCCGGGCCGTGGAGTACCTGGCACCGGGCCGCGCAGCAGCCGGGGGCCATGCAACGGCCGACTCTTCACTCATGCAGCGCCGTCGCCGGAGGGGGGGAGCTGCGCGGAAGCACAGGAGCAAGTGAGGCGAGGAAGAAGAATCCCCCGCTACTACACCACCTCCTCCCCCTCCCCGAGTCAGCCGTCCCCTCAGTGAACGCCTCCGCCTCTTTCTCCTTTCTCGCCTCAGTTGGCTCGCCTGGAAGCGAGGCGAGGAGGGGGCGGACCATGTGCTGGAAGCGGAGCCCTTGGAGGCCCTGGCGGCTTCCCCGCCCGGCCTTGGCTTGTGAGAAGGAACGGCGGGAGAGGTAGAGAGAGAGAGAGAGAACGTCGGGCAGCCGAGGGCGGGGGGGGTCTTTTGAGGGGAGATGGGGGGCAGCGCACGGTGGAAAAGCGGCGGTCTTGCCCACCCCTTCCCTGCCTCCCGCCCGCTCCAGTTGCCGCAGCCAGGGGTGGGGGCTCGGTGCCTGAAGTCTCTTGCCTCTCTTCCAAAATTTCGCCAACGGGCATCGGTGAAGCGCGCTCTTTCTCTTCCTCACAAAACACATTTCCTTTCCCCCCACGCGTAGTTATTGGCGATATGGACTCTTGGAGGCTGCGCTCCCGGGTCGTGTTTCCTTTTTGCAGCCCACGAGAATGCCTGGTTCTGAGCCTTAAAAAACGAGAGTTCTCTTAAGTCTGCAAAAAAGGAATATACTTTGGTCCTTGAAGCGCTTTTCCTGTTATTTGGACATTATATATATATATGTCTGTAGTCCATAATATAGTGATGATTTAAAAAAAAATTAGTTGAGCACATGGAATCTTTTTTCTTTTAGTATATTTTGGAGGTGGGGGCCCACTTTGTTATTTAAGATAGTATCTCCTTTTATATATGGTAGTGAAGATACCTAATACTCCCACCCCTATTTCCCCCACGACAATCAATGTGTCGTCGCGAACAACGCCCCCCCACCCCTGCGCGCGCTCAGCGGGCCATGGTAAAATTATCAAAGGCTGACTGGTCCGCGGCGATAAAAAGGTTGGGGACCACTGCACTAGTGTACCGCGGCACAGTGGTTGAACATTCTAAGCAGAATTTCAGTCTCCTGTAATTAGCAAGTTGAGGATATGAGCTCTCTTTATTATATGTTGTGAATTACATAAAATAATTCAGATGATAAATACATATTTAATGTTAAATTGATTTTTTTAACTCCATTTCACAGAATTAAGAGTACTTTTACTGCTTATGAAAAGATAGCAGCTAAGCAAAGCAAGATCTGAAGCAAAAGCGTGCGAAATCATAGATATCAATATGTGACCCAACCCGCTCCCCCCTGGTAACCCCATCCCATAGTCCAATCTGCAAATCCCTCAGGTGTCATGTGAGTTCCATCTTCAAAAAGCATCATCGGATTGGTATGTAGGACAGTTGGCCTTGGCGGGCCCAATCACTATCTCCAGCATGCGCAGTAGAAGGTGAGAACAAAACTCCCTTTCCACAATCTCTCCTGTACTGAAAACCTCCCTTCCCAAATACCATGCCTCCCCCTCCTCGTTTCAATGGCAGCCGAAAGCAAGTAGCGAAACAGAGGCTGACATCCGGCCCTTCTTCAGGAAAAGAAGTCATCCCTGCAAGAAAATAAAACAATAGAAACAAGACAACATAAGAAATGCACATGTCAAATAGGATCAAAGTTTATCAGGGAACTTAATGTAGAACTTCCGCAAGAGTCTAGGACCCCTAAAATGGGATTTATCAACCCACTCAGCCTGAGAGGGGGAAAAATGTTTCCAGTGTTTCCAATGAATTCGATTCCTATGTTTCCTGGAGTCCAAGATTATTTTAACCTCAAAATGTTGCTCTCCCTCAATTAGAAGAGGGGCAGGGGGTCCCGGTAGGGGCGCACAAAAAAAAGAAGTGTGCTCTGGTTTCATGAGGTTTACATGAAACACAGGATAAATCCAGTTAAGATGCTTTGGTAATTCCAATTGTACAGAAACAGGATTAATGGTTTTCACAATAGGGAATGGACCGACGTACTTCGGCCCCAGTTTCTTTGATTTCTGGGTGATTTGGAGAAACTTGGTAGACAAAAACACTCGATCTCCTACTTTGTACTCTCTTTGCTTTGCCCTCTTTTTGTCAGCCTGTTTCTTGTGCGCCCAATGAGCAGCTTCCAATGTTTTGCGGGTTATGGGCCAAATTTGGCAAAGCTGGTCACTCCACTAGGAGAGGGACAAAATTTGTGTTTTTTCTCGAGATAATTCAGAAATTGGTACAAAGTCCTGCCCAAACACAATCCTAAAAGGGGTCAAGCCAGTACTGCTGTACACAGAATTGTTGTATGCCACCTCAGCATGTGGTAACAGTTCAGCCCAGTTATCTTGCTGATAATTGATGAAACACTGGAGGTACTGTTCCAAAACAGAATTAGTCAGTTCACAAGCTCCGTTAGTCTGAGAATGGTGGGTGGCAGTGACATGCGGTGAGCTTTATGGCTGGTGAGGCAGCAATTTTTTTAGACTTGTGGACTTCAACTCCCAGAATTCCACAACCAGGCATGCTCAGTTCCAATTTAAAGCAACAGCATTTTCCCCCCTTGCAAAATAAGTTTTCCCATTCTTTTTCTTCTCCCTCCCCCTCCTCCCTCTCTCCCTCTTTCAAACAGACACACGCACACAGAGAAGTTAGATCCCTCTCTTACTCACTCACTCTCAAACAAACACAAACACAGAAGTTGGATTGGATATATTTTCCAATGGCTTGAAACCAGCTCCTCTGCCATTCCCCCCCCCCTGCTGCCTTCCGATCTGAGCCTTTGATTGCAGGTGGAGCCACGTTGCCTTTTCAAACTTGTAATCAGTGAAGCTGGGCTTATATATTTTTATCCAGGTGTGTGTGTGTGTGTGTGTGTGTGTGTGTATGCGCGCACGCACGTTTGAAAAGGCAATGTGGCTCTGCATGCAATCAAACTTTTTGAATTCCTCCCCCCTCCCCACCCACGGACCTTTTCCAGCTGTTTCAGAGAGGATTTCAACTCTGCTTTTGCCTGCCCTCATGAAAAGAAAAAAAATGTAAAAAGAGAAAGGCAAGAGCTCTGAGTCAGACTGAGCTAGTTGCTCCCAGAGAACTCTAAAAAGCCTCTAAAAATGCCCTCTACAGGAGGCAAGAGAACACGTGCCTCCTTTGCATAAGGAATTTTTTACCTTTTAACCCTTGCTTAACTCAAATGATCATAAAGCTAGAGTAAAGGAGGCCTGTAGTTCTCTCGCCTCCCCCTACAATTAAGCACTAAGCAGAATCTTCCACTGTGACTCTGTCAGCAACCACCTTAGCCTTTTTCCTTTTAATTATTCTTTTCTTTTCTTCATGACACTGGAGAGGCCCCGCCTCCCCTGCCTCCCCTGACTGCACATCCCTGGTGGGTGGAGCTTAGCCCTTGGGCGGAGACAATTAACTTCAGAAACTCCTTCCAGAAGAGGAAGGTGAACTGGACACCCCCCCATCCAAAATTATGCATTCAGGCTCTCCATGCAACTGGTATACATGTGAAATAAACAACTTAGCTAATGACTTAGCTGATGGGATTTTGGAACAGGGTACAAAATGAACTTGTTTGGAAAACAGGTCAGTGATAACCCAAATCACGGTATTTCCTAGATTCTCTGGAAATTCAACAATGAAATCCATCGATATCTCCTTCCATGGGGTCTCAGGACAGGACAGGCCACACCTTGGAGAAGGCCTTGGGGCTTTCCTGGTGGGCGCTTTGCGGCAGCACAAACTGGACAACTGGCTATGTAGGACTCAATGTCTTTTTTCAACGAAGGCCACCAAAATTGCCTCTTAACCAGATGTAGACTCTTTACAAAACCAAAATGGCCTGCCATTTGCGAATCATGGGCCAGTTGAAGAACAATAGCTTTCAGATTAGCAGGAACATACAATTTAGCCCCTACCCAAGCCAGTCCATCCTTCATAGTACATTCATTTGAATGTTGTTTGAACCAGTCATCAGACTCAAGGCCTTCCTTGAGTTTGCATATGAGGTCCATCATGACCTCTAAATTTGAAATGATTTGGAGCAGCAAGGGCAGCAAGACTTTTCACTGGGATGACTGGGTGAACTACGCTCTGCTTTGAGCTGTTGTATTGTGGAAGTCTGGATAAAGCATCAGCCATGAAGTTCTCCCCACCCCCAGGATGTACTTGAGGGTGAAGTTGAACTGGTTGAAATGTTGCGCCCAACGCATTTGTTTAGGAGATAGCTTACGAGGGGTCTTCAACGCTTCCAAATGATCAGTCCATACTTCAAAGGGGTGTTTAGCCCCTTCTAGGAAATGTCGCCAGGTCATCAAAGCCCACCTGACTCCAAAAGCTTCCTTTTCCCATATAGCCCTTCATCTCTCCGTCTCTGTCAGTTTGAGAGAGGTGTAAGCACATGGCTGCAGTTTCCCATCAACGTTCATTTGAAGTAATACTGCCCTCACCGCCAAATCACTGACATCAGCTTGAACGATAAATGGTGCATCCATATCTGGATGTTTCAAAATGGGTTCAGCTGCAAAGAGCCGCTTCAATTTCTTGAAAGCGGCTTGACATTCCATAGTCCAATTCAAAGGCTTACCCATTCTGGGCTTGGCCTCCCCTTTTGACTTTAGGAGATTTGTAATGGGCAGAGCAATGCTGGCAAATGAGGGGAGAAATTGATGATAAAAATGTGCAAATCCCAGAAAGCTTTGTAATTGTTTGCGGGTGCGAGGAGGCGCCCACTCAGTGACAGTCTGGACTTTTGCTGGGTCCATCTCGATGCCATTGTGGCAGATACGGTAGCTCAGGTAATCAATTTTTTCCTGATGAAATTCACATTTAGACAATTTGGCATAAAGTTCTGCAGCCCAGAGTTTTTGGAGTACTGATCGTACTAATGTCACATGTTCTTCACGTATTTCCATGTAAATAAGGATGTCGTCAAGGTAAACCATCACGCCCTTGTACAGGTGTTCATGTAAAACTTCATTTATTAATTACATGAAAACAGCTGGCGCCTCCTGTGGGCCAAATATGAGTATTCTGAATTGAAAATACCCAAGTGGGCAGTTGAAAGCAGTTTTCCATTCATCTCCCTCTTTGATTCTAACTCTGTAATAGGCCTCACCTAGGTCCAATTTCATGAAGATCTTTCCTTTACCCAATTGGGCCAACGTATCCTTCATCAGAGGGAGGGGGTAAACATTTTCCAAGCATACAATATTAAGATTCTTGTAATTAACACAGAGACAAAAGGAGCCATCTTTCTTTTCTCTGAACAACACTGAGGCAGCCACCCATGGCCTACAAGGTTCAATAAACCCCCTTTTAAATTTTTTGTCAATAAACTTCCGTAATTCCTCCATTTCGCGTGGGGTCATTGAGTAAATCTGGGGTTTTGGAAGTTTTACCCCTGAGAGAATATCAATGCTGCAATCTGTTGCACGGTGAGAGGGTAATTTATCAGAGGATTTTTCACTGAAAACGTCCTTTAGGTCCCAAAATTCTTTTGGGATTTTCTCCTCTCCCTCAATTTTTTTCTGCACTGCGGCTGGTAAGTTAGGTTCAGCGTTGGCAATATTGGGGACCCACCCTTCTCCCTCAGGGGATTTGGCAGATCAGATGGGCAACCACCCTTTCTTCCATTTGATGTGTGGGTTCCATTTACGTACCAGGGTAAGCCCAATATGAGAGGCCAGTCCATTCCCGGTGCTACAATGAAACTTAATGTCTCCTGGTGATCTCCCATCCACATGTCTATTGACTCAGTCACAAAATGGGTAGCCCTCCCCCCAGCTATAGACCCATCTAGCTGGCAAAAAGCAATGGGGAATTTCAAAGTTCTCAGTTTCAAGCCCAGTTTTTCCACCACTTCCGGCCTCATGATGCAACGTGTGCATCCCGAATCTAAAAGGGCCAGCATTTTTGCTTGGGCTCCCTTAGAGGGCACTTTAAGTTCTACTGGGATGGTCATGGGGCTCGATCGGGAACTTACCAGACGGTTATCGTCAGATTCAGTTTCACTTTCCTCCGATGAGGAAGATGGTTCTTCTTCTCATGGAGTGGGAGGGAATTGCGCAGCAGGCTCCACCGCTTTCATGGTGGTGTCCCTTCTCTTCCCAGGTTGTTTATTTGGCTTCCTCTCCCCATTGGCAGGGGGTTTTGGGCCCATCTTGGAGTGGCAATTTGCTGCCTGGTGCCTCTCCTTTCTGCAACAGAAGCAGGTGATTGATCGGGGCTTGCTTTTCCCACCTTTTGGAGCTCCTTGGTGGGGGGGGGGTTGGGAGGGGTAGCTTTCTCTTTCTTACTGTCTTCATGGTACTTGTCTCTGGCTAGATCGATTTCCACATCCACTGCCAATTCATACCAGCATTGCAAGTTACGGGGGCCCCCTGTTTACACAGTTTTGGTATATATCTTTGTTTAAGCCATCCATAAAGCTGTCCATTAGAGCCTCTTCTACCAATCCCGCATATAAATAGACAATTCATGAAACTCTTTTTATTTAATCAGCCACTGGGCTCTTTCCCTGGGAAAGGGTTTTCATTGTGGTTCTGGCCTTACACTCTGTGAGCGGATCGTCAAAGTGTTTCCTCAGGGCAGCCATAAATGTATTACAATCTCTCAGTAGGGGGGAGTCATCGTTATGCAGTGCAACCATCCAAGCCGCTGTTTTGTTCTCCAGCGCCATGGTAACAACTCTTACCTTGGCTTCTTCTGTGGAGAGATCCTCTCTGAACTGTTGCATTAAATTCCAGACTTGGACCAGGAAAAATTCTAGGTCCTTTGATTCCCCACCAAATTTCAAACCAAGCGGAGGAACTGTTGCCATCTGGGATCTGTGGGGGACCCTCCCCATCTTGGAAGGACTCTCGCGGCTGCTGCTGCTGGCGCAGGGACTTCTCCATCCTGATGAGCTCCACTGTCTGCCCCCAAGGCCCCCTTGGGCGGAACAAGGCCTCTGCAGTTCTCTCCTTTAGCTCTGGAGATCAACTTCTCTTTCAGGACCGCTCTCATGTAAGCGTCGCCTCTCCCAAGCCTCTTCAAAGAGTTTCATAGCCTGGGACATCATAAGGTTCTCCTCATTGGTATCCTGCCAAGCAGTTGCTGGCCACTGATATCACCTTGTGGTAACTCTAGCTGGAATTTCCTCAGAGTCATACTTCTGTCCCACTCCCAATGACCACCTGGGGTGGGCGGATCATTCCTCCAAATTCAGTTCAGTCATCTGCTCCGTGTCCAAAGAACACGATGATGCAGCAGCCCCCATGTCATCCTCCTGGTTGCTGCCTGGGTAGTACATTCTTTTGAAGGTTTTGGTTTTATTTACACTCCCCTCAGAAGGTGTTAGCTCCGGGATGAGTGCGAAAGTGAGATCTTGTTTAATGTCAAGCGAGCCTCCCTCAGCAACCAAGAAAGATACCACTTAACTCCATTTCGCAGAATTAAGAGTACTTTTACTGGTTATGAAATGATAGCAGCTAAGCAAAACAAGATCTGAAGCAAAAGCGTGTGAAATCATAGATATCAATATGTGACCCAACCCCCTCCCCCTGGTAACCCCATCCCATAGTCCAAACTACAAATCCCTCAGGTGTCATGTGAGTTCCATCTTCAAAAAGCATCATCAGGTTGGTATGCAGGACAGTTGGCCTTGGTGGGCCCAATCACTATCTCCAGCATGCGCAGTAGAAGTTGAGAACAAAACTCCCTTTCCACAATTTCTCCTGTACTGAAAACTTCCCTTCCCAAATACCATGCCTCCCCTTCCCCGTTTCAATGGCAGCCGAAAGCAAGTAGCGAAGCAGAGGCTCTCTTTTAAGATGGAATGATGGGAAAGCATACTCAAATTTCAGCTGTAATCAAAATGATTGTTAAATGAATCTGGCTTTCCTACTGACTTTGCTTGTCAGAAGGTCACAAAAAAGAGTTTACATGATCCCAGGACACTGCCACCGTCATAAATATGAGTCAGTTGTCAAGCGTCTGAATTTTGATCACATAACCATGGGATACTGCAATGGACATAAATGTGAAAACAGTCATGTCACTTTTTTCAGTGCTGTTGTAACTTTGATCAGTCACTAAATGGACTGTGGTAAGTCAAGGACAACCTGTACTGTAGTCCAACAACAGAAAATTCTAATTGTAATTGTCTTAATGTTTCTCTTCCTCCCTCCTCTTTATCCTGACATTTCATTCCATTGCCCTACCATATCCTCTTTCAACTTGAGCACTAACATTAGCTGACATCATCTAATATTAAGGTAATTTGGGGAGGAAGGATTGAAAAAAACAAAAAAACAAAAACAAAATTGTTTTGTATTATGGCAAATTGCTGAGATTACCCAATATTCCACAAACATAAAAAAGTTAAAAGGAATTAAATATATATTATTTTACATATTTATTTTTCCATATAAAAGGTTAAAAATACATTCTGGGTAGCTTTGCTTACTATCCCTTACACCTATTTTGTATTATCACTACTCTATTTTTTCCCCCACCCTCCCTTCTCCACTTTCTTCCTTCCTCCTCTCCCTTCCCTTCCCTTCTTCCCTTTCCTCTCTCTTCCTCTTCCCCCTCCTACCCTCTCTCCTTTTCTTTCTATCCCTTCCCTCCTTCCTCTCCTTTCCTTTTTCTTCCTTCTCTACCCTTTCCTCTCTTCTCTCCTCCTCTCTTCCTGTTAATCTGTTCATCTCTGTACAATCTTTTTTTTTTTTTTAATTATTATCTCTTCTTCTCTTGGTATCATACCTGATTTCCAATTCTGTGCAAATACAATTCTCGTTGCCCTTGTTACATATATAATCAAATAAGTGTCTTCTTTATTATATTTCTCTGGTCTAAGCTCTATATTTCACTGTAACATTTTCTCTAACCATGTTCTTATTTTAATCCAATAGTTCCTTGCTTCTGCACACGTGATAATATGAACCCATACATTGTTGATGTTTCCAACGTTTTGTTGATTTATTTTTAAACATCTTTGCTAGCTTTTCGGGTGACGTGCCACCTATAAAACATTTTGTATTCATTTTCTTTGTATGCTGTTGACATAGTTAATTTGTAATTCCTTTCCCAAAGTTGTTGTCATTTCTCTAGCTCAATCGTATAATCAAAAATGTTTGCCCAAGCTATCATTGTATCCTTAACCACCACTTCTTCTAATTTGATTTTTAATAAATAGCTATATAATTTCTTAATGGTTCTTTCTTCTGTTCCCATAAGTATCTTATCCAGCTCTGAACTTCCCAGGTTAAAACCATGCTGTTTCTTGTCTTTTTCGCATCTTGATTGTATTTGCAGTTGTGGAAACCAACAGGAACGATAATATATCACTTCCAAAGTAGAGCTGCCCTGTTTGAAGCCAACACAATACTCTCTAATTGCAAAATGCCTGATTCTGACAATGTTCCCTTCTTGTTCTGCCTGAGTTTTATCCTTGGCATCCAGTGTTAAGGAACCATTGAAATAAAAAGGCTTTGACAATAGTTTTAACACCACCGTGCCAATAGCAATTTATTCTGTTCTTGTGGGGTTGCTATCTTGGAATTGGAGACCCAAAGAGATATGAAGAAAGAAAGAAAAGAAAAAAAGCTGGTGGGAAAATGTGTTTAAAATCACTTCCTATCTAAGGAGTCACCAAGACAGGAAGGACAAATATAAAGGGGAAGAGGCACAGCTCATAATAATGGATGTTATGCAGTTGCCTCAGGAAATGACAGGGCCCTGTTACCTTACTCACACCTCCCAAATGACTGGGTTTGCCCATAAGACATTGCTGTGATCTCACACCCCGAATTACAGTCCTGCATGCCTTGAGATAAACCCTTTCTAATTACACATCCAATCATGCTGGAGTCAGAGGGCAAAAGACATGCCAAACTGGCCTTCCCTGGAATGGGGTGATAATGAAGAAGGGGGTGGAGTGGAAGAGAGCCCATCCGCTTCCAAGATACACAAAAAGGGCAGAAAATAATTACATATGGAAAGAATTTGGGGAAGGAGAAAAACCAGTTTCCAGCACATTCTCCTACTTTAATTCAGATGCTACACTTCCTTCTTACCACAGCCTTTTTGGTAAGAATTGCTATATAGGTTTGCCCCCAAAATATTGTTTTATGTGCGACTCATTTGATTTTTATTTCAGTGGGCACTGCAGAGGGAGAAAGGAGGAAATAACATAGGTTGAGAGGAATTTTTTAAAGTTGGCAATCATGTTGTTGTTGTTGTTGCTGCTGTTGTTGTTGTTGTTGTTAAA
Organism: Thamnophis sirtalis; assembly: GCF_051295495.1. Lineage (NCBI taxonomy): Eukaryota > Metazoa > Chordata > Lepidosauria > Squamata > Natricidae > Thamnophis > Thamnophis sirtalis. Next base: position 85,465,323 of record NW_028261384.1, on the reverse strand, counting down.
GAGTACAGTAAATGAATCTGTTTCTAATTCCAGGCAGTTTTTTGTCAAGGAAAGGTGAGAGAACAACAGTAACAACAAGAAGTACTAGGAGAAAATATTTCCAGCATTAAGGACCAAGTAATTATTCTTCTTTGACCTTCCTTATCTGAACAAAGCAAGATAAATCTGAGGCATTTTAGAGCTAAGATTTATCTGTAAAATATTATAATGAATTTGGTGACAGATATGAAAAAGCATTTAGGTATTTCTAAAAGGCAACCTAGAGAAATCACTACCAATTAGTTATTTAGGTATCGTAGAATCAGTCTTAACCCACCACATGGACTATATCAGGTTAAAACCAATCACATCATGGGCCATATCATGATATATCACAACATTTTTTGCCTTTGTGAAGCTGGGGTGGGATGTGGCTTACATGGGCTGTATGCAGTCTGTGAGCTGCCAGTTTGACAGGCCTGGATTATATGGAGTTTGCCATCTCATTTTGCCCTTGGTGACAATCCATTTTTCTTCCACATCTGGGTTTTCTGAGTTTCCAGGAAGCAGATGGGGAAGAAGAGTGCAGCTGATATGAAAAGAGACAGCCCAGACCCAATGTAATAGCTGTGGAAAGAAGGTGGTTTGGAAGGCCTTCATCTTAATTCGCTTACTATAAATCTATCTGTGAATATATTCTGACAATTTTCAATATTTTGTTTTTGTCAAGTCCAAAAATCAAGAAGGACAGTGATGATTCTTCTAAGCAGATTTCTTTACATCTACATCAAGCATACCCTCTAATAGGGAGGAGCTTTCTTCACCCTCTTTCTCTCACACAAAATACAGGTAGTCCTCAACTTATGACCATAATTGAGCCCAAAATTTATGTTGCAAAATAAAAAATTTGTTAAATCAGCTTTGCTCTATTTTATGACTTTTCTCACCACATTTGTTAAGTGAATCACTGCAGCTGTTTAATTAGTAACATGGTTGTTAAGTGAATCTAGTTTCCCCATTGACTTTGATTATCAGAAAATCGCAAAAAGGGATCCTTACAACCATCGTAAATATGAAATAGTTGTCAAGCATCCAAATGTAAATCACATGACTCTGGGGATGCTGCAACAGTCATGTGTGAAAAATGGTCATAAGTCACTTTCTTCAGTGCCATTGTAACTTCAAACAGTCACTAAATGAACTGTTGTAATTTGAAGACTACCTGTTTCTGGACAGAGCTGCTGTTTATTCCTCTGGAATGCAACTCTCCATTCTCCTCCTGCTACTACTACTAATTCCACCACCATTTTTAGCCGTGATTAGCATTGAAGTTACATTATTGAAATCCATGTATTTCTTGTTCCTGGATTTGCCAGCTATCTGTCACTTGATGAGTTGCTTACTTTCTTTCTTTTTTTTAATTTGACATTTTCCAAACATTAAAATCACAATTACACTTTTACAGCTTTCTGTTATTGGTATTTTTTTTTCTGATTTCGAGTTTTCCATTTTCCATTCTATTATTTTATACATATTCTTCTTTGTTTCATACTTTCTCATTTTTACAATATATAGCTGGCAAATCAATATACAATATTAATATCTCTATTGCTTTCTAAATATACAGTATGTAATGGATCAGTAGACAGACGAGACATGAGGCGTCTGAGGTAAGTAGAACAGTGTTTATTTCAAACAGAGCGAGAACTATATACAAGTAGGAATTCAGCACCTTGCCCTGTTTGACAGCTATTTATACAGAGCTGTCAAGCAGGGCAACCAATGAAAATGCTCCTGGCAGCCCGCGCTCAACCAGCCACGCTTTAGCCAATCAGGCATGGCTTGGCTGTTGCTGGCTGTCAGTCGTAAGTCGAGGACTTAGCACTTCTTCCCCCCTAGTGAGGGCGCATGCGGAAATGTTGCCCATGCATACTCGTTGAAGTAGGTGGGTCGGCGGTGGACACGCCCCAAGCGCTTTAGTTCAGGAGGCGGCATCGGAGAGGTAAGATGTCCCTGTTGCAGCTCCTCCCTATTGGAGATGGATTTGAATACAACTGCCTGTAGGCAGCATCTGGATAGGCGAGGCCTGACTGGGAAAAGGCCTCTGGATGGGGTAAACCTGGAGGGGCGAGGCCAGAAGGAGTTGACAAACAGAATGGCTGCCAGAAGGTGGTAGCAGGGCAGGAGAGGCCTGACTGGGGGAAGGCCTCATACGGGGTTGTAACTGTGGGCTGCGGCGGTATGGAGACCGGCTGCTGGGTGGGCTCGTTGGGCCGGTTTGAGAGGAGGCCTCAGGCGGTAGGCAGCGCCTCAATTGATCCACATGGCGCTGCCATTCGGTGCCATCTGGAAGGTGGACCCTGTAAGAACAGGGACCAGTTATTGTGGTGACAGTGGCAGGCACCCACCTTGGATCCCCAGAGGAATTACTGGCCCATACAAGGTCCCCATCCTTGAAAGTGTGGGGAGGAGGCCCCAGGTTGCCAGGCTGTTCCCCAGAATAGAGAGGGTGCAATATATCCAGGGTAGTCCGCAGATGCCAGCCCATCAGCAGCTCAGTGGGGCTTTTGTGTGAGACAAGGTGTGGAATGCTGACCCAAGAGGTAAGCAGCCACCCTTGCCGGCAAGCCCCCCCCCCGGTCCATCCATCCCTAAGCCTCTTTGGCTGAGTGGACTGCTTGCTCTGCCCAGCCATTGCTGGCCGGATGGTAAGGGGTGACCGGTGCATGGTGGATGCCCAGTGCGGCCAGGAACTCCTGGAACGTTGTGGATGTGAATTGCGGGTTGTTGTTGGACACAACACTGTCTGGCAAGCAATGGGTGGTGAACAGGCGCTACAAAGCCCACACAGTACTTTCTGTTGTGGTGGACAACATTAGGACCAGTTCCACCCAGCGAGAGTTAGCATCCATGACCACCAGGAACACCTGGCCGTGGAATGGGTCCGCAAAGTCCAGGTGGAGCCTCGACCAGGGTCCCCTAGGCACCTCCCACTCTTGGGGGCAGGCAGCAGATGGAGCAGGGTGGGACAACTGGCATGGGGAGCACCGGGCCACCTAGGCAGTTATCTCATCGTCCAAATCGGGCCACCAGTCATAGCTCCAGGCGAGTGCCTCCATGCATGCTATGCCTGGGTGGTCCCCATGGAGGTGAGTAAGCACCTGATGGTGGAGGGCTGGGGGAATAATGACCCTGTCCCCCCACAGAAGGGACCCACAATGTAGTGACAGCTCCATCTGGCAGGCCTTGAAAGGGCGGAAGACTTCCAAAACCCGTAGGCCAGCCCCTCAGGACCCAAGCCATGACCTGGGTAAGGACAGGGTTGGCTCTGGTGTGGGCTGCCACATCAGTGGCTGTCAGCGGCAGGTCTAGGGAAGTGATAAATAGGACTGAGAGGCAAGGAACTGGCTGTGGGTCAGTGCAGGGGAGGGGGCAATGGCTAAGGGCGTCAGCATGCCCCAGCTGTTTGCCTGGACAGTACCTCAGTGTATATGAATACGCTGCTAGGAACTCCATCCAGCGGGTAATCCGAGGGGAAAGGATGGGAGGGGTTGGTCACTGGCCAGAAGTCCAAGGAGAGGCTTGTGGTCAGTGAACAGCATGAAATGCCGTCCATATAGGTAATCATGGAACTTTTTAATCCCGGACATGGCAGCCAGAGCTTCCTTGTCGCTCTGGCTGTAGTTCCTCTCCGCCGGAGAGAGTGTCTGGGAATAAAAAGCTATGGGGGCTTTAGAGCCATTGGGAAGGACATGGCTCAGGACAGCCCCCAGTCCAACAGGGAAGGCATCACATACCAGTGTCAGCAGTAGCCTGTCACTATATTGGACTAGGACAGCAGTTGACGTAAGCATAGCTTTGATAGCCGTGAACGCGTGCGCTTCGCAGCTGCCCCAGTGCCAGGCCACGGATTGGTCAACAACCAATGCAGTGGCTCGGCTAGTGACCCCTTGTGCGGCAAGAATGGCGCGTAAAAGTTTAAAAGGCAGAGGAACGCATGAAGCTCCACCTTGGAGGCAGGCATTGGGGCATTCCTTATGGCCTCGACTTTGGAGTGGGTAGGGTGGATGCCCTGGGCATCTATTAAGAAACCCAGGAATTCCACCCTAGGCACAGCAAATGAGCATTTGCTGTGTTTTAATTTTAACCCCGCGCCCCTGAAATGGTTGAGGACCTTCTGTAATACTTCGATGAGCCCTGAGCGGCTGTTTGCAGAGATCAGGATGTTATCGAAGTAGGAAATGACACCAGGGAGCCCATGGAGCAGCCACTCCATGAGACTCTGGAAGATCCTCGGGGCAATGGAAATGCCGAATTGGAGGCGACGACGACGAAAAGCCCCACGGTGGGTGACGATAGTCTGGGCTGCCGCCGCATCATCTTCCACTGGGAGCTGCTGGTAGGCCTGTGCCATATCCAGTTTGGAGAAGATGCAGCCCCGCCCCAAGGAATGGAGCAGGTGCTGCACCACAGGGACTGGATAGGGGTTTGCCTGGAGGCCAAGGTTGATGATGGACTTATAGTCAGCACAGATCCTGATAGACCCATCGGCCTTCACAAGGACCACTATGGGGGTCTCCCATTTAGATGTTTGATGGGTTCAAGGACACCCTGTGCCAACAATTTGTCAAGTTCCATGTCAACCTTTGGCCTATAGGCAAAAGGCACCTTGCGGGCCTTTAGCCTAATAGGGGCAACCTGGGGGTCTAGGTTTAGAGAGATAAGGGTCCCCTTATATTCCCCCAGCTTATCATCGAAGACATCAGTGTATTCCACAATGATGTCTTCAATGCCAGGGGACGGGTCCGCAGTATGATGCACCCCCACCAGTGACAGGCCCAGCGAGGGGAACCAATCCAGGCCCAACAGGGCCGGCAGCGGTTTCTCAACCACTAGGACAGGGAGGCAGCCTTTGAACCCCCCATACTCCACCCTTATAACATAACAGCACAGGGTGGGAATTTGAGTTGCCTGGTAGTCTTTCAATGTGGTGTCCAGGGGTGACAGCTGGGCAGAGTCGAGAAAAGGCAGCCCAAGACAGGAGGGAGCAGGAGGACCCGGAGTTGACCTTCGTAGTGCAGGGTGACCCTTCTAGCAGGAGTGAGACTGCGATCTTTTTGGAGCTGGCCGTTGCCTGGCTGACCGACTCTGCAGGGGTGGTAGGGAGGCCTTTGTCAATGGCAAAGCAGTAATCTCTCCTTTGCTGCTGGCAGCGGGGCTGCTGGAGGTGCGGCTGTGCCTGCTAGCCATAGACTTGCGCGGGGGCATCAGGTTGCTGAGAAAGCGGCAAGGTGGCCCAGCAGACCTGAGCTAGGTGACCTTTTTTATTGCACCTGCGGCACACTGAAGATTTGAAGGGCAGGTGGATCGGGCATGGTTGCCCCTGCAACCAAGGCAAGCAGCCGTGACTTGATGGGCTGACTGCTGAGGCTGACGTTGGGGCACAGCCCTCAATCAGTCCACCTGGTCTTCGTCTTCGGGCTCATCCAAAGGCATGAGTTTGTTGATCAGGCAAGCTATGTGTGGCAGCGGTGGCAGCAGCTGGAAACGAGACATCTCTGCTGTTCGGACAGTTCCGCGGCTCTCGCCTCCTCCACCACTTGTTGCAGTGTGATTTTGGCTTTTGCCAGAAGTCTGTGTTTCAGCTGGATGTCGCAAACCCTGCACATGAATTGTTCCACCAGCAAGTCGTCCATTTTGACTGGATCGCTACCGTCCGCAGAGACTATAAGAATTTGCTTACGGTCTCTGTTTCTTTCTGCACACATGGCGGAAGGCATATCGGTGGGCGATCCGGGATGGGGTGGGTGCATAGTGGTTCTTCAGCCCTGAAATCAACGCATCCCAACTGAGTTCATAGACAGGCTGAGGCGCTGCGATAGCTCAGGCCGTGCTAAACATCTCTGGGCCACAGGAGCTTAAAAAAAACTACACTTGCAGTTTGCCATTAAATTGTGCTTATTATTAGCAATCAAGAAACACTCAAACCACTCCAGGAACCTGGCCCAAGATTCGCCGGCGGTGCCAAAGGGAATGAAAAGTGGCAGAGAGGCCATGATTGAGTGTGAGGTATCTCGTTCCTTCAGAATCAAGGAAGAGAAAAAACAACGTAGTTCTTCGTGTCTCTGTTCTAGGGCTGTTCGGGCAGGACCTCAAAATCCCATCCTCGTTGCCAGTGTAACGGCTCAATAGACGGACAAGACATGAGGTATCTGAGGTAAGTAGAACAGCGTTTATTTCAAACAGAGCGAGAACTATATACAAGTAGGAATTCAGCACCTCACCCTGCTTGACAGCTATTTATATGGAGCTGTCAAGCAGGGTGACCAATGGGAGTGCTCCTGGCAGCCCGTGCTCAGCCAACCGCGCTTTAGCCAATCAGGCGGGCTTGGCTGTTGCTGGCTGTCAGTCGTAAGTCGAGGACTTAGCACAGTATGCCATCTCTTTTGATTGTGTTCACTATATTTTCCTTATGCATTGATTTTACCTCTCTTTTCGAACCAGTTATACCGCCTGTTCCATATCTTTTAGTAATCTATTTCTTCTCTATCTCTTAATTCCATCATTAGTTTGTCAATTTCTGAGAATTCTAACACAAAATTGCTTACTTTCAAGCTGATGTGGGCTTGCTACGTATATCTAGGACTCTTTCTTTGCCACATTCTGTCCCCCACCCCCTGATATTGCTGGGCAGTGGCAAAGCAAGAAATGAAACACATAGGCCCAAGATTTGTTTGCAGTGCAGCAGACTCTGTTTCTCCATAGAAAAATTTCCTGCTTATGAAGGACTAGTGCAGAGCATACTTTGTAGAGCAAGAACAATAAATGTGGACTGTCGTGCCATGTTATAGTATAATCAATCCTGGAAGTAGCATTTGGTGTTGTTTGTATTTTCATGCACTTGCATATGTCCAGGTACAGTTCATGACACTGTTCACTTCCTAGTGTTTTGTCTTTCTCAATAGAAACTAGTATACAGACTCTCTTTTCTCAGACTTCACTTCATTTCGTGATTATCCCAAAAGTGTTTTTCCAAAAGGCAACCGTACATCATTTTTTCAGATCAGATTAACAGAGTTGGAAGGGACCTAATTGGTCATCTAGTCCAAACTCCTGCTCAAGCACGAGACCCTACACCATTTCTGACAAATGGCAGTCCAATCTCTTCTTGAAAGTCTCAAGTGATGAAGCTCCCACAACGTTTGAGGACAAGCTGTTCCATTGATCAATGTTCTCACTGTTAGAAAGTTCCTCCTTATTTCTAGATTGAATCTCTCCTTAGCCAGTTTCCATCCATTATTCCTTGTCTGGCCTTCAGATACTTTGGAAAATAGTTTGACTCCCTTGGAACACTGCTATTATGTCTCCCCTGGTCCTTCTCTTCACTAGACTAGCCATGGCCAGTTCCTGTAACCGTTCTTCATATGTTTTCATCTCCAATCCAATCATCCTGATTGCTCTCCTCTGCACTTTTTCTAGAGTCTCAACATCTTTTTTATAGTGTGGTGACCAAAACTGGATGCAGTACTCTAGGTGTGGTCTTACTAGGGCTTTATAGCGTGGTATTAGTACTTCACTTGATCTTGATTGTATACCTCGGTTAATACAATTTAGGATTGCATTGGCTTTTTTGGCTGCCGCTGCACACTGCTTGCTCATATTTAATTGGTTGTCCACTAAGACTCCAAGATCCCTCTCATAGTCACTGCTATTAAGCCTGGTTTCACCAAGTTTATATGTGTACTTTTGGTTTTTCTTATCTAAGTGTAGGTAACATTTTCCTTCTCATCCAAGAAGTTTCTTTGGTTCTCAGAACTGAAGAAGCTTCTTGGATGAGAAGTGAAACATTTTCAAGGGGGAAAAAAAATCCAGTTGCCTTTTGAAAAAGCACCTTTGGGACAACCATGATCTAGCTGATTGAGAATCTTCACAGATATTTCTTGATTTCTTCTACAGCACATTGTCTATCTTTATCTGATTTTGATTCAAGAAAAGAAAATGTTTATTGTTTCTACTTCTTCATCATTGACACTAAATGTACTGAGCACTCCTGTTGACATTATAGTATCTTTGTCTTTTTATTGTTTAACATTAATCCAGGTTCTTTTGTTTTCTATTTTTTTATTTTCATAACGTCTTCAAAATCTTTCTTTCCCAAAGCAATATTCTCTATATATTTCAGATATTCTGACACTCTTATTTTGAATAGTCTTTTCTTCCAATCCTGTCATTTTTATAATACATTTTCTGTATAAGGAGATATGAGGATATATAGATATATATATCCTTGTTGCATTTTTTTCCTCTCCTGACTCTCACTATTTCTCTAAATTCAATTTTTATGATGTTTTCTTGTTCACTGTAAAAGTTCCTCAGTTTTTTGATGCATTCAATAGTCTTAATATATACATTTTTCAGAACCTACACATGAAATCCCTTCCTCTAAACATAAACCACATTTTTGTGTTATCTCACTTTCTCTTTCACCATCTTATGTTAGCTTTCACTAGTCCCTTTTCAATATACAGAAGTATCATAATTCTCATTGAAACTATTAACCCTTCCTATCACATCTACCGTAAGTGGCATCATAAACTTGCATACTTGCTCAGGTTAATTTTCTGAAGTTCCTTATCAAATGGCAGCTCCAAGAGCCAGGTCTTAATATTCTTCTGACAGAATTTAAGAGTGGGGATTATGATTAAATCTATATAAAGCCAGAAGCTCAATTTCATTCTAACCTAGAGGAGCATAAAAACAAATAAAAGGAATGAAATGATGCAACTATTTCCCACAGGCAACTGGAATGTGCTTAGGGTATGAGTCATTGCCACAAGGTCAGGTAAGCATTGGTCATGAAGCTTGTGATCTTCCCATGTTAGGCCTTTGAATTGTCAACATCAAAAACAATTAAAAACAAAAACAATCTGTAAAGATCTATAAATTCCAATCAAAATAGCCCCAGGGAACAAAAATATGCCAAAATTTAAATAAAACTTATGACTACAAAAACAAGAAGTGAAGCATTAAGGATTGATAGCATGAGGCAAGAAGAAGCAAAAATGGAAAGTTTTAAAGTAAACTACAGAACCAAACACAGTAAGAACAAACAGCTTTACCCAGTAGGCCAGTAAATGGGTGACTTCAAAATGAAATATGTACAGGTATTATCTCATAAGGACAGGTGAAAGTTGAAGTAAGCAAACAATTATGTTCATCAGAAAGTAAATCATAATTACTTTTCTTAAGCCCAAGAGTTTTGAAACTTTGCTGATGAGAAGCTACTGCTCTTACTTTAGATGGAGAGTGGAAGAAATTGATTGAAGCTGATAAATCTAAGGAAGGTGGCAATATAATTAAAAAGTGATAAATAAGAAAAATGCACCTCCTTTCTTTCCTACATAGAATAATGGGTATCTTCTCTATTACTAAGGAAGCCTGGAGAGAAGCTAGTGCTAAAAATGTGTTGGAATGGAGAAGCAAAAGCTAGAAAAGGAACTTCAGAAACTAAGTTTATAACTTTGGTATGGATATTGATACTTGAAGTGCCATTGCTCCTTTAATCAATGATAAAATCCATGCGGTTTCAATTTTATTATTCAACCTTGTAATAAAAGTTTAATCAAACATTGCAAAGATAATGTCATTTGCAATTTGTTCATGTGAACAAAAATAAAAGAAATACAAAAATAAAGGTAAAGATAAAAGTTTCCCTTGCATACATGTACTAGTTGTTCCCGAATCTAGGGGGCGGTGTTCATCTCCATTTCAAAGCCAAAGAACCAGCGCTGTCCAAAGACGTCTCTGTAGTCATGTGGCCAGCATGACTAAACACAGAAGGCGCACAGAACGCTGTTACCTTCCCACCAAAGGTGGTTCCTATTTTTCTACTTGCATTTTTACATGCTTTTGAACTGCTAGGTTGGCAGAAGCTGGGACAAGTAACAGGAACTCACTCTGTTACATGGCACTAGGGTTTCGAACCGCTGAACTGCCGACTTTTCAATCGACAAGCTCAGCATCATAGCCACTGAGCCACCACGTCTCTTAATGCAAAAATACATACTGAAAATCCATAAACAGTTAGAACATTTGTAAAAGACTAGAATCTAAAGATTATTTTAGACCAATAAAACTATCTCTTAGAATATCTATGGAGATTCTCATCATGCAGGTCATGGTTGTCCCAAAGGTGCTTTTTCAAGAGACAACTGGACTCTCTGGTTTTTCTTTGAAGACATTTTGCTTCTCATCTAAGAAGTTTCAGGAATATAGTCTGAGGCTGTTATCTGCCAAGCTTGTAGTAGCCCATTAAAGCTGCTGTGGGAATTTTTAACAATTTAGACCAGAAAAATGCACAAAACATAGCTGTGAGGAAGTATTCTTAGACTGAATTGAACTTTAGTCCATTTGACCATCAGATCTGATCTCATTTATTTTAATGTTCTTGCTTATTCCTTTTTTGAGGGGGGGGGTGTCATTATACCAGCAGGAAAACTTCTGGACAAGTCAGAATGGTGTTCAGATTTTGTGTAATTTCAGTTGATACCACTAAAGGAATTGCCCACCCTGGAATATAGCATTATTTTAATAGACCAAGTTTGATTTTAGAAGCTGAATAACACCAAACCTAGGACCTTTCCTAGTCACAAATGTCACAAATACATCCTGGCAATTTCTTTTTTTGTGTGTGTAACACAGTATTAAGTGAATTCTCCATTGATTTGCTTTTCAGAAGGTCACAAAAGGTTATTACATGGCCCCAGGACACTGCAACCATCATAAATACATGACAGTTGCCAAATGTTCAGATGTTGATCACATGATTATGGGGGTACTACATGACATTATGATGCAGTAAGTGTGAAAAACGGACATGTCACTTGTTTCAGTGTCATTGTAACTACAAACCATCACTAAATTAATGTTGTAAATCGAGGACTATCTGTATGGATATAATCTGGCATGCTTTATCAAGCCCAGTTTTTATCAGTCATTTTAGGCTGTTGTGTGCTGCTACAGACATATTCTGCCTTATGGCCACTGGACATTATCTTCCAGGACAATTGTGTCAATTGAACTGCGGGAGAGAGGAGTCATCTGGATTCAGCAGAGTCATCAACCCAAATAAGGTCTGACCATTGTTGTAAATAGGGATAGGGTTAAGTACCGTTTGTTAAATTAGGGTAAGGTGACCAGATTTTCAGATTGGTAAAGAGGGACACCATTGATGGGGGGGGGGGGGCGCTTGATTAAAAAATATATATTTTGTCAAAAGGTCAGACAAGGCAATTGTATGACCCCAGGACACTGAAACCATCATAAATATGAATCTGTTGCCAAACATCAAAATTTTGATCACGTGACCATGAGAGTGCTGCAACGGTCGCTAAGTGTGAAAAATGGTCGCTAACTGTGAAAAATGGTCGCTAACTGTGAAAAATGGTCATCAGTCACTTTTTTCAATGCCATTGTAACTTTGGTCACTAAATGAACTGTTTGAAAGCTAAGGCTAGCTTGCATTATAATGCCTTATGCTAGCTTACATTTTCAAGAGAGAGAAGCTAAACTTATTAGAATTGAAATAGAAATGAATAGAGTAGAGTAGAGTAGAGTAGAATAGAATAGAATAGAATAGAATAGTTTATTAGCCAAGTGTGATTGGACACACAAGGAATTTGTCTTTGGTGAATATGCTCTCAGTATACATAAAGAAAAATAAAATAGAATACATTCATCAAGAATCATAAGCTACAACACTTAGTGATAGTCTCTCTCTCTCTCTCTCTCTCTCTCTCTCACACACACACACACACACACACACACACTCCTCCTCTGGATTCACTGGGCCATTTATAAATTCCCCCTCCTGTGCACACCTTCAGCCTCCCCCCCTTCTCTCTCTCTCTCTCTCTCTCTCTCTCACACACACACACACACACACACACACACACAAACACACACCTCCTCTGGATTCACTGGGCCATTTATAAATTCCCCCTCCTGTGCACACCTTCAGCCTCCCCCCCTTCTCTCTCTCTCTCTCTCTCACACACACACACACGCACACACACACACACACACACTCCTACTCTGGATTCACTGGGCCGTTTAAAAATTCCCCCTCCTGTGCACACCTTCAGCCTCTTTCTCCCCTCTTTCTGGATTCGCTCTGAAGTTTTTAAAATTACCTCTTTTGTAGAGACCAGGTTATCAGCCAGAGACATACGCTGTATTTCTATGGCACAGTAATCCCCTCCCCAAACAACACCCAAGGCCAATTTAGAAGCCCTGAGGCGAAGCAGCATTCCGGGGAGGGGGAGGGGGAGGGGCTGAGCTTGGACAGTCTCGGAGGCAGCTGCTAGCTCCGAGAGAGAGAGAGAGAGAGAGAGAGAGGGAGGGGGGGGAGGGAGGGAGGGAGGGAGGGAGGGGGTGGAGGGAGGGGCTGCTCAAAGCAACAGAAGAAGAAAAAATCCGTGAGGGAAGCCCGAGGTCTCCACATGGAGTAAGTCTTCTCCTCCCTCAGGGATGCGCGGGCGGGAGTGCGCTCATCTCGAAGAAGAATATACGCTCCCAGTTGCTAGGAGAGCCTCGGCGGCTGGAGGCTTTTTCGTAACTTTAAAAAAATCAGGACTTTTTTTAAAAAACCTGGACGTGGGGCAAATTGTTCAAAAATGAGACTATCCCGCTGAAAGCGGGACGTCTGGTCACCTTAAATTTGGGTAGGTCTTTAAATCACACTAGAGTAGTGGTATTGTGAAAATATATTTATTTGTTTGCTACAACATACTCTAAAGCAGTGTTTCTCAACCTTGGCAACTTGAAGATGTCCCCAGCATTCGCTGGCTGGGGAATTCTGGGAGTTGAAGTCTGGACATCTTCAAGTTGCCAAGGTTGAGAAACACTGCTCTAAAGTAACTCTAGACTAAGGTGACCAGATTTTCAGATTGGAAAAGAGGGACACCCTTGACCGGGGTGGGGGGGTGGGGGGGCCTTGATTTAAAAAAAATTTTTTGTCAAAAGGTCACCCCAGGACACTGAAACCAGCATAAATACGAATCTGTTGCCAAACAAAATTTTGATCATGTGACCATGAGGATGCTGCAATGGTCGCTAAGTGTGAAAAATGGTCGCAACGGTCGCTAAGTGTGAAAAATGGTCACAACGGTCGCTAAGTGTGAAAAATGGTCATCAGTCACTTTTTTCAATGCCATTGTAACTTTGGTCACTAAATGTTTTCCCCCTCCTCGAGACTCCTCACTTCTTCCTTCATTCCTCTTGCTTATCTACCTTCACCTTATCTGTCTTCTGCTCTTTCCCTCTCTTCCTGCCTTCCTCCCTCCTTCCATCCTCTTCTTTCCTCACTCACTCCCTTCCTCCTTTTTTCTCTTCCTTCCTCCTTCCATTCTTTATACGATATAAAATTCAATGAGGGTGAAACACACCAAATCTGGCAAAGCTGCCTTGCACCAACCTGGCCTGCCCATAGAATAGCAGCCACTTTGAGACACATAAACCTGGTCTGAACATATTGCATCACAAAGATTTGCAAAGATCACATTTGCAAAAAGGAACATTTCTTGTAGTAAATACATTTTATAAACAATTTAAAAGTAAAAATCCCCCCAAAATAATAAAAAGGTATTCTATAAATAAAAGAAATCCTTAAAAACCATTGTTAAGTATTACACCAGCAATAATTTATACTGTCACCATTTCAAACTATCATCAGAAATACGAATCTGTTGCCAAACATCAACATTTTGATCGCGTAACCATGAGGATGCCACAACGGTCGCTAAGTGTGAAAATGGTCGCTAAGTGTGAAAAATGGTCATCAGTCACTTTTTTCAATGCCATTGTAACTTTGCTCACTAACCAGCCATGTTCCTGACTTAACAACCACCATGATTCACTTAACGTGGCAATAAAAGGTCGCAAAATGAGGCAAAAATCATTTAACAAACATCTCCCTTAGCAACAGAAATTGGGGGATCAATCCTGGTCGTAAGTCGAGGATTACCGGTAGCTAATTGCAAAAGGCAACTTTACTTGGAACAGGTGAGATTGTGCCCGGATCCCTTTCATGCCACCATCCCATCCTGTCCATGGGGAGAACTCCACAGGCGGACAAAAGCCCCCAATCCCCTCTCAACCTCCAGCTGACTCTGCCATCCGCCATAACCACACATGCCCCTCAAAGGCAAAACTCAGGGGGCTGAATTCTACAGGGGGAGGAGTAAGGGGGGGATTTGAGGGGCAGCCCAAAGCACCATCTGTCTAAATTTGCATCAGGCAGGCAGTAACATTTTCATAGACCATGATCAGAGGAGCAGCTGATCCTATGGAGAGACTCCTCCTGCAATCAGTCCCAGGCCTACAAGTGGAAGTACCCCTTCCTTCTTTCCTTCCTCCTTTCACCTTCCTTCCTTCCTTCCTTCCTTCTCTCCCTCCCTCCCTCTTTCTTCCTTCTAGCCTTCCTTCCTTTCCATTCTTTCTCCTTCCTTCCTTCCTCTTGCCTATCTGCCTTCTGTCTTTCTGCTCTTTAGATCTCTCTTCCTCCTTCCTTCCTCTTTCCATCCTTTCACCAAAAATCAGGATGTATTATTAGCATCAGCATCATTCTGCTGAAAATGCCAAATTCTGTGGTACTTCTGGATGAGATTTAGAAAATTACAGAGACATGAGGAACCATTATATAATTTCACTTGGCAAAACTCTGATTAAAATAATAGCAACAAAATGTAAGGTTTTTTAATTTTAAAACTCTAGCAAAACATAGATTTATTTCCAGTTTAGTTAATTAATGTCATTATAAAAAGGAATGCAATTGATTAAATAAAAATGACTTTTTCTTTTATTAAGAATACTTATTCTACATTAAACTAGAAAATATTTCATAGGCCCTTCAACAAGTTTGTTACAAATTTTCAGGAATGCATGCATTCTTGAAACTGATACTATGTAATGTTAAAAAGCAGATGGCTAACTAAGTACACTAAAAACCATGTTTAATTATTTGCTACTTGAGGCCAATAGCAATGATGAAGAAATTTCTGTCATCCTCAGTGACAATATTTTTAGGGCCAAAAAATAAAACTCTGTATATTGGATCTGTTGAATGGAGAAAGGCCTGCCCCCCCTCCCCCAAATGAGACACCTTCCACGATAATAGGAGAGGAGAGCCTGGAGACAACAATCACAAGGCAGAAAGTAGCTAAGAGAACGGGACGGGGGTTGGGAGAAGGCATGGGACGGGCTCCCAGCAGCGGCTGCTCGGATTTGCCATTTGAGAGAGAGAGAGAGAAGGAAGGAAGGAGGGAGGGAGGGGGAGAACATGAGTGTGTGTATCCCTCCTTCCTTCAGCCCAACACTCTTGCTGGCATTCTGGCCAGACGAGAGGGACTGCAGAGGGTCTAGGGCAGCGAGTCATTCAATGGGAAACTTGCCTCTTGGAAGGAATGACCCGGTTTGGCTCCCACTTTCAACAATCGAACAGAGAAGCGAAGAGGCAGGAGAGACGAAGCGGGAGCCAAGCCGGGCTAGAGTGTTGGGCTGAAGGAAGGAGGGATACACACACTCGCGTTCTCCCCCTTCCTCCCTCCCTCTCTCTCTCTCTCTCAAATGGCAAATCCGAGCAGCCGCTGCTGGGAGCCCGGTCCCATGCCTTCTCCCAACCCCCGCCCTGTTCTCTTAGCTACTTTCTGCCATGATTGCTGTCTCCAGGCTCTCCTCTCCTATTATCGTGGAAGGCGTCTCATTGGGGAGGGGGAAGCAAGCCTTTTTCCATTTCAAGGAGCTGCTGCTCCTCCCCCCCACCTCTTAGAAGTCCAGCCAGCTGCCCGCCAAGCTCTCCACGGAGACTCACCCAGAGTTTTCACCGCGATTTGCCTGGTGAGGGGAGGCGGCAGGTTGATGCAGACCAAATCCACAGTATAATAAATACAAGTATAATAAATACTTGTATTTATTATACTTGTATTTACTTCCTCCTCCTTCTCCTCGCTGCGATCTGGATGCCCGACGCGCCTTCCTTTCCTCCGTGTTTGGCCCTTTCGTGTGGTGCCTCAAGATTACGAGCAATGCAGGGTTGCTACGTTAAGGGTGCCCAGTCCCAACTGCTGCTGCGGCACCCAATCCCTGCAGCAGTGGCTGGCTCTGCTCCCGGCCGCGGGCCCCTGCCCTGCCGCGTCCAGCGCGTCTTCAACAGCATGACCCAGCATCCCAAGCGGAGTCCCCCCCCCCCCCGCCTAGCTGCGTTGCCCACATGCACGGGGATTCAAGGTATCTGGCCAGATTCCTTGAATCCCCGCGGGTGTGGGCAACGCAGCTAGGCGGGCTCTGCTTGGGATGGCCAGGCTATGGAGGGCAGAGCCTGGTCATCTCAAGCGAAGCTCCCTCACTCCGCCTAGCTGCGTTGCTTCCCTTCACATCTTTGTAACGGCTTGGCTCCTTTCTTTTTTTTTTTAGGGCGCCCCTCCGTTGGGAGGAGGTGGAGGATAGGATCCAACTCTGCCCAGAGAAGGAGCCTGAGCGCTCCGGGGAAACGCGGCAAGCAAGCCAGCACTTCAAAGTCATGTTTCGCTGAATGACGGGCGAGTTCTAAACTGCCGCCATGACTTTGAAAGGGCTGGATTGCCTTCTGCGTGGGCCGACGTGGAAGGCCAGCGGCAAG